>NC_042618.1:22486576-23086576 GCF_901001135.1 Rhinatrema bivittatum | reverse complement strand
CTTCCAAAGGCTCAGCAGTATCGTGTCTGGGAGATGGAAAAGCTGAGGGAAGGCACTGGTGAGTATGAGTCTGAAGCCTTGACACGAGGTATCATTTGGTTCTAGTTGCAAGAAATCAAGGTGGGAGTCTTCCTTCTTGCACCGGCCCACACCCAGTGGTGCTGGTATTTGGATCCATCATAGGCCATAGGTTGAGTGTGGCATGATGAATGTGCTGAGTGTCTAAGCAGCTCAAGGGATACCTTGATGCCTAAGTTGGTGCCATTGGCATAGGGCTCCACCAAGGCGTGATCCTCCATGATGCAGAAATGAATAGTAGCCTTTGCACAGGTGCTGTTGTCCTTCATGATGCAGAAGATGCCAGTGGCACAGAGCCACCTGTTCTACCTGGATCCAGTGCCGATCATGGTGCCATCAGTCTTCTCTTGGTACATCAGCCCAAGGCGCCTTCACTCTCATCAGAGCACAATACTTCTGTGCAGAAACCCATGAGTCTTTCCCTTGAGATAGGCACAGAAGTAGCTTCCTCAGACATAACCCAAGAAGCATTCTGCAGGTTGGCTTGCTTAGCCTAATAAAATGTCTTGGAACTCCCTGTGGTGGCTTCAGTGGAGGTGGCTGTTAGGGCATCAAGTTCCTCATCAGCCCTTCCAGTGTCCCCTGATAAGCCCATCTGTCTTCAATTCCAATGCAGAGGGTTCCTCAGCCAGTGGAAACCCAGCTGTCAGAGCTGGTGAAGACTTTCTTTGCCTCCTTAAGCCCTCCAGACAGAAGATGGAGGAAATATTTCCACATGGTAGGGGCTGTTCAAAGTCCCCCATAGGAGCATGTGTCCTTTTCCGTGGCCGACCAGGTGATCTGGAACACTTTTTTTTTTTTTTTTTTTTTTTTCCCTGAAGTACTACGTATGGCAGACAGTGTGAGGTCCTTTAAAACTCTACTAAAAACATTCTCTGTATTTCTCTTAGTTCCATGTAAACCAATATGATGTACCCACGAATGTCGGTATAAAAAAGTTGTTAAAATAAGTCCTCAGAAGGTCCTTGTGTTTTAGCTGTTTGTGGTCATTAACTTTGATTCTAGTGTATTTTACTGAAATGCTATGATTGTGCCTATGTACATTGCCAAGGATATGGGCGATTAATAAATTCAAATAAAGATAAAGGCTTCTGACATTGGGAGAGTCCTTACCATGTGGATTCTCCTCCTCCAGGAGAGTCTTTACATGAGTTGAAGGGTGAAGTCCCCCTGCCTCAGACCAACCTCTTCTCTTTTGTCTTCTTCCTTGTCTGGTCAATAAACTTCCAATGCTTTGGGTCCTTTGCATGCTTCTGGCTCAACTTATGAATCCTTCTTTAACCCACTTGAGTTGCTGGACTTGAAGTGTTTCTTATTCCTGTCACTTTGGCATGCAGAGCAAGTGAATTACGGGCTCTGGTTTCCTATTCACTATACTTGCAGTTTTTTTTTAACAATATTGTCCTTCAGATTCGCCCAAATTCCTTCCGAAAGTAATATCTCATTCCAATTCAACCAAGCTATTGTGCTGCCACCAGACTACGTGCACACAAAGGAGAATGAGCATTGACATATTACCTAAAGGGGACTCAACCTCACTGTCAAGCTTCTCAGCTGTTCATGTCCTCTTGATCCCAACAGATTGCGAAGGACAGTTGTTAAAAGAACCATGTTGGCTTGTGAATTGATAGTGCACTGTTGTGCTTTGATTGGCTTACAGACTCTGTCAAGGCTTAACAAGTAAGTGCCATGCCGACTTCAGTGGCTTATCACGGGCCCACTTCCATTGAAGATGGAGGTAAAGCTGCTATTTGGTCATCTGCTTACACCTTCATTCCCACTACTGACTGGACAGTGAGTCCCAAGGAGACAGTATCTTTGAACAAGCAGTTATGTGCATCCTGTTCACCCACTCTCCTACTGCTGGGGCAGGTTGTCTGTTTCAATTTCTGTTCTGCAATTCAGCCCTCAGCATGGGACTCCGCATGTGTTATGGTTGATTCGTGCCTGCTTTCTCTTTGTCCTGCCAGACCATTCTTCACAGTGGGTTTTGTCCCCCTACCAACAGATGGAGGAAGAGTTCCAGGCTTTTTCCCTGAAGCACTCTTCCTATATAGGCTGGTTCAGCAGGGAAGGAGTCAGTAGTTCTCTGCAGCAGATGGTAAGTGGAGCTGGTTTGGTAGGAGGAAGTAGTAGGGGCACTGGCCTCCCTGAAGTCGCTTTCCCCGGGGAAGTGCCTAGACCAGGTTGGGGAAAGCCTCCATGGGATGATGGCCCTCTTAGGGTTGCTTCCCCCCCCCCCCCCCCCCCCACACTGGTCAAACAGGCCTGTGGCCTTGCATTTCCTGAGCAGCAAAATTAAAAGATGGCAGCGGCAGCAGTAAGTAGGCCTATAGCCTAACACTGCAGGACCCATCCCAAAGTCCCTTGAACCCCTGCACTGGCAGGTAAGATGGAAATGGGCAGGAAATGCGTGAAGCGTGATGCAAGGTGTGTCCCACCAGTCACACCTTGCATCACGCTGCAACTGTGATGGCATGGCAGCAAGAGCCTCAGCAGACGAGGCCCGGCGAGTTTCCCTCCCACAGCTAGCCCCAAAGTACTGGCAGCCGAAATAGAGGTCGTTGCTGGTCAGGCTCCCGCTCTCTCCCGTGTAGCATCGGAGGGGGAGGGGGTGGAGTTCTCGACGGATTTTGTGCTCCTATTGCACAAAGCCTACAGGGAGATAAAGGGGAAGCCTATGGGCCCAGGTGGCCCCAAATGCAAAGCCTGAGCCATACTCCCCGTAGGAAAAAAGAGGAAGTTGGAATCCAGGAAAGGGGAGAGCCCCAGGCCCTTACAGGAACCACTTTCTGATGATCCCGATGGCTTCTCCTTGGGGGAGACTTTGGAAGAGGAGAACCTAGGTCCAGAGCTATTTAGGGCAGACAAGTTAGGAACCCTTATCTGTCTTCCAAGTCCTTATGCTCTGAGGAGCAGCCCAGAGGCTCCAAGCCAAAGGGTAACCCTGTCCCTATGGATATTACGAAGCCAGCAAAGGCTTTTTTTTCCCATAAGTTCCGCAATCCAGGATATGATTACAGCGGAGCATTCCACGCCAGACTTAAGACAATGCAGTAGAAAGAATAAGGAAAGAGTATACATAATGATTAGATAGGGAGCGACACTCTTGTCCCTCCCTAAATTAGATGCGGTGGTATTGGCGGTCTCCAAAAAAAATCCTATCTCAGTAGAGGGGGATGCAGCCCTCAGACCTGCAGGACAGAAGGATCGAGAGGAAGGGCTTTGAGTTGTCTAGCCTAGAACTGTGATCAGCGATTTGCAGCGGATATGCAGCAAGGGCCTGGCTTTGTACACTGCAGCCACCTCCACAAGTAGGTCAGGTGAAAGGTGCCATCAACCAAGAGATGGCGCAAGCAGAGTGTATAGCAGCCTAGTGGCGGATGCTCTATGATCTTATTAGGTTCATGGCCAAGCAGGCCGCCACTGGCATGATGGCCAGAGGTGCCTCCTATGGTTAAAAAGCTGGGCAACAGACTTGGTGTCAAAAAACAAACTGAGTAAGCTTCCTTTCAAGGAAAAAATTATTTGGCGAGGACCTGGAAACACTCATGAAGAACCTGGAGTCTAAACCTCTGAGACTCCTGGAAGATAAAAGCAGGAGATCACAACAAGGGGGCATAGGTAGACAGCAGCCCAGGGACACCAGACAGCCTTAAGTGGACAAGGGTCCAACCCAGTGGGGAGGGCAGGTCGTGCGGGCAGCCCTTTCAGCAGGCTAGGCGTGGCTCCAGAGACTCTGGCAACAGAGGTCAGCTCCTTAAGGGAGCACAATGATGGTACGTGGATCCATTTAAAGCTTCCACTGGTTGGAGGCAGACTAAAGGAGTTCTATCATGAGTGGACCTTAGTAACTACAGACTTATGGTTACTTGAGATAATAAAAGAAGGGTACTACCCAGAACTACAGAGTTTTATAAAGGAACAGTTTATCCTGTCACCATGTGGCAGAGCAAAGAAACAGGCAGTTGAAGATGCGGTGACCAGGCTGCTAAGCCTCAAAGCCATTATCCCAGTCCTCATCCAGGAAAGAGGAAAAGGCACGCACTTCATATTCTTCATGGTGCCAAAAAAAAAAGGGGGACACACGCCCATTGCTGGATCTCAAGAGTAAACCAGGGCTGAGGATTCCACTTTTCAGGATGGTATCCTTAAGTACAGTCAAGGCAGCAGTAGGAAGGGGGCGAGTTTCTCTCCTCTTTGGATCTAATGGAGGTCTAGCTTCATTCCCATGTGGGAAAGCTTTTAGAAGTTTCTTTGCTTGCAGTTTTACCCTATCACTATCAGTTCCAGACCCTGCCCTTTGGGCTAGCAACAGCACCATGAACCTTCATGAAGGTTTTAGTGGTAGTAGCAGCCTCCTTACGCAAGGAGAGAATCAGTCCATCCGTACCTAGACGACTGGCTGATAAGGGCAAACACAACACAAAGCTTGGGTTGAATAGTGAACAAACTCGAGCCATTTATCCCCGTCGCAGACGTTAAAGTATCTTGGGGGCCCTCTTCGACCCAAGCAGAGAGAATGCTGGTCCTTCCAGAAGAAAGAATAGCCAAGTTGCAGCAACAAGTGGAAAACTTACTATTCACCAAAGAGCCCAAGTCTAGCTTATTTACAGGTGCTAGAGTTGATGGCATCATCCATCGAAGCAGTGCCTTGGGCGAAGGCACACGTGAGACCACTCCAAGAGTACCTTCTGGCCAGCAGAGCTCTGCAAGAGCTGGATTTTGACTGGAAGCTTCTGCTACCACCTCAGGTAAAGGAAAGCTGCTAGTAGTGGCAGGAGAAAAGCATCCTGGCCAAAGGCTCAAGTTTAGATCCCCTCAGTGGACCCTACTTACGACAGATGCCAGCAACAAGGGCTGGGGGACACACTGACAGGCAAGTGGCACAAGGGCACTGGTCCCAGCAAGAGAGAAAATTCTCCATAACCAAGTTAGAGACCAGGGTGGCTTGCCTAGCCCTAATCAGTTTCAGGGCATGGATGGAAGGACACCTAGTCAGGATCCTCTCGGACAACGTGATAACTGTAGTCTATATCAACAGGCAAGGAGAAACCAGGAGCCTGCAGATGGCATAGGCAGAATATCATCTCCAAGATATCTCGGAGGCCCACATTTCACGGGTGGAAAACCTACAGGCAGACTTCCTAAGCCAACAAACGTTGGACTCAGGCGAGTGGGAACTGTCGGAGGAAGCCTTTCAGCAGGTAGTATTCTGTTGGGGACGCCCCCAGTGGGACCTAATGGCTCAAAGAAGCTTTGCCAAGGCAGCCAACATCTTCAGGAAAAAGGGAGTGGGTGTCCAAGAGAATCAATGTTAGCCCGGGACTGGCCCACTGAGAACCTTCTTTGTTTTTCCCCTCTGGCCTGCGATAGGGAGAATTCTGAACAGAATCATGAATCACCAGGGATGAGTAATACTGGTAGCATCAGACTGGCTGAGACTTACTTAAGGAGGCTAAAAGTAGAGGAGCCAATTTAATTTTGCCCAACACCAGCTCTCATATAGTAAGGGCTAGTAAAAATGAAAAATCCAGCACAATTCTCTCTATGACATGGCTATTGAGAGGGACAGATTGAAGAAAAGAGGATATTCCACAAGAGTAATCTCCACGCTGCTTACTGCAAGGAAAACGTCAACATTAAGAACATAAGAACATGCCATACTGGGTCAGACCAAGGGTCCATCAAGCCCAGCATCCTGTTTCCAACAGTGGCCAATCCAGACCATAAGAACCTGGCAAGTACCCAAAAACTGTCTATTCCATGTTACCGTTGCTAGTAATAGCAGTGGCTATTCTCTTACAGGTCGATCCAGTAAAGTGTGCTCCGTCGGAGCGCACTGTCACCCTGCTCTGGACGCGTGTTTTCCCTTACCCCTTATTCAGTAAGGGGAGGAAAACACGCGGCCCACCCGCGGCACCTAATAGCGCCCTCAACATGCAAATGCATGTTGATGGCCCTATTAGGTATTCCCGAGCGATCCAGTAAGTAAAATGTGCAGCCAAGCCGCACATTTTACTCTAAGAAATTAGCGCCGCCCAAAGGTCGGCGCTAATTTCTTCCGGCGCCAGGGAAGTGCACAGAAAAGCAGTAAAAACTGCTTTTCTGTGCACCCTCCGACTTAATATCATAGCGATATTAAGTCGGAGGTCCCCAAAAGTATAAAAAAGTAAAAAAAAAAAAAAAAAAAAATTTTTGAATTCGGCCCGTGGCTGTCGGGCCGAAAACCGGACGCTCAATTTTGCCGGCGTCCGGTTTCCGAGCCCGTGGCTGTCAGCGGGCTCGAGAACCGACGCCGGCAAAATTGAGAGTCGGCTGTCAAACCCGCTGACAGCCGCCGCTCCAGGCCAAAAGGAGGCGCTAGGGACGCGCTAGTGTCCCTAGCGCCTCCTTTTCCTCGTTTGCACCGCGTCGCCTAATTTAAATACTGGATCGCGCGCACCAGCGAGGGGCCGGTGCGCGCGCCGGGAGAGCGGGCGTTAGTCCGCTCTCCCACGGACTTTACTGGATCGGGCTGTAAGTGAACTTAATAGCAGGTAATGGACTTTTCCTCCAAGAACTTATCCAGTCCTTTTTTAAACACAGCTATACTAACTGCACTAACCACATCCTCTGGCAACAAATTCCAGAGTTTAATTGTGCGTTGATTAAAAAAGAACTTTCTCCGATTAGTTTTAAATGTGCCACATGCTAACTTCATGGAGTGCCCCCTAGTCTTTCTATTATCCGAAAGAGTAAATATCCGATTCACATCTACCCGTTCTAGACCTCTCATGATTTTAAACACCTCTATCATATCCCTCCTCAGCCATCTCTTCTCCAAGCTGAAAAGTCCTAACCTCTTTAGTCTTTCCTCATAGGGGAGCTGTTCTATTCCCCTTATCATTTTGGTAGCCCTTCTCTGTACCACCTTCATCGCAATTATATCTTTCTTGAGAAGCGGCGACCAGAATTGTACACAATATTCAAGGTGCGGTCTCACCATGGAGCGATACAGAGGCATTATGACATTTTCCATTTTATTCACGATTCCCTTTCTAATAATTCCCAACATTCTGTTTGCTTTTTTGACTGCCGCAGCACACTGAACCGACAATTTCAATGTGTTATCCACTAGGACACCTAGATCTTTCTTGGGTTGTAGCACCTAATATGGAACCTAACATTGTGTAACTATAACATGGGTTATTTTCCCTATATGCATCAACCTGTACTTATTCACATTAAATTTCATCTGTCATTTTGATGCCCAATTTTCCAGTCTCACAAGGTCTTCCTGCAATTTATCACAATCTGCTTGTGATTTAACTACTCTGAACAATTTTGTATCATCTGCAAATTTGATTATCTCACTCATCGTATTTCTTTCCAGATCATTTATAAATATATTAAAAAGTAAGGGTCCCAATACAGATCCCTGAGGCTCTCCACTGCCCACTCCCTTCCACTGAGAAAAATTGTCCATTTAATCCTACTGTTTCCTGTCTTTTAGCCAGTTTGCAATCCATGAAGGACATCGCCACCTATCCCATGACTTTTTACTTTTCCTAGAAGCCTCTCATGAGGAACTTTGTCAAACGCCTTCTGAAAATCCAAGTATACTACATCTATCGGTTCACCTTTATCCACAAGTTTATTAACGCCTTCAAAAAAGTGAAACCTTGGGTAAAGCCATGCTGATTTTGTTCTATTAAACCATGTCTTTCTATATGTTCTGTGATTTTGATGTTTAGAACACTTTCCACTATTTTTCCTGGCACTGAAGTCAGGCAAACCTGTCTGTAGTTTCCTGGTTCGCCCCTGGAGCCCTTTTTAAATATTGGGGTTAGCTTATGCAAGGACCTGGAGACTTTTTGAATGCTGGTGCTCCCAAAGAGACCTCTGCCCAGGGAAGGTTGACACAGCCCATCAGCCTGTGACCTTGGAGTCCTCTTTGACTCCTCTCTCTCCTTCTCTACGCATATCCACAACACTGATAAAACGTGTTTCTTTTTAACATTGCAAAATCTGTCTTTTCCTTTCTGAACACACTACCAGAACCCTTATCTATTCTCTCATCTCCTCCCTCTTAGATTATTGCAACTGCTCCTCACAGGTTTCCCAACGAGCCATCTCGCTCCATTGCAATCTGTCCTGAATTCGGCTGCACGACTTATACAGTTCAAGCTCCTCTTTCTCACCTACAAATGCTTTCACTCTGCAGTACTCCACCTCCTCTCTTCTTATCTCTCTCTACACCCCTCCTCGTGCACTCTACTCGGATAAGTCACGCCTATCTGTGCCCTTCTCCTCTTTCAATTGCAGACTCCGTGCTTTCCACCTGGCTGCATTGTGTGCTTGGAATAGTCTTCCTGAACTAGTACATCATGTTTCCTCTCTTGTCCTGTTTAAATCCCATCTAAAGACCCACATTCTTGAAACCGCTTTTAAATCTTATACCTGATTGTCTGCTTTTACTCTTGCTTCCTAACTTTCTTTTCTTTTTTAACCATTGTCTTGCTTTATACTCCATGTCTTGTCCTCTGTTTGTCTTATTAAATTGTAAGCTCTATAGAGCAGGGATTGTCTTTTTGTATGTTTGTACAGCGCTGCATATGTCTTGTAGCACTATAGAAATTTTTAGTAGTAGTAGCAGCAGCAGCAATACTGCACTTCTTGCTGGATGGCCTAGATAAGGGATTGGCAGGAAGTTCCCTAAGGATCCAGGTGGCAGCTATCACTTGCTATAAGGGCAATTTAGAGGCTTCCCCATTGCATTACTCCTGGACATTGTCTGCTTTTTGCGAGGGGCAAAACATGTGGCCACCACGCAAGCTAGTGCTTCCTGTGTGGGACCTGAACATGGTATTAAGGGTGCTAGCTAAAGCTCCCTATGAGCTGCCAGTAGCATCCAGGCAGATGATCTTTCCTGGAAGACAGTCTTCCTAGTAGCAGTATGCTCAGCAAGAAGAATATCTGAGATACCAGCCCTGTTCTGCCAAGAGCCATATCTTTTTCTTTTTCAAGAGAAAAAGTAACAAGTTAGTCCCATCCTTCCTCCCCAAGGTGGTATCTGAGTTCCACCTCAGCCAACCAGTCACCCTGCCAGGATTCAGGAAGGTAGATTGTGTGGCGAAAAGGATTTTTTTGGATGTCAGGAGATTCCTTCAGAAGTACTTAAAGTTAACAAACAAGTTTAGAAAGTCAGTCAGGCTATTTGTTCTGTACTCAGGAGTCTGGAAAGGAGAGACAGCCTCTATTGCGAGATGGATCAGGGAAGCCATTGCCTCAGCTTATATAGTGAATGGCAAGGAGGTTTCAAAGGCCTTGAGGGCACACTCAACAAGGGCTCAAGCATTCTCGTGGGCGGGATATAGATCGGCGACTCCCATAGACATTTGCAGGGCAGCCACCTGGGCCTCTGTGCACACGTTCACAAAGCTGCACCCGTATGAAAGGTGGGGGTCCTGGAAGCAGCCCTAGCATTTTCCAACCCAGGATGACTAGCTTAGGTACATCCCACTGTGAAGACTGGTCTGGCAGGACAAAGAGGAAGGTACAATTGGAGCTTACCTTACTAATTTTCTTTCCTCAAGTCCCGATAGACTAGTCCAGAATCTCACCTGAAAGGGCTAATTAAAAGAAAAAAAGGGGGAATTTGGAGGAAACATCACCTCCACAGCTTAGACGGCTTCTTCAGGTCGAGAGGCAAGGGCAGACCCACAGGGCCATCCTTGTCTGGTTTGTTTTTTTTTTTGTTGTTGTTGCCTTTTTGTTTTCTCGGCTACAGGACAGACCACGCTTTAATTTACAATTTGCTTCAGGTTACTCTTCAGTTGGCAGGAGCCAAAATAAATTTCTGGGGTGGGGGGAGAGGCAAGCAGGAGGGGTCGCCTTCCAAGGCTGTGACTCCCGCGTGATGGCACTGAGCGCATATTTTAATTTTGATGTTTGTTATTCCAGATAATAGAGGAAGTAGAAAGGAGATAAGTGTCGTCTTTTTTTTTTTTTTGGATGAGATAGCACCAGCTTGGGTGGGAATCTACTGACTCCTTCCCTGCTGAACCAGCCTGTTATAGGAGAGTGCCTCAGGGAAGAGGTCTGGAACTCTGCCTCCATATGCTGGTAGGGAGGGGACAAAACCCTCTGTGAAGACCGGTCTGTCAGGACTTGAGGAAAGAAAATTAGCAGGGTAAGCTCTAATTGTACCCCGTCAATGGAGAGAGCACGTTTTCTTACCTGTAAAAAGGGTTCTCCGTAGACAGCAGGATGGATCGGCCATATTTAATACCCACCCGCCTCCCTGGGGAGTTTGCTACCGTACTGAAGCTTAAACTCTGGAAGAGGCTGAGGGGCTCAGGAGACAGTGTGCACACAGGTGGAAAACCGCCTGTCAGAGAGAGCAGAGTCCATGTCTGTGCTGTCAGATGAGTTTACTCGTGCATTCGGCCTGATTCATCTGGTCTATGGAGAGCCCTGTTTGCAGGTAAGCAAACTTGCTTTATTTTTGGTGGGTTGCTGTAGCACTTCCTTTTCTACAGAATGTTGTATCTCTAGAGCAGAGCTTTCCAAACTTTTCATGTTGGTGACACACTTTTTAGACAAACATAATTTCGGGACACAGTAATTCAGTCTACTAGCAAACCAGAGGTTGTATGCAGTGTAACAAAGGAAAAAAGAAACATCACCCATCCTTATAAAACAAATCAAGAAATATAAAATCATCAGCAGTAAAACTGTACTAACAAAAAGAACATATTTTGAAACAGCTGATGAGTGGAATATCCAATAATTAAAAACTCATATAAAACATTTCCAGATACCAACAAAATATTTCAAAATAGCAGACACAAAGACCCAGTAATGAAAAATAATAAGGATACAAACATTTTTTTGCTCTGCATACCTGGGAACGTTTGATATCCAGGTCTCCTGAGATTGTTCTGAATTAGCAGGAGGAGGGGTGGTTTGCTTGGAACTTTCTCCTCTCTGTCACATACCAGCGCTCTCTCTCACACTGGCTCTCAATGACACACCTATACACACATGCTCTCAGTACTCACATATACACATGTTTTTTCTCTCTCACTTATATAGGCTCCTAATTACACATTTACACACATGCTGTCTATCTTTTCACGCTTACACACACACAGGCTTTCAATCACACACATACATGCTGTCTTTTTCTCTCACACACACTCTCATTCACATGCTTACAAACATGTCCTCTCTTTCTCTCAGATACACACAGGCTCTCAATGACATACTCACATGCTCCATCACCTGAACCAGCTCTCAGTCACACACAGACACACATGGTCTCTCTCTCATTTACACACAGGCTCTCAATCACATACTCACATGCTCCATCACCTGAACCAGCTCTCAATCACACACATACACACATGGTCTCTCTCTCTCATTTAAACACAGGCTCTCAATCACATACTCACATGCTCCATCACCTAAACCAGCTCTCAATCACACACAGACACACATGATCTCTCTCTTACTTATACACACAGGCTCTTAATCATACATACACATGATTTCTCTCACACACAAAGGATTTCAATCATACACACATACTCTTTCACACAAACAGGTTTTCAATCACAAACTTACACATACAGGTTCCCAATGGTAAACTTACATTCATGCTCTCTCTCTCTCACAGGCAGGCTCTCAATCAGACATACTCTCTTTCACATGTACAGGCTCTCAATCATTCACATACATGCAATCTCTCACTCTCTCATACACACACACAGGGCTCTCTCCCCCACCCCCCGGGGTGGGGGAGAGAGAGAGTGAATTCACTCTCTCTCTCCCCCACCCCCACCCCGGGAACTCGCGGCAGCAGCAGCCTCCTCCCAACGCTAACCTCCTTCATTTTCAGCCCTCGCGGAGGCAGAGTCCCATCGGCCGCGGTTGAAGCTCTTCATTTTCCTCCGAGCCGCGCTGCAGTCTTCTTTTCTTCGGGCCGATGCCGAGCGCACTAGCGTGGCCTCTTCTTGCCGCGCACTCACCCGATACTCTCCACTTCCTCTTCCGGGCCGCGGGGGGGGGGGGGGGCGGGAAGAAGAGAGCACGCCGGTGCCGCTGACTCCAGCTGTCCTGCCGCGTTCCGCCCGAGCGGAGGAGGACCGGGGAGCAGCTGGGTCAGCGGGAAAGTGTGGCGATACTTGTCTGCGAGCCAGATGCAGCCCTCAAAAGAGCCATATCTGGCTCGGAGCCATGGGTTCCCGGCCCCTGCACTTTACGGTGTGTCACGTGCACCGGGCTTGCGCGACACACCGGCACACCTCAGGCGACACAGTAAAGTGTCGCGACACACACTTTGGAAAGCTCTGCTCTAGAGTTTTAAGTCTATCGGTGCAAATGTATGTAAGTTGATACTTGCATAAATCTCAGAGGTGCTGCTCCGTGGAAGTATTGAAATATTTTTAGTTGTGATGTGGGATAGCAAAGGCAATTAATCACTTTCATCTGAAACTGAGGCAAAACTCCCTGAAAGAAATCTGGAAGGCATACATACCCTTTTCTTTCTGGCAAGGGAAAACCAGTTACTGATCCTGCATTATTTTATTAGTTGATACCAAACTTTTTTTCATTTTTTTTTTCTTATTATGTGTAACTGTTTTTATTTACTTTTGGTAAGCACATTTTTCCATGGCTGGTCATATTTTGTCTGGGATTTAAAACATTTGTTTTTTGGTGGGGGTGGGAGATTAAGACTGTACCGTTAATGCAGTATGTGGTTTAGAGTTAAATTCGTTACTAGTGACCTGGATGTGTAAGAAGGACCAGCCTTCGTTCGGGGGGGGGGGGGCACCTAACAGACTGTTGTTTAGGAGAGTAGGTATAAGGTGGGGGTCAGGCCTAGGCAGGCAGGGATTCTAGGAAATACGAGAGGACCAATCCTCAAAGGCGAACACAATGGAATAAAACCGATCTCCTTAGATGCAAGGACTCCTTTATTCAACAGTCAATTCACCTGTTGAATAAAGGAGTCCTTACCTGTAAGAAGATCAGTCTTATTCCATTGTGTTCGCCTCCTGGCTTTACTCGACCGTCTTGTTTTCTTTGTCTAATCCTCAAAGGAACAGCAGGAAGAGAGAGTAAGCGGTACCATTTAGGTGTGGGGTTAGCTCACAGAAGCCCTACCTACTGCACCCGATAATCTGAGGTAGTAGGGAGCGGGGGGGGGGGGGGGGGGAGTTGTCACAGCAGCAGATGGCACCTCTTCGGCACAAAAAAGGGGGTGCAACTTGAACAGTTATGCTCTGGCACCGTTGGACAGAGGGATGCCTGGACAGGTTTCGGCCATGGGCACTTCAGCATCTCAGGTCTCTGGTAGAAGGTAGGGGCTTGGACAATTATTAGTGATAACATTCTAGTGTTTAATCAGACCATGGTAGAGGTGGTCTGTGGAAGCCTATTTAAAAACAAAAACTTAAAAAAAAAAAAAAAGTGAGGTGGAGGCAAGCACAGAGTAACTGCTGTTGCATGCCCTTAGTAGCTGGATGCTGCTGGGCAATTGCCTTACTAGTTAAGGGATTTTTTAAAGAAGATTCAAGTTGCATGGGATATGTTCCAATCTCTTGCAGGTAGGGGTTGAAGGATAAGTGCATGTTATATTATGACATTTGCATTTCATGTGTTAGAATAAAGCATTTAATCTACTGAATAAACAAGCTTGTGTGCATATGGACTAAAATGGTTATTAGTGTAAAGGAGAAGGAAGGGGTGCGTGGAAGAGAGGGGTTGGTCGGACATACTGGGTGGATGGTACGGCATTCCCAGGTTATGTTAATTCTTTATCATGTATGACTAATCATCTTCCTATACCTTGTTCTTAGTGTTCAGCAGAAGTAGGAATTGTTTGCAATTATTTTGTGTGCAGTACGGCAGTGGATATGTAGATTTCCATGTTGTCTTGACGTGTGTTTATCTTGTGGTCACACATAATAAGGCCAGGGTGGTTTTATTTCTCCATCTGCTGTATGCGTGCAGGAGCTCTGTTGGTTACCTTTAAAAAAAAATAATAAATAAAAAAAATAAAAAAATTGTAGATAGTACTCCTGGAGGAATTCCGCATTGCACAGAATTCCTCTCCTGTGCAGGATTCTGCATTTGCATCATAGAATTGAGCATTGAAACAAGGAAGCAGTAGCAGTCTTTCTGAGCCGGAAAAGAAGGAATAGCATCTGTTTTTTTAGCAGCGAGAACAGAGCAGTGGCGGTCTGGCCTTGACAGACTGGAAAAGAGATGGGAGAGTTGGGATTGGCCCTTGCAGGTTGGACGAGATGAGCCTGTATTGTTGGTCTCAGCCTGTGCAGCCCAAATAAAGAGGGAAACAGTGGGGGGGTCTGGTGTAGCTTGAATGAGAGAGGTTGACAATGAGCTTGGGGAAAGGTGGGAGAAAACTGAGGGTCTTGCTAAAGAGTGGATGGCAGACAAAGTTAAGGGCTGTGCTAAAAAGTAGGGAGCAGGAGCAGGGGCAGACAAAGCTAGGAGGTCTTGCTGAAGGGAGAGAATGGGGGGGGGGAGCTTTCTTTCTGTCTGTACCCCCCAGCCCCCACAAGTCAAACCTAGTAGAGGGGGACAGAGAAAGCTAGGGGGTCTTGCTAGGTAGAGGGGAGGCAACTGGGAGGAGCAGAGAGTTTGGATTCAAGTCTTGGGGGAGCAGAGAGTGCCTGGGGTCTTTATGGAGGCTGGGGGGAAGGAGATCTGAGTCTGGGTGGATGGATTTAAGCCTGGTGGGACAATAGAAACCTGGTGGTGGGAAGGGGAACAAGGACTTCAGTTCTGGGGCTAGTGATCAAACTGGGGGATTGACCCTAGGGGCACGAGTTTGTACATGGAGAAGGGGTTCAAGTCATAAGTGGGGAGAACAATCTGTATGGGCCATGCCCTATGAGGAGAAAATTCTGTACCAAAAAATAAAAAATCTGCATTTTTCAGTACATTTTTCTGTATTGGCTTATAAATTATTACTTGGACAGCAATTATATTATATTGCCTGAACAAATTTTGTAGAATTTTCAATTATTTGTTTGCATACATTTCTCCTGGGAGTTAAGATAGTCCAGTTATGCGATACTTTGAAGTCAGCATTGAGAGACACTGCATCCATCTAAGTTAACTGGCTGAACCTATCTGGCTGGCTTATATATTCGGTGGTATAGCTATTGGGAAATGAGTCTGGGAAATGTATCCTGCTAACTTTAGGGCTGCTTTCAGGTGCATCTAAAGTTAGCCGATTATCTTAGCCAGATAAGACTGAATATCAGTATTTATCTTGCTAACTAGTTGGGTAAGAGGTATCTCCCTGGAATGCCCTAGGTTGTCTGGCTAAGTTTTAGCCAGCTATAGCTGAACAAATCAGAGGTATTTAGCGTAGCAGGCATTTTGTCTTACAAAGTTTTTACTTAGCCAAATAGTGCTGAATATACCTAGTAACATAGTAATGACGGCTGAAAAAGGCCAAATGATCCATCCAGTCTGCCTAACAAGTTTTTATGATAGTAACTGCGGCTTCCTGTTGGTTACTCCTAAGCCTTATGTTAAGGATAGGAATAGTTACAATCAAAACCAATCAGCTGTCAAACCCATAAGAAGCTTATTGCTAGCAACATTTTTTATAGGGTGAGCAAGTTTCTTGATAATTCAAATAATGTTGGTTGAACATGCTTTGCTTTTGGACTTGGCCATAGAATCAGTCATGTACTTTTCCCCTAATATCTGTGCATCATTACCCTGGACCATAAAAGTCTGGGCCCAATGCTGGCATGCGTCTGAATCCAATTCCCCTTTTTTCCCCTGCTGTCGAAGCAGTGCACGAAGTTGCAGTTGTGTCAAAAGCATCAAGGCTAATTTGGTTAAGGGTAGTAATCCCCATGACTTCTGTTAAGGGTAATAACTGCTGCTCAGTGCAGGTTTACCCCCATGTATCATTTTTCTTCATTTTTAACCTCTAGTCCATAGAGATTCATAGTGTTTGTCACATGACCTTTAGAAATAGTTTACTTATTCTAGGCATTCACTACCTCTCTGTGAAGAAATATTTCTTGACATTGGTTCTGAGTCGTCACACCCCCCCCCCCCCCCCCCCCCGAAGTTTAATTTCGTGACTCCTAGTTGTGCTGTTTTTTGTTGTTTTTTTTTTTTTCCAACGGAAAAGTTTCGAAGTTCATGCATCATTAAAACTTTCAGGTATCTGAAGGTCCGTATCCTATCTCCCCTGCACCTCCTCTCTTGCAGGGTATACATATTCAGATCCTTCAGCCTCTCCTCATATGTCTTCCAGTATAGATTCTACACAATTTTTTGGGCACCTTCCTCTGGACTGCCTCCATCCTGTCACTATCCTTTTTCAGGTACTGGCTCCAGAACTGAACACTGTACTCCAGGTGAGGCCTCACCAAGGACCTGTACATGGGCTTTATCTTCCTTTTCCTTACTGGTTTATTCCTCTCTCTATGCAGCCCAGCATTCTTCTGGCTTTGGCTTGTCACATTGCTTTACTGCCTTCAGATCGCCAGACACCATCACCCCAAAGGCCCTCTCCTATCCGTGCACCACCCATCATATACAGCTCTTTTGGATTACTGCATCCCAGGTGATTGACTCTGTACTTTTTTGCTCTTAGTAGTACTTAGGATGCTACCCCATTTAAACTATAATGGGGCATGTGACCCACCATATTGTGGATATTGTCGGGGATGTGAATGCTTAATCTTGTATACTGTTATATGTATTTCATTTTATCTTGGATGTAATTCTAGTTACTTAATATGCAGGGTTGAAGCCTTGATGAGTGGCACTGGTGCTGATTCATTTCCTTTTGTCAGGGTAAATAAGAATTATAACCTCTGCAATTGCTGTTGCATATTTTTCTGGCACATGGAGACTAAGGTATCTAGCTGTTGATGTTATTTAATGTCATGTTTAATTTGAGAGCACCCACAGCCAGATAAAAGAATACTCCTCCTTGATGTTCAGTATTAAGCATAACCTAGATATATTTTTCTTGTTCTGTCATAGAGGTTTTTGTGTGTGTTGTGGATCACCTTCTTCCAGCCCTGAGGTTCAGCCTAGTTGGAATTTATCCCAGCCCTGCTCCACTGCCTTTTTACAGAGAGAATCCAAAGATGATGTGCCTTAGGCCTTCATCTATGGTTGCTAAAGTATTTTTCTGGCAGGCAAAATTCTTGCCTATTTGTGCACCTGTTACTTTTTTTTTTTTTTTTTTTTTACCCATCTGGTGCTGCTCACGCAGTTTCATGGTTTGAATTGTGCAGGGACCTGCATGCTTATGGTTGCTGCTAACCCCACACTTTTCAAACAGTAAAATAGCACAAACAGTGGACAGATGAGAAGGATGTCCAAGGACCCTTGCACAGATTAGTGAGATCGTAATCCCCACTCTCCTCCCTCTCAATCCCAACGATCACAATGACCTTCCTTGATAAGGGCCCATATCATTGAACCCTGAATCTCATGTGTAGATGTTGCTGATGGATATTTGCTCTTCATGGGCTGTGGGATTTTATTCTGTAGCACCCACAGCCTCATTTGGCCTGCTAAACAAAATCTGGATCCAGGAGTGAAACACTTTGTCTTCTTTCCAATTGAACAGTGCTTTAGAGCTAATAAAGTTAAATGTATATTGAATCAATTTAATTGTCAGGTAATCGAGGATACGTAAGGCTTATAATAGGGGTAACTCAGTAGCATTTTATTGCATTCTACATTTTTAACAAAACTGATGGTGCTATGTAGAGATCTGTGTTGTATTTTTACTCTGCATTGTTGATGATAGCTTAAAAGTAAATCTTCTTTAGGTGACAGCAATAAATTTGATTTTAGATAGGTCATTTAAGCTCTTGCTGAAGTATCATCTGTTTTGTGGGATGTTATTTCCATAATTCACACTGTCAATGATCTGATTTAATATTGACCTCTATCAAGAGAACCATTATCATTCATCCCTTAAATCTTTCACGTCCACTGCATAAGTGCATTATTCAGTTAGTCATACAAATTGGAGAGGTTGTGGAGTAGAAGAGTGATAAGGGTTGTAGAGCATTAAGAATTTAAGGAACAGACTTAAGTAGCTAGCAAAGATAAAGGCATTTTCTGAGGTTTACCTGTTCATGGTATGGGTGAACAAAGGCATATATAACAGCTAAGTAGAGAGGAATTGCACCCAAGTCAGTCTTGGATTTAAAATATACTAATTTGAGGGAAGGAGCTCTCAGCCACTGAGATTTTTTCCTTCAATATGGTAAAGTGAAATGCAAGGAGAAGAATCCAGGTTGTTCAACTAATGTCATCTTCTATTGAAGAGGGTCCTTTGATTTCTTTGTGCTTTTGGGGCAGTGTCGAACCAGAATGGTAGACCACCTGACGGAATGGAAACCAGCTGGTCCTGGGAGTCCCTGTAGCTGAGGCTTCCTTAAACTCACTTGAGAAATCACCTCTGCTCCAGCCTTCTTTGAATCTGACGCCATTAGGGAATGTCACCCTATTATGTGTTTTTATGAAATAATTTATTAAAAATATTTTTAAAAAATAATTTATTGCGGAATGGGGTAAGTTTCATATATTTTGACGCATGCCTCCACGGCCTTGCTTCATTTATTGTGATATAATCATGAACTTACCTCCCTCCCACTCGCTTTATTTTGTTCAAATTTTTTTAAATTTTTTGAAACACTTTATTTTATTCAATTTGTAAAAAATGTGATATCCTCTTAACCATATCTCTAAGTCCACCAAAAAATGTGTCCATCGATATCTCAAAAGTGTTTTGTTTCGTTGTTTCTCCTTACTTTATTATAAAAGTCAAACAGAAATGCTCTTCACTGTTGTTCCTGGTTGCTCTTCACTGTTGTTCCTGGTTGCATGGTTTGACCTAAATACTTCTTTATTCGTTGAAACTTTGTTTCATTAGAAACTTTTTAAATATTCACTTGGTCTAAGGACTTAAATCTTGTGTAATTCTTAATGAACTTTTACTATCACTTAACGGATTGGTAATGATATCACATAAGTCTGACAGAATAGAATATTTTCTAACGCCAAAAATCTTGCAAGTCACAAAAGCTTATTTCTTATATGCTCACAAATGCCAATTAAATATTGTAAGTCACAAAAACTTATCTCCTGTGTGCTCCCAACACAGCCGTGTTTCGAAAAGTCGTCCTTTTCTTCGTCAGGGGAGTGTACGTTTGTTCTTTATTCCTCACTCTCAAGTTCATAGACTCTGGTCGATGGCGTTCTTCTGTTGATTCACTTCTTTCCTCACCTCAGGTTCATAAACTCTGGTCAATGGCGTTCTTCTTCTTTCCTCGCTCTCAGGCTACCAAGCTCTGAGTGACGGCGTTCTTTTACCGGCTCGCTTCCGAGACTTTCTTTTTTAATTGGTCAGCAGATCGTCTATCGGCCAATGGGTGGTGGTACGTCTTGCGTAATTTTCTCTTTCACTAATGGCTTAGCGTTTGCCTCTGTTCACAAGGATGTTTACCTCTGTTCACGGAATGATTAAAGTAGAGTCGCCCACTCTATCTCCTCATTTAATCCACTCGGGACTACCGTGTTCATCTTAAAAATCCAGTGTTGTTCACTGTAATTTAAACTTCTTTTTTGGTCTCCGCCTCGTAGATTAGTCTCTACCATGTCTATAATTGTCCATCTCAATTGTTCAAACCGATGTTCATGTTTAACACAATGATCAACTATTGGAGCTTCCAAAGTTTTGGTGTTCAATTTAGATCTGTGTTCGATCAACCTGGTCCTAATAGTTCTTGAAGTCCTACCAAAATAATTTTTTGGACAGGAACATTGGATTAAGTAAACAATGTTTTTAGAAGTGCAGTCTGAGTCCCTCCTCCTCTTGATACAGTGTCCTGTTATCGGATCCTGCCATTCCATACCCTCAATAGTTGTGGCACACATGTCACAATGTTGACAAGCTCTATGTTGTCCCCTATGGGGTTCGTGTTCAATATCCCTTAATATATCTGCATGGACTACCCTATCTTTAATGTTTGAACCTCTTGTTGTGGCTATGAGGGGTAATTCCTCAAATACATTATGTATTGACAATATGGGCCAGTGTCTACGTATTGAGGCTATGATGGATGCCGTCGCTGTACTCTGTGGTATAATGCAGGTCAATCTACTCTGTTCTTTCTTACCCTGGTAATGTAAAAGCTGATTACGATCAGAAAATTTGGCTCTTTTATAGGCTTTATTGATAATTTTTTTCGGATACCCCCTCTCTTTGAATTTGTTTTTCAAAAACTCTGCCTGTTTTTCAAATTCTTCCTTGGTGGAACAAGTGGAAAGCGAGTGGGAGGGAGGTAAGTTGATGATTATATCACAATAAATGAAGCAAGGCCGTGGAGGCATGCGTCAAAATATATGAAACTTCCCCCATTCTGCAATAAATTATTTTTTAAAAATATTTTTAATAAATTGTTATTTCATAAAAACACATAATAGGGTGAGATTAATTTTTGGGTATAAGAGAGTAGATTTTTTTGGTCTCATCTTAGCGGAGATTAATACGAGCAGCCATTAGGGAGTGAACATAGATGCAGGAAAATTACCTCAGCAGTGCCGTGGAGCACTGGGGGTGTGGAGATTCCCCCCCCCCCCCATTTAATTTTGTATTAACTAAAAGTTTAACAAGTAATCAGCACCTCAGTATAGAGGGAGACACATGCAGAATCTACAAAACAAAACAAAAAAACCCCCAAAAACTAACTAGACAACGCTAAACAATGGCACTGTTACATTTATCAAAATTGTAACTACTGCTTTAAAGTCCCCCCTCCCACCAATAGAAAATTACTAAACAAAGGCTCACTAAAATCTCATATCCCATGTTGAGCCCCTCAAAAGCCTCTGTGCAGCCTACTCTTGGTTGACAAGCAAGGTACCCCTTTGTGTGACGCTTGTATGCCAACTCACGTTTAGCGGCAAACAACACTTGCGTAAATAGTTTATATTCCCGCTCAGGCAATGATTGATCTGTGATCCCGAGCAGGAACATTTTAGGAGTTTGCACCACCGATATCCCTGTGATCAATGAGAAAAATTAGATGATTCCATCCCATAACTTCTTTACCTTGGGATATTCCCACCATAAATGAAAATGTCCTCCTCTCTCCACATCCTCCCCAGCACACCTCATTAACACCTGGGAACTTGTCCGGAGTTAAATACCATCTAAAAAGTATTTTATAACCATTTTCCATTAAATTTGAGGAAATGGAACTCTCTTCATGGCCATGTAACACTGATCCCACTCAGCTTCCTCTAATGGTTCACCCAAATCCCTTTTCCATGCTCTAATTTGGGCAGGCTTGACCTTTAAAACTGCATTCAGCATGCTATAAATTTTAGAAATTGGTCTACATAGTTTATCTGCATGGTCATAAAAGCTCTCAAACAGTGTCTTGTCCTTTTTAAGATCAATCACAATTCGCCTTTGGTTTACAAAGTGCAACAGCTGAACAACAGAGTATGTATCTCTACACCCCACAGAATATCTTTTCTGCAATTTCAACAGGGAACTCGTGCCTTGACCCCCTGTCCAAACTTGCTCTAATCTGGTTAACCTCAAAACCTCCCAACAGGAATAAGCAGCATATTATTACCCAGTGGAAATTCTTTATGGAATAAAAAGGATGAGAGATAACAAAAGTCATGCTCACCTTCTAATATGGATCTCCACTTTTTCTGAATACCTAATGTCACACAGCAGGATGATAAATTTTTAAATATCGGATCTCTGCCCTTCCAAACTCTCATTTCTAGAGTGAATTTACCTGCCCAGCTTTGTTTCATTTGAACCCAGAGTTTAGCTCCTCCTGTTCTCTGCCAATCAATCAATCGCTCGTAATTAGGAAGCGCCAAGTACCATTCCAAATTTGGCACCCCTAAACCCTCCCCTAAGTTTGTTTTGGTAAAGCACCCCCTTCGCCAGTTTGAGGTCTACATCTCCAAATGAAACTGAATATCTTTCTGCCACATCTTCAAAAGATGGTCAGGGACAATAATTGGAAGAGTCTGAAACAAATAACATCTTGGCAGGACATTTTCACAATACAAATCTGGCCTAGCCATGAAAAGTATTTTCATTCCCACTTACCTAGATAACTATATATATCTTTTATCAGAGTGCCATAATTCAAATTAAACAACTGATCTCCTTCCGGACTGATAACACCCCAAGATATTTCACCCATTCCTTAGCCACTCTAAAAGATAAGTGGGTTTGCAATCTGTGGAATCATTCTATGGAGGCTGATATGTTAAAGATGTCTGGTTTGTCCTCATTTTACCTTGAACCTGATACTAAACTATAACCATGCATTCCCCCAAGTTAGCACCCTTAAAGACTCATCCGGAGCCCTCAAGGTAAAAAGGAGATCAGCGAATAAAGTAATTTTGTAACTATCCTCAATGATCTGTATCCCTCTTTCTTTCTTCTCTATGTATCTGTTCTGCAAATGGTTCAAGAGATGAAGCAAAAGGGGGACAGTAAGCATCCCTGACGAGTTCCCCTACAAACCTCAGTCTACCTGGCACAAACCCTGATTGATCCACATGTATCAGTAATGGGGCTACTAAATCCAGCCTGTTGGCTAATATCTTTGTCTATATTTATAAGGGAGATAGGGCGATATGACCCACACAGCATAGCATCACGTCCTGTCTTGGCTAAGATTGTAATACCTGCTACATTAGCATTAGAAGAAAGTACCCCATTCCCACAGAGAGTTAAACATAGCCTGCATTGGACCCAACAAAGCCGCCTGAAAAGATTTTTATAAAATTTGGCCATGAAGTCATATAAACCGGATGCCTTGCCTAATTTCAAATCCCTAGTAACCTGTATTACTTCCTCTACTTTGAAATCAGTAAGTAAACCTGTAAACTCTTCTTTCAAACAACATAAGAACATGCCATACTAGGTCAGACCAAGGGTCCACAAGCCCAGCATCCTATTTCCAACAGTGGCCAATCTAGGCCATAAGAACCTGGCAAGTACCCAAAAACTAAATCTATCCCATGCTACTGTTGCTAATAATAGCAGTGGCTATTCTCCAAGCCAACTTAATAGCAGGTAATGGACTTCTCCTAGAACTTATCCAATCCTTTTTTTAAACATAGCTACACTTACTGCACTAACCACATCCTCTGGCAACAAATTCCAGAGTTTAATTGCACGTTGAGTGAAAAAGAACGTTCTCCAATTAGTTTTAAACGTGCCACATGCTAACTTCAAGGAGTGCCCCCAGTCTTTCTATTATCCGAAAGAGTAAATAACTGATTCACATTAACCCGTTCTAGACCTCTCATGACTTTAAACACCTCTATCATATCCCCCCTCAGCAGTCTCTTCTCCAAGCTGAAAAGTCCTAACCTCTTTAGTCTTTCCTCATAGGGGAGCTGTTCCATCCCTTTATCATTTTGGTCGCCCTTCTCTGAACCTTCTCCATCGCAACTATATCTTTTTTGAGATGTGGCGACCAGAATTGTACACGGTATTCAAGGTGCAGTCTCACCATGGAGTGATACAGAGGCATTGCCATTTTCCGTTGTATTCACCATTCCCTTTCTAATAATTCCCAACATTCTATTTGCTTTTTTGACTGCTGAACCGACAATTTCAATGTTATCCATTATAACGCCTAGATCTCTTTCTTGGCTGGTAGCTCCTAATATGGAGCCTAACATCGTGTAACTTCTGCATGGGTTATTTTTCCCTATATGTATCACCTTGCACTTATCCACATTAAATTTCATCTGCCATTTGGATGCCCAATTTTCCAGTCTCACAAGGTCTTCCTGCAATTTATCACAATCTGCTTGTGATTTAACTACTCTGAACAATTTTGTATCATCTGCAAATTTGATTATCTCACTTGTCGTATTTCTTTCCAGATCATTTATAAATATATTGAAAAGTACGGGTCCCAATACAGATCCCTGAGGCACTCCACTGCCCACTCTCTTCCACTGAGAAAATTGTCCATTTAATCCTACTCTCTGTTTCCTGTCTCTTAGCCAGTTTGTAATCCATGAAAGAACATCGCATCCTATCCCATGACTTTTTACTTTTCCTAGAAGCCTCTCATGAGGAACTTTGTCAAAGGTAAAGGAACACTCTCCAAATACTTTTCCATTGCAACTCCCTCTGCCTCACTGTCATAGGAATATAACTCTTCATAAAACTGAGTGAAACGCTGACCAATATTTTAGAATCAAATACATTTCCCATCCTTTAACTTTTGTAATATGGTTTTGAGTGGCCCCCTCCTGTAGTCTCCTGGCCATTAATTGACTAGATTTATTACCGAGTTTGAAAAAATCCTGTTTCATCAGATCTAGTTGATGAACAATCCTAGCTAACGCCAGTGACTGTAACTCCTTGTCTAGCCATTTCCAATTCTCCACAGACTTTTTGATCCAAAGGTCTTTTATGCAACAGTTCTCATTTGGCTGTTTGTTGTAAGAGTGTAATCTAGCTCTCTAGGTAGTCCTAGATATTAATTTTCCCCTGATCACAGCCTTCATACGTTCCCAAATGGTGACTGGACTACATTCCCTTGTATCATTGTCTAAAAGAAATTCTCATCTCTTATGCCAGCTATTCGGTATACTGCGCATCATCCAATAGACTATCATTCAGATGCCAAAATTTCTTCCCTTCCCCATCTTGTGAAACACCTAAGGAAACCCAAGTGGTGTGGTAAGACAAATTGATGCTTCCCATTTCCGTATCTAACGTCTGGTCCACTATTGTTTTATTAATTAAAACATCTAATCTTGAATAAGTCTGCTGTACTTTAGTAAAGAGAGAATAATTTCGGAAAGTTGGGTACTTTGAGTGCCAATTGGGGAGTTCAGGACCCTGCTGCCTCCCTCCTAGAACTATCTAAATAGGAATACTGCATGAAATTAAAACCCTCTCCAATAAAAGGGTGACCTGCCCAGTCAGACACCATTGCTGATATCTTGTCCAAAAAGGGACTTTGTGCAATATTGGGGGCATACATTTTTTGCTATGGTGAGTATTTATTATGTAACACCAGTTTAACATAGAAATGATGGCAGAAAAGGACCAAATAGTCCATCCAGTCTGCCCAGCAAGCTTATGGTAGTATCTGCTGTGCAACATAGGTTACCCCCATGCCTATCAGTTTCCCGGACCATAAAAGTCAGGGCCCTCATTGGTTGCTATATGTATCCAATTCCCTTTTTCCCCCCTGCTGGTGAAGCAGAGAGCCATGAATGGAGTTGCATCAGCAGTATCAAGACTTATTGGTTAAGGATAGTAAATGCTGCACCAGCAAGCTACCCCCATGCACTTTTGTCTTCATTGCCTTTAGGGATCCACAGTATTTATCTCATGCCCCTTTGAATTCTTTTACTGTTTTGGTTTTCACCACCTTCTGCAGAAAGGCATTCCAGGCATCCACCACCCTCTCCATGATGAAATATTTTCTGACGTTGATTGTGAGATGTCTTCCCTGGAGTTTCATTTTGTGACCCCTAGTTCTACTATTTCATTCCAATGGAAAAGGTTTGATGTTTGTACATCATTAAACCCTTTCAGGTATCTGAAGGTCTGTATCATATCACCTCTGCATTCTCTTATCCAGGGTATACATATTCATATCCTTCAGTCTCTCTTCATAGGTTTCTGATACTGACCCAAATGAATCTACCTCTGCATCTCTCATAGTTGCTGTCCCAATCACCACCAGGTATTTTGAAAATAAACTTCCCTCCCCACAGTATTTGACACACTGTTGCTGAAATCAAATATTGGTTAGGAAACAACAAGGAGTGTAGTACCCCTTCATGTCGCTGTCTAAGATGAGTCTCATGGCAAAAGACCTCTGAAGCCCTTTAAATGTTCAGTACCCTGAAAAAAAGTCTTCTTGACAGGATAATTCAGGCCTTTGATGTTTAGCAAAACAATTTTCAATGAACCTATTTCATGAAAAAATCTCCAGCTTACCACTCCGAGTGAGCCTCCAAGCCATTATACTTCCAATCCACCCATAAAAGCATTGTCTAACACCAGTCCCCCACAGAGAACCAAAAGGAACCAAAATCTCCTCTCTCTGCACCACACTTCTCAACCCACCCTAACCAATTTCAACCTTTCCCTCCCTAAAACAGACTATCACACCTTGTAGTGGGATTTCTCCTAGATGAGGAGTGATTTCATCAGGACTCCACAACCACCACCCTCTTTCCACCTCTGACCATCATTTAAAGATTGATTCAAAATCTGAATCTTGCAGGTAACATCCCCTTATCTTTAATCCCAACCTCAACAGTTTTATCAATATGAAAACCTTAAGGCATTCATAAGTACAAAAATTAACCAGCTATCGGGCCAATACAGTAAAAGTCGCGGGAGAGCGGGCAAACGCCCGCTTTCCCGGCACGCGCACATGCCACGCTCCTATGCGCGCGATTCTGTATTCAAATGAGGGCCCGCGTCATCGTCTCTAAGTGCCCCTTTAACCCCTTGATCATCTAAGTGTCCAACTGATTCCCTCACAGGCTTTCTGCTTCGGATATATTTTTTAAAGTTTTTATTGTGAGGTTTTGCCTCTACGGCCAACTTCTTTTCAAATTCTCTCTTAGCCTGTCTTATCAATGTCTTACATTTAACTTGTCAACACTTATGCATTATCCTATTTTCTTCTGTTGGGATTCTTCTTCCAATTTTTGAATGAAGATCTTTTGGCTAAAATAGCTTCTTTCATCTCCCTTTTTAACCATGCTGGTAATCGTTTTGCCTTCTTTCAACCTTTTTTAATGTGTGGAATAAATCTGGACTGTGCTTCTAGGATGGTATTTTTTAACAATGACCACGCCTCTTGCACACTTTTTACCTTTGTAGCTGCTCCTTTCAGTTTTTTTCTTACAATTTTTCTTATTTTATCATACTTTCTCTTTTGAAAGTTTAGCACGAGAGCCATGGATTTGCTTGCAGTCTAACTTCAGTTAGTTAGCCAGATTGACTCACTGCTCTCTTGATTAGAAATGTTGGTACCTAATCAAACCAAATCACACTACCTCAACACTTTTCCAAGGTGAGTAACTGAGCTGAACTTTTCAACCTTTTTACTTAGGTAAACACTGCTCCTAGCTTATTTCTAGCTTCTGGCTACTTTTTTTTTTTAGTATACAAACACACTAACTACTGCTTACTAGCTGCCTTACTGACTGACTATTTAAAAATACAAACAGTCTAACTTTTGTTTATTTGCTGCCTTACTGACTATTAAAAGCACAAAAACACTAAATAATATTACCAAATAGTTAACTTTATCCCTATACTTTTAAAAAAGACAATGTCCCAAGCAAAACCTTACTGATTCCTTTCAGCCACCAGCAGGTTCCATTTACCATCACACACTGTATCAGTCAACCAGCTGGTAATCCATGCCACCACCTTGGCGCTCACGCCCATCTTTTATGCAGCCCTGTGGCAGGGTGTTGCCCCAGTCTGCATAAACTTCAATTGCGCTCAGGCCGGCAGTGTCTTCTCTCGACCTAGACTTGGAGTGTTAGTGGCTTCTGTTGCACATTGTGCAATGCTGTTTGCCAGGTTCCAAATTTTAGGCACCTAGGCATCCTGGTACCTGGGATTTTCCCAGCCCGTGTATATTAGAATTGGGCATTTGTAGCCAGAGTAAATTGTGGGAATATGCTTGAGCTAAATTTGCATGCACACTGCCTCAGTTGTATGCTGAACTATCCAGTGCATATTCATTAGGGATATCCTGAAAACCTGACCAGTTTGCAGCCCTTGAGGATTGTAATTGGACACACAAAGAACAATTTCTGCATGTTTGAGTTAAGATCTGGGCCTGGGGACCTCAAATGCAGTGTCTGCAGCTGTGCCAGAGCAGAGGAACTGCCACTGAGGTTGGGCTCTGGTCTGAGTTGCTGCTGCTGGGGTAGAGAAGCAGGGGATGGATGAGAGTAGAAGCAGGGAAAGAACAAAATGTCAAAAATAAGTAAAAACAATTACATTGCAGCTTTTTTTCCAAATGAATTTTTTCCCCCATTCCCTAATGATTTTGGCTGCTTAATTTTTTTTGTAAAATTTCTCTATCCTTTTCTGATTATTAAAACAATCTCTGGAGTATAGTAAATTGAAACTGACAGCTTGACAAGACAATCTTCTGTTAGACTAGAAAAAATGCTGCAAATTAGTTTGTCTGCAGAGTGAAGGCAACAAAAATTCAAAACGTTTAATACATCTAAGCATCATCACTGCATTGACATTTGAGCAAAGCTATGTATTTTTAAAGCATCTCCTGTCAAGGACAGGCACAGAGAGAGCAGGTGGGAAGGCCTAAGCTGGTGCTAGTGAGAGTTAAAGCAGCATTGTATCGCCTTCCATTCACATGGGACTTGACAGTTGTACGTACAACCTAAGGACTCAGTACAAAGTTTGGGAATTCACCTGGATCACAACTTTACATCATAAAGATGGTAAGGGCCTCCTTTATGCACCCTCTCCAGATATCAGAATTTTATTATGTATGTAATAAAATTCAGAATCTGCTTTGAAAAATATTATGGAGGTAGAGGAATACAAAATTGAAAGAATAAATACAGAGGGCGGTTTTTAAAGGTAGACTGACTTGGTTGAAACTGGTCTGCTTCATGGTGACTAAGAATATCCACAGGCTTCCACAGTACGTGCACTTTTAGCCGGAATAGGAAGAGGCATTTCCATGGAGGTGTTTAGGTCACTGGGGGAAAATATTGCATGTAGTTTTGATTTTCAAAAGTAAGCGTGCTGTTTTACCCCTTTGAAAATTAGCTGCCAGGTTCATGAAATCATACCTTTACAATAATTACCCACTATTGTGTAGTGATATAGCAAACGGAACAAAGATGGTTAAAGCGCATAAACTGCATTTTTTTTTTCTTCAAGGACAAACAGGATATATCATCCACACAAGTGGGCGATGACTTGCAAATGATGCCAATAGAGATGATCTTGTAAAGAGTTCTGGATAAGCTTTTTCTGCGCATGTGTGGAACTTCCCATTTTTGTCCACAGTAGCAGTTGGACATGTTCTTTCCTACAGCAGGACTTAGTTTTTTGTTTTTTTTTTGTGTGTGTGTGTGTGTGTCCCCCAGTTTGCTCTCTGTTAGATTTTCTTCCTTTACCCTGATAATTATATTAAGATAGTCTTTTGGCCATTTGTTTGACTCCATTTTTTCTTTGCAGTCATGCAGCACAGATCCTTTTGTTCTTCTGTGCCACCTCAACCGGACCTGTTCATTGGGGAGAATTTCATCCTTTGGTTTCACATCAATTGTCTTTCTCTGTGTCCCTAAAGAAGGCCAGTGACTTCAAAATATCCATAACTAGCTATTGCAAATCCTCTCCCATTATCCTGGGGCTAGAACGCAATGTCCCTCGTTGTGACATCTGCTCAGAGTTGTCACTGAGGGCCATTAATCTGTAATTGAAACTTCAAGATGTCTTGGCCTCCAAGCAGAAATCCAGTGCAACACTATCCAGTACCAAAGGCATCAATGTCAAAAGACCACAGAGCTCATCAACTACTGGCAGTGCATCAGCAGCAAGGCTGTCTCACTCATTCTTAGCAACAATATTGAAATATGGGTCCATTGTACATAGAAACTTTTGGCCAGAATTGCCATACTATAGCTGTTGTGGATGGAAACTGAGACATCTCCACAGGCTGGCTAGATGTAGTCCATAGGTCATATTTTGCCAGCCTGTGCTGTAGAAGAAAACATTCTCTGTACAGCCTTTTGTTGTCAAATATATTGGACCTTGCTTCAATTGAAGGTCTCCTATCAAAGTTACCCATGGTGTCATGATACCTCACTGTGGTTCTTACCTAGCTGGCGAAAGTCCCTTTTCAACCTTCAGACTCTTTAAGCTAAAGTACCTGGGAGGTCATATGTTTAATGGTAGCTCACAGAGACATTGAGCTTCAGGCCCTAGTGACCTATTTACTTTGTACTGATTTACAATCAGCCTTCATCGAGATTTGCAAGGCTGTAACATGAAGTTTAGTCAACACATTCACATCCCATTATTTGGAGTACAGCAGGATAATCCCCTATTCCCTTATGACCCTTATCATACTATTCCAATTGTTGTCATGTGAACCGATATGATGTACGCCAACGAATGTCGGTATATAAAAGCAAATAAATAAATGAAGCTGTTATGTATTATAGAACTGAAGGGGCACCATAAAATGGTATGTGTGGGAATTTCCAAGCATTCCTGCAAAAGCTTTTCCAGAACTTTCTACAAGATCGTCAGCGCACTTGAATGGCTGATTTTATCCTACTGTCCTTGGAGAAAACTTGTTACAGGTAAGCAACTTTGCTTTTTCTTGGATTTTTTTTTTCCTTTTATCATTGCTGAATGGGCAACACCTTTATGATTGCTCTTTGCCTGGCTGTAGTCCATACATTGTTACATTCTATAGTACTATGTGATGGTAATACAGTAATACCTTTTTATCTGGACTTCCTTTATCAAAACTCACTATCTGGAAGAATTGCAGTCTTTGGGTTCGGTTATCTGGAAAAATGTCTATCTGAAATTTTAGCATCACATAGATGGCATAACCTAGCACTGTTCGGTCTGCAGGTGCTCTTAAGCCTTATTGAGAGGCTTCTAGATGAATATAGGAAGAAAGCTACAAGACTGAGAATCTTTTTATGCTGCTTGATTGCAAGCAGCAGGTAACAGAGTTTTGTTTTGTTTTTTCAGCATTGCCCGTAATCTGATTACCACCTGATGGAACAGTGCTGAATCAGTTTTACATTTCATACTGTGATTTTTTTTTTTTTTTTTTTAATTTTCTAACATCAAAAATTTCTAAGATCTCATCAGATTTTTCTCATGTACCTTGCTGGTTTAATGAATTGCCTGAGCATTGCGAAGTCAGGTGGTTTTTTTTTTTTTTTTTTTTGTGCAGTCTCTCACGCCGAAATGCCGTATGTAATTTCATCTGTGAATCCCTCCTTTTGTCAGTTAAATCATTGTAATTTTTCTAACCTGAAAGCTAACAAACATGTGATAGTTCCTTTCTGGAGAGTTTTGATCACTTTTATTAACTGAGTTATATCCCCCCCCCCCCCTCGCAGTAATTCAGTCTTATTTTTTTTTTTAAATCTAATCTTGATCCTGCTGACTTTGCAAACTACAGAACTATTTCTTTATCTTTTTTTTGTATTGAAGGTCATGGAATCTTTTGTATTGAGGCAGCTTTTGGATTTCCTGGAAGACCATCAGGTGTTGAATCCGTTCCAGTTCGGTTTTTGTAAATCTCTTAGCACCGAGATCCTCCTTTTTCTATCACCCACTTCATTAAGCAAGGGTTCTATGATGGAAAGAGGTATGTTCTTGTTATGCTGGATAATTTCTTCAGTATCTGATATATCATTGGATTCTTCTGTAGCATTTGAGAGAATGCGGGATTATTTCTGGCATGGCTCTAATCTTACCTGAATGAATGTAGACAGCAAATTAGGATGGGAAAAATGGCTCCACTTGATTGGTGCAGAAATTCTGAAGGGCGCAGCCAAGTTGGCTCTGGTTTTTAGGAAAAATCTGTTTTGAGTACAGAAGACAACACAGTCATAATACATCAAAACCAAGAAATAGAACATCAGGATACATTTCTTTCAGATACTTAACTCATGACACATTACAAAATTCCATTGTCTGACACTGCTCTCTTCCCACTCTTTTTACCCTACCTCCTCCCCCCCAGCTCCCTTCCCCCAACAACCCTCAGTTGCGGATGGCTGTTGTGAAATAGAGGAGTTCACAATCAAACTACGGATTGTAGAAGGCAAAGAAATCAGGTATGAGTTCCAAACTCTAACGCCTTCTGCCATGTACAACTTTTCTTGGAAACAGATGATTTTTCCATGAGCAAAAGATTATGCATTTGAATTCGCCATTGTTCCAAAGAAGGGGATTCTTTACTTAGCCATTGTAATAATATTCATTTTTTAATCATGTAACAGACTTTATGCACAAGCATTAACAGATCATTGTCTGACATCTCATATTTCAGCTTTGTTTTTTAATATATTATGTATCTATATATCCTCTCGGATGGCCAACTTCGATTTTTGAGTCGCAAACAGGCCATATTTTCAGGATATCCACATTGAAAATGAATGAAATAGATTTGTATAAGATGGAGGCAGTGCATGCAGATCTGTCCCATGCATGTTCATTGTGGGTATCCTGAAAACCTGATCTGTTTGTAGTTCTCAAGGACCAGAGTTGGCCACCTCTGATATATATGGTGTCTCTCTATAAACTTTGCTGTGCTCTGCATTGAATATAGATTGTACGCTGATGATATGTAATTCTGTGTCACGGCAGGGGCTTCCTGGAGTGAAACAGCTGCATTGGTTTCTTGCTGTGTGTCAGCCATGAGGCAATGGTTGTCACACAACAAATTGGCCTTAAACCTGTCCAAAACTGAGATTTTATTCTTCCAGTGTGGTGGTGGTTCTTGTGAGTTGCCCTCATCTATAGGAATTGAAAATACTGTTCTTCAGATTGCTCCCCATGTAAAAGCTTAGGTGGTGTGTTTGGTTCTGGGTTATTTTTTTTTTTAAATCAGATTAGGTTGATTGCTTGCTCATGGTTTTTTTTAAGCTGTGTGTTGGTGAAACCTTTATTAAGACCTGTTTACTTTTATTCTGCTGTTCAGGCATTGATGTTACCTGCATTAGACTGCAGCAATTCATTGTATATGGGATTTCCAGCATCTGCCCAGAAAGTTCTCCAACTTTTATAGAACTCGACTGCCCTGTTGATCTGTCCATTCTATGGGAGATCGTATAACTCCTTTTTTTGTTCATTCTTCCCTGGTTGCCTATCCAGTCATGGATTAATTATAAGATTGTAATGTTACATAAGAACATAAGATATGCCATACTGGGTCAGACCAAGGGTCCATCAAGCCCAGCATCCTGTTTCCAACAGTGGCCAATCCAAGTCTCAAGTACTTGGCAAGTACCCAAGCATTAAATAGATCTCAAGCTACTATTGCTTATTAATTAATAGCAGTTATGAATTTTTCCTCTAGGGAATTATCCGAACCTTTTTTTCAACCCAGTTATACTAACTGTCATAACCATATCATCTGGCAATGAATTCCAGAGCTTAATTATGCATTGAGTAGAAAAGAATTTGATTTGTTTTAAATGAACTACGTGCTAACCTTGAGTGCCCCCTGGTCCTTCTATTATCTGAGAGAATAAATAACCAATTTACATTAACTTGTTCATGGCCTTTCATGATTCTGTAGACCTCTATCATATCCCCCCTCAGTCAACTCTTCTCCAAACTGAACAGCCCTAACATTTTTAGCCTTTCTTCATAGGGGAGCTGTTCCATGCCCCTTATTTTGGTCGCCCTTTTCTGCACTTTCTTTGGTATATCTAAAACTTTTTTGAGATGTGGCAACTAGAATGGCACACAGTATTAAAGGTGTGGTCTCACCATGGCGTGATATAGAGGCATTATGACATCCACCATTTTACTTGCCATTCCCTTTCTAATAATTCCTAACATTGTTGCTTTTTTGACCACCACAGCACATTGAGCTGACTATTTCAATGTATTATCCAGTATGATACCTAGATCTCTTTCCTGAGTGGTAACTCCTAAGATAGAACTTAACATTGTGAACTACAGCAAGGGTTATTTTCCCCTCTGTGTATCATCTTGCACTTGTCCACATTAAATTTCATCTGCCATTTGGAAGCCCAATCTTCCAGTCTTGGAAGGTCCTCCTGCAATTTATCACAATCCACTTGAGTTTTAACTACTCTGCATAATTTTGCATCATTCGCAAATTTGATCACCTCATTCATCATACCTCTTTCCAGCTCATTTATAAGTATATTATAAAGCACTGGTCCAAGTTCAGATCCCTGAGGCACTCCGCTGTTTACTTTTTTCTATTGTGAAAACCACCATTTAATCCTATTCTGTTTCCTGTCTTTTAACCAGTTTGTAATCCCATGATTTTTTTAGATTTCTTAGAAGCCTCTCATGAGGGGCTTTGTCAAATGCCTTCTGAAAATCCAAATGCACCACATCTACCTGTTCACTTTTGTCCACGTGTTTATTTACCCCTTCAAAAAAAAATGTAGGAGGTTTGTGAGGCAAGACGTCCCTTGAGTAAATCATGCTGGCTGTGTCCCATTAAGCCATGTCTGTCTAAATGTTTTGTGATTTTATTCTCTATAACAGTTTCCAAGATTTTTCCCAGCACTGAAGTCAGGCCTCTACGGTCTATAGTTTCCCAGATCACCCCTGAGTCCTTTTTAAATATCAGGGTTACATTGGCCACCTTCCAGTCTTCAGGTACAATGGATGATTTTAATGATAAGTTACAAATGATTTGAAAAAGGTCTGAAATTTTATTTTTTAATTCTTTCAGACTGGTGTATACCATCCGGTCCAGGTTATTTACTACTCTTCAGTAGGTCAATCTGGTCTACCACATCTTTCAGGTTCACCATGATTTGGTTCAGTTCGTCTGCATCGTCACCCTTGAAAACAGTGTCTGAAAGAGGTATCTTCCCAACATCCTCTTCAGTAAACACCGAAGTAAAGTATCTTCTCTCGATCATTTAACAATCCAACCGACTCCCTTGCAGGCTTTCTGCTTCTGATATATTTTAAAAAGTTTTTGCCTCTGGCCAACTTATTTTCAAATTCTCCCTTAGCCTGTCTTATCAATGTCTTACATTTATCTTGTCAGTGCTTATGCTTTATCCTATTTTCTTCTGATGGATCCTTCCAATTCTTGAATGAAGATCTTTTGGCTAAAATGAGCACTTTCACCTCACTTGTTAGCTATGATGGCAATCGTTTGACCTTCCTTTCACCTTTCTTAATGCGTGGAATACATCTGGACTGCACTTCTAAGAAGGTTTTTGTTTTTTTTTTTAACAATGTCCACGCCTGTTGCATGTTAACTTTTGTAGCTACACTTTTCAGTTTTTTTTTTTTAAACTATTTTTCTCATATCAAATTTCCCTTTTAAAAGTTTAGTGCTAGAGCTAGAGCTAGAGCTAAAAGTCCCCCATTATGTCCCCCTTCCAGTCATTAATTCAAATTTGATCATATTATCACGATTGCCAAGCGGCCCCACCACCATTACCCCTCTTACCAAATCCTGCACTCCATTGAGAATTAGATCTAAAATTGCTCCCTCTCAAGTCGTTCCTGAACTAGTTGCGTAAAAAACTGTCATTTATTCCATCCAGGAACTTGTCTAGCATGACCTGATGTTTAACTTACCCAGTCAATTTTGGGGTAATTGAAATCTCCCATTATTACTCTTCTACCAATTTGGTTAGTTTCTGTAATTTTCCTTATTCACTGTCAGTCTCATCATTTTGGTCAAGTGGATGGTAGAATATTCCTAGTGCTATACTCTTCCCCAACACACAGGGATTTCTACCCATAAAGATTTGATTCTGCATTTAGTCTCTTACAGGATCTTTAGCCTGTTGGACTTTATGCCATCCCAGACATAAAGCGCTACCCCGCCACCAAGTTGCTCCTCTCTATCATTGCAATATAATTTGTACCTGGAATAGCACTGTCCCATTGGTTATCCTCTGTCCACCATGTCTCTGAGATGCCAATTAAGTCTATGTCATCATTCACTGCTATACATTCTAATTCTCCCATCTTACTTCTTAGACTTCTGACATTAGCATACAAACATTTCAAAGTGTGTTTTTTGTTTGTTTTAACATTCTGCTTTTCAGTTGCCAGGGCTAAATTGGAATCTTTTAGCTCAGGTGAGTCTTTAATTACAGGTACTTGGACTACTTTTCTTATTATTGGAGCCTCTGTTGGGATGCCCTAAATCTAATGCTTCTTTAGTATCCTTCAAAGTTACCTCCCTCTGAGTCATGTGCTGCTGACTGACTGTCAGCTTTCCCCTTTGCTTAGTTTAAAAGCTGCTCTATCTCCTTTTTAAAGGTTTAGCGCCAGCAGCCTGGTTCCACCCTGGTTAAGGTGGAGCCCATCCCTTCAGAAAAGACTCCCCCCTTCCCTAAAAGGTTCTCCAGTTCCTTACAAAACTGAATCCCTCTTCCTTGCAGCATCGTCTCATCCATGCATTGAGACTCCAGCTCTGCCTGCTTCTGGGGACCTGTGCGTGGAACAGGGAGCATTTCAGAGAATGCTACCCTGGAGGTTCTGGATTTCAGCTTTCCTACCTAAGGGGCCAAGGCAATATAGTGCGCTCAGTCGAGCACACTTTTAACCTGTAGTTGGACGTGGGTTGTAGAGGTACTGACTAATCCCCTTATAGCCTATTAGCTATTCACTCCCTATGCAAGAAAAAAATGTGTGTCCAGTCAGAAATTAACGCCTGCCTGGAGCAGATTTTCCTTGCGTGCCCCTAGTGCCTCCTTGCTAACCTGACCCCTAATTTAAATATTGTATAGTGTCCCCAGGAGGAGCACCTGGGGACATGTTAAGAAAGCGGGCGCTGACTGTTCAGTGCCTGCTTTCTGTGCAGAATTATTGCATCTGCTCCTACGAGCCTAAATTTGGCTGCCAGAACCTCCCTCCCCCATTTTCCAAGGCAACATCAAAAACACACAAACTCCTGGTTTTTGCTTGCCCTCTGACTAGATATTTAATACAGACACAAACACACTAAAGAATATACCCCAATAGTTTACTTTTCCACAAAACTTTTAAATTCTAAAATTTCCCCAAGCAGTACTTGCCGATTCTTTTCAGACACCAGCAAGGTGATCCTCTCCTTTCAGTGCTCCCCCTGGATTGTGAAAATGAGGTTATTAGCTTGAAGAAAGTGTACCTCGCCTAAACAGGAACTTGAACCCTGAACCTTCAGATCAAAAGTCTGATGTTCTACCAGCTGTCTTTGGACTCTTTCATGGGTCAATACTATTTTACCAGACTATTATCCAACTAAAGATTATGAGGCCAAAATTCAGTAGGCCATTCAGTTGTCAAGTTGTCTGGGTAAAGTTAGGCAAATAACTTGTATTTTCAGCAGGATAAATGTCCTGCTGATTATACTTTCTTAAAGTTATCTGGCTGCATGTAATTATCAGTCTAAATGGCTTATCCAGCTATATTTATTCCTTAGCAGCTAAATTCTAGTCGGGGTGTTCCTGGGTGGGGTTGTGTTATCTATTTAACCTAACCGAATATTGGGTTTATCCAGCTAGGTTAGCTGGACAACTTTAGACCTACTCAGAAGCAGATCTAAAGTTATCTGGCCTTGTGTGGCCGGATAATGTGCTACAAGATAGCCAGTTAAATAGAGATGTCAGGAATTGAAAGCAATAAAGATAGTGGACCATCCCCCTCCCTCGGGGTCCATCTCCCCCCCCCCCCCCCCCAAAATATCTTTTAAGGCCCTGTTGGACCTGTCCTCCTCACCCCTCACTCCTAAAAATATTAACAAGACCCTCCCCCGTCCCGATGTATTGTCAATGTTCAAATCTGGCGGCCCCTTCCCTCCCACCAACCTGCAAGGGTATTCTATTTCATGGCAATCCCTCCTCCCAGTACCCCCCCCCCCCAATACTTAGATTGCTGGGAGCAAGAGACCCTTCGCCCTGCTCCCGTCACCTCCGTGCTGCTCTAAAACAGCGCTAGAAACATAAACTTACGTTAAGCTTAGGCTTCTAGTGCTGTCTGTTACAGAGCAGCACAGAGATACCTGGTGCAGGGCCACGAAGAGCCCTTGTTCCTGGCAATCTAATTTCAGGTATCGGGAGGGTTGGGGGAAGGGGATGCTGCAAAATAGTATACCCTTGCAAGTGAGAGGGGACTGGCAGATCTGAGCATTGGCAATACACCAGGACGGGGGGTGTCGCCTTGTTAATATTTTTAGGGGTGAGGATGGTACAGCCTGATAGGGCCTTTAAAGATATTTTGTGGGGCAGGGGGCCGAGGGAAGGGATGGCCCGCTATCTTTATTTAATAGTTAGCTGGATATCTTTAATGATAATCGCTTAAGTAGCATGTTATCTGCCTGCACAAGGCCGGATAACTTTAGATCTGCTTCTAAGCAGATCTAAGGTTATCCGGGTAACTTAGCTGGATATACCCGATATTCGGTTAGGTTAGTTGGATAACAGCCCCTTCCCGGAACACCCCTGAAGTGCCCCTTTTTATCCGGCTAAATGCATCCGACTGAGCCATTTAGATGGATAACTATTACTATATCCGTCTAAATGGTTTTTGAATATGGACTTCCATATTCCTCACAGAGAGGTGGTTTGGATATTGCATTGATTTATCAAGCTTGTATTGGAGAAACACAAGGAAGAGCCTTTTTTGTGGCAACCTCTGTATCTCTTATGCAGGAGCTGTAGGTGACATTGTGCACTAAGATCTTTAAATTGATGATAAACTTAATGGTTCAAACTAACATTTTTGTGAGTATTTTTTTTCTTTTTGGTAGATGGAGCTGATTTACTGCTTGATAAGGTTTTGATTTGTGTTTGTTTGTGTGTGGTATTCGCTACCTAAGGCTTTAGGTAGTGGCAGCTTATAAATTCCTTAATAAACATAAACATCTTGCCTTTCTAAGCAGCTATGGCAGATAAGCAGCTTTGTTCCTCTCTGGTTTAGAGTGGTTCTAGGAGTGGTGAGCCTGGCACAAAAGGGGCCAAAAAACCTCATTGTGGTGAGTCTGCCATCCAAGAATATGCTTTCTTCAGGAAATTCTAGGAGTGTAAAGAGGGCTATCTATTCAGCAGAATTAGTGCTTAAAACCTTAATCACAGAGAGGCCGATGCAGTAAGGTGTGCCCAGCCTAGTGCACGGGTTTACTCGCGGTTGGGCGAGTGTTTGGGGCATGCAATAATAATGTTCCGATGCAGCAAAGGGATTAGCGCATTTGAAGCGCTCACCGTAACAAAAGTGTACTGGATAGCGCCCATCGCATTTAAATTCCTTGTAGATGAAGAAATTAACTATTACTGCCCGATGCAGGGAAGCTCGCCCAAAGGCTAGGCGCCCAACACACACTTCTTAATGCGGGGAATTTAACTCCAGCTCCAGAGGTGGAGTAAAGTTAACTCACAGTCAAGGGCTCATGAGAAACACAAAAAAAAATATGGTCTCTGTGTTGCGATAAATGTATCCTCCTCCTTAGTATTATCCTGACTTGAATTTACTGTCGGGCCGATACAGTAAAGTCCGCGGGAGAGCGGACGAACGCCTGCTCTCCCGGCGCACGCGATGCAGTATGCAAATTAGGTTGCGCAGTAGAAACAGGGAAAAGGAGGCGCTAGGGACACTAGCGCGTCCCTAGCGCCTCCTTTTTGACAGGAGCGGCGGCTGTCAGCGGGTTTGACAGCTGACGCTCAATTTTGCCGGCGTCGGTTCTCGAGCCCGCTGACAGCTACGGGCTCGGAAACCGGACGCCGGCAAAATTGAGCGTCCGGTTTTCGGCCCGACAGTCGCGGGCCGAATTCAAATTTTTTATTTTTTTACTTTTTTTACTCTTTGGGACCTCCGACTTAATATCGCCATGATATTAAGTCAGAGGGTGCACAGAAAAGCAGTTTTTACTGCTTTTCTGTGCACTTTCCTGGTGCTGGAAGAAATTAGCGCCAACCTTTGGGTCGGTGCTAATTTCTGAAAGTAAAATGTGCGGCTTGGCTGCACATTTTACTTAGTGAATCGCGCACGCATACCTAATAGGGCCCTCAACATGCATTTGCATGTTGAGGGCGCTATTAAGTGCCGCGGGTTGGATGTGCGTTTTCCTCCCCTTACTGAATAAGGGGTAAGGGAAAACACGCGTCCAATTGCAGGCTAACAGTGCGCTCCGTCGGAGCACACTGTACTGTATCGGCCTGTCTGTTTGGTGGAAAAAATGTGTTGATTTGATCAAAAAGCACACTTTTGTTATGAATGCATTTATGAAGCCCGTAGCAATGGATGCCTGATATAATAAACTTCATTAGCAATGTTTATGAAACTTGGCAGAAGAACCAAAAAAAGAAGTGCTATCAAAATGGTCGCTCATATTGAGCGCCCATTGCAATAAACTCCTTTCAGTGCCAGAAACAAAATTTTCCCTCAGCATGCCATTTTTTTACGCTGCCCCAATTTCACTGTCATTTAAATATTGCATTGGGCGCACAGGGAAGGTTGAGGTGCATGCATTAGGAAAACGAGTTCTCAATAGGAGCATCCATTTTGAATGTGCATCTTAATGCATCGGCCTGAGTGTTTCTAATCTCCAGCAAGAATACAGTGTTGAAATAATCTATGATCTAAAGTCACAGAAAAACAAGATTCTAAAGTTTTATGCTGAAATTGACTGTAATGGTTAAATGCAAAGGTTTGCATGCCTCAGAGTTCTGATTTGAACAATGTGCCTTATGAGTGGTTCTGCCAGCATCACAACCAGGGTGTGCTTATTTCAGCCTGCAATGAAGAAAGAAAAAAAAATTAATTTTTTTTTTTCACATGATGGTTGAAAGTGACTATTCTACTGGTTGGCTTCATAAGTTTGAATCGCCGTGGTATTTGTCACCTCACAACTGCTGGTGAAACAAGCTGTCTGCAGATCATCATAAGGCTGCAGGGAAGTATGTGGAAGATTTTTGTTTGCCCAGTTTCAATAACTGCATAATGAATGTATGATGCAGGCAACACTGGATTGTTCTGGAGATGTTGCCACCCAGCGCTCTTGTTTGCAGCAATGAGACATTGTCACACGGAGTGAAGGAAAGTAAGGAGAGGCTGAATGACTTGACGTGTTTGTAATGCAGCTGGCATTCACAAGTGCAAACAGCTCGTTGCTGTTAGACGTCCCTGTCCATTAGTGTTCTAGTATTCCCAGTTACTTACCAGTCTTAACAAGTGGGCATGGACATATTTGATAACTATTTCGTGCCTCAGGCCAGGGGGAAGTGTTCCAGACAGGCTGTGCTGCTGGATAACTGTGCTGCTCATCTGGCTGCTGAAACATTGGGAACACTGGGTGTGTTCACCACCTAATTTGCCATCCAGCTGCATTTCTCTGATTCAGCAGGTGGCCCAAGGAGTCATCGGGAATGTGAAATGACAATACTTCAGAGAATTTAATGAAAGAGCTTGTGAGTTTTGAAGGATCTGATGGCTCTGAAAACTATCAAGGATGCAGTTTGTGCATTGCCAGTGTCTAGGAAATTTTGAAGAATGTGTGGTACAACTCTGGCCACCTGCTGCATTTCTAGAGGAAGATAATTTTGCAGGGTTTAAGTTAACAGAGGGGAAGGCAGAGATTGGAGAACTAGGTGTATATCAGATGTTAGTGAGCATGATGAGAATTGGCTTGGATGTGACAGTATTCAAATGTATCAAAGTCCTCACCAGCTCTGAAATTATTTTGGAGTAAGATGAAACAAAAGTTCAGCTTTCACATAATACACAATGCAATGGAAAAGGTGTGACATACTCATGTGCCATCCATCTGGTTTAGGCATCTCTTGTAGAAACTGCTGCGTCAGGGGCTGTGATAAAAAAAGATCTTCAAATATGGTAGGTGGAGAGTCAGGCTGGTTACTGACTGACTGGAGGGTAAGGTATTAACAGTAGATTGCTGTAAACATTCACTTGAAATCTTCTGTAGTGACTCCAGTGTCATCTGCTTCATACAAATATGCGTTTCCTTTAGAAATTTGTCTTGTAGCCTTTACATTTGCATAATTTCCTGCTGGGTAATAAAAAAAAAAAATTGCTTCTGGAGGTGTACTCAGGTCATAGTGGATATAGTCTCATCCATTGTAATTTTTTCTTGCAGATCAGGTTGAATGCAATTGGTGTCACTTGTTACTCCTGGTTGTCTCGGGATTTAAAAAAATATTTTATTTAAAATGCCTTATATTCTGCCTGTGTCAGTACCAGCCACTCTAAAGAGACTACAAAATTAAACATTCATCATGGACGTACAAGGTAAAACTAAAAGTCCCTTATTACATGAGCTTAAAATTAATCAAAAGTTGAAAATCCTAAAATTTAACCAAAGGCCTGTTGGAATAAGTAAGCTTTCTTATATATTAAGACATAAACTATTATGTTTTTTTTTTCCAATGTTTGGTTTTCTTTTTAACATATGGGGAACTTCCATTTATCTGTAACAGCACTGGTCTACTTCTTCTTTTACTGTACCTGCTTGTAAGAACCAGAAGTTCAGCTTCACTGTTGACTTAATGGAATGTGGACTTGCAATATTATGTGACATGCGTTTCAGCCCTTGGGCCAGTTCATATAGTAAAGGATTAATAATAGCAAAACTGAAGGCTATAGCAATAATAAAGTGCAACGAAGTATAGAATTTGCAGTGTAACTATAGGGTGTGCTATGGCTTGATAGTTATGTTATGGAATGCAGCTGTTTCAGGAGCTGACATCAGACAGTAAGATGGTAATGATATCCACCCAGGAGAGTATCTTAAGCTTCACAGTCAATGGTTTTTCCTGCATTTTATCCTTATTCAAAATAATTTATAATCCACCAATCTAATAAAATGTCTTCAGATGAGTACAACATAAATACATATAGATTCATAAGAATAAAATACATAGGAAGCTATAACAGAGTAAACAAAATTGCAAAAACAATTAAGAATGTTGTGCAATCCTACAAATAGAAAAGAACCTCCAATTTCCTTGTTTTTCTTGTTGATCATATTCTTGTATAATTATCTACAACCTTAAACATTCAGTTTACAGAGAAGTAAATCGGATGTCTGAAAATTGCCCTCCTTCAATATGACCCCCACAGCAAATTTTACTGCAAAGGTCTGTGTGTACTTTCAGTTTGAAACTTGAAGCAAACCCATGGAGTATATGTGGATTCTGTCCCGTTATGGTTATTGAGGGGGTTAGTTTTCATAATGCAAAAATATCTATAATTAGTGTACACATTTTTTTTCCCACTAATCATGATCGAGGAGAGGATTTTCTAGGAATCACGAACTATTAACCTACACTTTTTTTTTTTTAATGGATCCACTACCGAAGATGCAGTGAGAAGTTTTGCATATAATGAACTGTTGTAGATTTTGCTTTGCCATATATGAATGCTATGTTAATAAAATGTGTATATTTAGATGTTTATCATTGACTTGGGGATCTTGAGCCTAAAGGCAATCATCAGTTTGTGACTGGCACAAAATGATCTGTTACATCACTACTTTTAAATTCCAGAGAAATGCTTAAAGGTCTAATTTTGCAGTGACTCCTAGAAGCTTAGTAACTGCATTTGTGTGTGTGTGTATATATATATATATATATATATATCAATCTTATTTCTCTCTGTATCTGTTTTTTGAAAACTGTAAACTGAAATTAGATACACATGAGCAACCTGCAGGTCTTAATATTTTATATGCTTTTAAATATTTTGGTCACATGAAGATGATTTTTGATTGAACTTGCTGCCCTGGGTCAAGGAGAATGCAGTTTCAAACACCTTAAACCATTGTGGAAAGCAGTGGGAGATGTGATATGGAAGAGAGGGCATAGATGTCAGGCAAACGGAGAGAGGAAAGACAAACGAAAAGGAGAGTAAGGAAAAGGTACCAGGAGAAGATATGAAATAGGGATGACTCAGAACAATATAAAGAGGAAAACGGCAAAAGTAGAAAAGAAAATTTAAATATTGGATTATGACCCTTGTCCACTTTAAATTATTTAGTGTACGCACATTTTTAAACAGTTTGCAGGATTATGTGTAGTAGCTAACCTGTTGCATTTTTCTGCTCTGCTTAGCTCTGTCACCTACATTATTTAGGATTCTTTGCAGGTTTTGATAATTTTTATTGGGCCAGCAAAGAGGTTTAAATGTATCATGATGTAGCTATAAACACTTAAAACATTTTACCTGGTACTTGTCCATCCCCTGAAAATATTTTTATACATATCCAGCTCAATGTTCTGGAGAGAGCAAAGATATTGGATGAGGAATTTTTTTACCTGCTAATTCTTTCTGTTCATATTTTTCCAATATTTACTATGTAGGAACTCAGTTCCATCAGTGCCTGCTCAGTTGGATTAAATATGACCTACAGAGCTCTTCCAGATAATGCATCCACTGATATCTGCTTGTCAATATTATAAGTTTTAATAAATGTGTATTCTGATTTTACAAATCTCTGGCACATGTTTCTTCATGCACACACTACCTGTAAAATTGTCCTAGCACTTGAGTGAGCTTTCAAGAAACTTGGAGCCAGAAAAACCCTCACCTTGTAAATCTTGGAGATAAAATTTATATTTGTTGAGCAATGGATTCCCCCATCCCCTTTTCTCTTTTTCTCTGGCAGGAACTGCATCAAAAAGCCAATTTAAATTTACTGGTAGTTACTGGTCTGGGACTGTTAGTATTTAGCTTTGTAATAAATTTAGTTATCATACTATTTACATGCTTTGCATATATAAGTGTGTTAACTTTTAATACTTATAAGTGGTAGAAGACCATTGCTTTTGACCACAGTTGGGCCTTGCTCAGTGAGTGCTGCTTAGCATGTTATAAATTCTATTCAGCCAGATTCTTCCACTTCCACATGTAAAAATGTTATTACTAATGTAAATACCTATACCTAATGTTATTCTCTCCCTTTCCTTCTCTCCTCCCAGTTCTTTTACCTTGTTATTTGTAACTGCTTCCTTCTACACAAATAGGTTATTGAATTGTTCACTGTACACCCCTGTTATATGTAAACCGGCATGATGTGTTTGCAACATGAATGCCGGTATATAAAAATTTTAAATAGATAAATAAATAAATGTGTATTAAAATCGTCACACATTCTAAGTGAGGGACCTACTTTGTACATAGGATTTTTTATTAGGCGAACCTAAAACTATACAAAGAGGTGCCTGAGGTTCCTCTTTTAGATACATAGTTAACCTAGTAGATGATGGCAGATATAGACAAATTGACCCATCTAGTCTGCCAAATTATTCTGGTCTACACCGCTAAACATAGATCCCAGCTTCCAGATGTAAAATCTTGACGGCTTATAGACTATCAATCAAGATGAGAACTTTGTGGTCTTTGAATCCTCAAATTTGCATTTGGACAAATTTCATGTTTGTCAGATAAAAGGTGTATCATTCACAGACCAGTGTGGCTTCTCAAACTCTGTACAGCTCTATAAATCAAATAATTTCTTAAAACTTTGAGCAACAGTATGGAGATAATTTATGAAGTGAACTTATTACTTCTGGAATTGCTTTCATTTAGACTAGAAATAAGTTCTGTGAACAATGTAAATGAATTTGTCTTGAGATAAATGTTGCCAGCTGAGCTGTTGGCATTACCATTTTAGTTTCGGGTTGTCCAACTGTGATCATCCAGGTTTGCAATAAGTCTTTCTCTGAACAAATATATGCATGTAATGATGATGTGGATTATTATATTTGATTGTATTGAAGTTATTTTTTATTATCCTGTATTAAGATGTGTTTATCATTATGATGCAATTTACCATTATGTATTTCGTATTTGTTGGAAACTGCTTTGGGTTCTTTTGATCAAGGAAGGTGGTTTATTAGAGTAAAATAAAAAAAAATGTGAAATTATTTATGAGAAATTTGCATGCATTTGCTCTGAGACCAGGGTTAATTTGAAAATTATGGTTAGCTGGAAAAGCTAGACCTGTTTTCTACCTCCATTGGAGTTGGCCCTCCCTATTTGCTAGCAACAAAAGATCTGGGACTTTCTCCCAGAGCACAGTTTGCATAAAGAATAGCCAATGATTTGGAAACAAGTCCAACAAAATGATCTATTAGACAACGTTACCATACGCCTGCCAAAAATGTTCTAAGGATTAATTTTTATTTTTCATGTGTAGGATAGAAATTCTTTCCAAAAGCTTAACAGATGCAGTTTATAAACATATAATCTGCCTCTGTTAGTCTAGAGTGCAATTTTTTGTTTTCTTTTAAATGCAAATCTGGATGGCAAATATTTTCTCTTTGGCTTGCTATAATCCATGTTATAAAACTGTTCAGATTTTTAACTTTTTTACTCTAGTTTCCTACGGGAAGCTGGCCTTTATAAAAGTCTGACCACCTACTCCCCACCCCCAGTAACTTTTTTAAACCATTCATCCAATATTCAGATTTCTCCACAGATAGAACACTTACCTGAATCCCAACTCACACTGTGTTCTCTCATCCAGTTCCTAACCTCCTTCCATTCAGTGATTCTTAGCTACCTGCAGGAAAACATGTCAGTTCACTTGTTATCTCGGGGAGGTCAGAGCACGTTGTGATGTCATTGAATATTTTTTTAAATTGCCCTACCATTGGTTGATATCTAGCATTTTGAAAGCTGTACGTGAGAGAGAAATTAAGCTAAAGTAAAAGGTCGTATAGTAAGGAAAACAAATATTTGTTAGGAAAGTAAATAATGAGGAAAAATGATTTTAAAAAATGGCCAAAATTAGGCAAAAATGATTAGCATTCTAAAGGTACAAGAGACCCCAGAAAGCGGAGGATACGGAAGAATATCTGGAAAAGGTCACAAACAAGGAAGGTATTAAGGAGCATAAGAAGACAGAAAAGACTGTTGAGCAAGATGAAACTTTCTTCAGGAAGGCAGTTGGCCCTCTGGATGACCAAGGTGTTAAGGGAGATATCAAAGATAAGACCAGAGCAGATCAGTCTTCACTAGGGAAGTTGTTGGTTGATTCATAAACCAGTCCTTTAGGAATTATGCCTCTGAAGTACTAAAATACATCACTGTGGAGAGAGACATGGTAAATATTAAACTTTTGCTCAGACTTCCTTGTGTTGCTAGACAGATAACCTCTGATCTAATTTATTTAGTGACTTGCTTCTCAACTTCTAAAACATTTATTTCAGAACAGTGAATAAACACAACTTACTGTAAGATGAAATGGAATCAAGAATAACTATAACGATTCTCTGGATTGTTATAGCTGTAGTTTATTCTGGAATACTGTAAGAGAAAGCACTTGGATGCAATTGTGCAATTGCTAATTGGTAAGACCATGCAGCTTCGGATTGCTGAGAGAGAGAGAAGCTTATAGCCTTTGCCTAAAATGGAAAATGCCCTTTCTGACTGCCCCAGGGTGACAGGGTTTCTAGGGGGCCAACTATGAAAAAGATTATACTCTGAATAAGGAAATGTAAAATGGGAATTGTCTGCTCAGAAGAGTCAGATCAAACACACTGCAGTTCTAATTATCTATTAGATCAAAGTTTACATGCCCCTATAATGCAACTAAATTAATCAATACAACCACAGCAGTGGACCAAAAACATACAGTGTATAAGTTGTATATACAGAATAATAAAATTCATAGGCTAAACAGTAACAAGTCCCATCGGCCAGATGGAGTCCACCCCAGAGTACTAAAACTAGATATTGCAGACACACATACTGATTTTGTAATTTGTCACTAACAGCTTCTGTAGCAGCAGACTGGAAGGTGTCAAATGTGACTTCAGTTTTTAAGAAGGGCTTTGGGAGGTGGGAGGACAGAAGGAAATTATAGAGCTGTGAGCCTGACATCAATACCAGGTAATATTGTGGAAACAATTATCAAGAACAAAATTGTTGAGCACACAGCAGGAAGAGGTGTAATTAGGAATAGCCAGCATGGATTTCAGGAAGGCAAGCCTTATTTCGCAAATCTGTTGGAAGTCTTTGAAATTGAAACTAGGTACATGGATAATGGTGAGCTAATTGATGTATATTTGAAATTAAAAAAGGCATTTGACAAAAAGGCTTACGAGAGGTTACTCTGGACACTGAAAGGCTATGGGATTTGGCAATCTACATTCATGGATCAGAAACTGGTTAAAGAGAAGAAGGCAGAGTGAATAGGATTGAATGGCCAGCTTGCAAACTGGAGGAGGTACATAGTGCAGTGCCCAAGTGTCAGTACTAGGTCTAGCACTATTATTTGTAAATGATCTAGAAGACAGAATAACAAATGCAGTTGTGAAATCCACAGAAGATAACCAAACTATTGGGCCGATACAGTAAAGTCCGCGGGAGAGTGGGCGAACGCCCGCTCTCCTGGCATGCGCACAGGCCACTCTCCTGTGCACGCGATTCAGTATTCAAATCAGGGTCAGCGGTAAAAAGAGGCACTAGGGACACTAGCGCGTCCCTAGCGCCTCTTTTTGGACAGGAGCAGTGGCTGTCAGCTGGTTTGACAGCCGACGCTCAATTTTGCCGGCGTCGGTTCTCAAACCCGCTGACAGCCACCGGTTCAGAAACTGGATGCCGGCAAAATTGAGCGTCCGGTTTTCAAGCCGCGGGCCGACTTCAAATTTTTTTAACTTTTTGTAACTTTCAGGACCTCTGACTTAATATCGCCATGATATTAAGTCGGAGGGTGCACAGAAAAGCAGTTTTTACTGCTTTTTCTGTACACTTTCCCGGTGCCCGGAGAAATTAGCGCCTACCTTTGGGTAGGCGCTAATTTCTGAAAGTAAAATGTGCGGCTTGGCTGAAGCAGCTGAAAGGCAGCAGGTGCAGGAAGTGGAGCATGGTGGTGTTGGTCAAAACCCTATCCCCTCGCAGCCAGAGACCATCTCTGTACTGAGGCGGTAAGCGCTGAGCCCCCAGGTAAGCTAAAAAAAAAAAAAAAAAAAGAGGATTCCTCCTGATTCAGAGAACGTCTGAGGGGTTTCAGTAAGATTCCTCTAGTCTCCTTGCTTGGTGCACCGTACTGACATCATGCCCAATCCCGTTGGGGTAAGGGACGTGGGCTTCTGAGCAGGTTGAGTGGCTCCTGGTGGGCTAGGCCCCGCTTTAGGCTTGGTAGGCACACTGCATGGTAGGCTGCAGTGACGCCATCTTGCGTGTGTTTTTTGTCTTCCATTGCCCACCATAGAGCACCTGTATGCGAGGTGCGTGCCAGCTCTGCGCACACACTGTATGCAAAATGCAGCACATGTCACGCGCATGTGTATGCACACAACTCTCTAGGCGCAGAATTTAGGTAAAGCCTGGATCATGGGTAGGTCGTGCACCTCGCCGTGGCCCTTGTAGGTGCCCAAAACGTGTGCGCACAAATTTTTAAGCGCGAGCTGGCTGAACACGCAGCTACCGCTCCTATTGGCTCTGGCAAATAAGAAACATAAACACATTCTGTCTGTGTTGCTCATCATATTAGGGCTACACAGTCTGACTTGGATTCTTACTTACGAGCACTGTGAGGAGGTCCAGGGAGAGTTGGCCTCCCCAGACTTTACTAAGCCTGGCTCCTTCCAGTCAGAGGACGGGTCGGCCACAATCTTAACTGGAAGTACCCCAGATCTGAGTAATCCTGGGACTGGGTCTTCCTTGAGAGAGGGAAATCCAGCGACACTTACCCCAGTACTTCCTGGGCTAGGCATAGACCCAGCTGCCTTCTCTTGGGTGGAATTTTTCAAGGCTTTCAATCCTTCGTATAGATGCAGTCTGCTTCGTTTGCCCCTGTTTGGACGGAACCTCAGCCGGTAAGGCCTTCCTCTCCCAGCCCTATCAGCAGGCCTCAAGACATGCCTCGCCTCACCAGGGGTATCCCTGGGAGGGATCCGGACAACATGGACGAAGAAGAGGATCCAGATTCCTTGGAAGATGGGTAAATCCCACCGGTTTAGAACCATATAGGACCATGTTATGTTTTTTCCATAGAGATGAATTGGCGGCCCTGGTTTCCCCGACCTCGAAGATGCTGGGAGTTCCTGGGGCAGACTCTATGATGGCTCCAAAGAGGAATCCCATTCTGGTTTCTCTATGGAAAGCCTCTTGCTATTTTCAAGTGCTGGAAGCAATCTAGGAGTTGATTGACCTGGAATGAGACTCTCCTGAAGTGAGTTTTAAAGGTGGACAAGTATTAGACGATCTATACCCACTGGATCCATTGGCGAGAGAAAGTCTAGTTTCCCTAAAGTGGATGCGCTGGTCTGCGCTAGTTCAAAGTGAACTATCCCAGTGGAAGGAGGAGAGGCCTTGAAGGATGCATACGATAGCAGATGGAGTCCATCCTTAAGCCTTTGAAGCAATAGCAATGACCTTACAGATTGCTTCTTGTTGTGCACTGGTAGCTCACTTGTGTCTCTTGGGAGGTGGATGACTCGGGGCAAATTCCAGAGGGGTTATGGAACCTGCTACAGCTGGCTCTCGCCTAGTCTGTACTTCGGCCAGAGGAGTTGCCTCAGTGGTAGCGGCCAGAAGACAGCTATGGCTGCGAAATTGGTCAGCAGATGCAACCTCTAAGGCAAACCTCACAAAGATGCCCTTTAAGGGATCACTCCTCTTCGGAAGCAAATTGGAAAAGCTGGCTAGTAAATAGGGCAAATCTCCAGTGCCTCAGCTACCAGAAGATAAGAGAAAAGTTACATCACCCCTTGCCCAGGAGGAGTCAATCTAGGGGGCTCCCAATGCTTTCGGCCTTACAGAAACTCGACATTTCAGAGGTCTCAGACCTTTCAGAGTCATAGTAACATAATATCATAGAAATGATGGCATTCCTACTCCAAGTTTGGCCACCTTGTTAAATGTAACTGTACCTTCTGTCACCACAGTTCTAGTTCTTTGTTCTTAAGTTCTATGTATTTTATTGCACCCCCATTCTATGTAAACCAGCAAGATATGTTTTCATGATTGCCGGTATATAAAAACTTTAAATAAATAAATAAATAAATAAAAAATAAATAAAAAGACCAAAATGGTCCATCTAGTCTGCCCAGCAAGCTTCCCAAGGTAGTAACTGCCGCTCCTTGCAGGTTACCCCCATGTTTCTCTTAAGGGTAGTAACTGCTGCTCCTAGCAGGTTACCCCCATTTTTCCTTTAAGGGTAGTAATTGCCACTCCATGCTGGGTAAGCTTTTTTATTTATTCCCATCCTCTAGCCTTTTAGAGTTCCATAGTGTTTATCCCATGCCCCTTTGAAATCCTTTACAGTTTGTCTTCACCACTTCCTCCGGAAGGGCATTCCAGGCATCTACCACCCTCTCAGTGAAGAAATATTTCCTGACATTGGTTCTAAGTCTTCCTCCTTGGAATTTCAAATCATGACCCCTAGTTCTACTAAATTGTTTCCAATGGAAAAGGTTTGTTGATGACCATAGATCATTAAAACCTCTCAAGTATCTGAAGGTCTGTTTCATATCACCCCTGCTCTTCCTCTCCTCCAGGGTATACAAATTCAGGTTCTTCAACCTCTCCTCATAAGTCATTCGATGGACACCACCCACCATTTTGGTCATCCTTCTCTGGACCACCTCCATCCTGTCTCTGTCTCCTTTGAGGTACGGTCTCCAGAACTGAACACAGTACTCCAGGTGAGGCCTCACCAAGAACCTGTACAAGGGGATTATCACTTCCCTTTTCTTACTAGATATTCCTCTCTCTATGCAGCCCAGCATTCTTTATTGCCATGTCACGCTGCTTTGTCAACTTCAGGTTGTTAGACAATATCACCCCAAGGTCTCTCTCTCCTGCTCCATGCACATCAGCCCTTCACTCCCCAATGCATATAGTTCTTTCAGATTACCACACCCCAGATGTATGACTCTGCATTTCTTGGCATTGAATCCCACCTGCCATTTCTTCAATCACTCTTCCAGCTTCCTTAAATCCCATCTCATTCTCTGTACTCCTTCCGGCATGACCACTCTGTTGCAGATCTAAGAATCATCCGCAAATAGACAAACTTTAACTTCTATCCCTTCCCACAATGTCACTCAAGATGTTGAACAGAACCGGTCCCAACACTGATCCCTATGGCTCTCCACTTAACACCATTCTCTCTTCAGAGTAAGTTCCATTTACCATCACTCGTTGTCTTCTATCTGTCAACCAGTTCGTAATCCACGCCAGCACCTTGGAGCTGACTCCCAAGCTTCTCATTTTGTTGATGAGTCTTCTGTGTGGGACCGTATCAAAAGCTTTACTAAAATCCAAATAAATGACATCGATTGCTCTTCCCTGATCCAGTTCTCTAGTCACCCCATCAAAGAAATGTATTTATTTATAGGCTTTTCTTTACCGATATTAGTGGTTACATCATATCAGTTTACATCAAACAGGCTGAGAAATTACATCGAACAGGGACTGGGAAATGGAGTATAGAAAACAAAACTAGAGTAAATATAATAGGACTGAAGAGCAGGTAACTTGTACAAAAGAAAATTAAGCTTAGTTCAGATTTGTGTACCACAAAGCACTATAATGCAAATAATATTGGGATTTCTTGTGCGCACTGTTTGCCATGCGTGTGGGGTTCACTACCTGTGTGTATATGCACACAGCTTAGAGGGAAGCTTAGTGGTCAGAGGACATAGTTGGCAATAACATAGATGGGTTCAAAAGAGGTTAGGCATTTGGCCGCGCGTTTTCGACGTGCTATTTTTACCCCTTATACAGTAAGGGGTAATAGCACGTCGAAAATGCGCGGCCAACCCCCCGAAACTCATAGTGCCCATAACATGCAAATGCATGTTGATGGCCCTATTAGTTATTCCCACGCCATACAGAAAGTAAAATGTGCAGCCAATGTGCACATTAATTGCAGGTACTAAAAAAACTTTGACCTCTACTACACCACAATGACTTCCGAACAGTCCTCAAAGCAACCCTTTTCATGAAGATCGATTACTGCAATTCCCTTCTATTAGGCCTTCCAGCAACTTCAATCAAACCTCTCCAAATGCTGCAAAACATGGCGGCAAGAATCCTAACCAACTCATGCAGATCAGACCACATCACTCCGATCCTCAAAGACCTCCATTGGCTACCAATCACATCCAGAATCCTTTATAAGAGCCTTACAATTATCCACAAAACCTTAAACAATCAAAACACTACCTGGCTAAATAACTCGCTCCAATACCACTACTCCAATAGACCCTCCAGAACCGCCTACAAAGGATACTTAGCCACCCCCCGCCCACAATATCACCCAGCTCATTTCTACCAAAAAACATGCACTATCCGAGCAGGACCAACATTATGGAACTCTATGCCACCCTATCTCCACTTGGAACACTGCACTGCCACCTTCAAAAAAAAAAAAAAAAAAAAAAAAAAGCTTAAGAAGTGGCTGTTTGAACAAGCCTACACTTGAATAAGGCCCCCCACCATATCTCTCCTTTCTCTACTTCCCCCCCCCTCTTGAATTACTCAAATAACGATATGATATTTATGGTTCTATCTATTTAAAATCCTCTTGCCTAGGTCACCTGACCATTTTTCTACAACTCTTCCAAGTTCTGTTTTCCCCGTTACATGTAACTTTTTACTTCCCTCTCAGTTGCAATATATTTATTCCCCTGTTATCTGTAAACCGATGTGATATGCCTATGAACGTCGGTATATTAATGTTTTTTAAATAAATACATTTTAATTTCTGCCGGCACCGGGAAAGTGTACAGAAAAGCAGAAAAACTGCTTTTCTGTACACCCTCCGACTTAATATCATAGCGATATTAAGTCGGAGGCCCCAAAAATAGAAAAATTTTCAATTAAAAAAAAAAATTAAATCTGTGCGCGGGTTGGAAGACGGACGCTCAATTATGCCGGCGTCTGTTTTCCGAAAAATTGAACGTCGGCTGTCAAACCTGACAGCCACCACTCCTGTCAAAAAGGAGGCTCTAGGGACGCGCTAGTGTCCCTAGCGCCTCTTTTTACTGCGGGCCCTCATTTAAATACTTGATCGCGTGCCCAGGAGAGTGGCCTGGGCGCGTGTTGGGAGAGCGGCGTTCGCCTCAGAGCGCCGGCTCTCCCGCGGGATTTACTGTATTGGCCCAAAACCTTGGTATACTCTTTGTAATCAAATTTACTATAACAGAGTATGGGGATGCTCCTTGAAACTCATTCTAAATGGACTGCAGAAGAGCTTTATTGATCTATTTAGAAGAACATTTTACAGAAAATTTTCACAACTGTTGTCACTTTCAGCCCAGTCAAACAAGGTTCTTCGGTAACAAAAAAACAAACCTTTTTTCAACTTGGATATTGGATTGCATATTCTACTGTTATAATTTGCCAGGACAGCATCTTCAAACTAAAGTGAAAGCCCATCAAGTCAGGTCTACATCAGCTTCCTTAGCGTATCTTTGCTCTGCCTTCACAGAAGATATATGCAAGATTACCATTTGGTCTTCCATCCATAATTTCACTGCTCATTACTGCCAGAAAGTGCTTCACATCAAAATAGTATTGGCAGACAGCTCTAAAGAGCTTATTTGATGCTTTCAGCTTTTCCCTCTAATATGTGACATTATAAGTTGCATAGAATTCTCTAATAACCTAAAAGCAAAATATACAATTTCAAGCAACCCTCAACTTGAGAATCATGTGGATGATTTCTGTCATGCTTGTCCACAGAGAAAGCAAAGTTGCTCACCTGTAAGAGAGATTCTCTGTAAACAGCTAGATGAATCACACCACATATCCCCCCACTCTCCTCTCCTTAAAGTTGAGGGTCAGCTTGCTACAAAGACTTAGGAGACTCACACGGTGGCAGCTGCCTGGGAAGAACTGCATATACTCTGAAAACCCTCAATTCTGAGTTCACAGAGCTTTCTAGTCTTGCTGCCATTGGTTGATGTCACCCCACTTGTATTGCTTATTTGTCCTGCTGTCTGTGGAGAACATCTGATAAGGATGAACTTTTTCTTTTTTTTATGAGTAGAAGGTACTGGTTCTTGAAAACAGTGGATAGGTTCTTTTATCTTGTTAGATTTTACATAGGTGTATAGCATTCTGAATGCTATGGGAAACAGTGAGTCAGTTTTATTTGTGATAATGCCTAGAGCAGCAGGCTTTGTCAGAAAACTTAAATGTTGTGGGCCAAGTGAAGGCTTCTAATAAATAAGTAAGAGCACCACAGACTAAATATTTGGAGGTCTTTTGAATTTTGCTTTCAGGTGGATTTTAGAACCACCATATAACCCCTTTGAGATCCATTGTGCTTCTGCTGTCAATTGACTACTGAATCTAGCCACTGGTCAACATAAGGCTTCTGTTTTCTATAGGAGTATGGTATTCATACAGAAACCGTGTTAAACCATATTGGTTACAATTTCCATTTGCACAAGGTAACTTTTCAAAAATAAGTGAAAGTTGGCTAAGGGGGAATTCTCTGAGGACAAGCAGGAATAGCAGTCCTCACAAGTGGGTGACATCTGATGAAGCCTGGCCTGGAACCTCTATGTCAAAGTTTCTAGAACTTTGTGCAAACTGATATACCATGTGGGGTTCCCTCATTCTTTTTCCACGGACCCATCAGTCATGGTTCTTCTGTATTTCCTGGGATATTTCTATTCCAGATCAGGCAGAAGTCATTCAGCGTGGACCCTGCAATCTTTTTCTATCTTCTAGTATTAAGTAGATTTTTTGGTCATTTTTCAGAAGTTTTTTGGGTACTGCTTTCACACCATGGTCCAATACATGCAAGATCTGCTGAAATGTGTGAGGTGGCCAGGCAGCTTCCTCAGAAGCAGTATGATAACCTCCAGTCACTGGTGAATAAGGGAATAGTGTATGGGAAATACACGTGGTCAGTGTAACAGATTGTCGGCTGATCCCTGCATAACCTGCTAACAGTTTTCTGGAATACACTTCTCAGAGCCAGCTACTTGCAGAAAACACAGCCTTATTCTACGTATCAGTATTTACACTTAAAACTTCTATTTTCTCTCCTGAGTCACCAGAGTCACACCAGTAAGGTATATTAATAGTCAGTTATAGGCCAGCCCAATTTCCCAGGACCATACAGCACTTCTCATCTGTACCTTTTGCAGATTTAGAAGCCCTAACCGAAGGCTGTAGGCATCTCTACTTCTGGATCCAGATAAGCCTTTCCTCTTGGCACCCTAGCTGGTCCTCTCTCTCTCTCTCTCTCTCTCCTTCCAACCTGTAATTTATCCTTAGCTGTGTCTCATTCAGTAATATACCTTTCCCTAGCTGCTACCTTGCTCCTTCTTCGCCAAGGATCTCCAGACTACATTTCCCAGCAGCCCTGAGCTTTCTGTTCCTTCTGGCTTTACAATTCCCTAGCCAACTCCTATTTACTCTTTCTTTCTGCTTAGTTTTAAGGTGGACAGGTCTAATTCCTCTTGAGGGTTTTAAGGTTAAGGTATCTTCCCCTACCCTTTGTCCATTACTGTCAGATCTATCTGTGTTTTCAAAATGGTCTCAAGAGTGTCTACCTTGAAGATTTGCACTCAGACTTGTCTGACTGTGAGCCTTAGACCTCTGACCTGAAGTCCAAGAAAGACTCTCTGATGTTCCATGGTTGGGAGAACCTCTTCGGAGATTGGGTCAAGGAAATGATGGCACAGATCAGAGACCACTGTGCAATGCTTCAGCAACTCTAAACAGCCACTTCAGACTTGCCCTGCTCTGTCAGGAGGTACCCACGTGAGAGCTGAGATGACACTTTTTTCCCAACCAAAGAGGCTTTTATCTCCCAACTTCTTAGTCCCATACCCAACTGACCTGCCCCCCCCCCCCCCTTTGTCCAAGGAAGCAGAGGGGCCCTTAAGCCACATCCAGCACCTCAGTCAAAGCCAGGGGTGGAGTTCTGACTAAATCACTAACAGCAGAACCCAGATCCTAGTACTTGTGCCGGAAGATCTTCCTGTCAGTCAGGTTTTATGTAAACCATTGGCCTAGTATTTGGGTCCTCAGCATAATATGAAGCGTGTACAGATTATATCTGTTGGCATTCCACTAAATTGACTAAATTGATTGGAGAAGTCTCCAAATCAGAACATATTACTGGAGTTCTCCTCCCTCTTAGAGACCAACGCAGTGCAGCTATTCCACCAAGACAGTGTTGGAATTCTGCTCAAAGTACTTCCTTGATTCCTAAGAAAACAGGGGGACACCATCACATCAGAGTTAAAGCCTTAATAAAGTATCTGAAAAGAGAAAAGTTGAAGATGGTTTCCTTGGGTACCTTAATTTCCATTTTGTAAAAGGGGGACTGGTTATACTCCCTTGATCTCAAGGATGTTTATATGCACATAAAGAGATTTCCAGATCACAGAAAATATCCAGATTTGTGGTAGAGGATAATCACCTCCAGTTTCGGCTGCTGCTTTTTGACCTAGCATCAGCTCCTCATATCCTCACAAAATGTACCTCTGTAGTGACAGCTTATTTACACAAACTGGGGGTGACCATTTCTCCTAACTGGGCAGTTGACTGATCAAAAACATATACAGTACATTCAGAAAGTATTCAGACCCTTCACTTTTTCCACATTTTGTTACATTAATCATCTAAAATGAATGTGCATTTCCCCCCCTCAATCTACACACTACCCCATAATGACAAAGCGAAATCAGGTTTGTAGAAATTTGTGCAAATTTTAAAAAAAACGAGTATATCACATTTTTATAAGTATTCAGACCCTTTACTTTAGTACTTTGAGGCACCTTTTGCAGTGATTACAGCCTCAAGTCATTTTGGGTATCATGCTACAATCTTGGCACACCTGGATTTGGGGATTTTCTCCCTTTCTTTTCTTGCAGATCCTCTCAAGCTCTGTCAGGTTGGATGGGGGAGTGTTGATCACAATTATTTTCGGGTCTCTCCAGAGATGTTTCCGTTCAAGTCTGGGTTGTGGATGGGGCCACTCAAGAACATTCACAGGCTTGTGCCGAGGCCACTCCTGCATTGTCTTGGCTGTGTGCTTATGGTCATTGTCCTGTAGGAAGGTGAATCGTCGCCCCAGTCTGAGGTCCAGAGCGCTCTGGAGCAGGTTTTCATCAAGGATCTCTCTGTACTTTGCTCTGTTAATATTTCCCTCAATGGTGACTAGTCTCCCAGTTCCTGCAGCTAAAAAACATCCCCACACATCATGATGCCACCACCATGCTTCACCATAGGGATGATATTTGCTAGGTGATGAGCTGTGCCTGGCTTTCCCCAGACATGACGCTTTTCATTCAGGCGAAAGAGTTCAGTCTTGGTTTCATCAGACCAGACATGCTCTGAGAATCCTTTCAGAACTCCAAGTGGCTTCCATCTGGCCACTCTACCATAAAGGCCTGATTGGTGGAGTGTTGCAGAAATGGTAATACTTCTGGAAGGTTCTCCCATATCCACAGTGGAACTCTGGAGCTCGGTCAGAGTGACCATTGGGTTCTTGGTCACCTCCCTGACCAAGGCCCTTCTCCCCCAATTGCTGAGTTTGGGCAGGCAGCAAGCTCTAGGACGAGTCTTGGTGGTTCCGAACTTCTTCCATTTGAGTGATGGAGGACACTGTGTTCTTTGGGACTTTCAATGCTGCAGCAATGTTTTATACCCTTCCCCAGATCTGTTCCTTGACACAATTCCTTTGACTTCATGGCTTTGATTTTGCTCTGACATGCACTGTCAACTGTGGGACGTATTATAAGCAGGTGAGTGCCTTTCCAAATCATGTCCAATCAACTGAATTTATCACAGGTGGACTCCAAGTTAGAGAAGCATCTCAATGATCAGTGGAAATAGGATGCACCTGAGCTCAACTTTGTCATAGCAAATGGTCTGAATACTTATGTAAATGTGATTTTTCACTCTCTTAAATTAACTTGCACAAATTTCTACAAACCTTATTTTTGCTTTGTCATCATGGGGCATTGTGTGTAGATTGAAGCAGGAAAAAATGCATATTTTTAGAATAAGGTTGTAATGTAAATATAGAAAAAATGAAGTGGTCTGAATACATTCTGAATGCACTGTAACTTGGACATGCCACAGAATCCATGTGCAGAACCATCTGAGTATTGAATTTACTATGGTTCATTATCAGTTACTCAAGGTCCCACTTGAGACAGTCGTCTCAATTGAAGTTTATTGGAGCTCTGCTATACATGACTTGTGCAAAAGCCTTCCTTCCACACAAAGGGCTAAATCATTGATATCTGCAGTGGAAAGAATCCAAGTGAGTTAACAGGTATTGACATGGGAAATGTTAAGGCTGTTGGGCTGTATGTCATCAACAATGCATGTTACTCCCTTGCCACTTTTCTGTATGAAAAGAGCCCAATAGACCTTCAGATCACAGTAAGTTCAAACCACTCAGGATCTTTGAGAGAGCATCCACATCACTCATCTGCTCAGGGTCTCCCTGTTGTGGTAGCTGATCAATTCCAGTCTGACCAGAGGCATACCTTTCAAATTTGTCCTGTTCATAGAAGCATCCAATCTAGGGTGGGAAACCCATATAAAAGGACTTTGCACGCAAGACTTTTGGTCTGCTCAGAAAAAACTTCATCAGATACATTTCCTAGAACTGTGTCAGGAGACTGTGTCCAGATATAGGTCTGGGCCATCTCTCAGGGGACTTGTCCTGAGAGCCATGTATCTGGAAAGCAAGGAGAATGTCTTTGTGGTCAGATTAAGTTGGGTCCTGGAACCCCATGAATAGTCCCTGGATTGTGGAATAGCAAGTCAGATATTCCACGGGTGAAGCACGCCTATGGTAGATTTGTCTCCCTGGAGCACAAAGTTCCCTCTGTATTTGAGGAAAGGAGCTAGGGCAAACTAGCCTTGGATGTCTTTGCCCTTGGGGTTGCAGGCCTACTATATGCATTTCCTCAGATTCTGCTCATAGCGATGAATTTGACAATAAGAGAAGACAAAGGATCTTTGATCCTCTTAGTCCACTTTTGGCCCAGACAGATTTGATCCAAACAGGGTTCTGATCAGACTGAGGAATTCCTCAACTGTCATCGCTCAGGATTGGGGATGGTTGTATCATCTCAACGTCATATCCTTTGCTCTCACAGCTTGGATGTTGAGAGAGTTACACTACAAGCCCTGGATCTCTGAGGATATGTTCTTATAACTTCAAGAAAGGAGTTCATGAGGAAGTCCTTGGAGGTTTGCCTTATGGTGTAAGCAGAAGGTCTTTGAACCTTTTTTTCTGCTCCACACAAAAACTGCTTGATTACCTTCTATATTTGTCAGATCTCAAAACCAACTCAGTAAGAGTTCAACTCTGTGCAGTTGATGCCTATAACCAATATGTAGAAGATTGACCCATCTCTGAATAGCCTTTGATTATCTGATTCATATGGGGCCTGCTTCTTTTGAAGCCTCCAATCGAGCCTCATTCTGTGTCTTGGAACTACAGTGTGGCACTAACCCAACTGATGAAAGCTCCCTTTGAGTCCCTATGACCTGAAGTACCTTACCTGGAAGGTCATATTTGGTGGTGGTGACTTTGCACACAGGGTCTGTGATCTCCAGGCTTTAACTTAACTACCCTACACTGTTTTATCATGATAGGGTGGTTCTGTGAAGCTAAACAAAGTTTCCTCTTAAGGTAGTATCAGAATTCAATCTTAACCAGTCAGTTGTCCTTCCACTGTTTTTCACAGGACAAAGTTTACCAAATTGAACAACTGCACAATTCGAACTGCAAGAAAGCTTTGGCCTTCTAAACGAAACAAACTGAAACCCATAGAAAGTCCACCCAGTTCTTTGTTTCTTTTAACAGACTTTATCCAATTGGTTAGCAGATTGCACTCCTTATGTTATGCCCAGATGAGCCTGGATCTGGTGGGTAATTTCAAGGCTTTCAATGTCAGAGCCACAGCAGCACTGGTAGCCCACCTAACATTGATCTTCATGGAGCAGATCTGCAAAACTTTTTGACATGGTTCGGTCCTCATATTCACATCACACTATTGTTTGGATGTGATAGGCTCACCTAGTCTGTCCTGCGGAATCAGATATAGAATCCATGTCCATCCTTCCTAGAGCCTGTTTTTATTCCAGGCTGCCACTTTCCTAGAAAAATATAGAAGAAAAAATACATGTTGCTAACAAACACTGTTGTGCCCATAGGCACTATTTTGTTTCCCTTTTTTCATGTGTGGCTGTCTGTAACTAGGGAGTCCCTAATTGTGAGAATTGCCATCCTGCTTGTCCTTGAACACCTGTTACAGGTATGCAATTCTTCTTTCATTGAAACCTGATTTATAAAGCATGAATTATAGTAAGGGTAAAGCAATGTAATTATTGTTACAAAACTGGTATTCATTCATGTAAGACTTTTTTTTTCCCCAGGGTGACTGTGTCCAAAATATAAAACATTCTAAAAATTGTGTAGTAACCTAGTTGAGTAAAAATTAACTTTGTGGCTCTGCAAAGATGCCAAGATAGAATAGATTTAAGGTCTTCCTATGTTTTTGTTTTTATTCTGTTTTTTTTCAGTGGCTATAATCCCCTGTCAGCATTCACTGGCATTGCAGAAACATGTGTAAATTAGTGTTTACCATATTCTGCAGATCTGGTTTATAGCACTGTGGGTGGCTTTTTAACTGCATATTAAATCAGGAAAATAGTTTGAAAGAAACGTGAGGACAAAGATACAAGATTGTGTATGCATAGAGATTTCCTTTGCTTTGAAGTTTGTGGCAATATAGATGCCAAGTTACAAAAAAAAAAAAAAAAAGGATCATATTTGATTGCTAAACATTTGTTTAGTGGGTTTATCATTACAATTTAGTTTCCATTCATCAGCTAGACTTGATTATGCTGGTGGCGTTGATTGTAAATAGGCAGCAAAAAGAAGCAAGATGTTATAGTGGTTTGCATTAAAAGAAATATGTATGTTTTAGGTTTCTGGTATTAAGCACAAACATTAGTCTGGCACACTTAACCTTGTGAAGCCCATCATTGCCATGTGGTTTGTCTTACAGGTGCAATTGTCCCAATCTTAAGTCGACGACAAACCTGACTTGTACGGATGGCATGGGGGTTTAATTACTAATAAGGATGTAAGGTATTAAAGGACTATTTCAATCTAACCAGCTAGAAATTTGCTGAGTAGTAGGCTAACATTTTCTCCCATGGTATATAGTAGAAAAATATAGCACTAGAACCCCTTTCTAAAGTGGAAAGCTGTTTTGTTATTTAGTAAAGTAATTTTAAGTTTTTTTTTTGTCCTGGTGAACTCAGTCCTCAAGTACCATAAACAGGTCAGGTTTTCAGGATATCTACAATGAATGTGCTTCCATTGTATGCAAATCTATCTCATGCATATTCATTATGGACATCCTGAAAACCTGGCCTGTTTGTGGCACTTGAGGACTGGAGTTTGCCATCACTGTTCTAGATTATATGCACTTAAATCTTACCCTAAAGTAAGTAAAACTTTGAATACTTATATAAAATTGGGGAAAAGGGCAACAGCTGAAAGCTATATACACTAAAACTCATAGTATGGGAAATTGTCCTGGATCTAGAGGCAATTGACTTGGATGTAGTGGTTATCTCTGAGATGTGGTACATTGAAATACAGGCTACAGTCTATTCAGGAAGGATTGGGTAGGAAGGAGGGGAGGTGGCATGACATCCCAACTGCAGAATATATATATTTTTTATTTTATTTGTAAGTTTTTATATACTGAAGTATTGGTGTTGGCCTTCACTCCGGTTTACATTTGTAACAACATTGTACATTCAAATCAGAAGACAGCTGTAATAACAGTATACATTAAAATCAAAAGATAACTGTAACAAGAGTTTACATTCCAAAAACATCAGGTTAACGAAAGAAAACAGTTATGAATGAGAACAGTTATTCAAACATGACAAAGGTGGTGGCTTGAGACATATTACTGGAGAGGGGTCATAAGTTGGAGTTATCGTATAAATAGATGGGAGAAGTTGGGGAGCTTGATCAATGAGGAGAGGGGGTTATGGTGATGGTTAAGGGAGTGTGTGCTGTGCAATGGTTGGTTTAGCCTATCCCATCCTTGTAGGCTTGTTTGAAGAGCCATGTTTTGAGCAGTTTCTTGAACGATATGGTATTGCTTTCGAGTCTTAGGTTGGTAGGGTGTTCCATAGATGAGGTCCGGCTATTGAGAATGCTCTTTTCCTGGTTGTGGCAAGTTTGGCTGTGGTTACTGATGGGGATCTGTAGATGAGCTTTGTTTGTTGTTCTGGTGTTGCGTTGAGTGGTGTGTTTTGATTAGGGTGTTAATGCTGTCGTCATTGTGGTGAGTTGAGTTGTGGATGATTGCTAGTGTTTTGTATTCGATTCTTTTTTCTACCAGAGCCAGTGTAGCTCTTTTAAGACAGGGGAGATGTGGTCATTTCTTTTGTGACCAGTGAGGATTCGCGCTGTGGCGTTTTGTAGTATTTGTAGAGGGTGGAGGGTTGATTTGGTGAGACCTATCATGAGCGAGTTGCAGTAGTCGATGCTTGAGAAAATCAAGGATTGTAGGATGGTTCTGAAGTCTGTTTGGTTTAGCAATGGTTTGAAGTGCTTGAGAATTGATAGCTTGTGGAATCCTTCTTTTATTTTCATGGAGATGTGCTTTTTAAGGTTGAGCTGTGGGTCAAGCCATATTCCCAGGTCTTTGACGTTTTCTTTTAGTTTAATGGGGTTGTTGTCTATGAAAATGGAGTGGTTCTGATGATCTCCGGTGTTAATTCTTTCAATCAGGATACATTCAGTTTTGTCTGTGTTGATGCATAGTTTCAGTTGGTTTAATAGGAGTTTAATTTTGTTAATGGTTGTGGCTGCAAGTTGTAGTGCATTCTCAATGGTGTTTGTGACTGGGATGAGAAGCTGTATGTCATTGGCGTACAGGAAGTAGGTGACACTGAGACTGGATAGGAGTTGGCAAAGAGGTAATAAATAAATGTTGAAAAGGATTGCTGATAGAGAGGAGCCTTGGGGGACTCCGGTTTCAAGTGGGATGGCTTCGGAGTTGTGGTTGTTTGAAATTTACCTTGTATGTTCTGTTTTGGAGGAAAGATGTGAACCAGTCTAGGGTTTTCCCTGTTAGATCGATTTCAGACAGTCTGGAGATTAAGCCTTTGTGTTTGACTGTGTCGAAAGCGGCCGATAGATCAAGAAGGATGAGGATGTATCGTTGTCCGTTGTCAAATCCTCTTAGGATGGTGTTTGATAGGTTGATGAGTAAGGTTTTGGTGCTGTGATTTTTTCTGAAGCTGTGTTGGGTGGGGTATAAGATGTTGTTTGTATCTAGATGATCGTTCAGTTGTTTGAGGAGCGGCCTTTTGGTTAGCTTGGCAAGGAACGAGAGGTTTGATTATAGGGCGGTAGTTGCTTAGGTCGCTAGGGTAGAGGTTCTTCTTTTTTAGGATGGGTTTTATGGTAGCTATTTTTAGTTTGTCCGGTAGTTCTCCTTCTAATGATTTGTTTATAATTGCTGAGATGGTTGGCGAGATGGTTTGGGAGATTTCTTTTAGTGAATGCGTTGGTATGGTGTCAAGATTGTGACGGGCTGGGTTTAATGACTTGATTAGCTTCTCCGTTTCAGTGATTGATATAGGTTCAAAATTGGCCCAGGGTGTGATGTCTTTGTATTTCAGTTGAGTTGTTGTTTGTGGTCTTAATTATTTTTTCAGATATTTTGCTGATTTTGTTTTTGAAGAACAATGCAAGATCTTGGCTTAGGTTTTTTTAGGGAGAGAGTTATTGTCCGCCGCAATTAGGTTGTTTACTATGTTGAAGAGGGATTTCGAGTTATTTGAGGAATTTAAGATTTTACTGCAGTATTCTTTGATTTGTTTATCAAGCTTTTATAGAAGGCAAGGTGGGTACAGTATCTTTCAAGAGTTAGTTGACATTTGTTTTTTCACCAGTCTTTTTCTTTTCGTCTTAGGGTGGATTTGGTCTCCTTGAGTTGGGAATTGAACCAGGGATTGCGGTTTTGTCTTTTTGATTTGATTAGTTTGGTTCTTTCCGGGTTTATGGTGTTGGCCGTTTCATGATGCCATGATTGGGTGGCATTGTTTATATTGTCGAGATCTATGTTTGACATTTGTTTTTCCAGCTAGTGTTGGAGTAGGTCGGGTGAGAAAGGTGGTCTGTACTTGAATGAGAGTGTTTTGCTGGTTTCATTCTTATTGGTGACATTGGTTTGGGTCATGCATTGAAGGAGAAAGTGGTCCGACCATGGGATATATATATATATATATATATATATATATAGATATATAGATATATAGATAGATGTATAGATATAGATATATAGATATATATATATATATACCACAGAATTGCAAGCATTACAAGGTAAGAAATACTGTGGATTAATTTGGAAAAAGAATAAAACATCTGTGTATATTGGTATAATATACAAGACCTCCATGACAAAAGAAATGGATAGAGATTTAATGGAGCTATTCACAAAATTACTAGGAAAGGGGAGGTGCTATTGCTAGAGGATTTCAGTCTGCCAGATGTTGATTGGGACATCCCAACTGCAGAATCTTCTAGAAGGAAGTACTGTTCTCTGCAGGAAGAACTGTTCTGTCAACTACTGTTAGAAACCACATGAGATGGGGGTGATTGCCAGTGTGGACAATATCGCTGATAATCTGTGAGCCAGTGATAACCAGATGATATGGTTCTATATTAGTGTTCAGGAAATGAAGGTTCATTCAAAGGCAAGTGTTCTAGAATTCAGAAAAACTAACTTTGTTGTAATGGGGGAGTACCCCAATAAAAATGTAAGGGAAACAGAAGAGCAGTAGACAAAATTAAAAAGTGATATAAGGGCAGCTAAACCTTTTGTTACGAAAGTAAATAAAGGAAGGGAAAAGGCTGCTGTGGCTTTCTAAAGAGGCAGCTAAAAAGGTTAGCATTTCTAAACTACAAGAGAATCACATAAGGCAGTTGACAATATCTGGAAAAGCTAATAGAAGCTGGGAAAGTAATCAGGATTGCAGAAATTAAAATGGAGGAAAAAATAGCAAATATTGTAAAATGGTGCGGGGACAGGACCTTTCTTTTTTTTTTTTTTTTTTTAAAGATATGTTAGTGATCGAAGGAAGTGCAAAAGTGGCATTGTGAGACCTAGAGCTGAAGGGAAAGAATATGTAGAGACTGAGGAAAAAGTGAAATTGCTTAAATATTTCTAATCTATGTTCACTGTAGAAAGGCTAGAAACAGCACATAAAATGAGCGCACACAAGATTGGAATTGAGGTAAACTTTAATCGATTTTCAAAAAAAGTGTATATGTGAGGAGCTAATTAAACTTGGATAAGGCAATGGGGCTGGATGAGATACATCTGAGGATACTAAGGAAACTTAGAGAAGTTCTGGCAGCTCCACTGGCTGACTTTTTCAATGCTTCTTTATTTATTTTATTTATTATTTAACAGTTTTATATACCGAAGTTCTGGTAACAGAGTTACTAATCATTTTGGTTTACATTACAATTGAATTGACAGTATAGAGTCTAAAGTAGTTTCAAAGGGACTGGAGCTGGGTGGATGTGGTTCCAATTCAGAAAAGTGGAAGTAAGGAGAATCTAGAAACAGGCTGGTTAGTCTGACCTCTCTGGTGAGCAAAGTAATGGAATCACTGCTAAAAGAGGATAGCACAGTTTCTGAAATCCAATGGATTGCAATAACGGAGGCAGCATAGTTTTTACCAGAGGTAGATCTTGTCAGACGAATCTGATCAACGTTTTAATTGGGTGACCAGAGAATTGAATCAAGGGAGAACACTAGATGTAGTCTACTTAGATTTCAGTAAGGCCTTCAACGTGGTTTCACATAGGTGACTTATAAATAAATTGACACCCTTGGTTTGGGCCCTTGAGTGAATGGACTGGATTAGAAATTGTTGAGTGGGAGGCAATAAAGGGTAGAGGTAAATGGTGTACACTCCAAGGAGGTGGGTCTTACTAATGGTGTGCCTAAGGGATCAGTCATTGGACTGGTTCTTTTCAATAGTTCGTGAGCAACATTGTGGAAGGATTTTTAGGAGAGGCTTGTCTTGCCAAAGATACCAAAATCTGCAACAGGGTAGACAGCCAGAAAAATGTGGAAAATAAGGGGATGTAATGAAGCTTGAGGAATGATCTAGGGTCTGGCAACTAAAATGTAGTGCTAAAAATGCATAGTAATGCGTTTAGGATGCAAAATCCCATGGGAGAGGTACAGTATTAGTGTTGAAATCCTTATAAGCACAAAAGAGCAGAATCTGGGGATGATTGTATCAGATAATCTTAAGGTGGCCAAACAGGTGGATAAAGTGATAGCAAAAGCCAGAAAGATGCTTGGCAGTATAGGGAGAGGAATGTTCAGAAGAAAAAGGGAGGTGATATTGCCCCTGTATAGATCCCTGGTGAGACCTCACCTGGAATACTGTGTACAGAGCTGGAGGCTGCACCTTCAAAAGGATTAAACAGTTTGGAGTCGGTCTGAAGGGAGGCTACTAAAATGGTCAGTGGTCTTTGTTCTAAAGCATGTGGGGATAAACTTAAAGAACTAAAAATGTGTATCCTGGAGGAAAGGCGAGAGAGGGGATATATGATAGTGACATTTAAATACATTCAAGGTTTCCAGGCGATCCTCTTTTAAGAGGAAGGAGGGGGTCTTGGGATAAGAGTGAAAGGGGTTAGACTCAGGAGTAATCTTAGGAAATATTTCTTTACAGAGAGGATAGTGGTTGCATGCAACAGTCTCCCAGTGGAGATGATGAAAACAAAAATAGTATCTGAATTTTAAAAAGCATGGTATAAACACAAGGGATCCCTGAGGGATTGATGGGAATTATAAAGCTAAATTAGTTGGGTAGATGGGCAGACTGGATAACCCATATGGTGTTTCTGCTCTCCATATCAGTATACCTATAGCAGGTGATTTTTAAAAATTTACCATTTGGGGAGGAAAAAGTGAGTCATAAATATGCAGCAAATAATTCTCCTGGAAATGTTTTTTAAAGTATTTTGCTACTTTGATGTGACTTGCTTCTTCAGGAAAGCAGTGCAACATAATAGCTACCATTTCTAGTCAGCTACAGTGACATTTCCTACTTTAAATTTAATGCTGAGATTAAGATACCCATTTAAAATGTTGTTCTACAAAATTTCTGAGCTGTGTAAATAGTTGCATATATATCTGAAGATATTTGGCCAGCTATGTATTTTTTGTATGATGTAAAAAAAATATTCAAGCAGGCACAGGGAGATGTTCAGCTCTGCTTTGGAGCTTCTCCTTACATTATTTTTTGCCCATCTTGAAATTTCATAGCATTGGAAGCATTTTAGAAATTAGTTTTTATTTAATTTAAAAAAAAAAAAATGTTCCTTTCATTTTCTGTTTTGTAGAATAAAAATGTTATAAGTAATTAAATAGAAAGTACTGTATTTTTCATTAATTATATATGTTTAATTTTCAGAAATGCATATGTGGAGTGTGGATCAAGGTTTGAAGGTGCGAAATGAAGTATGGCAGTTACATACTGAAGATCCTGCAGGCGGAATGCCGGAGTGATTGAAAACATGGGTGCTAATGCATCTAACTACCCACATTCATGCTCCCCAAGGGTAGGGGGAAACTTGCAGACTCAGCAAACGTTTATAGGTAATGTGTTCACTTTTTTCTGAATGACTTGTGCTTTCAAGCATTAAAGAAGGCCAAATCTACTAAAAAAAAAATGTTCTTAGAAGTAAGAGATCAGTAAATCTAAAGTGGATTCCTCTAAATACCTGCCCTTTTTTTTTTTTTATAATGTACATTGAGTAGTCTGATTCTTCTAGGCAGAAGTTGATATGTACATAAAACTATTTCCACTGCCCGGTTTTCTCGTATTTCCCACATTCTGCCCCAACCCCCCTCCCCCCCCCCCTTCCTTAACCCATGATGTTGGCTTGAGATTTGAGGCCCCTTACTAAACCAAGGACTGAAATGGAAGATGCCCTTTGAAGTTGAAAGCTCCTGGTGTGCCAGCAGGGGGTTCACAGCAGTTACCTGCCTTCCTGTAGAGACTTGATTTTAACAGTCCTACAGTGTAGTATGCATCTTTTCTGTGGATTCAGGAGGGCTATGCCAACTGAGAAGTATGCCTGAACAGAAGACCAAAATGGAGAAGGAAATTCCCAGAGGCCTCTGCGTGTCTTTGGCCTGCCTGGGCTGAATGGACTCTGAGTGACTTACAGAATGTCAACAGCTGGAACATTTTCAGGCATTTTGCCGCAAAGCTTCAGGAGGTCAGCAGTTCTAAACAGTTTTAAATGGCCTTCACTGTCATATATATCATATTCAGGGAAAGGGGTGTCTGGGAATGGATGTGAATATAAGTGAAAGGTAATATTTTGTTTGGGAAGGTAATATGTGACAGTTTGTCTGAGGAGTTGTAGGGTGTTCCTTTGGGGGGGGGTATGGATGCTTTTGTGTAGGTGAGGGTGTGGCTTGAATTGAGAAGCTGAATTTATTTTCTCTGGCATGGGTGGGTGTATTGGGATGTGGAGATGGGAGGGCCTGCAGGTGGGAGGAGTTTGTATGAAGAGGGTTTACTTTGGAAGCAGCCTTTTATGCCATCTACTTCAGTTATTTTCCTTTTCTCTGCCAGTGGTGCTCTGTGGCAAAGTAATGGTAGGGTTGGAGGGGGGCTTGTCTTTTAGAGAAGAGCACTGATCAGCATTTTACCAGAACAACTTCTAACAGTTTCTTATAGAAAGCAATGAGGACTTTTTTTTTTTGGAGAATGTTCTCTGAAAATATTGATCTGATGTTTCTTGTTTTCAAACTTCAAAATAATTCACATTTTATTTCTGCAGCCCAAATTTAGTGGATTTCTATCCCTTTTTTGGAGAGCTGTTGTGCATGCAGATGGATTTTGATACCTTTTACATAATTCTTTCCAAATTTCTATATATTGGAAAGCATAAAAATGGAAGAGAGAGGTACATAAAGCTGTCCTTCAGTTTCTGGGAGGAGGGGTGGCAGGCAGCTAGCCATTTCTGCTTAGCACTGATTGCTGCATTTCCTCTCCACTGGATATGGTAGCTTTTGTATCAATAGAGACAGCAACTGAGCTGCTTCTTTTTGCAATAGTCAGTAGAAGGGTATCATGAGGTGGGAGGAAGAGGTGGAGGCTGAATAAATGAACAGCAAAATTAGAGGGACAGGCGAGGGCAGATTGTGACAAAAAAAAAATTGGCTCAGGATGGGAGGCAATGGCAAGGAAGTTCCAGGAAGGGGAGGAGTTTCTCTCCTTCCTCTCTCCATACTCCCAACAGTCTCCCTCCCTCCTCACCTTACTGCTGGGCCTGCGGCTCCTGTTAGCTAAAGCCTTTTGCACAGCAGGCCCCTCTTCACATACACCTGTCTGGTCCACTTTTTTAATGCATTTCACTGCTTAGTCTTTCACTAGATTTCTCTATTTGCCACAAGTCCAATATATCTTGTCAGCTGTATATTTCTCCTTTGAAGCTGTTAGTTTGCAATCCTATCTTTTTTTTTTCTTTTCATGAATGGGATTAACCCTTATCCCACGTCAGAGGACATTACCAGGTCTAGTTACATTTCCAACTCTTTTCCCTACCCATCCATGTCTCTGCAAATGCCATACCTAAGGACTTTTGTGTTGAGAAAAGTGGTATGGTTGTAATGCTATGCATTTTTAGTTGTGGTCATCCTGAGATTCTTGTGGTTGGGGGATGGGTGCATACATTAGCCTTTTCTATTCTACTCATCTCCAGGGAATGACACCCAATACTTTCCCTTTTATTGCCAAGCCCTAGCAGCAGTCCTCATGTTTTTCTGTTTTGGACAGTTTGTGACTGGCATCTTTCAACTCACTGCACAGAACTAAGAATATGTAACTCTTCAGAGAACTAACCCACTTTCCAAGAGTGTGATTTGGTCTTTTTTCATAAAGGAGAAACTGCATCTAAAGCCCTACTAAGATTGGAATTCCAAGCCTTGATAAGGCTACCAACTACTGAGAGAGATGGGCCCTGAACAATACAGGATCAATTTTACCAGAAGAATACAGAAATTGCCAGTCAGAATTTACTACCTCCGACTTCAAGACAAAAAAAATAAAAATATTGGTTTGGGAAAAGGTAGTAGCTTCAATTGGAAGGTTTTGCAATGGACTATTTCATATTTAAATTCATCCTCAACATTTCATAGTCCAGCACTCTGAATGTAAAGAATGGCCAGCAGTTTCTCCACTTTTTGATCTAAGTATGCCCCCTCTCCACCCACCCCATATCGTCCACCATTTGAGTAGCACTTCATAATCCTCCTATTGTGGGAAGAGATGGTTTTACAAATTTGAGAGGTGAAGGCAGCAACAAGGATTGTGTTGGGTGTTTGTATAGATTCTCTTTCAAAATGAACTGTAATTTTTCAATCATCTCAATGGTAAAATTTAGTTAAGCTTGTGCGTGCTGCAGATTTTTGTAGCAAATATGAGTTATACTGCAGCTTTAATAGAAGTAGAAGGCACTAATATCTGACCTATTTAGTCTAGCATTTGAATGTTTTCTGCATAATTTGCATAAGAAATGGATTCAAGTATCTGCAGTTTATGTAAATTGTCTTTAATTTTATAGTCAGTGTACCATTTTTTCCTCCAAAGGTGAAATTACATTTACTTTTATTTCACCCAGATTGATTTTCTCCAAAAATTTCTGGGAAAATCTGGAGTGATGTTAGTGTCATGATGGGGCATATTAGTGCCAGTGTCATATAGACAAGTAACAAAGAACAGAAACACTAAGAGAACTCCACAATTCATGGTCTTTTATTAGCCATTGATTGACTGTTTTTGTTACATGGGCAGTGTATGTATAACCAGTTACCATTTAAGGTTGAGAACACTCTTAGCTAAAGGATTTGAAAAGTATAAGACCAATTGTTTTGTTTTTTTTAGGATCGTTACATAATACCTTAGCACTACCTTCAACACTTACTCAGGGTTAACTCTGTGGATACTTGGAGGATCCTGCTAACGTGCCCCTACTTTGGCAATCTCCTCCCCACCAACTGGGTTCCCTTTTGCCTGTGAGCAAGTTCCCGCAAGGTATCCCCCAGTGGTTTCTAGGGATACTGGGACCCAATAAAACTTGCGGGTTGCAAAGATCCTAGAAATACATCTACAGCCCAAATTTTAAAAAATGCTGGGATCACCAGTCTGTCACAGAGACAGAACTAACAAACTGAAAAGTTTTTTAAGAAATAGCAAACAGAAAAAAAGTTTTAATTTGCAAACAGCCAACAGGTAAAATAACAAGGATTCATACAGTTAAAGCTATCTAGACTGGTTTCACACTACTTATCCAACTGGTCTGGTGGAAGTTCAGAATAGGCTGTGCCTCAGTAGGATGTGTAGAGCTGGGACTGGACACCCAGCTGAGACTAGAGAGTTCTAGCACATTCAGGGTTACTTTTTGTTGCCTGTTACCAAAGGACCAATTGGGGCACAAAGTAATAACTTTTTGACCTCTAGCACTGCAGGATGTTACAATCTTACAACTCCCTGAGAATTCTGGGAAACGTGCTGTCCAACCCTCGTTCTGAATCAAGTAGACCTGCCAAGTTTCAGGTGCACCTGAGGACATCTCAAAGCGAGCTTAAGGGAAAATAATTTTCTTTAGGAGGAAACAAAATTCCCAGAGCAAAACAAGGAATCACAATGCACATAAAAATCTCTGTTGTACCACAGAGGAATGTTTCATGTTTGACCATATATTGGTTTTTCTACTTTCTCCCTCCAAAATTATGCTATTCTTGAACATTATAGTGCAAGGTTTAGATATCGGTCTCTATTCTTACAGCTGTCACTCTTAAGCGATTTTAAATTTTGTCATTTAAGGAAGAGCTATAGCAAAATAGTACTACTTTGGCTAAATAACCGTGTGTTTTTGATTAGTAATGACATTAAAATGATTCTGTACATACTCATAAGTTGTAATTTTCATGCTAAAGAAGGAAAACATCTAGGAATATATGTGAACAGGTAAATTAAATGACATTTTGGCATTTAGCTATGTACTATTTTATTTTTATATTTTTGGGCAATTTTTCATAACTGCATAATGTTTCTCTTTAATTCTTAGGCACATCATCCTATTCTCATCAAGGCTATGGCTATGAGTCAAAGTTATATAGCCTTGACCATGGCCATGAAAAACCTCAAGACAAGAAAAAGAAAACCTCTAGCCTTGCCACACTCAAAAAGAAATTTATTAAACGTCGTAAATCAAACCGATCTGCTGATCATGCCAAGCAGATGCGGGAACTGCTCTCTGGCTGGGATGTAAGAGATGTTAATGCATTGGCGGAAGAATATGAGGGAACTTCAGCTTTAAAAGAGCTTTCTTTGCAAGCTAGTTTGGCAAGATCAGAAACCAGGACATTACAAAAAGACATGGCTGATCTTTATGAATACAAATACTGTACTGATGTGGATTTAATATTTCAGGAAACATGCTTTCCTGTGCATCGTGCCATCTTGGCAGCAAGGTGTCCATTTTTTAAAGCATTGCTTTCATCCTCACCAGAGTATGGTGCGGAAATAATTATGGATATCAACACTGCTGGCATAGATATGCCAATGTTTTCTGCTCTGTTACACTATCTTTACACAGGAGAATTTGGAATGGAAGACTCCAGGTTCCAAAATGTCGATATTCTTGTGCAGCTTAGCGAAGAATTTGGAACACCTAATTCGTTAGATATAGATATGCGTGGATTATTTGATTATATGTGTTACTATGATGCTGTCCTTAGCTTTTCATCAGACTCTGACCTGGTTGAAGCTTTTGGTGGAAATCAGAACTGCCTAGAAGAAGAGCTCAGAGCTCACAAAGCTGTCCTTTCGGCTCGATCTCCATTTTTCCGAAACTTATTGCAGAGGAGAATACGGACAGGTGAAGAAATTACAGACAGAACACTGCGAACACCAACTAGAATTATACTGGATGAAACCATCATACCAAAAAAATATGCTAAAGTCATTTTGCATTGTATGTATACGGATGTAGTGGACCTCGCCTTCGTTTTGCACTGCAGCCCATCTGTGGGAAGTCTAAGTGAAGTTCAGGCTCTGGTAGCTGGAAAGCCAAACATGGCAAGGGCTGAAGAAGCTATGGAGCTTTACCACATAGCACTGTTCTTGGAGTTTAATATGCTTGCACAAGGTAGGACACATTCTCTCTCTTTTTTTTCTTTTTTTTTTTTTTTGTGTAACACTTTTTATTGGCATGAAGCCAAGGTAACAGGATCAAAACAGCCAGCAATAACATATATCCAAACTACCTCTTCCCCCCTCCCCCCCACCTTCCCAAGCACCCCTTTTCCCCTGAACATTTATTGTAGGGAGCCATTGAGATAGTGAGATACTGAAATAGCATTCCCATATTAGACACATTCCTTAACATTCATAATCCTCATTCTTCTTTCATATCTTTTTTACTCTGCACCTTCTTTGGCAAGCTGTCAAGAAATGCACCCCAGACATCTGTGAATGCTTTGGCAGACTTCTGAGATTTAAACAACCAGGATTTGTAATCTAAAGTAAGCAAACCAACCAGCTCTGCATGCCAAAATGCCTCTGTGGGCGCCTCCCCTGAAAGCCAGTTTGTTAAAATACATTTTTTTTTGCTATTGCCATACCTTTGTTTACAAAACGCAATTTCCCTTGATCCCCCACAAAGCTCTGTCAAACCTATTCCCAAAAGGCACATCCCCCGCCTGCTGTGGAGTTGTATCTACAATAATTTGTCTATTGTTAATACGGTTCCTCGAAATGCATTCAATAGGGGACATTCCCATACATTATGATAAAGTGTAGCATTTGAACTTAGACATTTTAAACAATTAGATGATTCTGCTGTTCCCATTTTAAAAGCTCTCATTGGAGACATCAGAGTTCTGTGGCATAGTCTCAAGTGTTGATCTCGTAACAAAGCAGATATGCCTTTATATGCAATAACATTTTCAAGAACTTCTCTCTTCTAAATTTACTCCTGGGTCCTGTCCCCATTTTGCCACAGCTCCAGTTAATATAGTATAATTAGTTTGAAATTGCAAATATTTATACATATGAGCTAGTGTATACTGCTTTTTTTAGAATATACACAATAACTTTTGAAAAGCCTTGGAGGTAAGACATATCTTCCCTCTTGGCATTATTGATGTTATGTAATTCTGAGGCTGCTTTTAGGCCAAACAATCTGACTTCTGGAATCCTACAACTCTTGGTAATAGTCAGAACTATAGACTTCTCCATTTTCAGCATTGATGAAAAAACTGAAAGGGTTTATTTCTTTTCCTTAACTTTGAAAACACCAACTGCTGACCTGGCTGAAAGTCAGGGTTACCACTAAATGGCAACCACATTGAAACTCTCCAGTTTATAACGCCTACAATAACTATGTTAACAATCGCATGAATATTTTTGAACACTTTGTTAAACATCGAAACTTTGTAAACTGTTGTGATGGCGAAACCGAACAACGGTATATAAAATTCGATAAATAAAATAAAATAATTTTTGCCTTAAAAATTTATGGACTTGACGCATGTCATTAACCAATATGTTCTGATTTGTGTTGATAGTTGGTCTGCACGAGCATGCAACACAAAATTTAAGTCCAATGGTGCATGCATCTCAGCATGCATCCAATATTGTAAATTGGGAAATTCCCATCCCCCCTCCACTATAGGGGCCGCCAATTTTGTTATCAATATACATGCCCTTTTCCCTCTCCAAATGAATGCAGAACATAGTTTAAGTATAACCTGAAGATCTTTCTTTTTCAAAGTTATTGGTAGCATTTGTAGAATATAGAGAAGCTTCGGAAGTAAAATCATCTTTGATTGCTATTCTGCTAATATATTTAAAGATAAATTCATTCTGCTCTGCAATTTGTTTTTTAAAACTGCCACAATATGTGTTACATTACTTACATACCATTCCAAAATATGCTTATGAATATATATTCCCAGATATTTAATTTTCTGTTGTGCCCATTGTAGAGGAAAACTTGCCCAATTACCTGACAAATCGAGGCCTTCTGATTTTTCTATATTAATCTTAATTCCAGAAAAACTTACATAGTGGTTGAAAACACTTAATATCTGAGTTACATGCTGTTTTGCTTCAGGAAGAATAACAGGATATCATTAGCAAATAGGAAGACCGATGGGAGGGAGTTGTTTGCTTCTGATTATGTCTATGTTCTGGATATACTTATCTAGAGCCTTAATTGTTCCAGTGATGGAATAAAAGGTAAGGGGAATAATGGGGCACCCCTCTCTTGTACCCCTAGCCAGCGAGAACGGAGAAGATAGAATCCCCATGACCCTTATACTAGCTGTGGGGTTTGTGTATAATACTTGAATCACTTCCTTTGTAAAGCCATGAAAATACACATTCTAGTACTCTTTGTTGGAAAGACCAGTTGACCATGTCGAAGGCTTTTTCCACATTAAAGCTGATCAGCATCGGATCTTTTACCTTCAGTTCTTTACATAATGTTTGGAGCACTACAAGTCTTCTAATATTCTTGCTGGATTTTCTTCCTTCAACAAAACCTGCCTGCCCATCAGAGATTGTCATGCAGAATCAATTTTAAACGATTTGCTAGTATCTGTGTGAATAATTTGATACTACTACTTCTACTCATTTCTGTAGCACTACATGACACATGCAGCGCTGTACAAACATACAAAAAGACAGTCCCTTCTCAATAGAGCTTACAGACTAATAAGATAAACATACAGGACAAAAGACTTGGCTAAAAGAAAAGAAAGTTAGTCAAGACTAAAAGCAGACAATAGAGTATAAGATTTAAAAGCAGTTTCAAAAAGGTGGGTCTTTAGATGGGATTTAAACATGGCAAGAGAGGGAGCATGACGCACCAGTTGAGGAAGACTATTCCAAGTACATGGTGCAGCCAGGTGGAAAGTATGGAGTCTGGAATTGGCAGTAGATATCTAAATTTAGTAATGATATAGGCCTATGCGAAGACGCTACTTGAAATTTCTACCTGGCTTAGGCAGTACAATAATCTGCGCCACTTTTATAGTGTCTGGCATCTTACCATTTTTAATCATTGCAGTGTATACCCTCTGTAATGGGTCTACTATTCTAGGACTTAAAAGCTTATAAAACAAAGCAGTCATCCCATCTGGCCAGGAGCCTTTAATGGTTTGTTCTGCAATAGCCATCTGAATATCAGGAATCTGTATAGGACTGTGGAGGTATTCCAATGCTTTTCCTTCAAAGATAGAGATAGCTCCTTTAAAAACATTTTCTCTCTCCTCTACATCTGCGGTCTTTTTCTAATAAAGAGACACATAATATACTTCAAATATCTCACTGATGTCAGCAGAGTCGGACCTTATTTTCCCTGCACTATCTGTCATTGCAGTAATAAAGGAAGCCCCCTCCCTGGATTTAATGAGCCCTGCTAATAATTTGCCCATTTTATTACCATGACCATATGTCACTGATGATCATGCTCTTTGGTGCAATTGATCATTGATTATCGTTTGCAGCATCCAAAACTCCCATTTGTTGCACTCTGAGTTTGAATGTACATATTTCCTCTCTGCCTCTTTGATTTTATCTGCAAGTTCTAAAATTTCCTTGTCCAATTCCTTCTTTTTCCTTAACATGTATCCAATCGTCTCCCTTCTCAACACTACTTTTGTAGTCTCCCAAAACAGAATAGGTTGGTGTTTGTGCTGTTCATTATGTTTAACATATTCTTGCCATTTATTACACAAAAATTGCTTAAAGTTTTTATCCTGAATCAGCCAGCTAGGCATTTTCCAGTTTCTACTCCTCACCTGAGGAGGCCCCATATCCAGTATACATGAGACTAGACAATGATCTGATAAGACTAGACTTTTAATATCTGCTTTAGAGCAGCAATTAAAGTTTTGAAAACTGAGTCCAACCTGGACTTGAGGGGGCGTAACTTGGCTATATGGGTATAATCCCTAGTGTTGGGATTTAGTATATGCTAAATATAAAGTACCTGTAAAGTATCCTATACAAAGTTAAGCCCTTTAGAAGATTTAGCATATGTAGTTGGATTCCCTCATTGGCGGGCCATCTATGGGTCCATTACATAGTTCATATTTCCTCACATGCTCACTGCTGTGTTCCCCAAATCCAGTGTTTTGGCCATTAACTTTGTAAAGAACATATGTTTGTGCCATAAAGAACCAATATAGTAGGTTTCCCAAACAGCGACCCTAGGACCACCACAGATCTCCCATCCTCATCTGCTGTTTTTTTTTTCTCCTCCACAAATGTTATGAATCAGAATAACCACACCTCTACCCTTGGATGAACCTTGAGATGCAAATACCTGTCCTACCCACTTCCTGTTAAGATTCATGTGCTCTTGCAGGAAAGCAATGTGCGACATCACTTTCTCTTTTTATAGGTGTGCCAAGACCCTGCATGTGATACTTTATCTGAGACCCCATTTTGTATCCAATGTATTTATCAACATTTCTATTAACTCCACTATTCCAACATTATACATACTTGCTATGGAAGAGAATACCAGTATCTCCTCATCCTTTTTCATACATTTATCGCTTGTGCTATGTTCATCTCTCACTACACAGTATTATCAAACCCCCTTTCCTACCCCCCCCCCCCCCCCAACTTCCCCAACATTTCTTCGCTTCCACTCCTGAAGTGGAGTTTGGGATGTCATTTTGATGCTTTCTCTTTCATTGCTTTCTCAAGTGCATGTATTTTCATTTGCATTGTGTTAAGCTCCTCTTCATTATGGCAAAATCTCACCTCCATTGTGTCCATGTGAATATTAGTCACTGGAATCCCGTACTTCCTGTATTTGATTTGCTATTTTTCGATCTAACGCTTGTGGTACTGCTTGGGTCAACATGCCTGTCATTTCCTAGCTCCTCGCTCTCCGCCATTTTTGGTTCCTGTAACTGTTTTCTCTTTGTCTTTCCGTACGATTCTACTGGACATTTCCACCAGCTTTCGCATGCTCTGTTACTTTGCAGTTTTAGCTTTCCCCACCTTTAATCCTGCAACGTCGGGGGATCGCAAATATAAGGTACAATTGGCAATTATAAGGAACGGCTCACGGAGCTCAATGGACATGCATCTGCCTCACTTCACATCCCGTGACACCCCCCCCTCCCCCCCCCCCCCACACACACACACATTTTATTTCATTAATCCTAATAAAATTGAATACATGATATTATTTATTTGGGATACATAAACAATATATCTAATGATTTGTTGCTCTCTTGTACTCATTTAAGTTAATAAGGGGCTGATGTACTACTGTCAACTTTGGCTGTTAATATGAATATTGACAGCAAATTTTAATGAAATGCAAATGAAGCATATGTTGTTGGTAAGTTTTGCAGATGAAAATACACTTGTTAATGTGGATGATAACACAAAAAAACTTCACACTTCCCCAAGGTGTAGGGTTTATGTTAATGTGTGTGCTTTACATTTTGCATGTTTTAGTACACATTCTTTTTTGCTGTTCTAATAGTTTGAGCTGTTTTATGTACTTTTGCATCTCATTTACATAAGTTTTGCATTAAAACTGGCACAAGCTAATTATGTGCATTAACATCACTGTTAACATGCATTAACCATTTGCTATAGGTAGCTTGGTGTTTAATGTGCGAGGAGGCTTATGTTATACCGTTAATGTACTATTGTAGGTTGGCCCTGTAGTAAGCAGAGCTGTAAAGATTTATCACAGTATCTTTCAGGTATGGTTTCTTTTCAAGAGTGCAAAATGTCTCTAGTTCAGATTTCTAGCTTTTTTGTTAAACCTTCTGAAGGGTTTATAGCCATCTCTTTAAAGCATTGTAAAATAGCATTGGGTAGATAGGAGTAAGAAGGATTTACGGTCTGGGAAAACTAGCACGGGAATAACTTGCTGATGCAGCGGTAACCCAGTACTCGAGACCTGCGTCCGGCTCTACCTCTTTTAGCCCCTCCCCCTGTTCCCCAATAATACCAAGACACATCTGTATGGATAAAACAAAGGCCGCAGTTTATTAAACTTAAACTTAACCTGAGCCAAAATGTTAACAACAATCAAATACCCCCACCATAACTTTCTCGTCCTTATCCCCCCTTTGCTTACACCGCGGCCCGGTGATAAGCTAACGTTGTTGCCCCCCTTTTCCCCTACTCACCCCGCCGCGTCACCAGCGAGGGCAAGCTTGCGGCCTGAGCATCGGCCCCCCTCTTGCTCATTAGGCCTTCCCGTGTAGCAGCCCCAAGCTACACGGGCATTCCTCCCCCCCTCCGAACAATAAATTACAATTACACAATATACAATACAGCATATGGCTCGGGTTTTCCGCCACCAAACAAAGACCTAATGTCAATTAGGCCTTGTGCCCCCACTGCGGCCCCCTAGGACTAAGCTAATCTGGCCCCTAAGCCCCTCTTCCAAGGCATTATTAAACAGGTCAATTCCGACATCGGAAAGGTGTACCCCATCACTCAGAAAATAACCCTCCAACAGGTCCCAGGACCACTGATGCCTAATCCAAAATCCGCCCTCCCTTACCAGCCATTTGCCAATTTGGCGGTTCAGTTTCTTCACACCTTGCTGCCATAAGGGCTCGTGCTGGTGTTTCAGTCGAATAATGACATCCGACCAACCCAATGTCGTGTGGGGCAAACGATTCATGAGGGACGCCATATCCTTTCTCATCATTTGTATGAGCTGGCGACAGGTCACACTACCGATGTCGTTGCCCCCCAAATGAATGATAAGCCATTCCGGGGCACCCCACCGCTCAATATTGCCTTGCAACAAATCCCAAAGGCCTTCCCATTTCAGCCCCCCTATTCCAATCCAGCGCACGTGCACATCCTCAGGAGGCAGATTCAAATGCTCGCCGTAAGGCCTCCTCTTTGCACGACGGTAGGCACGATGAATAAAGGAATGACCCACGATCCAGGCACAATTCCTTGTCAACTCCTTCCCAGCCTGATCTGCAAGACAAACAACCTCATTAGGCACGATCAGACCGACATGAACAACGCTGACTCTAGCGCCTAACATAAGTCCGAAATGCCTCCGACTTCCACCTCCCCAGAGCCTTAATCCTAGCTGTGGACCAGCCCAGTTCCGCAGCCGTGGTGGCCACACCTATGCGAAAAGAATGAGACGAAAAACGGGCCGCGTCCCAACCTAGCACCTCCGCCCCTCTACGCAAAACGGCCCCGAACTGATAGCGGGTGAGGGGAGAGCCATCTGCATGCACCAGGAAATAACCCCGACTGGCGGACGCACCTCGAGGTAGTGCAGCGCCAAGCGCACTGGACAGACTAAAGCACACTCCGCCGGGATCAAAGAAATCCAGGCGCCCTTACCGCTTTGATCAGTTTTAGAGCGGGGAATCCGCAAAGACACACGCTGGACAAATACGCTCACGTCCCCCACCTGTAACCCTTCTCGCCAGTCCTGCTCCACCCGGGTCCTAGCCACTAACTCCCCTATGCGCAACGCACCAAAAAACGCCCAGGAAAAGGCTAAACGGAATAGGTCACGCTCGTACTCCGAGCTAAAAACCCTGCAAAGGCCGTGGGCTAAATCAAGCAAATCCCCATGCCGGATCGGCAACCGCCTATCCACCCGTGTGCCCCCCCCCCCCCCTACCCCAGCCCTCCAAAACTTTCTTAAGTAAAAAACTGCGCAAAGGGTGTGTACACCCCTCCAACTTTTGGAAGAAGGCAAAGCCCGCCAGGTGACTGCGGACAGACGCCAACGAAAAACCCACCCCTTTTGCCCACAAAATAAACTGGAGCAACGCCGGCACCCGAACCCGTCCCCCTTTCCATCCCGAAGCCACCAGAAAACGTGTCACAACTGCATTCCCTGCCACGTAAGCTGTCCAGGTGGCCGGGGCCACAGAGCGCCGAATCAGGTCCCATGTCGCATCTTGACCAAGTTCCACAGATGGGCGGGGACCCGCTCCCCATGGCAGTCCGCTTGTGGAGCAACGACCCGGAATGTGTCCCACTTAAAACGAGAGCATCAGCTATGAGGTTGGAAGACCCTGGGACATGACGCGCCCGCAGGCTCACATTCAACTGCAAACATAGTAACACCATCACCCTCAAAAGAGCAGAGACTTTAGAGCACTTGGCTGCCTGCCTGTTGACCACTTGCACCACGCCTAAGTTGTCGCACCACCATACCACTCGCTTATTTGCCAGGTCGCGCCCCCAAATAGTCAATGCCACTACGATCGGGAAGAGTTCAAGGAAGGTGATATTCTTCACCAGACCCTCGTTCACCCATGAGGTCGGCCATGGCTCCGCGCACCATTTGCCGCGAAAATACAACCCCAGGCCCGACGCCCCAGCCGCATCGGAATACAATTCCAATTGAGCATTGGACACCTCGGGCTCCATCATCAAGCATATCCCATTGAAGGAACGTAAAAATTCTTCCCACACAGCCAGCTCTTCTCGTACCGGGCGCGACACCCTAAGGAAGTGATGTGCTGACCGAATCCCAGCCGTTCTGGCCGACAAACGCCGTATGAACGCCCTCCCCATAGGTATCACTCGGCATGCAAAATTCAAGGAACCGATTAACGACTGCATCTGCCTTAATGTCACCTTACTCGCTGCCCGCACACTGCTTACCAACTGCCGTAATTTGTGCACTTTGTCCTCTGGCAAACGACAAACCATGGCCACCGAATCCAATTCAATGCCCAGGAACGTCAAACAAGTTACCGGACCTTCGGTTTTATCGGCCCCAATGGGCACGCCAAAGCGTTCCGCTGTTTGCAAAAAGCCTTGTAACTGCCTTAGGCAAACCTCTGTCCCCCCCGGACCGACAAATAAAAAATCGTCCAAATAATGCAGCGAATCCTCGCACGCAGTAAAACTCTTCGCCGCCCAGTGCACAAACGAACTAAACATTTCGAACAAGGCACATGAAATTGCGCAGCCCATGGGAAGGCAGCGATCAATGAAGTAACCGCCCTCAAAGTAAAAACCAAACAAAGGAAAACACGACGGGTGTATCGGGAGCAATGGAAAAGCGGACTCGATATCCGCTTTTGCCAACAAAGCTCCCCGCCCCGCCTTTTGAACCAAAGTAACCGCCTCGTCAAAAGAAGCATATTTGACCACGCACGCTGCCCACGGGATAAAATCATTAACCGACCCCCCTCTTGGATGCGACAAATTCAAGATTAGACGAAACTTTCCCGTAACCTTTTTTGGAATCACCGCCAAGGGGGAAACATGCATTCGCCCATAAGGCTTACTCGAAAAAGGACCGACTATCCTGCCCTGCTCAAGTTCCTCGCGAATTTTCAATCTGGCCACCTGCACCATTTTATAAACGGATCTGGAATTCCCAACCCTACCCCCGTGCCCCGGACCTACGTATGGGATACGAAACCCTTCGGAAAACCCTTCCCGTAGGGGCTGAGCCGCAACCCTATCCGGATACCTGCTCAAACCAGCGACGAACTCAGGCAACCGGATGGGGGAGTCAGCCTTACACTCAAGGAGGGACCTACTTGGTTCCTGTACTACCGCCCCCACCCCCGGCCCCGCGTGAACACTTAACGGCTGAGTGGGCTCCGCCGCATGTGGCGCAAGCATGCCGGAACTTGCACTCCGGAAACAAACAGGTGAGCTTGTTGAAGCGCCAGCATACGTCCCCCGCCCCTCCAACTCCTTTGGAGCCAGGCTCTCCGCTTCGCGCTCCCCCGACACGAAAGGACTGACCCCTACCCCCGACAACACAGTCCCGGTTGCATGCGCCCCTAGCCCCCCTTGGCTCTTCCGGGCCACCCCTACACTTTTGTTAGTCATTTGAGTCAACCAGAGGTGTATGTCCTGAGAACCCCAGGACATAAACTTGTTCCCAGCCATCTTATCTCGGAATTTCTCATCATAGTTGAGCCATGCCCAACCATCATAATCCCGAAAAGCCCCTAGGATACTGTCCGTGTAGGACAGCAAAGCACCGTACTGGGAGGGGTCAAAATGACTAACTACACTAGCTAACCGCAGAAATCCCCGCATCCAGTTAACGACGTTCTTGGCGATGCGCGGGACTGAGCCACTCCTCCGGAGGCGCTTCTTCGCCTTCTTGGATAACCGTTTCCCACCCCTTCGCCCCTCTAGTAACTTGAAGATATTAACAAATTTCCTCCGCCGTATCTGCTTCACTAAGCGGGTGGGCACCTCCTCCCAGAGCTCCGAAAGGGAAGCCGCCGCCGGTTGACCCACGTCACATTTCGGACCCTCCCCCAGGACGACGCCCCTACTCGGCCGGGACCCGCTGGAACCCGTCTCAGAGGACGAGGAACTATCACTAGAATCCCCCCACGATCTCATGCGCACTCCCCCTCGCCCCTTACCGCGGCGCACGTCGCTATCCTTACCTGCATCCACATGCGTGCCGACATCCTCCATAGCCACCGTTACCGGGCCCTGTCTCTCCACGCCCTGACGCTCCGTCCCTCCGGCAGCCCTCGCAAATCCTTCGTGGGACCTCCATTGCTCCCTGCTCGAAGGACCTGGGAGATCCTCCCCTGCAAAAGCGGTAGAAAAACCCTCCGCGCCACAAAGCCGAGGACGAGGGTCCCCAACCGGGGCCTGGGAAGCGCTAGCATGGGGAACCGGAACCCTGCGCTGACCCACTAGCAAACTCTGCGTTCCCTGGAACATGGGGTCCCCAGACATCAGGCTTTGCACCATTGGGTCCTGCACGCTGCTTCCGCTAGGCCTTTGGAAAACAATATAACCAGCCCTAGCTAGGTGCCCAAGAATTTCCGCCAGGGCAGCAGCCGAAGCAGGCTGAGAGAAATTCCCCAGGGGCATAGCAGGCAGGTTCACAGGAAGGGGCATATTATGAGGAACATCTGAGCCCCGTGAGGCGCAAGGACCACTAGGGGGGACCACACTGCAATGGGAGGGGGCCACCGCATTTCCCACAGTGCCTCTACGGGGGGCACTGGACCTGCGGCCTCGGTGAGCGGAACGCGCTCTGGGACGGCAGGAGGGAGCTAGAAAAGCCGGAGCTAGAAAAGCCGGGCTGCCGGCCGCGGAGGGAGGCTCCGGGGGGACCACGTGGCCACGCTGCGGGTGGCGAACAGCCGGCGCAGGAGCAAGTGGGTGGGCGGTTGGGCCGGCAGCAGCCGCCTGTGCCGCAGGGAAACAGTCCCCAGAAGGTAGGGAAAGAGTTTGGGAGGGTGGTGGACGCGGAACTGAGGGGGGCACCGGCCCGTCCAACGACGCCACCTGCGCGTGCGGCGGAGAAAGGGGTCGGCCCAAGGCAAGGCCGAAGTGGGAGCCCGGGCTGTAAGGGGGGGATTCGGGGTCGGGCTCCGGACCACTTTCACCCGATTCCGCAGTCATGTCGGGTGGCGGACACGGGGGAGGCGCAGGAACAAAAGGGGGGGGAGGGGGGCCGCATGGCCGGCGAAACCGGCCCACTCACCCGTGGCTCCAAGCTCCGGGCCTCCGGACGGCTCTGCAAAGCGCGGGCCCCCCCTCGCCTGGCTCCCGCCGCCGCTGCCGCCGTCGTCCTCGCGGGCCTAGGCCGCGACTGTGCAGGCTGCTGACCGCGAGTGCGCCGCATGTTGGCAAAGCACAGCAAAGTAGCGAAAGCTGTTAACCGGATGGAAGGCGGAAGGGAAGCGAAGACAAAACGCGACCGGCTGGAAAAACGCCGCACAGCTGAGAATCAGGACAGCAGCAAGCACGAACCCATGCTTGATCCGCTGCCTGGTTCCCAACTGCCTCGCTCCCTACTCAACCCCCTATTTATGCCTCCCTCTTAACCAATGGCGAAGCGGCATTTGAATTGCCGCTTCCCCATTGGTACCCTCTCTACTGTTTCCCCTTATGGCCCTGCTTACTCCCGCCCCCGCTAGCCTCCTCCCGCGCTCGCGCCCGGGTTACCTGCGGCGACACTGGACTAGCCAGTGTCGCCTTCTTTTACTACCCTTAACCAATAAGCCTGATGCTTTGGATGCAACTCAACATTGCTCTCTGCTTCAATGGCAAGAAGTAACGGGGAATTGGATTCAGACAGCAACCAACAAGAACCCTGACTTTGACGATTTGGGAAACTAAGAATGGGGGCGACCTGTGTGCGCGGCAAATGCTATCATAAGCTTGCTGGGCAGACTGCATAGAACGTTTGGTCCTTTTCTGCCATCATTTCTGTTTCTATAAGGATGTTTGACCACTAAGTTGAAAAAGCTTCTAAACCAACATTCTAAATATTTGAAATTTATTTAACATTTTAACTATTATAGAACAAAACTGTTAACTACAACACTGAAAATGATTTTGCATTTATATTTACAAATAGAATAAACATTTTTCCTTTGGAAATAAATTGTATAGTGAGGGGTCATGAAAGAATGTCAAAGGTTATAGCTTCCTAAAACTGTAGGCAGTAAGAATAACAGGAATGTAAGGTCCCAATGTAATAAAGTGCGTTCAGCAGAGTGCACAATTTTCCTTTCAGTCAGATTACACATTCTTTGTGAGCAAATTGTATTCCTGATGCAGTAAAGAGTTTGCGTATAAAACTGTGATTTACTTAGCACCCTCGCATGGAAATCCCATGCTAAGGAAGGCATTAGTTGTTTACCACCACCCCCAGTGCGGAGAGGTGCGCTGGCTTAACTCTTGGTCAGAAGTGGAGTAAAATTTCCAGCGTTAGTATAAGTCTATGGGCTGAAGCAGGAGTTCTGGCGCCGGGAGCTTTATTCTGGATTTATGCGCAGAGAACATTTTTTGCGCACTCAAACCAGAGTTAAAATGTGTGCTTAGCACAGGCTAATTGCACATTTTAACTTGGGAGAGGGGGAGAGGGGGGAGTCTCTTGGACATGTTTTATGCACACAAAACATGATTTGTGTTTGTTTTATATGCATAAAATGATTTATGTGTATAAAAATGCTTTGGCATAGAAAACGTTTTGTGCATATAAATCATATTTATGATGTGATATTTTTTGATTTGTTAAAATTTGATTGCTTAAGCCCAAGGCACTAAGTGATTTCCAAAACATACATTCATAATAAAAATGCAAAAAATTCTAAACAGTAGCAAAACATCTGTGGTTACAGGTAGTTCAGAAAACATGGTTTGTATGTACATTTTTGTGTGCAAACTTTTAATGCCAATGCTTTAGCACATTATTTTCTTACTGCATTGGTACTTAAATTATTTTTCAGTGCATGTATTAAACTGTGCACTGAGTTTCAGCGTAGTCTTCATGTAGGGTTTATTACATTGGCCCCAGGTGTGCTACTGGAAGGGACAACAAAGAATTGTGTGTAACTGTCAGTTTTCACAGTGTGTTTTTAGAGCCTGAAAACCAGAAAATACCATTTCGTTATTTAGAAAAAAAAGGACTTAAGTTACAAGAAATTTAAGAAAACTGCTGTTGGCTATAAAGGGAGCATTAATACTATTTGAAAACATCATATAGAGTTCACAATTAAAGAACACATTTAACTGCAGGGGAAGAACCCAAAGTGACTCTGCTGATTGATTATGCTGCCATTCAAAATTCATTCAATATATTTAAATGAAAATGAAGACCTACTACTACGCACTCTTCGGGTAATTGCATATGTTTGGCATTTAGAAACATAGAAGCATGATGACAGAAAAAGACCATATGGCCCATCTAGTCTGCCCATCCATCCAATTTATGTAGCCCTTATAGTTCCCTTCACTCTCTTGAATTCAGATACTGTTTTTGCCTCTACCACATCCACTGGGAAGGCCATTCCATGCATCCATTACCCTCTCTGTAAAGAAATAATTCCTAAGATTACGCCTGAGTCTACCCTCTTTCACCCTCTTCCCATGACTCCTTTTTCTAGAGCCTCATGCATGGAAGTCTTGGAGGGATTTAAATGTCTCTATCATATCTCCTCTATCTTGTCTTTCCTCTAGGGTATGCATGTTTAGATCTTTGTCTATCCCCATGTGCTTTAGAACGAAGACCATTGACCATTTTAGCAGCCACTCTCTAGACCGACTCCATCCTGTTTATATCCCTTTGAAGGTGCCGTCTCCAGAATTGTACACAGTATTTCAAGTGAGGCCTCACCAGGGACCTGGATAAGGGCAGTATCACCTCCATTATTCTGCCAACCATTCCTCTCCATATGCAGCCAAGCATCTATCTGGCTTTTGCCATCGCTTTATCCACCTGTTTGGCCACTTTAAGATAATCTGATACACTCGCCCCCAGATCCCCCATTCTTTTGTGCTTAGAAGAATTTCACTTCCAATACTGTACTTCTGTCTTGGGTTTTTGCACCCTAAATGCATTATTCTGCATTTTTTAGCATTAAATCTTAGCTTCCACTCTTTAGACCATTCCTCATGTTTTCCACACCTTCCTGGCTGTTGCAGATTTTGGTATAGGCAAAAAGATAAACCTTTCCGACAATCCTTCTGCTATGTTGCTCACAAATGTTGAAAAGAACTGGTCCCAGGACTGATTCCAGAGGCTCACCACTAGTAACACCCTCTCCTCAGAGTAAACTCCATTTAACATTACCCTTTGTCTCCTCTTATTCAGCCAGTTTCTAACCCATTTAGTTACTCTAGGTTCTGTTCTATGGGCGCTCAATTTATTTATAAGTCTTCTGTGCAGAGACATGTCAAAGGCCTTACTGAAATCCAAGTACAATCCATCTAGCCCTCTACCTTGATCCAGTTCTCTGGTCATCCTATCAAAGAAATTGATCAGATTCATCTGACAAGATTTACCTGTAGTGAAATCATCCTGCTTTGGATCATGCCATCCATTGGATTCCAGAAATTTCAGTATCCTTTGTTTTAGCAGTATGTGATTGAGAGCCTGTGTGTGAGAGAGAACATGAATATAAGTGTATGATTGAGAACCTGAATGTATAAGTTTGTGATTGAAAACCTGTTTGTGTGAAAGAGTATGTGTGTGATTGAGATCCTTTGTATGTGAAAGAGATCATGTGTATGTATGATTAAGAGCCTGTGTGTATAAGTAAGAGAGAGAGAGAGCATGTGTGTCTGTGTGTGATTGAGAGCTGGTTTAGGTGAGAGAGCATGTGAGTATGTGATTGAGAGCCTATGTGTAAATGAGAGAAAGGGAGAGAGCATGTTTGTAAGCATGTGAATAAGTCTGTGTGAGAGAAAAAGACAGATGTGTGTGTGTGTGTGTGATTGAAAACCTGTATGTGTAAGCGTGAAAAGACAGACAGCGTATGTGTAAATGTGTAATTAAGAGCCTATATAAGTGAGAGAAAAAGCATGTGTATATGTGAGCGATTGAGAGCCAGTGTGAGAGAGAGAGGAGAAAGTTGCAAGCAAAACATCCCTCCTGCTTATTCAAAACAATCTCAGGGCACCTGGATATCAAACGTTCCCAGGTATGCAGAGCAAAACATTTTTGTATCCTTATTATTTTTCATTTTTGGGCCTTTGTGTCTGCTTTTTCAAAATATTTTATTGGTATCTAGAAATTTTTGATATGAGTTTTTAATTATTGGATATTCATTCGGCTGTTTTGAAATAATTTGTTCTTTTTGTTAGAAAGGTTTTGCTGCTATTGATTTTATATTTCTTGATTTGTTTTATAAGGACTGGTGATTTTTTTTCCTTTGTTACTGCATACAGAGACTCTTGCTTGTTGGTTTTCCAATTCAGTTTTTGTCTGCATGCTTCTAGTTATGCGTTTTGGACTCTTTATTCTTTGTTAGGTGAGGGTCAGCACATGTGATTTAGGTGAGGTTTTCTGCTGGCGTGTAGTTTCTGTGTAGGGCTCTATAGTAGCCTGGCTTGTTCTGTTTTCCTAATAGGAGATGTATTGGTGTCTTAAGGCCTGGTGTAAAATTTTCAGTATTGCCATTTATTAGGAAAGGTGTTTACTGTTTGAGTATTAGAAATTGGTGCTGTTTTGGTGTGGGATGTTTACTATTTATGCAATTTCTGTTCAGGCAGAATACATATCTTTCCCTTGTGTCATTCTTAACAAAAATAATACTGGGCCTTTAGTTTTTTATTTCTGCCATGAATTGTAATGAGCGGTGTGTCACACATGAGCGTGGTCTGTCAGGTGTATCACGATGGGGAAAAGGTTGAGAACCACTGCTTTAAACTATCTGCTCCGCTGCTCCCTGTTGCCCAACCTTGGGGGGTGGGGGGGCGCGGGGAGGGTGATAGGGAGAGGGGGCACCAAAATCCTAAATCAGTCACTGGTACTTGCTCTCTGCTCATGAGAACATAAACATAAAACATAGTGCATAAGACTGCCATATAGGGTCAGACCAAAGGTCCGTCAAACCCAGTATCCTGTTCCAACAATGGGTAATTCAGGTTACAAGTACCTGGCAGGATCCCAAAGGGTAGATACATTCCATGCTGCAGTGAATTTCTCCAACTCCACTTAGTAATGATTTATGGACATTTCCTCCAGGAACTTTCCTAAAACCTTTTTAAATAGAGCTACACTAAGAACTTTCACTACATCCTCTGGCAACGAATTCCAGAGCTTAATTATGCATTGAGTAAAAAATAAATGTTTTATCTTGTTAGTTTTAAATGTACACTTAATAACTTCATGGCGTGTCCCCTAGTCTTTGTTTTTCTTGAAACAACAGTAAACAACCGATTCACGTTTATTTGTTCTACTCCAGTCATTATTTTGTAGACCTTTATCATATCTCCCTTCAGCCATCTCTTCTCCAAGCTGAAGAATCCTAACCTCTTTAGCCTTTACTCATTTTTCCCTTTATGCAATACCTTGCACTTGTCCACATTAAATTTCATCTGCCATTTGGATGCCCAATCTTCCAGTCTTGCAAGGTCCTCCTGTAATGTATCACAATCCGCTTGTGATTTAACCACTCTGAATAATTTTGTATCATCCGCAAATTTGATAACCTCACTCATCGAATTCCTTTCCAGATCATTTATATATATACTGAAAAGCACTGGTCCCTGAGGCACTCCACTGTTTATCCTTTTCCACTGAAAAAATTGTCCATTTAATCCTACTCTCTGTTTCCTGTCTTTTAACCAGTTTGTAATCCACGAAAGGACATTGCCTCTTATCCCATGACTTTTTAGTTTATTTTTTACTCAACGCATAATTAAGCTCTGGAATTCGTTGCCAGAGGATGTAGTGAAAGTTCTTAGTGTAGCTCTATTTAAAAAGATTTTAGGAAAGTTCCTGGAGGAAATGTCCATAAATCATTACTAAGTGGAGTTGGAGAAATTCACTGCAGCATGGAATGTATCTACCCTTTGGGATCCTGCCAGGTACTTGTAACCTGAATTACCCATTGTTGGAACAGGATACTGGGTTTGACGGGTATACGTAAATTAATGATCAGGAAATTTTCATCTAACCCTTAAGAGAATATAATGGGTACCCAGATATTTTCCTGGAATGTCAACGGGCTGAATTCCCCAGTAAAAAGGAAAAAACTTTTGCAGCACTTGAAGAAAAAGGGAGCTTCAAGAGACTCATTTATCAGATGTAGAGAGCTCTAAATTACGCCGAGACTGGGTGGGCACTTGTCAATTTGCGGCGGCAAAGGTAAGGCGGGCAGGAATAGCAGTACTTTTTCATAAAAATCTGAGTTTTAATATTACTCAAATAATCACAGACCCTGAAGGCCGATATGTCTTGTTAAGGGACTATTACAGAATTGAGAAGTTTCAATATGCAATATATATGCTCCGAATGAGTATTCTCACTCCTCCTTTCTCCATCTTTTTAATCTATTAGTGCTACATGCCCAATGTCACCTTTTGGTTATGGGAGATTTTAATTGAGTAATGGACCCATCTATTGATGTGTCCTGTAGAACGAAGGGGGAAATTCCTACAAATCAAAGGACCTATGCCATAAACTAGATATGCTGGACATATGGAGAACTCTCCATCCGAAAGAAAGGGATTATATTCATGTCTCAAGAGCCCATGCAACCCTATCTCGCATAGATTATATTCTAGTGTCTAAATCCTTTTTTTTTTTTTTTTTTTTTACAAAAAGAAGGCAGGGATTGGCCAACAAGTGATATTGGACTACTCCCCCATCTGGGTCGAGCTTTTCCCTTTTGCAGATCAAGAAAAGTTCTACTCTTGGAAATTCCCAAGTTTTTTGTTTTGGTTTTTTTTAAGTACGGACATAGAATTTCAGTCCGTCCTTTAAAAACAAATGGGAGGAATTTGTTACATAACCAAGGCCATGGGGACACACTTCAACTCCTTTGGGAAATTGTAAAAGTGGTTATGCTTGGCGAAATCCTTGCTTTCATGAGTAAAAGAAAGAAACTAACAAATAGAGCGATCCTACAGTTAGAAGATCGGGTTCAATCTGCAAAAAGTGAGTTAATACAAGGCCCTACCCCTGTCAACAAACACATTTACTTCTCGGCCTTAGAAAGTCTCAATTCCTTACTCCTCCACTGAGCCCAACAAGCACTACAGGTTTCTGAATATAACTTTTACAAATTCAGTAACAAAGCGGGTAAATTTCTTGCTAACATAGTTCGAACGGTCAGAAGTAAGACACTTATAACTAAAATGAAAACCAAATTGGGGGTAGAAATTGTATCCAAAACTGAGATCTGCGATGTCTTCAAAACCTTTTATGAAACCTTATACACAGATGATGTCCCAGGTGGCTGACAGGAAGATCTTTTCTTTCAAAGCCTGTCCCTCTCCAAACTCTGAGTCTCAGTTACACTATTTAAACTAGCCTATTCAACAGGCAGAAGTAATCAAGGTCATATCAGATACTAAGTCCGGAAAATCCCCAGGCCCAGATGGTACATCTTATGACTTTTATAAAATTCTCAACTTGCAATTGTCAATCCTACTAACTAAATTTTACATTAGCGCTCTGGAGGAAGGCAAATTCCCGGTTGATATGAACACAGCTCATATTACCGTCCTTCCCAAACTAGGGAAGGATCCCCTGAACCCAGCCTCATACCGACCGCTTTCGCTGCTAAACTGCGACTGCAAAATTCTGGCAAAGGTATTTAAATGTTGTTCTCCCCTCACTTATTTCGGTACACCAAATGGGTTTTGTTAAGGGTAGATCCGCAAGCTCGCATATCCTCAAGCTCCTCACTGCAATGACTATTTGCCAGTCTAACCAAACTAAAGCCCTAGCAATAGGGTTTGACTCTGAAAAGGCGTTTGTCAGTCTTATGACCCTACCTATTTTCAGTTCTACAAAGATTGTTTCAAAGGGGACATTCTGAATTATATATCTCTTTATCACAACCCCATATCCTTCATCTTGGCCAATGGCTCTAAATCCTCCACAGTGCACATCAGGAGGGGGGTGAGGCAAGGATGCCCTCTTTCCCCCTTGCTATATATATATACTATCTATAGACCCCCTGCTTAGGAAAATATTTGTTTTTCAATACCGAGGTTCAATCAGATATATGACATCGGTTTACAGAGTAACAGCGGTTCTATAAGAAATATAGCTTCTTATTTTACAATGAACTTTGTAACATATGTAACAATATAACTTGTGGAGTAAATAAACGGCAGCAATGTACAGAGTAACAAAAAATTCTATACGAATTAAACTTTTTAATCTACATTGACACTTTGTGGCATTTGCAGCAGTCTAACTTGAGGAATAATAGTGGGCGGGGAGTATAGATTATGGTAAGGATGTGATAAGGTATATCACACAGACATCTGGGGAAGCAGCGGGTTCTATAAGGAAATATGCATGTTATTTTACAGGCGTATGGGAGGCAGAGGATTATAAGGAAATACGTATATTATAAATACAAATGTATTTATTCAGCCGCGACGCCTGAAGTTGTTGGGTTTTCCCAGGACCCGTTATATTCAAGGTGGCAGCATTTGTGGATGATGTGCTGATCTTTCTTACAGACCCCAGCAGGTCGCTACCACCCCTGCTTCATATTCAGGAAACTTTTGGAAAATTTGCAGGCCTTAAAATTAACCAAGATAAGTCCGAAGCGCTGGATGTCTGTGGCAATGTTCGCTCTAGCTGGATAGGTACATTCCCACTTAAATGGATGGGAAGGGAAATGAAATTCCTTGGCATATACATCCCGGCTGACTTATCCTGTTTGTACGACGCCAACATCAAACCATTGTTAAAGGCCACTACCACTTCACTCACCCACTGGAAAACTTTGCCTCTTTCTCTTTGGGGGAAAGTACAACTACTCCAGATGATGGTCATCCCTAAATGGCTGTATGTTTTTCAAATGACACCAATATGGATCTCGAAAAGAGACCATAAAGAAATTGATAAACTAAGAACATAAGAACATGCCATACTGGGTCAGACCAAGGGTCCATCAAGCCTAGCATCCTGTTTCCAACAGTGGCCAATCCAGGCCATAAGAACCTGGCAAGTACCCAAAAACTAAGTCTATTCCATGTAACCATTGCTAATGGCAGTGGCTATTCTCTAAGTGAACTTAATAGCAGGTAATGGACTTCTCCTCCAAAAACTTATCCAATCCTTTTTTAAACACAGCTATACTAACTGCACTGACCACATCCTCTGGCAACAAATTCCAGAGTTTTCCTATGGAATGGGGAAAAAAGCCCATGTGCCCCTACAGACACTTAATAGACCATTAGCCCAGGGTGGGATAAATTGTCCTGATTTGAGGATGTATAATCTAGCCGCCATGTTGGGTTCAAGATTTTATCTTAGATTCAGCCAAATACGTTCCATGTGCTTATCTTACGTGATGGTTCGAGTCATCTTTAAATTTCATCCTCTTAAGTGATTTCAAGGCTTTACCTCAACATCTTAGAACGCACATTTTAATCTTCTCTTGCAGGAAGGCATGGGAGTTTCTATGCCGAATAGCAAACCATCCGAAGATCATGTCTACCCTATTAATGTTAAGTCAAAATCCATTGTTTCCCCCTGGCTTAGGAATAACTGTGTTTAGTCACTGGAAAGCGAAAGGACTAGTCTGTTTTTGTTTTTTTTTAATCAGTTATACTCCTCAGAAACCCATCAATTTTACAGCTTTCAAGAAGTGCAGGAAAAATTTCAAATCCCCAAACATTTCTATGGTTGGTTACAAGCACGCCATTTTCTAGAGACTTCAGGAATGATGTTCAAGGAGTAGGATTCCCCTATAATACTACGGAAGATCATGCTGGCAATTCCCAAAAATGATTCAAAACCATCATTAGCTTTTCTCCGCAAAACACTTTTACAAACTATTCCAGATGGGCGGCTTATTCCGATTTTCACTTATCCCCAATCACTTTCCAAAAATGCTTTGTGGATATTCCCAAAACTTCTGAAAACGTTATTTTGAGGAAGTCCCAATTAAAGTTTCTTTGGTATTTCTATTGGACCCCGACTAGAGCATTTAAGGCTAACCAATCTCAGACAGATAAATGCCCAAAGTGTGAAAGTGCATCAGGGGATTATATTCATATGTTTTGGACATGCCCCTGTTATGCATTTCTGGCAGTGCATACACGACAAAGCACAAGCATACATGGGCCAGGACCTGCCTGTAGACCCTAACACTTGGCATTTTAGTAGGGGACCTCACGATTATTTAGACCGCAAGTTACACAACCGACAATTAATTGCAAAAATGGGTCTCGTGGGGGAAGATCATTCTATTTTACCTGCTATTGAACCTCCCCCCCAGCAGAACATTGGTTTCAAAAATTGCTTAGACTGTTTACACTTTATTTCCTCTCTGCAAAGCAGAATTCATTTAAAAAAATTCCGTGCCATGATGGAAAACTGGCAACCTTTTTATGAATATCTGTCTCCCACAATCAAATCAAATTTAAACAATATAAGTGGGTAACTTCTTATGGCTCTCCCAATAAGTTTCATGCTGTTCGAGAAGCCAAATATCTGGCAATATTCATACTTTGGGGAAAACAGATTGTGCACTACAAAGCCTCATTTTCTTGGTCCGTGATCTCCTATTTGATATACATGTTCTTTACTACCTCCACAAAAGGCAGACACCCGTTGTAAACTAAAGTGATACCAAGTGAGCGCAATATAACGTCTTAGGTGTTCTGGCCGATTCTCTTTGCAGTTTCAGGTCCTCTGTCATACCAGCCGTAGCAAGAAAGACATATACCAGCCTGAAAGGGGGGGGGGCAGGGGAGGGAAACGGAATATACGGAGGAATAAATGGGGAGAAAATAAAACACTGAGGTTTTGAATCAGACTAAAAACGAAATGAAGCGAGTTGTATTAAGATGTCTTTTGATCCTTTATGTCAAGAACAAATGTGATATCTGGAATTTCTACCTACTCAGACAGCTATCAGTAGACACTTATTGGTTGTTAGGTACGACAGTAATGTTGTAACTTGACCATGTATTTCCATCCACTGTTACATGTTTATTATTGTTCATGTATGTTTTTCTATATATTTATAAATGATCTTAAAAAGGATACGAGTGAGGTGATCAAATTTGCGGATGACAAAATTATGCATAGTAGTTAAATCTCAAGCGGATTGTGATGAATTGCAGGACCACCTTGCGAGACTGTAAGATTGGGCTTTCAAATGGCAGATGAAACTTAATATGGACAAGTGCAAAGTGATGCATATAGGGAAAAATAACCCTTGCTGTAGTTACACAATGTTAGGTTCCATATTAGCAGTTACCACCCAGGAAAGAGATCTAAGCGTCAGTGGATAATACATTGAAATTGTCAGTTCAGTGTGCTGTGGTGATCAAAAATGCAAACAATGTTAGGAATTATAAGGAAGGGAATGGCAAATAAAACAGAGGATGTCATAATGCCTCTGTATCACTCCATGGTGAAACCGCACCTTGAATACTGTGTGCAATTCTGGTCACCACATCTCAAAAAGGATATAGCTGCACTGGAGAAAGTGCAGAGAAGGGTGATCAAAATACGTGCAAGGAACGGCTGCCCTGTGAGGAAAGGCTAAAGAAGTTAGGGCTGTTCAGTTTGGAGAAGATAACTGAGGGGGGGGGGGGGGGATATGATCTGCAAAATCGTGAAAGGACTTGAGCAAGTTAATGTAAATCGATTATTTATTCTCTCAGATAATAGAAGAACCAGGGGGCACTCCATGAATTTGGTCAGTAGCTCATTTAAAACAAATCGAAGAAATTCTTTTTCACTCAGTGCATAGTTAAACTCTGGAATTCATTGCCAGGGGATGTGGTTACAGCAGTTAATGTACTCGGCTTAAAAAAGGTTTGGATAAGTTCCTAGAGGAAAAATCTCTAAACTGCTAGTACAGTAGCAATAGTAGCTTGTGATTTATCTAATGTCTGGGTACTTGCCAGGTACTTGTGATTTGGATTGGCCACTGTTGGAAACAGGATAATGGTTTTGAAGGACCCTTGGTCTGAACCAGTATGGCATATCTTATGTTCTTATGTTATATTCTTATGTTCAGTTTCTTAATACAGACTAGCAATATCTATAGCTTGGAAAAATAGATTTCAAACTATGCAAAACAAATGCAGAAGAATGAATGTCAGCAAGAAAGCAATCTATATTATGGTTAACTTTTAACTAAAATTAAACTTATCTGGCCACAAGGACATGTGTGTCTGCCTTCAGTGCACTTTACTTAAATCTGACTAAAGAAGTTCCTAATGACCCCCTGCAATGCAATATGAGTCATCAGACCCAGGTATGGTGCTGTTCAATTGTTTATCCTCCTACCTCGCTCATATTTTTTTAAAGACTTTTTGCATATAGACATTTCAAGGTATGTTTCTTTTTTTGTATTTACAGCCTTCCTAATAGTTGACAAAGTTAATTTGGAATCTTTTAGCTCAGTCTGGTTTTACCAAAAAGCACTTGGGCTACTTTTGCCTTTATTGGAACCTCTCTTTTGGGATGTTCTGTCTTCCTTGTTTTGTTGGTATCCTTCAAAGATATCACTGTCCAAACCATGAGCTGCTGAATGACCAACTGCTTTCTCCCATATTCTAGTTTAAAAGCTGCTCTTTCTCCTTTTGAAATGTTACTGTCAGCAACCTGGTTAAGGTGGAGCCCATCCTTTCAGAATAGGCTCCCCTTTCCCTAAAATATTGCCCAGTTCCTAACCTAAAGCCTTCTTTCCTGCACCATTGTCTTCTCCTCACATTGAAAGACCAGAGCTTTGTCTACCTCTGGGGTCAGTGCTGCCCTTGAAGTTCTAGATTTCAGCTTTCTTCCTAAAAGCGTAAGTTTGGCTTCAAGAACTACTTCCTTACACCTTCCTATGTCATTGGTATCCAGACTACTGGCTCCTTTCCAGCACTGTCTAAATCCTACTAGGTGACTCATGGGATCCGCCACCTTTGCACAAGGTAGGCAAGTTACTAAGTGATTCTTATGTCCAGCAGCCCACCCAACTGTCAGCATTCTTAATTGATTTGCCAACTACAATCGCTATCCTAACCCTTCCCTCCTGGGCAAAAGCTCTTGGAAGCCCATCCTTGGTGCAAGAAAATACTGCATCACCTGGAGGGACAGGTCCTAGCTGCAGGATCACTTCCTGCTACACCAAGGTGATTCTCTTCTATGTGACCTTACTTCTCCAAGGCAGCATAGGGGCTACTGAATTGGAGGTGGGACTTTACTATGTCCCTGAAGGTCTCCCCTATATGTCTTCCTGAGCAACTCCAGGTCTTCTACTCTAGCCTTCAGCCAGGAGTTCTTTGCATCGAGCACACACATACATCCTCTTACCAGCTGGTAGATGACCATTCATGTGGCAGTTGAATTGCTGTTTGCATCTTAATATTATTAAGGCTGCCATGGAAGTAGGGATGCTTAATCTAATGTAAAGTCCTTTCCATTTATTTGGTGTATTTTGTTTGCAGTGACTTGAAAGGGGACAACAGTTATCTAAGGGTTGGGTTACTCCCTTGTTTTATGTAAATCCTTGATTCTTGCTGTGAGAAATGTCCCTCATGTCCTCTTAATTGGAATAACAGTGTATAAATCAGAGTATACTTGGAGTGGGGGGGGGGGTGAAAGACAGCTAACCTACCTTTCGTTTTTATATCAAACACACCAAAAATGAATCCAACTTTCTTTTTTAAACCCCCCCCCCCCCCCACACACACACACACAATATCAATTTACTCCAGTATTTTCTCAGAAGCTTTTAAGTCTCAACATTTCCCAGCAGAACAGTACTTAAAAAATCCTCTTCAATCTCCAGGAAAATCACCTGTTGCCCTCAGGTTGATATCTTTTCAACAGAGTTCATGTGAAACAAGCTTCCTGTCTTACTGAAGGTAGGCAATGGGTAGATGCATGTGCTCCAGTCTTTTTGGATCATTTAAAATGAATACATAAAATGTTGAACACACTGCCCCGTTTGGTACAAGAAGAATGAGGAATATCAAGACACAAGTTTGTGTGCAATGTTAAGTGCCAAATGATCTGATCTAATGAATACAGTAGTGACAGAGAAGGCCATGGGCTTTTTTCTTGCACACAGGGAAAGAATAAAAGAAATGCAATTTACTATCTTACTGTACAAGTTGTTCTAAAAATATGCCAAATGTAGAAAATGAGCCATGAGAATAGTGCCATTGTTAAAGCAAATGTAAGACCAGAAGAATGAAAAGCAGAGATGGAAAATGGAAATCTACTACTACTGGAGAATTTTTCACAAATCTGATATTCTTGATAAAAGAAATTCATAGTGGCATGGATTCAGAGAAGCAGAAATCTCCTTTGATGCTTGCTGATCAGATTATCTTTTACCTCTATAACAACTGATAGCCAAATCGAACTTTTATGGTCACCTTTGGCTAATGGGCTTCTAGTACACTTCATGGATTCTTGGTAGTTTAAACTGAATAAAGAGATCTTTAAATTATTTGGATGGAGATGCAACTTTGACAATCTTTTTGCTTAATACTATTGGCATATGATCTTTCCTAGTATGATGGTTTAAAGCTCTGCTGTCATGCCTGTTTAAGGAGCTGTTTTTTGCTGCTGAAATGAATCTATTTTTTGATTGTGGTTTACTGTAGCTATTGGAGAATGTGTGTAGTAGATGAAAAATGTTAAAATATGTAAGTTGTAGATTTAAAACTTTTTTTTTTTCTTTTTTTTTTAAATCCTCAGCACCAAAGTTTTAATCTATTTTTGAGAAGCTGTTTTCACTCAGTAACAGCTGTAGGAGATGAAAGCTTTTTAAAAAATTGTAATTTTGTCAGTCTTAAATATGTGTGCTTCTCAAATTCAGAAGTGTAGATCTTCTAACATCAAAGATCTTTTCTCAATCTCAGCAAGTGGGAAATATCAAAGTACCAGGAAATCCATGTTAACTACATCAAGTAAACTTAGATGTGACAGAAGTAGCTAATACTTGTATCTTAAGACAGCGAGTGGCATGTAAATACTCCAAGAATCTGAAAGTGGACAAAGCCATGGGGCCTGATGGGATTCATCCAAGGATTCTGAGGGAGCTCAGAGATGTGCTGGCGGGTCCGCTGTGTGACCTGTTCAATAGATCCCTAGAAACGGGAGTGGTGCCGAGTGATTGGAGAAGAGCGGTGGTGGTCCCGCTTCACAAGAGTGGGAACAGAGAAGAGGCTGGTAACTACAGACCGGTTAGCCTCACTTCGGTGGTGGGAAAAGTAATGGAGTCACTGTTGAAAGAGAGAATAGTGAAATATCTACAGTCCGGAGAATTGATGGACCAGAGGCAGCATGGATTCACCAGGGGAAGATCCTGTCAGACAAATCTGATTGACTTTTTCGACTGGGTAACCAAGGAATTGGATCAAGGAAGAGCGCTAGATGTCATCTACTTGGATTTCAGCAAAGCTTTTGATACGGTTCCGCACAGGAGACTGGTGAATAAAACAAAAAGCTTGGGAGTGAGTGCCGAAGTGGTGACCTGGATTGCAAACTGGTTGACGGACAGAAGACAATGCGTGATGGTAAATGGAACTTTCTCTGAAGAGAGAGCGGTTTTAAGTGGTGTACCGCAAGGATCGGTGTTGGGACCGGTCCTGTTCAATATCTTTGTGAGCGACATTGCGGACGGGATAGAAGGTAAGGTTTGTCTTTTTGCGGACGACACTAAGATCTGCAACAGAGTGGACACGCCGGAAGGAGTGGAGAGAATGAGACGGGATTTAAGGAAGCTGGAAGAGTGGTCGAAGATATGGCAGCTGAAATTCAATGCCAAGAAGTGCAAAGTCATGCATTTGGGGAGTGGAAATCCGAATGAACTGTATTCGATGGGGGGGGAAAGGCTGATGTGCACGGAGCAGGAGAGAGACCTTGGGGTGATAGTGTCTAATGATATGAAGTCGGCGAAACAATGCGACAAGGCGATTGCAAAAGCCAGAAGAATGCTGGGATGCATAGAGAGAGGAATATCGAGTAAGAAAAGGGAAGTGATAATCCCCTTGTACAGGTCCTTGGTGAGGCCTCACCTGGAGTACTGTGTTCAGTTCTGGAGACCGTATCTACAAAGAGACAAGGACAAGTTGGAGGCGGTACAGAGAAGGGCGACCAGGAAGGTGGAGGGTCTTCATCGGTTGACATACGAGGAGAGATTGAAGAATCTAAATATGTACACCCTGGAGGAAAGGAGGAGCAGGGGTGATATGATTCAAACTTTCAGATACTTGAAAAACTTTAACGATCCAAAGACAATGACAAACCTTTTCCAACAGAAAAAAATCAGCAGAACCAGAGGTCACGAGCTGAGGCTCCAAGGAGGAAGACTAAGAACCAATGTCAGGAAGAATTTCTTCACGGAGAGAGTGGTGGATGCCTGGAATGCCCTTCCGGAGGAAGTGGTGAAGTCCAAAACTGTGAAGCACTTCAAAGGGGCATGGGATAAATATTGTGGATCCATCAGGTCCAGAGGACGCATATAAAGAGCAGGTAGTAAAATACTGCACGGAGCGGCAGTAGCCACAGAGGCATTCACGGAGCGGGATGCCAGTGGCCAGTGGTAGGTGTCCACCTTCATGGAGCGGAAGGATGTAGGGCTGTCATCTCCCAATTAAATAAAAAACAAAAACAAAAAACAAAACAGGGATGGGATCCATCAGGTCTAGAGGACACATATAAAGAGCAGGTAGTAAAATACTGCACGGAGCGGCAGTAGCCACAGAGGCATTCACGGAGCGGGATGCCAGTGGCCAGTGGTAGGTGTCCATATAAAGAGCAGGTAGTAAAATACTGCACAGAGCGGCAGTAGCCACAGAGGCATTCACGGAGCGGGATGCCAGTGGCCAGTGGTAGGTGTCCACCTTCACGGAGCGGAAGGATGGAGGGCTGTCATCTCCCAATTAAATAAATAATAAAAAAACCCAGGGATGGGATCCATCAGTTCTAGAGGACGCATATAAAGAGCAGGTAGTAAAACACTGCATGGAGCGGCAGTAGCCACAGAGGCATTAACGGAGCGGGATGCCAGTGGCCGGTGGTAGGTGTCCACCTTCACAGAGTAGAAGGATGAAGGGCATCCATCTCCCAATTAAAAAAAGAAAAGAAAAAAAGAAAAAAAAACAGGGATGGGTTCATGGGCTTATAGGTATTACCAATTATTAGGCTTTTCAATATTTGATGATAGTTAATGTGACTTTCAAGGCATTCTTCACTTTCGGTGCATGTCCGGCATGACTCCTTGCTTCAATGACAGGGGAAAAGAAAAACTGATACTTCACACATTTCCAGCATTGCCCTCTGCTTCATGGCAGAGAGCTATGCTGCCGCTTACCCAACTAATCAAACTTAATATTTCACTTGGAAGCAGCTCCAGCACTGCTCTCTACATTAATGGTGGGGGTGAAAAGGGAATTAGAACATAAGGTTACTAAGAGCCAAGAGAAACAGTTAAGTATGAGAACAAATGTGTGAAGCTTGCTGGGCAGACTGGATGGACCGGTTGGTCTTCTTCTGCCGTCATTTCTATGTTTCTATGTTTCTATGTTACTGTAATAAGCCATCCTTATTCAATGTGCGCTGTCTTTAACGGCCTCATCTCTTCACTGTACTAATTCTGTGTCCCTATCAACTACTGTTCTTTCTGTCTTTGCTCATGATTTTAAGAAGTGCAGCAGTTTTTGGGAGTGATGGACTACTGAGAACATTGAACCCCCAATCTAGAGCATTAAAAGGGTGCAAATTTTGTAACACTGGAAGCTGCAAACAATTGACATTTCAAAGCGAACAGCCGTATGGAGTCTGAGAGCTCTGACCTAATTTCTCTCTTGGCAGCCTTGTTTGTTCCAGGACTGTAAAGCCCTATACAGATGCGAAGAAATATTAGCCTTAATATGTCACTAAGTAAAGCACTGTTGGGTTTTTTTTCGTCCCCCTTCTAACCCCATGATAAAGGTCCTATTTCTGTTTGGTTGAATTGGCAGCTGGTGGTTGCCTTCTCCTGTGATTTGTTTTCTCCTATTCAGTGGTTTAGCTCATGGGGTTTAAAAGTGCTGTTCATGGCATGTTGAAGCCAAGTTAAGGGCCATTATGAAACTGATAATTAGAAGCAGAGCAAAGATGATTTAAATGTCAATTAAAAAGTTTTGCAAATTTTGGATAACATAAGTAGTTAACCATTTTTCTGCTTTGTAGCAGCAGCAAGAGCAAACTGATTTGTAGCTGGAAGTATTTGGTAATAGACACCTATCTGTTTTCCAGCATCTAGCTTTGAAAAACTTGTCATAAAGCTCTATTATTTATTTTCATACACTGTTTCAGGAGCAGAGTGCTGTGCCACACTTGACCAACTTGCACATGCTGTTGGCAAAATAGTATCAACTTCACTCAGATCTACTTCACCTTCTCAATTAAGAATCAGGCAGCGGTTAATATGTCAAGCGAATATAAATTTGAACTTAGAAATTGTTTCCTTTGGAAATGTAGCATCCTACTATAGGCCAGATGCAGCTTGAAATTATTTTTTAAAAATGAGCACCAGAAGCAAATACTGTACTGATTAAACCAATCCTGGTACAGTTTGCTTGATTGGTTACTGAGTTACTAGCTTTTTCAGCAATCTCAATGAATCCTGAACAGTATTTGTATGCTGATCTCCAATGTCAACGGGACAGAATGGAAAGCCCATTTTTGTACACAGTCAGTGTAAGTTCTTGGTCTCATTTAGTTCAGAGTAATTTTAATAATTTACTAACAATCTGTATATGTGGCTTATGCATGCATATGTATCTTTAAAAAATACATACAGAAGATGTACTTCCATATTCTGTGTGGCTTGTACTTCCGACAAGATTTACTTCCATATTCTGTATGGCTTGTACTTCCGACAAGCCTACCCGGATTAGACCTTTCTCTGCAGCCCCCCCACACCACTTGATACAAGCTTTGCTCACTCTCCCGACGCTAGCCCTGTTCCTAACACTACGATGCACACGATTTAGAATTCTTGGCCCTTGTATATAAGTTATTCCATATTGTAAAAGTTCAATTCCGTTGCTGATCGCATTTTTTCCCCTGCAATTTCTCCCTCTGCAGCTATCTGTTATGTCCCCGCCCTATACCCTTGTTCTTTGTACTTTTCCATCCTTTTAGTTACAATGTAAACCGGTATGATGTTTGCACACTAATGTCAGTATATAAAAGCCTTAAATAAATAAATAAATAAATAAATAAATATTCTCTTTGGGCAGAGAATCTTTCAAATCACATTATGTCCAGAAACATTGAACCTGACTGCTTAATGGTTTTCAGTAAGACACAGAATGGGAGAAAACCTTAGTAAATCAGGCTTTGTATTTAAGTAGACTGGCTTATATAACCTGTTGAAAGTACTCTGGCAGTAAATCTGATAATGTTTATTATAGGGTGAATGTATACATTTCCTAGTTCTTCAACAACTAAAAGAATGATGTAATAATCACACATGCTTTTGCCCATAGATGGCACATGTCTAGTTTAATTTATGTATTTGGATTTAGCTCATGCCTTTTCATTGAGATTTCAAGTCAAGTTACATTCAGGTACTATAGCTATTTCTTGTATAATATTTCCTTAGTCTTTTCATCCATCAGACACTTAATTTAATGACAACACACCAAGCCATGTGTTACTGGTGGTTCTTTACTGAACAGAAGGACTAAATTTCCTTTGTTAGTATAGCAGAAGTGCTGTAAAAAGATTTTCCTATTGGTGCATCTGTTTAGGGCATTTTTTGAGGTTGAAACTTATTAGAAGTTCCATTATAATCTCAAAAGCCACCTAACCCCCAGCATGTATCAAGTCTACAGCTTTGACCTAGATTCATCATTCTGCTATATTTATAGCAAAATGATGGCCTGTGAACAAAAAAGGGGTGGGGGGCCGATAGTGTGCAGCCGGCTGCATCGCAGCAGTGCGATTGCGCCACACACTATTGCCCGCCCCCCCCCCCCCCCCCATAGCACCACAGGAAAAGATGTAATTATTTCCCTTAGTGCTGCGGGCAATAATGTGAAAAACATTTTTGCCCACAGCATTGCTGGGATAAAACTCTGCCCAAACCCCACCCACACTCCTCCCCTTCCCTTAAATTGAGTAGTACATCTGTGATGCGACCAGTATCGTGTGCAGTAAGGCCCTAATGCACATAAGGCCTCGTCGCAGCTTGATGGATGGCCTGGTTGGTTCTTTCTATTCAGTGGAATGTAAGTATCTCCTCTTTTAGGAATGCCTCCAGGATTATCATCCTTTCTAATCTGTTTTGAGATGCACAAATTGTGGGGACCGCGGCAGCTTTTCACCTGCGATCTTTATTTTGATCTCTGAACAGTTACAATTAGTTTTAACTGAGTTGGCTCCACTTTGAACCCTTTGTTTCTGAATGTATACGCTTTCAAAGGAGTAATATTTCGGTAGAAAAATGGCTATGTAAATTATAGGCATTATCTTGAAAGTGTTCTTCCTCATTATTTTGACTGGGCCAGGTTATGTGGCTGACACTCAGAAAAATTCAGCCATATAAAGATTGTTTTGAAATGTCTTGTATGGAATTCCTTGTAACAAATTTGAAGTTATTTTCTTTAATTTGATTTTGTTTTAAGTCCTTGGCGAGTTTATAGCATAGTAATGTGGTTTTTGTCTTTCTCCAGTTGTCTGAGGAATGCTTCTTACAGTTCTTCCAAAACTGTTCAAGTTCATGTTGTGATTCTCATGTTGTGATTCCCCTATCAAACAAAAGTCACTAGTGCACATTTCTAGGATCTTCCCTAAATTATGCTAAACTCATTGGAGCATTGCATTGATTTTGATCTTCCAACGAATCAATTAAGAATTTCTCAGCCTGTGCAATAAGACCAAGAAGCTATTTTATTGCTTTTAATTGTACAATTGGAAGCTATAAAATTTCTAATTGCTTCCAGCTAGCAATTTCAACTGTCCAAATATTAAGAAATGGAAGATATATGCAACCGTTGAACTCAAGGCAAAATCTAGAAGACTAAGAAAAATCTGACAGAACTACCCCAAAACTGGTCAAATCTGAAAAACAGAACTCTCAGATCACTGCAAATGACCTGCTGAAAGCTTTAGCTGACGTTGGAGTAGTTGCCACAGTTTAGTTTTGCTTACACTATTGTGATCTGCATGGGAGAGTTGTTGGAAAGGAACATTTTCTATGAACTCATCATAAGTCATCATCTAAAGTTAAACCATGATATGCCTGAAATGTTTTCAAATAAATCTTTACAGGTGGTCCCTTGATCAATGATTTCAAATTATTTTAGAGTTGTGGAAATCAATTTGTTAAATAAAATAGGGTATATAAATGCACGCTCGGTGCATAAGGATTATATACAGGATGTGATAGAACAGTCTCAGATATATTATTCATATCAGAATCTTGGCTTTATGAATTTGATCAAATATTAAATATTTGTCCTGCTAGGTTTTCAGATGTAAGTTAGACACGTTCTTTTAAACAAGGAGGGGGCCTATTGATTATTTATAATCAAGACTTAAAGTTACATTGTATAGCAGTCATTACACAGCCACAAATAGAGGTGCAGCTTGTGAGAGTGGTTTTTTGGTTTGATTTATGTCCCACCAAGTCTGTTGGCAGATGAGTTTCAAGGTTTCATGGATTTTATAATGTTCCTATTTTCTACATTTCAAAAATTATTAATGGAGGATTTTAATATACATTTGGATGATTCACCGTGTGGTAGATCAAAAGTTTGAATTAATTCTTGCTGCTATAAATTGTGAGCAATTGATAGCCTATTCTACACACAATGCTGGTCATATAATAGACTTGGTAATTTGTCAGTAACAGTGGGTTGATTTAATTATCAATCTTAAGTTAGATAAAATGTTATGGATAGATCATTGTCAAATAACATTTGGGATTTCATGTTCTAATTCAGTTTTAAAAAAAGAAAGAAAGAAAAGTAAACAAAGGCGATAAAGAGTAGACACTGAGCAGTTTGTTGGAAGGTAAATGTTGAGTCCCAAGATTGGAATATAAATTCTACCGGTGTATTGATAGATAATTGGAATGATAGTATTAGTAAAGTATATAATACAATAGCTCCAGTATATGAAAAAAGGTTTGGTACTAAAACAAGCTCTGCATCTTGGTTATGTAAGGCAAAAAGGGATTGGAGAAAATTTTGTACAAATTTTTAAACAAATCTCAAACTTTTTTATTGCATTATCAAGTCTTGTCTGCTGGCAAAACATAATTATTTTACGCAGACATTATCAAATTCACTTAATCGACCAATGAAGCTGTTTTTCATAGTAAATAAATTAACTAAAAAACTGGTGAACTTGGCCCAAAATGTCCCAGGTTGTGACCAGATAGATTATTTTCAAGAAAAAATTATCATAAAAAAGCAATTAGGGACGAACAAGATTTTGGATGCTTCGCATGATTTAACAGTTGCATCTATTCAATGTTTAGTCTTTTACCATGTATATTTGAAAGATGTTGCCTCCGTAATAGCCTCTCTTAAGCATACTATATCACCTTTGGATCCATGTCCATTTTTTTTTTTTTAATAAAGAATTTGCAGAATGTCTTTGAGATTATACAAAAAATAGTAAATTACTCTTTGACTGAGGGTAGTGTTCTAGTGTGCTAAAGCAGGCAACTGTTAGACCAAATCAAAAAGATCGCATGGTGTTAGTGTTATATAAAAATTCTTGTATCAAACCCCAAAGGAGTGTAATAAATTTATAGGTCCAGATTTTGATGTCAATTCAAACAAAAATTTATTTTGAATAATCTCAATGCGGCAACTCCATTGCTCACAAGTCAAGCTGAATAAGTTCTCTTTCAGGGTCCCCGTCCCCCCCCCCCCCCCCCCCCCCCCGACATGGACCCCGTGTTTTGCCTGAAGGCTGCGTCGGGAGGGACAAGGCAATTAAGAAACTAAAACAGAGAAACAAACAATAAATACAGTAACAACTCTAGACCAAAATTGGGTACTGGGTATACACAATAGCGCCGGGATCACGTACCTTTAAACGCACGGAGGAATTCTTACAGCTGACATAGCAAGGAGAGCAGGGAAGTCAGACAAAACACAGCGTTTAAAGGCGTCTGTTTTGGCGCAAATTTTTTGAACCAATCAGAGTGCAAGATTAATAACCAGAGTGAAGATAAACAATACAGTAGTACAAACCAAATGAAATATTTCAAATGAAATATTGCCACTCAATTTCGTTAAGACCTTTGGGATGGAGGCAATCTAATCTGAAAATCCACTTTTGTTCTTTGCGGATGAGCATTTCAGAAAAATTCCCCCCTCTGCATGGTGGAAGTAACAAGTCAATTACAAAAAACTTAAGGTCATGTTCTGAATGCCCTGCCAACTGCCAATGTGAAACCAGTGGAGCTGATTCGCGGCCAGTACGAATGTTGGACCGATGTTCTACAATTCGGGTTCAAACTTGTCTAGAACAAAGGGGAAAGCCAACAGTTGCTCAGCAGCGCATGGTTCAGAGAGAGGTATCTTTAAAGGATGCAATAGAATTAGGGCATCCCGACAGTGAGGTTCCAATAATTAGAAAAGTAGTCCAAGTGCCTGTAACTAAAAACTCACCTGAGCTAAAAAGTTCTAACTTATCCCTATCAATTCTAACTTATCCCTATCAATTAAAAAGCAGAATGAAAATACAAACAAAATACAAACAAAAAACAAACTTTGAAATGTTTGTATGCTAATGCCAGAAGTCTAAGTAGTAAGATGGGAGAGTTAGAATGTATAGCAGTGAATGATGACATAGACTTAATTGGCATCTCAGAGACATGGTGGAAAGAGGATAACCAATGGGACAGTGCTATACCGGGGTACAAATTATATCGCAATGACAGAGAGGAGCACCCGGGAGGAGGTGTTGCGCTTTATGTCCGGGATGGCATGGAGTCCAACAGGATAAACATCCTGCATGAGACTAAATACAAAATTGAATCTCTATGGGTAGAAATCCCTTGTGTGTCGGGGAAGACTATAGTGATAGGGGTATACTATCGTCCACCTGGTCAAGATGGTGAGACGGACAGTAAAATGCTAAGAGAAATTAGGGAAGCTAACCAAATTGGTAGTGCAGTAATAATGGGAGACTTCAATAACCCCAATATTGACTGGGTAAATGTATCATCGGGACACGCTAGAGAGATAACGTTCCTGGATGGAATAAATGCTTTATGGAGCAATTGGTTCAGGAACCAACGAGAGAGGGAGCAATTTTAGATCTAATTCTCAGTGGAGCACAGGACTTGGTGAGAGAGGTAAACGTGGTGGGGCCGCTTGGCAATAATGATCATAATATGATCAAATTTGATTTAATGATTGGAAGAGGAACAGTGTGCAAATCCAAGGCTCTCATGCTAAACTTTCAAAAGGGAAACTTTGATAAAATGAGAAAAATTGTTAGAAAAAAACTGAAAGGAGCAGCTACAAAAGTAAAAAAAAATGTCCAAGAGGCATGGTCATTGTTAAAAAAAAATACCATTCTAGAAGCACAGTCTAGATGTATTCCACACATTAAGAAAGGTGGAAAGAAGGCAAAACGATTACCTGCATGGTTAAAAGGGGATGTGAAAGAAGCTATTTTAGCCTAAAGATATTCATTCAAAAATTGGAAGAAGGATCCAACAGAAGAAAATAGGATAAAGCATAAACGTTGACAAGTTAAATGTAAGACATTGATAAGACAGGCTAAGAGAGAATTTGAAAAGAAGTTGGCTGTAGAGGCAAAAACTCACAGTAAAATTTTTTTAAATATATCCGAAGCAGAAAGCCTGTGAGGGAGTCAGTTGGACCGTTAGATGATCGAGGGGTTAAAGGGGCACTTAGAGAAGATAAGGCCATTGCAGAAAGATTAAATGATTTCTTTGCTTCGGTGTTTACTGAAGCGGATGTTGGGGAGGTACCCGTAATGGAGAAGGTTTTCATGGGTAATGATTCAGATGGACTGAATCAAATCACGGTGAACCTAGAAGATGTGGTAGGCCTGATTGATAAACTGAAGAGTAGTAAATCACCTGGACTGGATGGTATACACCCCAGAGTTCTGAAGGAACTAAAAAATGAAATTTCAGATCTATTAGTAAAAATTTGTAACTTATCATTAAAATCATCCATTGTACCTGAAGACTGGAGGATAGCTAATGTAACCCCAATATTTAAAAAGGGCTCCAGGGGCGATCCGGGAAACTACAGACCGGTTAGCCTGACTTCAGTGCCAGGAAAAATAGTAGAAAGTGTTCTAACCATCAAAATCACAGAACATATAGAAAGACATGGTTTAATGGAACAAAGTCAGCATGGCTTTACCCAGGGCAAGTCTTGCCTCACAAATCTGCTTCACTTTTTTGAAGGAGTTAATAAACATGTGGATAAAGGTGAACCGGTAAATGTAGTATACTTGGATTTTCAGACGGCGTTTGACAAAGTTCCTCATGAGAGGCTTCTAGGAAAAGTAAAAAGTCATGGGATAGGTGGCGATGTCCTTTCGTGGATTGCAAACTGGCTAAAAGACAGGAAACAGGAGGGTAGGATTAAATGGACAATTTTCTCAGTGGAAGGGAGTGGGCAGTGGAGTGCCTCAGGGATCTGTATTGGAACCCTTACTTTTCAATATATTTATAAATGATCTGGAAAGAAATACGACGAGTGAGATAATCAAATTTGCAAATGACACAAAATTGTTCAGAGTAGTTAAATCACAAGCAGATTGTGATAAATTGCGGGAAGACCTTGTGAGACTGGAAAATTGGGCATCCAAATGGCAGATGAAATTTAATGTGGATAAGTGCAAGGTGATGCATATAGGGAAAAATAACCCATGCTATAATTACACAATGTTGGGTTCCATATTAGGTGCTACAACCCAAGAAAGAGATCTAGGTGTCATAGTGGATAACACATTGAAATCATCGGTTCAGTGTGCTGCGGCAGTCAAAAAAGCAAACAATGTTGGGAATTATTAGAAAGGGAATGGTGAATAAAACGGAAAATGTCATAATGCCTCTGTATCGCTCCATGGTGAGACCGCACCTTGAATACTGTGTATAATTCTAGTCACCACATCTAAAAAAACATATAATTGCGATGGAAAAGGTACAGAGAAGGGCTACCAAAATAAGGGGAATGGAACAACTCCCCTATGAGGAAAGACTAAAGAGGTTAGGACTTTTCAGCTTGGAGAAGAGACAACTGAGGGGGGATATGATAGAGATGTTTAAAATCATGAGAGGTCTAGAACGGGTAGATGTGAATCGGTTATTTACTCTTTCGGATAATAGACTAGGGGGCACGCCATGAAGTTAGCATGGGGCACATTTAAAACTAATCGGAGAAAGTTCTTTTTTACTCAACGCACAATTAAACTCTGGAATTTGTTGCCAGAGGATGTGGTTAGTTCAGTTAGTATAGCTGTGTTTAAAAAAGGATTGGATAAGTTCTTGGAGGAGAAGTCCATTACCTGCTATTAAGTTCACTTAGAGAATTGCCACTGCCATTAGCAATGGTAACATGGAATAGACTTAGTTTTTGGGTATTTGCCAGGTTCTTATGGCCTGGATTGGCCACTGTTGGAAACAGGATGCTGGGCTTGATGGACCCTTGGTCTGACCCAGTAAGGCATTTTCTTATGTTCTTAAGGGCAAAGAATCACGTAGACTACTCCCCGTGAATGGCTGGTGATAGAAAATTTTAGAAAACATTTTTTATGAGTTATGGGGTGTTCAAAATTAGTAGTAGAAATGGCATGAGAACACACTGAGCATTGTCCACATGGTTGATGACCTGTGATATTGACCGCTCCTGAGGATGAGCCAATTTGAAAAAGAGTGAACCAGCATGTTTAAGTTCTTCCCGCGACAAAAAGAAAAACGTAAAGGGCAATCAATTTTCTTTTTGTTAGGGAAGAACTTAAGAAACATGCTGGTTCACTCTGATTTTCAAATTGGTTCATCCTCAGGAGCGGTCAGTATCACTGGTCATCAAACGTATGGACGATGCTCAGTGTGTTCTCATGCTATTTCTACTACTAATTTTGAACACCCCATAACTCATAAAAAATGTTTTCTAAAATTTTCTACCACTTGCCATTCACGGGGAGTAGTCTACGTGATTCTTTGCCCTTGTCCCAAATTGTACGTGGGTAAAACGACTAGACAAGTTTGAACCCGAATTGTAGAACATCGGTCCAACATTCGTACTGGCTGCGAATCAGCTCCACTGGTTTCACATTGGCAGTTGGCAGGGCATTCAGAACATGACCTTAAGTTTTTGGTAATTGACTTGTTACTTCCACCATGCCGAGGGGGGGAATTTTTCTGAAATGCTCATCCGCAAAGAACAAAAGTGGATTTTCAGATTAGATTGTTTCCATACCACAGGTCTTAACAACAAAATTGAATGGCAATATTTCATTTGAAATATTTCATTTGGTTTGTACTACTGTATTGTTTATCTTCACTCTGGTTATTAATCTTGCACTCTGGTTCAAAAAAGTCACGCCAAAACAGACACCTTTAAATGCTGTGTTTTGTCTGACTTCCCTGCTCTCCTTGCTGTGTCAGCTGTAAGAATTTCTCCGTGCGTTTAAAGGTACGTGATCCCGGCGCTATTGTGTATACCTAGTACCCGAGTTTGGTGTAGAGTTGTTACTATATTTATTATTGTTTGTTTCTCTGTTTTAGTTTCTTAAAATTGCCTCGTCTCTCCCAACGCAGCCTTCGGGCGAAACACGGGGTCCGTGTCATGGGACCCTGAAAGAGAACTTATTCAGCTTGACTTGTGAGCAATGGAGTTGCCGCATTGAGATTATTCAAAATAAATTTTTGTTTGAATTGAATCAATCTGGACCTATAAATTTATTGCACTCCTTTGGGGTTTGATATTGTATTTGGAGTGCTCTTCTTGCTCCGCCTTTTGTGGATTTGGATATAAAAATTCTTGAACATAGTGTTACAGTTAAATTAATTTTTGTTGGATGATAATGGATTCAGACAAAGTTCAGACAAAGTCACAATGCTGAGACTTTAATGATTTCCGTGTTTGATACATTATTGTATAATTTGCAGAATGGATTAAATGGAATATTGGTACAACTAGATATTTCAAGCGCCTTTACCACTATTTATAATATTTTATTGTCCTGTTTACAGGCTATAGGGATTGCAGGCACTGTATTGAAGTGGTTTGTGTCCTTTCTTAGGGATAGAAAACAGTGTATTCAAACTGATCCTAAATATTTTAAAGACAAAACTTTTGTGGGTAGGAAAAAGTTCTTGGATAACTGATAAGGCAACAAATTTTAAAGGAGTTAAGTTACCAATATAATCAGAAATAAAAAGTTCAGGAGTGTATTTGGATTTACAGCTTACTATGAATCCTCAAATAAAGCATATAGTTAAAACAGCATTTTAAAGCTGAAGATGCTTAGACTGTTGAAATATGTAATCCCCATAGATATGTTTCAAACGGTACTTCAGTCTCTTCTTTTGGCACGTGAGTAAGTTTACCTGCAAAATTAATATGTTGCAATTAATTCAACACACTGCTGCAAACCTTTTGTTGAGTTTGTCAAAATATGAATATATGAGCCCGGCATTGCAGACTTTACATTCGTTGTCTGTAAAGTACAGGGCAAAATTTCAGTTATTGGTTATAATATTTAAATTTACATGAGGCATGCCTTGCATTCTTAGGAAAAAAAACTAGTAAGATATAATCCAACATGTGTTCTTTGTTCCACTAATATGCATTTATTTCAGATACCCTCGAATAGAAATTATAAATCTCAAATATGGGTAGAGCTTTTTCATATATGGTCCCAGTATGCTGGAATGCTTTACCACTGCATTTGAGAAAGGAGACAGATATAAAAGTGTCTAGAAAAAATGTTAAGACATTGCTTTTCCAAGAGGCATTTGGGTGAAAATAGTTATGTAGTTTATTTTATATTGTATTGTATACTTGATACTAGTTTTCATGTTTATTTGCATTTTTATCTGTTTTATGTAAACCGCACTGAACACAAAATTGTAAGTTTGCAGTATATAAGCTTTAATAAATAAATTGCTTTGGATTGATGAAACAAATGGAACTATAACTTCCATTTTTTTTTAATGTTCATGATAGTTAAATTGCTAGCTGGAAGCATTTAGAGAATTTTTATAGCCTTCCCATGCTTTGTGAGAGTGAATTTTCTTCATTTTCAAATGCTCAAGTCAGCTGCTACTTAGAGCCCATGGTTGCTGAAAGTAGACAGAACAGTAATCACACTTCGAGAGGTTAGAAGAGTCAGAGTATTTGTTCAACTATGAAATTGTCTTCACCTGACTAATTGAAGATCTAATGAGTCTATTAGCCTTTTGGGCCTTATTAATAACTTAAAAAAAAAAGTAATCAGTTTGGAAGGGTGTCCAAATTTGTGCACATGGAATATTCACTGTTTTATTATTTTCAATCTCTTAAAATCAAATATTGCATTAAAAATTGCAGATAGTTGTTTTGTCCAAAATGTTGTTAAAATAAAAAAAAGGATACAAAAATGTTTTTAAAAGACAAATATCAAAAGCAAGTAAAAAAAAACAAATTCATAAAGAACATGGCATCAGAATTGTGAGGTGGTAATAGGTGTACATCCACCGCCTCTCGCCAAGCAGTGGGCCACAAGCGGTATCAGTTCAAACACCTTAAGTATCATTCATTTGCCAGTTCTAAGCCCTTAAATATATTTCAAAATCAAATTAATAACGCATAAAGAAATTACAAAGTTAAATACAAAATGTCTCCTGCCCCTACAAACAAAATCAAACCACTCTGTATACTACACTTCAAAAGGAAAAAATGAATGAAATGAAACACTTATCTCGCAGTTTTCTTGCGCTTTAAAGGGAGAAGCCCACAGAAATCCCTTCGCAGTGGCCTAAAGAGGCTCATGGTGCCTGACATGAGCTCATGTTTCGGGGGACCCAACTACCTGCATCAGGAGCGGGTAAATGTCCAAGATAGATAAACCGTCTTCAAAGCTGTCGTTAAACCATAAGTCAATGTGAAAAATGATTGAGTTGTTGCCATTTTTTACATTGACTTATGGTTTAACGACAGCTTTGAAGACTGTTTATCTATCTTGGACATTTACCCGCTCCTGTTCACAGCTGCCCCTGATGGTAGGAGGTTGGGTCCCCCGAAATATGAGCTCATGTTGGGCTCCTTGAGCCTCTCTAGGCCATTGCGAAGGGATTTTTGCTGGCTTCTCCCATGAAAGCTCAAGAAAGCTGCAAGATAAGTATTTTATTTTTTTCTTTTGAAATATAGTGTACAGAGTGGTTTGATTTTGTTTATAGGGATGGGAGACACATTCTGTATTTAACTTTATAATTACATGAGTTTGATTTAGAAATACTTCTAAGGCTTAGAACCGGCAAATGAATGATACTTAAGGTATTTGAACTGATACCGCTTGTGGCCCATTGCGTGGCAAGAGGCGGTGGATGTACATCTATTAGCACCTCACAGTTCTGATGCTGTGTTCTATATGAATTTGTGTTTACTTTTTTTTTTTTTACTTTTGATATTTCTCATTTTGTTAATTTTGTTTTGTATCCCATTTTTTTAATTTATTAATATTTTGGATTTCGATAGAGGGATATCTGCATTGTTAATTATTGTTAACCTGTTACTCTAATATTTACCACTATTTATGCTATCTATTCCTGTTTGCTATACCATTATTATTTATGCTATCTTTTGGCACTGTTATATTATTATTATCTATGCTATTTTTTTGGCACTGTGTTTTACCCATGTTGCTGCTATAACTTCCTATGACATTTCTCTAATCATTTACTGTACCTGCCAAAAGGAAAGGACTTCCTTCCTGCACCTTTCAAATTATTTGTAAACCGATGTGAAATGTAAATCGAACACAGGTATATAAAAACAAATAAATTGCTCATGTTTAATTTAGTACCATATAGATGTGATTTCAGCTTCTCTTCACGTAGCGATTCATTGAAACATCCAATTTGACCAGTGGTTCCTAAACTTTTGCATAGAACCATATAGGAGCAGAACCTGTTCTTGAATACTTAGCTTGTCTTTCACAATGGTCACAACAGTCAGGCTGAGGATTCCCAAAGCTCTAGCTATTTCACTTGATTCAGATCACTTAAATATTTCCAGTTTTGTTTCCATTGCTCTTATTTTGTATGTTTCACATGAAGATGAAACAGTCTATATTTCTCCTGTGGGTGCATGAGATGCCTACAAGAGACTGTTATGTTTATTTATTTATTTAACATTTTTCTATACCGACCTTCATGGTTAAATACCATATCAGGACGGTTTACATCGAACACAAATAATGGCAATTTCAGAGGCAAGACTGGCATTTAAACTTCAGAGACATTCATACAATTTCTTTACTTAATCAGATGCTAGTGCAGTTAGTATAGTTGTGTTTAAAAAAGGATTGGATAAGTTCTTGGAGGAGAGAAGTCCATTACCTGCTAATAATTAAGTTGACTTATAAAATAGCCACTGCTATTACTAGCAACAGTAACATGGAATAGACTTAGTATTTGGGTAATTGCCAGGTTCTTGTGGCCTGGATTGGCCACTGTTGGAAACAGGATGCTGGGCTTGATGGACCCTTGATCTGACCAAGTATGGCATGTTCTTATGCTCTTAGCAATTTCATCATTTTAACTTTACCTCAGATGGTCTAAAAAAGTTGTGACAACTGATAAATCAACACTGCAGCCCTTTGGATGGCTTAATCAGTTGCCAGCATTTTCTTTCACATCAGCGCTTCTGGCAATCAGAGCAGCATCTTGAGCACCACTCTTTAAAGACTTGATGCCTCCTGAACACTGAGTGATGGGGCCAGGCTTGGATGTGCTGACATCAGTGCCCAGCACCTCCTGCACACTACTGGGAGACTCCATTATTAGAGGCACTAACTTGGGGACACATTTTGAGGGACATGCAATAGTTAAATATCTTCTAAGATCCTCAGCTGGCAGAAATGCGAACCAGATTCAGTGCTACTAAGGACTATAAAATCAGTTATCCTTATGGGGACCAGCATCCAGGCAGTACAGAGTGATTTCCAGATTCTGGGAAAGCAGCTTGGGCATTTGGCAAGGACCATTTCCTTTTCAGAAGTGTTATCTGTTCAAGAGAAGGGAAAGGCTAACTATAGAGACAAAGTTTAATACATGGCTCAAAACCTGGTGTGTAAAGGAGGAGGATTTGGATGTTTTGGGGCACTTTATAGAATAATAGTACATGTTAAAGTACATCTGTCTGTGGTGTGAAAAATATCCTGAGCAACTCAACATAATTCATCAGGCATTTAAACTAGAGGACGGTGTGGCAAAAGGAAATCAATGGGATTCAAATGTAAGATCCAATACATGCAAATACAAAAAGTGAGTGGAGAAAAGAACATTGGTCCACTATTAAGCATACAGAAGAAAAGGTGCCCAGGAATATCAGCAAATCAAGGGAGAAAAACTGGAAAGCTATGTCCACAAATGCTCATAATCTCAGTAACAGAGTTCCAGATCTGCAGGCTCTAATAGTGGGGGTGGATTTGGATGATATTGCTATTTCAGAGATGTGGTTCGGTGAGCTCATGAATGGAATATGGCCATCCCAGGCTATTACATGTTGAAGGATAGAGAGGCCAACAAGCAGGAGGAGTACTATTTGTCAAACAATATTCTAGTAACTGAAATGCAGAGGGTGAGGGGAAAGGGGGAGCACTGTGGGCTATCTTACAAAAAAAAAATGACACTTCTATGTATACTGGTGTGGGCTACAGGTCTCCAAATCAGAGAGAAAAACTGGAGAGGAATCTGGCCAAAGACATCCAGAATGTGGGAAGAAAGAGAGAAGTTTGCTCATTGGAGATCTTAATCTGCCAGTTAGGGATTGAATTATCCCTGCTGCAAAATCTGTAATAAATAGATTGTGGATGTCCTTCAAGGTTTCTGCTTAGACAAATGGTGATGGAACCCACAAGGGGAGGAGTGGTACTGGACCTGATGTTCTCAAATGAAAATAGTATCTCTTAACATCGGGGTGGGTGCCCACCTTGAACACCAGTGATCATCAGTTCAAGTTCAAAGAGGTAAAGCAAGGTGACAAAACATTTTTCAGACATGTCTGAGAAAGGAGGCAAATCAGAGATGGAACTGTCAAGTTGAAAGGAGACAAAGTGTGAAGAAAAATGAGAGAAAAAATCAGAAATTTTAAGAAAATACTTCAGTTCGGTGTTCATTAAAGAAGATCCTGGAGAACCATTGATGATTGGCAAGAGTACAAATAGGGGTAGGATTAATACAGCCCCATTTACAGAAAGTGTTTGGCAGGCTGTCATGTGGCCTGATGAAATCCATCCAGGATACTAAAAGAGCTCAGAGAGATGTTGATGGTCTTACTGAAAGACTTATTCAATAGATCTCTGGAAATGGGTATGGTGCCACAAGATCGGAGAATGTGGTCCCGCTTTACAGAAATAGGAGCAGAGAAGAGCCTGTAAACTACAGGCCAGTTAGCTTTACCTCCATGGTGGGAAAATGAATGGAGGCGCTGCTTAAGGAAAGTATAGTCAACTATGGGTTTATCAAAGGAAGGTCATATCAAATTATAGTCTTTTAAGATTGGGCAACTAGAGAATTAGATCAAGGATGAGCACTTGATGTGATTTATTTGGATTTCAGCAAAGCTTTTGACACTATCCTGCATAGAAGGCTCATGAACAAAATGAAAAGCCTGGGAGGTGGTAGAATGGATTACAAATTAGACTTGACTGACAGATGACAGCGAGTGGTAGTAAATGGAACCTACTCTGAGGAAAGAAGCTTGATAAGTGGAGTGCCTCAAGGATTGTTCTGGGGCTGGTTCCGTTCAATATCTTTGTGATCAACATAGCGGAAGGGTTAGAAGGAAAAGTTTGTTTTTGCGAATGATAAAGTCAACAGAATGGACACACTTGAAAGAGCAGAGAGAATGAAAAGTGATCTAAGAAAGCTTAAGGAGTGTCAAAGTTTTGGCAGCTGGGATTCAGTGCCAAGAAGTGCAGAGTCCTGCATTTGCCATGCAGAAATTCAAGGTGGTCTATGTGATTGGAGTGAAAGATTAATGTTTATGGACCAGGAAAAAGATGTCTGGGTGATTTAGTATCTGATCTGAAGATAGTGGAGCAATGTGACTAGGAGGTAGCTAAGGCCATCCTTCTGGATGGTAGGCTGCTTAGAGCAAGGTATAACCAGTAGGAAAAAGGTGGTGATGCCCTCTGTATAGGCCCTTGATAAGGACTCTCCTGGAATGTGTTCCTTTCTGGAGCCCGTATCTCAAAAAGGACAGAGACAGGATGGAAGTGATCCAGAGAGGTGATCAAAAAGATGTGGGGTCTGCACCGGAAAACTTATGAGATAAGAATGAAGGACCTAAATATGTATACTCTGTGGGAGAGGAGGGAAATGGGAGATGTGATGCAGACTTAATACCTGAAGGGTATTAATGCTGTACAAGAATCAAACTTTTTCTATGGGAAAGAAAGCTTTAGAACTAAGGGTCAATAATATGAAACTTCAAGGGGGTAGACTCAAGAACCTAATCAGGAAATATTTCTTCTCAGAAAGGGTGGTGGATTCATGGAATGCCCTCCAGGAAGAGTTAGTGAAGGCAAGAATGGTAATGGAATTCCTAAAGGCATTATATAAATACAGAGGATCCCTAATGGTTAAAGGAAAACAGAGGTGGTCCCTCATCAGAGTGGTAGCAGGGCGGGGGATGGAAAATACTGGCCTGTTAGCCTCACTTCTATGGTGGGGAAAATTAATGGAGACTCTGCTGAAGGATAAATAGTAAACTATTTACAATCCAGTGGGTTGATGAACTTGAGGCAGCCTGGATTCACCAGGGGAAGGCCCTTCCAGTCAAATCTAATTGACCTTTTTGATTGGGTGACTAGAGAACTGGATCAAGAAAGAGCACTCTATATGATTTACTTGGTCCCACATAGGAGGCTCATGAATAAAATGAGAAGCTTCGGAGTGGGCGCCAAAGTGGTGGAGTGGATCAATAACTGGTTGACTGACAAACAATGTGTAATGGTAAATGGAACCTGTTCTGATGAGAGAACAGTGCTAAGTGGAGTACTTCAAGAAATTGTTTTGGGACTGGTTCTGTTCAATATCTTTGTGAGTGACATTGCGGAGCGGTTAGAAGGAAAATTTTGCCTTTTTGTGAATGATGAGATTTGCAATAGAGTGAACACACCTGAAGGAGCAGAGTGAATGAAAAGTGATTTATGAAAACTTGGAAGAGTGTTTGAAGATTTGACAGCTGCGATGCAATGCAAAGAAGTGCAGAGTCATGCATCTGGGGTGTGGAAATCCAAAAGAGCTGTATATGATTGGGGGGGAGGGAGTGAAAGACTATCTTGCATGGAACAGGAGAGAGATCTTGGTGTGATTGTGTCTGGTGATCAAGGTGGCAAACAATGTGACAAGGCAGTAGCTAAAGCCAGAAAGATGCTGGACTGCATAGAGAGAGGAATAACTAGCACAAAAAAGGGAAGTGATAATGCCCTTGTACAGATCCTCTGTGAGGCCTCTGGAGACCGTATCTCAAAAAGGATAGAGACAGGATGGAAACAGTCCAGAGGAAGGTTTCAGAAGAGCTACAAGGAGAGGCTGAAGGATCTAAATATGTATGTCCTGGAGGAGAGGAGGTGCATAAGAGATATGATACCTGATAGGTATTAATGATGCACAAACTTCAAACTTTTTCCTCTGGAAAGGAAACAATAGACCTAGGGGTTTATGATATGAAACTCCAGGGGGGAAGACTCAGAACCAATATTAGGAAATATTTTTTCACGGTTAGAGTGGTGGATGGCTGGGGGGAAAACCAAGATGGCTCCCTGAACGGACGCTCACTGCATAGCTCCGGCAACCTTAAGTTCTTTTTATTGTTAATTCCTACCTTTTTTTGTTGCCTCACAAAAGGAAAGGAAACTGAGAGTTTTCCCATCTGAGCCTCATATTCCTGCCGGACAGAGAACCATACCGCAGTTTGCCTCCCCCATATTGCAGATGAGGATGCCGAGCCCCGCTGGAGGTATGGGGGGGGGGGAGCCCCGACGCCTCCTGGGGATGTATCGTTGAGTCCTCCAGAGCCACGGTTGCAGCCAGACGCATTTCACCGCGACATCGTCTACCAGCTGGTGCTACAGGGGAATGATTCCCCAGGTCAGACCTCCACCTCGATGGAAGAAAGAAGAGCAGTAGGTGGAGCAGTGTTAACATCAAACATCGAAGGATTGGAGGTAAAAAAACCCTTTTTGAAGCCCCTTGAAATTAAAAAACCAGCTGTTATAACGCTGGAGTCACTATGGGACTTAATTGTGGGGTTAGCTGCTGGACATAATGAACAGGCCTATAGGGTCGAAGAAAACTCCCAGAAAATTACCTCTCTTGAAAAAAATATCAAAATTGGAGAACAAAACCAAGCCATAATGGGTATGAAAGAAGAAATGAAGGGAATATCTGAATCTAATACTATTATAATGCGGGAACAGTCTATATTAGCATGCAGATTAGAGTCTGTAGAAAACTACTTGCGTCATCTTAATATAAGACTGAATTTCCCCCGAGTAATGGGGGAAGTTCCTCTGATTACATTTAAACGGTACTTAAAAGAGATTCTTAAGATACCTGAAGAACAGATACCTACAGTAAAAAAGATAATATATCTCCAACAGAAACAAACACAGTTTCAGATCTCACCAATTGGAGACCCTGGGAATTTTGATAATTTATCCGATTATCTAGAGAGTTCTGGACTTGAAGTGGCAGAAAGAACTGTTTTGTTTGTTACTTTGTATTCTGAATATGATAGAGGGGTAATCATGAAGCATTATTTTAAGGATATAAATATTACCTATCTTGGGGGTAAGATTCGTATTTTCCCCGATTTATCCAGAGCAACACAATTACGTCACAATGAATTCTTACAATTACGCCCCGAAGCTTTGACGAAGGGCATAAAATTTGTACTACGCTATCCTGCTAAATGTGTGGTTAAATCCTCTGGAAATACCTTCGTATTTTATAACCCAGAACAGCTTAGGCAGTTTTTGAGTTCTAGGGAGCAAACCCCAACAGCAAATACCGTGCATGAATTATAATATGGAAGACAGGGAAGCTTGATGAGAATAAGTATTATAACTTTCTTTCTCCCCTATATTTCTTATGTGTTTTCCCCCCCAGGATATCCGCGAGTAGAAAGAGAGTATTTCTATATATATATACCTCTGTATAAGGATAATTTCAGAAAAAGTATTTCTTTGTTATACACTCTTGTTTTTCTAAGCAAAGTTATCTTTGTTTGTAATTGATAAAAGATGATAAATAAAAAAATTAAAAAAAAAAAAGTGGTGGATGGCTGGAATGCTCTCCCAGAAGAAGTGTTGAAGACGGGAACAGTTAATTAAAATGGCATGGGACAAACACTGCGGATCCCTAAAGGCATAAAGAAAGGGATGGTGTAATATTTCTGCATGGGGGTAACCTGCACGGAGTGGCAGTTGCTACCTTAGGCAGATTGCTGGGCAGACTGGATGGACTATCTGATCTTTATCTTCTGTCATTATGATGTTACTATGAAATGAAGGAAAAGGGTAGCATGCACTGAGCGACAGTTATTACCTGTAATAAAAGGCATGGAAGCAAACTGCACAGAATGGCAGTTACTACCCTTAAAAATAAAACAAACAAAAAAAAAACCTTACTGGACAGATTGGATGGACCACTTGGGTCTTTTTCTGTCTACATTTACTATGTTACTATGTAAGTGGTGGGACAGGACTTGGAGGTACTGACATGAGTGCCAGACCTCCAGCAGCATTGGAATCTGAATCCTGCGCTGTGGTCTGAACATGAATGTTTATTTTGGATGATGTAATGCAGAACATCAGAAGTCAGACTTCTTAAGAGCAAGGATTGCCTATACATATGTCTGGCTGCCTAGCAAGTACAACCTAAACTAAATTGAAAAGAGCTATAATAGCAACTCATTTTTATGTAAGAAAATTAAAAGTAAGAGGAAAAAGAAAGATATGGTTCTCCAAAGAGATTGCTAAAACAAAGGCAAAAAAGATCCGCATTCAAAAATAAAAAGGATCTCAAAAAGTAATTAGGGAAGAATATTTTATTTATTTATTTTATATACCGACATTCGATCGAGATATCACGTCGGTTTCCAGGTAACAGATTGAATAGGGCGAGATCTGCCCTATTTTACATTGTAACATAACAATTAAAAACAATTAAAATAAAACATGGTAACAGTTGAATACAAATAAATGAGAAAATAAGCTTGTAGCATATAACCTATATACAATATGACTTGATACCTAGTAAAGAATACCTAGTAAAGTTGGAAGAAACAAAAAAAAATCTTTTAGAATATGGATTCAGTGGTTGAAGAACCTGGCCTTTCTGGTCTCTTGATAGCTCAGATGTTTCTGCATTATTGAATGTCTAATTTAGAAGTTATATCACATGCTATTTTGATTGTGAATTTTGCTTTAAAGCCTGTGAATTTTTTTTTTTGTTTTATGACTCTCTAAGAGTTTTTTCTGATGTTACAATGGAGACCCAGAAAAGAAGGCATGTTTTCTTGTTTAGATCTAAAGTGTTGCATATTGATAATTATTTAAAATATCCTTGTAAATGTTCAGTTATCGGTAGGTGAGTTATCTTTTTTGTAACCTTCTCAACACACACTATTTTTCTGTGATAAAATTCCAGCTAGTTCTCTCAAGGCTTCTTTGAAATGCCTTTTGTATTTATTCCTGTAGGTCTTGTTTGAGTCTTTTTTTTATTTTTTCTCCACTATTTCTATTTTTGCTCTTCTGTTGGGGACATTGATGGATTTGATCTCTCTTTTGGTGGGCAAAGCTCTTTGCTGAAAATTGTTTTTGTATTTAGTTTTTCAAATTATGTAACTGCTTTATTTCTAATCAAGATTTATTATTGTAATTATAAAAAAAAATAAAATAAAATACAAAATAAATGAAACAAGGAAAGTAAGCAGGAATGCAAAAAAAGTGGAAAAACAGCTAAGGTGGTTAAGTGAGGTGATAAAACATTTTTCACATATGTCTGAGGACGAAGACCAGAGGTAGAAATGTAAGACTGAAAGGTGACTAGAAATATGTGGAGAAGGACGAGGCAAAAGTAGAAATATTAAACCAATTACTTCTATTTGTTTCACTATGACTGATGACTGCTGCTGGTTGGTAAGAGTATGGATAGTTATGGGGTAGATACCACATTTACAGAAGTGTTTGGCTGGAACTAGCAAACCTGGAAAGTAGATAAGGTCATGGGGGCCAGATAAGATACATCCCAGGATACTAAGGGACCTCAGAGAGGTGCTGGAGAGTTTTCTGAAGGACCTGTTAATTAGATTGTTGGAGACAGGAATAGTACTGTGAGATTGGAGAAAGATGGTTGTGGTCCCTCACAAAAATGTAGCAGAGAGAATGTTTGAAACTACAGGCTGGTTAGTCTTACCTTGGTAGTGGAAAAATTAATGGAGACTCTGCTGAAGGAATGGAAAGTTAACGGTCTACAGTCCAGTGGGTTGCAGGATACAAGGCTTTACAAGAAGGTTGTGTCAAATGATTCTGATGTTTTGTTTTTATTTGCTGACTAGAGAATTAGATCTAGGGTGGACACTCGTGATTTACTTGGATTTCACAAAACTTTTGATTATATTGCCCCACTTAGGAGACTTATGAATAAAATGACCACAGTGCTTCTTGACATAGTAGAAAAATGTAGAGAACTCTGTATCAGGCGAACCTCCTTTTTAATCTTTGAAGCAAACACTCTCAATCTGTAAACAATGCCCGTTTATAGGCTTGTCTGACTACTGTTATGGGATAACCACACAGAATGAATGTGTGATATAAACTTGTTGCTTAAACTCTCCCATTTGTGAACAGATATCAGCCACACAGAAATTGCAAAAACAGCAAATTCTGTCAACTGTTGTGGATGAAAATTTGTGAAGTATAATCCAGCTTTCTGATCCATAGGTTTCCTAAATAAGGTAGAATGAAAACTTCCCTCTGTTTTAACTATCCTGATGTCTGAAAAAGAGATGGTCTGCACATAGGCTGACCATACATAACGTTTTGAACGGGACAGTACAGTTTTTTTCATATTTTCTGGGCGTCCTGTAGTTTTAATAAAATGTCAATTTTGTCCCGTTTTGAATAAAAACTATAAATATACTTTAATATTGGTCAATCATGAATTATTATTCATAGCCTATAATCATGTATCAATATCATGGATACGATAACAATAATTTGTAAAACTATAGTCGCATTGTTTGGTATCGACAGTGATTTATTCAGAGAAAATAAAAAATACATTTTGGCAATATTTGCACATCTCAGACATGGCATCTGTTCTGCTGTAGTGTTGGTTTGGTTTTGCATGAACGTCCCGTGGTTGCGTCCTACTGCCATGTCTGGACGTCACTGCTGGACGTCTCGGCCAGTAATGGTTGAAATGTTTCAAGCGACCGCGGCCAACTGCCTGAACGCGTATGAGACTGCTGAAGACTGAGTAAATGTCTTCATTTCAGTTTTGATGGCTGTGTGAGCAGAACGAATGACTATGTATTATTACTAATATTCTCTTTCACTGCCTTAAACTTTGAACTTTTTCAATAAAATGATTCTTCTCCGGAAAATGATCTTTTCGCCATTTCAACACGACTGCTCAAATCAACGTCCGAGTCATTACAAAGAAACTGGTGCCATTAGAAGTAAGTTCCAGAGAAACTACACCTTTTAGTTTGCCTGTGTGCTAACCGGTGGCTGTGTTTTTCAATGCCGGTAGTTTAAATTTCATATTTGTTTTTTAAAGTTTTAAGTCTTATTTTTTAAAGCTTAAGTCTACCCTTACAATGTCAGAGGTGAAACTGCAGATTTAATGACTATCTCCAGAAAGAATTCAAATTTATTAAACTGGACAAGCTGTGTAGTGATGGAACAAAAGTGGTATGCCAACATTGTAATGTCCATCTCTCCATTGCTCATGGAGGCAGAGGTGACATCAACCAACATCTACGTAGCCAGAAACATAAAGATGCTGAAAAGACTCTGGCTTCAGTTAAAAACAGCTTGTTTATGGTGAGACGTGATAGTGAAAGCGATAAAATAGCAGCAAGTGAAGCTCTTGTTGCTTATCATACTGTGCATCACGGCCAAAGGTTTCGCACAAATGACTGCTTGTCGACATTGATAAAGAAAATTTATGAACCAAAATTTTCTTCAGTGCGTACAAAATCAGAAGCAATAATTAACATTTTATCACCATACATATTGGGTGAAGTGATAGAGGATTTGAATAAAACAAAAAGCATTAGTCAGTTTAGATACATCAAACTTTTTCCAATCGTGCAGTACTTTTTGCCAAATTGTGTGTTCAAGACAAAATAGCCTTTATTTCCTTACCTAATAAAACATATGACCTACAGAGTGCTATGCTGAAGGAAGTAAGTGACAAATTTGCCTTACAAGACACAATTGTTGCTTTGTGTGTAGATAGCATGAACACAAATTTTGGTGATTTGAAAAGACTTGACAAAATTATGTGCTGAAAACTTGAAACTGAACTGAAGAGGCAGAGTATTGGTTATGGGGCACACATTATACACAGTTGTCTCCAGTGTGCTGTCAATTGTTTACCAATTGTTATGAATGATTTGCAGTGAAAGTGTACAGATACTTCAGTATTTACACAGAGTTGAAGAACTAAAAAAGTTTTGTGACTTTGCAGAAAGCAATTGGGCTAAATTGTTAGAGCATGGAAATAACAAGATTTTTGACCTTGGGTCCATCAGTTGACAGAATTTTAAGCATGTTTGATGGGCTTCATTCTTATTTTCTTTCTCAAGGAAAATGCCCTGTTAGGTTGCGAAAATTGTTTGAAGATCCTCGTTTGAAATTGTGATGGTTATTTGCAAGAGATCAAGTGTCTGCATTTCAAACATACATTAGTTTAATTGAAAAAGATTATATTTCAGCTACAGCCGTAGTTATGAACATTGACAATCTTGTAAACAAGTTAGTGTCCAGAAAAAAGTGAAGTGTTTGTAACTACTGATGTAAAAAAAAAAAAATAAATAACCTGAAAATGTTAGTAGAGTCAGGAGAAATTAATGAGGCTAAGTTTTTTTTGAAGTTGAGAATTTCTATGAAACCAGCTTAGAATATGTGAACAAGTGGAAATGCGGTTTAGGAAACACTGAAGTTCAAGTGGGTGCTACTAAGGAAGACACCTGAATGGAAAGAAATACAGGACAGTCTGAATAAGGAACTCATCACACTTATAGAAACAAATGAAACTCGTGTATTCAATCAGTGGACCCTCATAAAAATCTATCATGTATCCAACTGCCTGACAATTAAATAAAGAAAACATTCCTGTATCTGATAGATGGGTACAGATTTTTTAAGAAATGAGCAAAAAACGCCTAGATGTTCAAGACCTTTGTAATATTTCAGAATGTTCTTTATCTTCCAGGAAGTACAGCATCTGTTAAGAGAATATTTTCTGTTATGAGCATGATGTGGTCAAAGGAGAAATCTAGATTAAGTGTTGAGACAATGAGGGCTATGTTAATTGTAAGACAAAATTGTGTCATGGAGTGTGGTAAGTTTTATGATAAGGTGTTGAAAGACCAAAAGTTGCTGCATAGGATAACTTCCAGAGAAATATTCATGGTATGATCGTAGTGAAATATAGTCCCCCTCTAACTAAATTTTTGTATGGGCTCTGTCACTAAAGAATAAACCTAATGTGTTTATGTAATAAAACTTTTTTGATTGTTTTTTACTTTTCATGAATACAAAATATTATACAACCCAAGTCCCATTTTTGCCAACACAGTATCTTGTTTTTGTCTCAAGGAAATATGGTCAGCCTCTCTGCACATCATACTGAAATGAAAATTTGTATTTGAGGGTTATGTTGATTAAAACAACCTACAGATTCTTTAAATAGCTTAACAGAACCCTTCCACAAAAGATCCAGATCCAGTATTAGTGAAATTTAAATTGTTGGTTTTGGGATGCAACTAGTTTGGAATCTGGTCCATGAAAATTCAATGATAACTTAACCAGAGTTGTACATCTAGCTTTAATTGATTTGAAAAATGATTCTTCAATAATAATTAAAAAAAAAAAAGTGGATAAAAGAAGTGACATGGTTGTCTTAAAGCGAGATTACTATAAAAATGAATGTATGCGACAATTACGGGATGATTCGTGCTACAGAAGACTCAGTGTAATCAACTATTATATTACAATTGCAAATCAAGGTAATCACAAAGCCGGCCATGGATATGGGTTTCCTGACAAAAATGGAGTTCATTTTTTTAAAATAAATATCCACATTTTCTGGTATCTTATATACTTCAAAAAATTCATAAACATTTGTCTTCCTTGCTAGGATGATTTATTTCTTCTAATGATTCTCTTCTGGAGCCACTTTCACAATACACAATACATGGATAGCTTTTTAAGTCTCCTAAGATAGAACTTAACATTGTGTAACTACAGCAAGGGCAATTTTTCCCTATATGCATCACTTTACACTTGTTCACATTAAATTTCATCTGCCATTTGGAAGCCCAAATTTCCAGTCTTACAAGGTCCTCCTGCAATTTATCACAATCTGTTTGAGATTTAGCTACTCTGCATAATTTTGTGTCATCAGCAAATTCAATCAGTCATACCCCTTTCCAGATCATTTATAAATATATTAAAAAGCACCCATCCAATACAGATCCGTGAGGCACTCCACTATTTACCTTTTCCAGTGTGAGGAAACACCATTTAATTCTACTCTCCATTTCCTGTCTTTTTAACCGGTTTGCAATCTACAAAAGGGCATCACCGCCTATCCCATGACTTTTTAGTTTTCTTAGAAGCCTCTCATGAGGGACTTTGTCTAACTTCTTCTGAAAATCCAAATACACCACATCTACTGGTTCACCTTTGTCCATTTGTTTACTCACGCTTTCAAAAGAAATGTAGCAGATCTGTGAGGCAAGACTTTTCTTGGTAAATTTATTTATTTATTTAGCATTTTTATATACCGAGGTTCTGGTAACAAAGTTACCAATCACTTCGGTTTACATATAACATTGAATCCATGCTGACTGTGGCCCATTAAACCATGTCTATCTAAATGTTTTGTGATTTTATTTATAACTGTTTCTTTGATTTTTCCCAGCACTGAAGTCAGGCTGACTTGTCTATAGCTTCCCTGATCACCCCGGAGTCCTTTTTAATAATGGGGTTACATTGACCACCTTCCAGTCTTCAGGTACAACGGAAGATTTTAATGATAGGTTCCAAATGAATTGAAATAGGTCTGAAATTTCATTTTTTAGTTCTTTCAAGAACCCTATGGTGTATACCATCTAGTCCAGGTGATTTACTACTCTTCAGTTTGTCAGTCTGACCTACCACATCTTCCAGGTTTACTGTGATTTGACTCAGTTCATCTGAATTGTCACCCTTGAAAACTATCTCCGGAACGGGTATCTCCCCAATATCCTCTTCAGTAAACACGGAAGCAAAGAATTTGTTTAGTCTTTCTGCGATGGCCTTGTCTTCCCTAAGTGCCCCTTTAAACCCTCGATCATCTAACTGTCCAGCCAACTCCCTCACAGACTTTCTGCTTCAGATGTATTGTAAAAAGCTTTTATTATGAGTTTTTGATTCTGTGGCCAACTTCTTTTCAAATTCTCTTAGCCTGTCTTATCAGTGTCTTACATCTTGCCAATTCTTATGCTTAATCCTATTTTCTTCTGATGGATCCTTTTTCCAACTTTTGAATGAAGATTTTTGGCTAAAATAGCCTCTTTCACCTCACTTTTTAGCCATGCTAGCAATTATTTTGACCTTCCTTCCACCTTTCTTATTGCAAAAAAAAAAAAAAAAGGACTGTGCTTCTAAGATGGTATTTTTTAACCATGTCCACGCTTGTTGCACACTCTTAACCTTTGAGGCTACACATTTCAGTTTTTTCTTTTCTTTCTTTTTTTTTAAACTATTTTTCTCATTTTAGCAATGTTTCCCTTTTGAAAGTTTACTGCTACAACTGTGGATTTACTTATCCTGGAGAACAGAAAAAAAAACCCTCAGGCAAGTAACAAGGAATATAGAAACATAGAAATGACAGCAAAAAAAGACCAAACGGCCCATCCAGTCTGCCCAGCAAGCTCCCACACTTATCTGTTTCACCAACCACCAAGTTCAGGGCCCTTGTTGGTAACTGTTTGATTCAAATTTCCTGCCACCCCCTGCCATTGATGCAGAGAGTAATGTTGGAGTTGCATCAGAGTTGAGCATAAGGCTTAACGGTAATGGATAGGAACCGCCACATCCAGCAAGTTACCCCAATGTTTGTTTACCCAGACTGCACAGATCCATGCCTTGTTGGATGATGTCTGAATGTAAATCCTCTTTTCCACATTTCCACCTGCCGTTGAAGCAGAGAGCTACGCTGTATATGCATTCAAAGTGATGTATCAGGCTTAAATGGTTTAGGGTAGTAACCGCCACAATAAGCAAGCTACCCCCACCCTTATTTATTTACCCAGACTGTGTAGTTCAGTCCTTGATGGTTGTTGTCTGAATACAAATCCTCTTTTCCACATTTCCCCTTGCCTTTGAAGCAGAGAGCAATGTTGGAGTTGCATTAACCGTGTGAAGGCTTTTTGAGTAAGGGTAGTAATTACCAGATAGTAACCTCCATTCCAGCAAGCCACCTCCATGGCTCTTCTCTTCATTCCCATCTTCTATCTAGCCTTTATGGATCCACAGTGTTTATCCCATGCCCCTTTTGAAATCCTTCACAGTTTTAGTCTTCACCACTTCCTCCGGAAGGGAATTCCAGGCATCTACCACCCTCTCCATGAAGAAATACTTCCTGACATTGGTTCTGAGTCTTCCTCCCTGGAGTTTCAAATTGTGACCCCTAGTTCTACTGATTTTTACAAGTACATTAAACGAAGCCAGATATTCATTTTCAGAACATTAATCCTGCCAACCCAAGAAAGGAAGTGATTATTCCCTGTTACATTGTAATAAGACATCTTAGTCATATTATTTCACGAGTTATAATGAAAACCAATGTGATATACCCCAATGAATGTTGGTATATAAAAACAAATAAATAAAATAAACCTGCGAAGATCTCTCTTAATTTTGGCGACCTCTGGTGCGAATTTGTCCGTATATATCTGCTCTTCTGCGCAACACCCATATTCCCAAATATTTAAAACCATCTCTTGCCTTCTTGAAGGCGGAGAAACCTCTGTATCTTCTCCATCCCCAGAGGCCCCAGGGGAAATTCTTCAGGCTTAGTATGGTTGATTTTATATCCAGATAACCTTCCGTTCTCTGACAATATAGCTAGCAGTTTAGGGCTGGATAGCCTGGGATTGGTCAAGAAAAAGACATCGTCTGCATAAAGGGATATGACATGTTTTAACCACTCCACCTGAAATCCCATCATATCGGGCTTCTCTCTAACCTTATGCGCAAAACTTTCAACGGCCAAATTAAATAGCGGGGAGAGGGGATACCCCTGTCTTGTGCCCCTATCTACCGGAAAAGACTCAGAACAATAACAGTAAGCACTTTGGCACAAGGGTGAGCATAAAGTATCCTTATCCATTCCCTAAACTCTGCTGGAAGCCCCACTTTCTCTAATCCTTTAAATAAAAAGGCCCACTGGAGACTGTCAAATGCCTTTTTGGTGTCTAAAGGCACCACTGGGCCCACCTTGTACGTTTGCTTCGCCATGGTTATAATATTAAATAGCCTCCTTGTATTCATGGTCGAATGAATCCTGTTTGATAGTCTTTGACAAGGGTAGGCATTACCAACTTGAGTCTCAACTGAAGAGTTTTCACTAAGATCTTAATATCTGAATTCACAAGCGAGATTGGGCGGTACGAACCCGGATCCAGCCTATCTCTGCTCGGTTTGCGAATCAGCACTATAATCGCATCAGATGTGGTATGCATAGCATCATGATTACTCCAGGTAGTCAGGTGTCTCTTTCAACCTCAAGGCTAGCTCAAATGGGAATTTTGTTTTTTAAAGAAGTCTATATGGAAGCCATTTGGCCCCATACTTTTACCTTTAGGTAAACCCATAATGGCCCTATACACCTCTTCCTCTGTGATAGAGGTCTTTTAATCTGTCCTTTTGCCTTTCAGTAAGTGATGGCAATTCAATTCCCGCTAGATAGTCCTCTATCTGCCCTTCCTGACTTTGTTCAGTGTTGCCATATAGTGTTTAGTAATAAACCTTGAATACATCATTAATGGACTGTGAGCGATATGTAATCTTCCCAGCAGGGGTTCTTATGCTACCAATCACAATCTGAGCCCATCTTTTCTGTATGGTTCTGGCTAATAGTGCCTCTATTTTGTCCCATGCTTATACTTTCTCTGATGGGAGAACTGAAACAACCTTTCAATTCCCTCCACTTGTAAATACTGGAGCTCCTCCCTCACCTGCTGAAAAGCATCATAGATTCTTGGAGAACAGGTGGCTATATGTTGCACCTTCAGAGTTTTTATTTTCTTCTCCAGGGATCTTTCCTGCCGTAACTCTTTTGGTGGGATGCAAAATTAATAATTCTGTCCCTCAGTACAGATTTGAGTGTTTCCCAAAGTACAACAGCTGACTGCTCTGCTGTCCGAATCACTTTGGTAAATTCTTTTATTGCATCCCTTATCTAACAAAACTTCTCAGTGCTCAACAGTGAAGGGTTAAGATGCTAGGTTTTAACAACCGAAGGTCCCTGAGATATTCGTAACGGCAACAGGTCAGGGTTATGATCGGAGAGGTGACTGGAAAGGATATCAAGTTGCCCCAGACCCGGAATCGGTGAAGCCATGCAAAGAAAGAAATCTATCTTCCTTTAAGATAGAAGAGCTACTTTTTATAGTTCCAGAAATCAAGCAGGTGAAAAAAAGAAGGGTCCAGGAAGATGATGATCTCAGTAATGGGGCCTAAACGCTGGAGGCCAACTTATTTGGGTTTTAGAAAAAAGGTGAAATCATGGCTGTTCCAATGTTTTAATTAGGGTAATCTTATTGTGATTGTATAGTATTTGTTGTACGTTATTGTTGTAAACTGCCTTGGTCAGCTTGCTGTTAGTGCGGTATAAAAGTGTAATAAATATTATTACGTGGATTAAATGAAGTGACATGAACTTGAGGAAGCTGGGTTGCAAGAAAGTAAATCTCCAAATTGGCTTATCAATTTACAAATTGGGTGCTGGCAAATCCTGCACAAGTGGACAGTCAGTGTGAGGGTTTTTACCAATCTGATCGAATCCACTTATCTGACATTGGGTCCAATTTATTCAATAATGCACTGCAGGAGACCTTGAAGGGTGCACAACTAGCTACAAAAAAAAAAATATTCTTAAAAGGTGTGGATTGGGCATGAGGCAGATATAGCACTGCCTCATGCCTGTGGCACTGTTTAGCACTGCCTGAGCTGGTGGGTAGTTATAATGGGGAGGGGGGGGGGGGGGGGACGGACATGGTTTTACCACCGGTGTTCTGGGCATTGCTTAGATTAAATATCAGTTGTTTGGTGTAATTTTCATCTTGGGCCTTCTTGGCTGATAATGCAGCATAAGAGGGCCTGGAAATGCTTGGGGGCCACTTGGCAGTATGGTGGGGGGACTAGTTTAAACGTGGCTACCTTGCTGATTTCCACAACAGACAGATGTGTGGCTTGAGTACACTAGGATAGCAATTTTTTGTTCATTATAAAGTTAATAAAATTAGCTATCGCTTTCACAGATAAATTACAATGTTTGGCTGTCTGAGTGTGGGGGAAGCGGAAATGGGCCAATGCAATCATAGCGGCTGCCTGGACTATCGGCTGCTACAGCAAAAGTCTATTTATTTCCCTGGATGAACAGGTTTAGGCTCCTAGAGCAACCGGTTTTTTTGTTCAACTATTTCCCTAGTCGAGTGGGTGCTGGATTAGGCTCCCAGATTTAACATCTAGGTTGAGCGAGCCCTACTATTTATTTATTTAGTTTAAATATTTATTACCTACCCCTCCTTAGTTCGGGGCAGGGTACATAATTTACCAAAGATAAAATATTAATCAGTCAAGGTACCAGACATAAAATAATGAAGTCAAACTCAATATTACATCATTGAATAAAATAGTAAAAACACATGCATATAAAAATAATCACAAATAGCCATATATGTGAGGAAATCATACAACTGTGTTTAAAGAGACCTCATATAGATTATGGGAAACTGGTAAGTTCACTTATTTGTAGTTTATATTTTAGAACCACTTCAAGGATCAAGTACCCATATGTTGTTTATAGTCACAGGTCTCTAAGAACAATTATTAAACTTTGTGATTTTAATGCAATCTTATTGTAATTTTATAAAAATGCGTTTTGAAATACAATTTCGTCGAATATAAATCAGACTTATTTTAATGCGTCGTATAAAGATATGCTGCCAGACATAATTCGTGTTTCGGAGGCTTTCCTTTCTCAGGGGCTCAAGCAATAATAGATCTTTGTGACGAGGCTTTCTGAAAGAGGAGATATAAACACTAAGTTGTCTGTTAATCTCAAAATGAGACATTATGCAATATCTAATACATACATGTCTTTAAATGCAATTGTATGATTTCCTCACATATATGGCTATTTGCGATTTGTAAGTACTTATTTGCCATATAGTATTCAGTTTTTCAAACATTGTATAAAAATAATCAGACAAATGAACACATTATCATGTTATCAGAAAAGGAATAAAGCAGGAACCAAAAACCAGACATCTAAGTTCGAAGATCAAGTGCTAATTTTAAAAGATAAATCTTCAGTGCTTTTTTTTTCAGTTCAGTTTTTTTATTACAGAAAAACATGTGTGTACACAAAAAATAACAGAAAAGTCAATTCAGTGAAACAATATATGTTCCCTAATTGAACAAAGAAAGAAAAGGCACCACTAAGCACTATTTAGTAGCTGGAATACAAAAAAAGGAAGGATATGTACAGTATAATCCAGCATTAGACAATAGAACTCTATATGATAAAGTGCAAGAGCTTAAACAGGTACATTAGACACATCTCAAATTCAAACCTGAGTCAAAAAAATCTGTTGCTAGCCATTCTATTATAATGTACCACTTTTTCATATTTGTAATACAATCAAACAGAATTCTACCAAAAGTGAACATGCAGCAGGGTTTCTATTTCCAATTAGCCAAAATCATCTGTAGAGCTATAGACAGGATAAAATCTAGCAAACAGGCTTTGGAATATGGTAACCTAGGTTGTATCGCCAATGATGTCAAGATGACAGAGTATGTTAAAGGCATATAGGGGATTTTTTTTTCCAGAACTTCCTGCCAAAACAACTGAGTTGGTGAGAAATAAAAAAGCAGATGGGACAAGAACACATTGGGCAATTTGCATACACCAAGTGTGGGAGGGTGAAAGACCCACCCTATGGAGCATCCAAGGAGTCCAAACATCCTGATAGGCTAAGAAAAGGAGAGATTGGGTTATCTGGGACGATAGTGAAGGTCTCAAAGTAACATTCCAAAAATATTCCCAAGAAAAATCATCTGATAGAGAAAAATCTTGAGACCAGATCACTTCAGTATCAGAACGTCTAGGAAACTTTGAAGCTTTCAAATGTTTATAGATACAGGAAGTGGTATGGCCATTAAAAGTCAGAGAAAGCAAAAACGTAAATGCTTGAGGGGTTTTCAAATATACCCATAGGTCTGGCAATTGTCTTCAGATACATGGCATTCATTGTAGCCATGGGAACCTCTGTGTATGTGGCTATTTAAATTTAAATATTAATTGGTCAAAGGTTGCTAATTGAGACTCCATAAAAAGTTGATCCACAGACCAAATGCCAGATCTGATCAGCTTGTTATCTATCAAAAACTTTTAATTGAACCAAATGGGCGTCATGGAGAAATTAGTCCATGGTCTCAGGAGGTTCTTAATAGACCACTCAAATAATTTAAAAGCGTGACATGTACTCTTGATTATAGGTAGGGAGCAAAATCTAGAAAGGGAAAGGAGGCCTGGAAGGGGCCATAGCTGTAGGGGACGCACTAGCTCCTATTCCAAATCCAACCAAACAGGATGATAGGCTAGCTCTTGCCTACTATTTAGCTATGCCAAACTCTGTTGCAGAATATATGCAGTATGATATTGAAGAAAGTCTGGGAAATTAATACCACCTTTAACCTTGGGGAATTTGTGTATATAATGCTATTTGAGGAGGCTTATTCCATAGAAACCGAGATAGTAGGCTGTCCAAATGCAGATAGAAGTGACATTCCAAAAACAGGGGAAGCATGCTTAGTTGAAAATTTAATTTTTTGGAGCCAAGACCATTTTGATTGTATCTAGTCGCTCCCACCAAGATAGGTGAAGGGGAGACCAATGAGTGATTGTATCAAATAACTTTGTCAGTATTCTTTCTTTCTTTGGTTAATGTCGTATCAATGGAACCATAAAAATAAATCCCTAAATATTTTAAGCCTTCTGCGACCCAAGAAAATTTGGAAAAAGGGAGGAAAGGGTGCTGGCCCAGAAATTTGAAGGCATCATTTCTGATTTAGACCAATTAATGTGATAACCGGATATTAAATAAAATTGTGCAGTATGATAGATAATATGAGGCAAAACTGTTTCAGGGTAGTAAACTTATAATATAATCTGCATATCAACTTGTAATAGGCTGCTTGAGTTAAAGAAGTAATGCATGTGTGGGATTGGTGTGGGAAAGAATAAAATGTGAAATCTTTATCAGTCGGATGAAGGACTCTCTTCAGGGGTCTACCATGCCATGAGTTTCAATTATTTTGAGAATAGCAGTATGAGAGGGTAAAGATCTGCCAGGGGAGCCCGACTAACAATTCAACAAAATGATTGATTGAAGTCCCTCCCCCCAATAATGACCAGGAAATTGGCCTACTTATATAACAACTCAGAAATGCAGTGATAAAAAGAAGAAACATTAGTAGTGGGTGCCTATACATTCAACAATAACACTGAAGTTGTGCATATTTGGCCACCGCTGTCACCCATCTGCCTTCAGGATCCGCTTCATAGCTCCGGATATTAATGGGTTTCAGTATGTGAAACAATTTCCCCTCCCTGTTTTTTCTGAAGTGCAGCAGCAAAAACAACTTGTCCGACCCAATCACACTTAGGCTTTTGTGACTCAACAGGAGAAAGATGCGTTTCCTGTAAAGAGTTTATCTGGTCGAATGGTTTTAAAATATGTGAGCAGTTTCTTACACTTGAAAAGGTGGTTTAGCCCATTGACATTGAGAGAAAATTCTTAAATCAGAGGTCATGCTTATAAGAGGAACAGATCCATATGCACTCTACCTAATGAAAAATTGCATCAAGAGGAAGGCTACAGTGAGCAATTTTACCAGCATGAGATAGAAAGAGGGAAACAACATAATTGTTAAAAAGAATTTAAAAGAAAAAAAAAAACAAACTAAAAGGCACAGATTAAAAAAAACTGTGCCAACATCCCTGAACTAGGATCAAAAAAGGGTTTAGTGAGGAGGAAAAACAGAATTCTAACTCCTGCATGCAAAATTAAACTGTCAAACTGTCTGGATACCTGTCAAATCATACTGATAATCAGCAGACCGAGACAACAATAGTGATAAGTCTTCCAACAACAGAAATGGCAGGAAGATAAAACCTGATCCACATCAGCAAAAACGTGGACATTAAGGGGCATCAGTGAAGCACTCATAATGCCAAAGTCAAATATCCATCGCTGAATTCATGTAGAATCCAGATATTTGCAGAGATCTTCTGGTGAATCATAGGTTTTTGTAAAATTGTTATGCGTGACATACATCCAAGCCAGATGAAAGAGGCTATATTTAGCATCTGCTTTTTTCAGGAACGAAATACAGCCACATAGTATCATACAACATTAGTGAGTTAACCTTTGCTGTTGTCAACATAGTCAGGGTCTGTTGGTATCTTAAAACCTTTAAAATTACCTGTCAGGGTATCTCGAGTTTGGCGGCCTGGAAGGGAACCAGTGAGCACGCTCAATTTCCAGCAGTGACTCAAAGATCTTCTATGTTGCATTGAAGAGTGGCCATTTTTGTATGTTCAGCATGGAGGCCAGCAACGGCGTCTTCACCCAGACCCGCTTGGTGTTTTATGGCCTCAAATCACGGTTGAAAAGCGGCAACGCTTGCAGCTAAATCTGTGATTTTGGCGTTTATAACTCACGGAGTTTCAGTATTTAACTTCAGCATTTGCTTTAGTTGGTGAAGTTCAGCGAGGATCAAATCTTGTGACGTCATTGCTTTTTCTGGCGCTTGTTTCTGTGGGGTAGGTTGATCATGTTTAATCCACTTTTTCCCAGAACAAAGCGCAAAAGCTGCTTCAGTTTTGCCCGATTTGGTGCTTGACATCTTGGCAAAGAAAAGATGAGGCAGCAAAAATTCTTCAGGGCAGTCAAGTTAAGGAGACACTGCAGGGACCAGATTGTGAACCTGGAGATTTCAGCAGTAACAGGGCTTCAGCTTTTTCCTCCTCAGCTGAGGCCACTCATCTTATGGGGCCTTCCTTCTCTTTGTTGAAGGCTCAAGCATTGGCGGGAATGGGTGCTATTTTGAATTTTTCTTGCAGTCCATTCCCACTTGTGGGACCTCTGGAGCTTATTGATTTTATCCTGTATGGGTCTCCGGTATTGTCCTTGATAGAGAAGGCAGGGAGAAAATCTCTCTAGGACCCCTGTCTTCCCTCTCAAATTCTGGTGAAAAGGAATATTTTCTTTATTCTGCCTGTGTGCTATACAAATGCCTGGTGTGGACGCAAGCTTTGAAGCTGTAGATTAGAGTTCTGTCCCTGGCTTTCTTTCTCAGACTAGGAGCAGGAGAGGTAAGAGAACGCTGTCAAATTGGCTAGTGGACTGTTATGCGCTGGCTGGTACCCATCAGGTGAGAGCCACAATGGCTTCAGTGGCTCACTTCAGAGCTGCTCCATTTGAAGGCATCTGCAAAGCTACAACTTAGTTGTTTTTGCATATCTTTACTTCCCACTACTGTCTGGACAATACGGTATATCAAAAGGTGATGATAGTTTTGGGCAAGCAATATTGTGCATTCTGTTCACCCAGAAGTACATTCTACTGGTGGATGCCAGGTTGCTTTTTTCAGAAGTGTTCCATTGTAACCCTCAGCTTGGGACTCCCCACATATCATAGTAGTTCAGCTCTGTCAACGATGAAAGCAAATTTCCTACCTATAAGCAGCGTTCTTTGTAAACAGCAGGATTAATTAATTGTGCTTATTGCCCATCCACGTCCCTGGAGAATTGACTACCTCGCTAAAGCTGAGCTCTGAAATAGACTAAAGGCTCCACAAGGCAGCATGCACAGAAATCACCACACATGCTCAGTAAAACTTTTACTGCGTTTTCAGAGACGGGTCTGTTAGATGAAGTCAAATGATATCACTTGTGTCATGCTGATTCATCCTGCTGTCTATGGATAACCCTGTTTACAGGTAAACAAACTTGCATGATACCGTATTTTTCGCTCCATAAGACACACTTTTTTTCCCCAAAAGTCTGTGTGTCTTATGGAGTGAATATAAAAAAAAAAACCACCTAACTACAACCCCTCACCCTCCTGACCCCCCAAAGACCTGCCAAAAGTCCCTAGTGGTCCAGCGGGGGTCCGGGAGCGATCTCCTGCACTTGCGCCATTGGCTGCAAGTAATCAAAGTGGCGCTGATGTCCCTATGGCACTGGCAGCCCCTGTGACATAGTATGGGCAAAGGGACATCGGCGCCATTTTGATTACTGGCAGCCGACTGTCCAAGTGCAGGAGATCGCTCCCGGAATCCCGCTGGACCACCAGGGACTTTTGGCAAGTCTTTGGGGGGGGGGGGGGTCAGGTGGGTGGGGAGTTGTAGTTAATTAAATTTAAAGGGTTGGGATGGTTTTTTTTTGGGGGGGGGGGGGTTTCCCACAGAAAGAGAACGATAAGTTTTCTGATCCGGGGAGTGGACCAAAATGGCCCTCCCCAGACCCGAAAACAAAATGGGGACAAAAAAAGTTTTTATGCACTCCCCTAATTTGCTCCATAAGATGCACAGATGCCCGGGAACAGAGCCGGTTTAGCACACTTTTTTTTTTTTTTTAATTTTCCCCCTCTGAATCCTAGGTGCATCTTATGGAGCGAAAAATACAGTAATTGAACAACTTTTTCAGAGCGTGGTTTATCATTTAGAAAGACTACGTTTGAACCTATTTTCCTTAAAACACGTGAGCAGTAGTTTTTGCACTGGAATGCTTCATTAACATCTTTGAGATTCATTTCTTTCTTGCATTTTCATATCTGTTCTCCATGATGTGGACATTCTTGGACTAATTTTTCTTCTGTTTAATGCTATGGGATTTTTCCCCTACCATCTTGTTCTACTCTATGTGAGATGTTCTTTGAGAAGCTTCAAAGTGAAAATAATATCTGGCCATAGAAAATACATCCAAAATCTGAAGCAGGCTGCCATTTAACTTCTGTATTTTAAATAATGCAGATTAAGCTACAGTAGATAATTCTTGCTTTGAGGTTTATGAGAATGGTGGGATATTAAAAAAAAAAAACCTCCTGTAAACTATTTGTTTATCAATTTTTAATATTGGCCTGATTTTCTATTTTTTATTTGAAAAAGTATAACTTTACCCCATACAAGTATCTATATGCAATTTTGTAAGGACAGAACATATGGCTAAGAATTGCTGAAAAGTTACCAGCGTGAAATTTAAATCCCAGATTCTTGTGTGACCTTAAATTATAATTGCTGGTTTTACTTCACCCAACTGTAATTAACTATAGCAATCTTCTGTCTTCCTTTTACTCTTGAAAACTGGCATATGATCCAGGTAGCGGATGTATGCCATTAAGCCATCCTTGTAGAAATTACATGTTTTGTTTCTGAAGTTCTGAAATTGTAACCTGTTGTAATCCAGTGTGGATGAAAGATACTATTTTTTCGATACTACATAGTGCACATGTGCTCCTATATTGCAACCTCCTGCCTCACCAGTGAGGTTCCCGTTTGCCTTTGAGCAAGTACCCTGCCTGCATGTTATCCCCTGGTGGTTTCTAGGGATGCTAAGACCTCAAAAAAAAGAACCCTCAAAAGTCATAAGGTTCCTAAAAATGCACCTACAGATTGAATACAAAAAAATGCTGTGATCACCAGTCACAGAGACAGAGCTAACAAAATAAGTTTATTAACAAACAATGGGAATAGTGAACAAAAACAAGGATTTAGTTTGCAAACAGCCATCAACTAAATAATAAATTCATACAGTTAACATTAAATAGACAAGTTTCACTATACTTAGCCATTGCCTAGTGAAATTTGGAATAGACTTTCTTCACTAGGAGGATGTGTAGAGCTGGGATGAGGTCTCAGCATAGCTGTGCTGCCTCTCTCTTCACCCAGCCAAGACTGGGTATGCAGAGTCAGCAGTGGGCTGAATGTGAAGGACCGAAGCAGAACAGTGCACTCAGCCGAGCGCACTGTTTAACCTGTGGTTGGACACGTGTTTTGGAGGTGCGTCCATAGCCCCTTATGCTATAAGGGGATTAGCACGTCCACAACGCGCGTCCAACGTGCCATGAAATGAATAGCGCTCATCACATGCAAATGCATGTCTGAAGCTATTCACCCCACATGCAAAATAAAATATGGGCACCAGACCTGTACAATTTTACGCTCAAAAATTAACACCTGCCCAGAGCAGGTAATATTAAGTCAGAGGAACAAAAGTTTAACAAGTTTAAAAAACAAAAGGGAAAAAAAGTGCCGTAGTCAAGTTAGGGAAACCAGACGCTCAGTTAATGAGCATCCATTTTCCTAACCCGTGGCTGTGCACAGGTTGGGGAAATGGACGATTGTAAAATTGAGTGTTCACTTTCTTAACCCATGGACAGCCGACTTCTTCTGGGCTCCTGCTGTCAAGGAGATGCTAGGGGTGCGCAATTGACCCTAGCGCCTCCTTGGCAGCGCAATCCCTAATTTAAATATTGCATGGCACCCCCAGGAAAGGTGCCTGGGCACGCATTAGGAAAGCGAACGCTCAATACTGAGCACCCACTTTCAGCGCACTTTTATTGCATAGGCCCCAAAGGATGAAACACTTTTACAATTTCCTGAAGATACCGGGAAATATGCTGTACAAGTGTCACTCTGAGTCAAGCAAGCCTTCAAGCCTCAATCAAAGTTAGTATTGCAAGGATCAGGACAACACCTGCAGGATATCTTAAGGGAAAAGAGTTCTCTCTGAAAGGAAACAAAAGATCAAGGGCAAAACAAGGAATCAAACCCCTGTTTTGCCTCAGTTGCCAATCAAACTGACGTCAAATTTCTAAAAAAGTTTTGTATTGCTTTTTGTGATTGGCTTTAATGAGTGTTTTTACTCCTCTTTTCTAGGTTGTGAGGATATAATAGCTGAGAGCATCTCCATAGATACTTTAATCGCCATTCTCAAGTGGAGCTCTCAACCATATGGCTCCAAATGGGTACATCGTCAAGCTCTACATTTCCTCTGTGAGGAGTTTACCCAGGTCATGACTTCAGATGTTTTTTATGAACTCAGCAAGGACCATCTACTTACTGTTATCCAGTCTGATTATTTACAGGTAATTTTACCAGTCTTTTCCACTATGGTATGAATGACAGGCTTTGCCATGCCATTCATCAATATTACAGAATAGAAAGTTCACATTTGCTTAAGCCACATGTATTTGAACAATAAAAAACGAGAATGAATCTATACATCTCCACTGAAATGTAGGGGATAATTGAAATGTAGGGGATATGTGTACTAACAAGTGCAACTTTTATCTGTGTGCCCTGTGTGGCATTACTACCACAGTGGTACCATTTCCAGTTTGTATAATAAGGAACTTGACATTTTTGCTCACAGATAGCATGACAGTAATGTCAGTTTCTGTTTGTGCATTGTATTTTGTTAGAGGCACAAAAATACAGATTTTCCATTTGTGTCTCATTAAAAGCAAGCATGCCAAGGTAGTGATTAAGTACAGTATTCTCTTTTCTTGGCATGAAACCCAGCCCAAGCTGGCAGAATGTGCTGCTATTTGAAAGCCTAATGATATACTAGACATGTCTGCAAATTGTTTTCATTAAAAACGTTTCCAAGTTTTAATTTTGCCTGTCTGCTTAGACTTTACTACCAAAATGCAGCAGTATCTCTTCTGCCTTATTGCACTGTTTATCCCATTAAGAGAATAGTTAATCCATTTGTATAGGGGTACAAATTAATTTTGTTAAAAGAGAAGTTATCTTGTCAATCTGATTTTTTTCTAATTCTTCTTTTAATGGCATTATAGTCATTCACATGAGGTCCATGTCTTCTGCTGTTGACTCTTGATCTCCATTATTGGAGGGTATAGTAGTCTCCCATTTATTCTGCGTGATATGCACATCTTCCTGCAACTCAAGTTCTTGGATCCCAAATCGTTTATTGTTGAGAATCTTACTCTACACAAGATCTTAACTTATTTACACTGATCTGTATGTTCAGGCTATAGTACGTATTTACACTGACCTATTTAATGCTCCTGAAGTCAGGTAACCAGGTTTTACTGCACTGGTTGACCAGGTGTATATGTGCTTACAAGTGTACTTCCACAGATTTTATGGTGGCAAGATTGAAGTGCTTACTAAGCGACTCCTGGAAAATAGTGCATTACCTAGCTGAACTGAAGTTATTAATTCTCTGAAACAAAATAGTGTTTTCTGTAGCTTGGGGCATCCCAGTATGTGTATATGTATGTGTATATAGATATATATATATATATATAGAGAGAGAGAGAGAGAGATTTTTTTTTTTTTTTTTAGCAAAAGTAACTTGTGTATTTTCATCATGCCTTTCCAGTCCTCTGCTCATTTTATTTTCATTCTGTGCAGGCAAGTGAGCAAGATATTCTTAGGTACCTTATCAAATGGGGAGAGCATCAGCTGATGAAAAGGATAGCAGACAGAGGTAAGCTGAACAAAATTTTAATTGTCTCTTATTTTCTGAAGTTAAATGTATACAGATAAAGGAATGTGCACACTTTGAAAGTAAAGTAAGACTAAGGATTAAATGTAATTTTCTTTATTAGCATGCTTAGGTATGACCAGAATGATTTGAATGCGATAGAACCTGCAGTAGAGCATCAGAAAGCTGGATATGGAAATTAATAAACTAAACTCACAGTTATGACATTGGATATATCTCTTTCCGAGGACAAACAGGATGAGAGTCTTCACACATCAGGTGAAATCAAAAAGGACCTAGCATGGGAACTTGATTTCAAAGTTTTTGGAAATACTCGGTATGCTCTACTGAGCATGTGCAGCCTGCTATTCTACTTCCACATGGGGACTCTTCTACCAAGCCCCTCAGTCACAGGTCGTCTCTCCACCTATTAGGGAACTATCTGCTTCCTTAAAGTGCAGGAATCTGTCTTCATGAGGCCCTGTGTTTTCTTTCTTCCCCCTTAGTCACCTAGCTAGTTTTTTTGTGTTTGCAAATTTTCTTTCTTTTTGGTGGATGTATGTTGCACTGGCACCAGTACATCAAGGTGACGTCTGTTGCTTTTTCTTTTCCTGTCATTTGATTTTGTTTATTTTTTGTCCAATGCCCCTGAAGGAGAAGAAAGCCAGTGGCTTCAATAAGGGTATATCACAGACCTCTGTTAGGTTTGTCCTATTACTAGGGGCAGACTACAACATCTGGGTGTATTCCTTCTGTGTGTGTGTATGATCTCTAAAGGGCATTGTTCCTGGTTTGATCTCATGGAAAAGCATTTCGGGATTCGTAAATTCAACCCGTTGCCATCAGAGGCTTCGAGATTGAGGGACCCAGAGCTGCCCCAACTGCTAGTAGTGAATCACCATTGGGATGGGAGGTGGGGAAATGGACGTCAATCCCCCCTTCGACATCAAGTGCCTGACAAGACCAGAGAGATCATCATCTGGCTCCTCTAATCCAAAGAGAATGAAGGATTCAGCCTCTTTGGTTCCAGCATCACTGAGCTCTGTTGATATGCATTGAGTGAAAGCCAAAAGGTATAGTATCAGTCAGTGTGCAGTACTGGGAGTGAGGATATTTTGAAGGCAAACTTGAATCCCCCGTAAAGTGTTCCCATAGGGAGAAGAGCTCACCCTCTGTTCAATTCCAAGAATCACATCAGTCTCAATGGATCCAGGTGTCAACTACAAATTCATCTGTGATATCCCAGGAAGATGTATCTTCTCCTGCCTCCCAGGCAGTGTTGGCATCAGCAATTTTGAGAAGGAACTGAATAGGAAAATCCAGGAGGCCCTGGATCATAAGATGGCATCTGGCATGGATGGCATCTGTTGCCTTGCAGACACTCAGCTGATATTAGAATCCATGCTGGCACCCAGCGGAAGAGTCCTGATGCCGGTTCCTGGAAGGGAATCGATATTGGATACCACTGCACTGATGATAATCTGCAGTTCATTGGGGAAGGAAGCTTTGCCAGAATGATGGAGTTCATTGGCATCTAGGCCCCAGCGGACAAGTTCTCCTGTCTTGAGGCGGTCTGCTCACTGGATCAGGTTCAGGTCCACATCCATACCCCTGACCTACCAATCAAGCCCAGATTTGGAATAATCTTGAAGGTATGGCTACGGATCTGAGAACTTCTCTAATCAGGAAGGATCAACAGATCTTCCCTTGGATAACTTTTCTCTGAAATAAAGGAGAAGATTCCCTCTGGAGGGCCTTGCTTTTTGACGATTTTATTAAAAGAATGGCAGATGCTATCCCATGTATTTTGCAAAGAAAGAAAGAATCCAGGAATAAAATGTTTGACATTCTCCAATTTGAGGAACCCATAAATGATATTGTGGCAATGTCCATATGTGTGATCCTTCAGGAGGTACAGATGGGAACGTGGGAGAGTCCCCTCTCTGTGACTCTGCTTAACAAGAAGGTGGTTATGATATATCGTGTCTGGAAGGTTCAAGGATTCTAGAAGTTGTTGCGTTGGAAGTAGACCCTTGGGCCGAGGTGGGGTTGACGCAACCCGTAGGTAAGGACCAATGGGTCCCCATCATCAGGTGCAGTGGGCTGAAGCTAGAGGCCGCTGGAGCTTCACCTATACCAGCCCTCATTCCCCTCAGGTTGAGCCTTTGGGTGCTGGGGCTGGCAGGACTTAGGTGGGCCTCGAGGTAAGTTAGTAACAAGAGGTGGTTCAGCCCAGAGACAGCAGCCGGTAGATGGCGTAGTCCTACCCTGGACTGGATTCGGTACAGGAACTTAGGCGCCAAAGGAACAACAAGTAATTGGAGATGCTCAAGCAAAGGAAGGCCTAAGCCTTGGAAGTCCACGTCCAGAGGATAGGCAAGAGGAGGCGTCACTGACCGGCTAGGATCAGAGCTGGTGGCAAGCGGCGTAGAACTCTGGACACAGAAAGGTCTATAGCGTAGTCTGTCAAGGCAGTGGTCAGGGCACAGAGAAGGCAGGCTAGTCAATCAAGGCAATGGTCAGGGCACGAAGAAGGCAGGCATAGTCAAGCATAGCTGAGGTCCGGGGTTGGAGATAAGCCAAAGAGTAGTCAGGCGTAGCAGAAGTCCAGGGCTGGAGATAGGCTGAAGGAGTAGTCAGGCGTAGCAGAGGTCTGGAGATGAGCTGAAGATAGTCAAACAAAGCAGAGTCGAAATCCAAAGAATCAGTCCAACACATACATGAGAAGGAACGAGGAAGACAGGAACCGGGAACCACAGGAATCAGGAACACAAAATAGAGAGGATTCTCTATCAGCAACGAGTACCCTTGAGTATGAGGAGACCTGTTGCAAAGGCAACGCTATGGAGCGAGGCCTGAGCTTTTATACGCTGAAGAGTCTGACAGCATCCGGGGCAGTGGCCAGGTTCCCGCCGTGGCCCTTTAAAAGAACTAATGATGTGTGTGCGCCTAGGGAAGGGCGCGACGCCGATAGCGGCGTCTCTCCGCGGGCCATGCGGAGAGGCCCGACGAGCAAGGACATCTTGGCTGGTAACAGTGGGGACCATGGCAGAGCTGGAGGCACCGGGGGCGACCCAAGATCGGAGCTGGCGGCCCACCACTGCCAGCGAAGAGGAACCAGGAACTGGAGTCCGCATGAGAAGGTGAGAGGGCCGCGCCGTGGGTCTGCCGCAGGTGGCACGCGTAACAGAAGTAGCAGCTGCCTTACTAATTGGTGGTCAAATCCACTCTCAAGAAAGCCAAGAGATTGAAAACTGCTTTCTTGGGGAAGGATTATCATACCCTGGACATGCTTGGGAGGAATGTTTTTCAGAGGGCTGTGCTCTATGCTCACATGGCATCCTTTCAGCTCTTTGTGTACCATAATATGCAAGTGATTCTGAAAAGTGTAAAAGAGACAGCAGGGCAGCATCCTCAGAAGTAGCGCAACTCCTTAAGAACATAAGAAAATGCTATGCTGGGTCAGACCAAGGGTCCATCAAGCCCAGCATCCTGTTTCCAACGGAGGCCAAACCAGGCCACAAGAATCTGGCAAGTACCCAAACACCAAGAAGATCCCATGCTATTGATGGATTAAAAGCAGTGACTATTCCCTAAGTCAACTTGATCAATAGCAGTTAATGGACTTCTCCTCCAATAACTTATCCAAACCTTTTTTTAAACCAGCTACACTAACTGCACTAACCATATCCTCTGGCAACAAATTCCAGATCTTAATTATGCATTGATTGAAAAATAATTTTCTCCAATTAGTCTTTTTTTTTTTTGGGGGGGGGGGTTGTAAATATTTATTTATTGAATTTTCAATAATAAACGAGAACAGATTAAACGTGATAGTACCAATACATAGGTCAAGTAGTGCTAATAGCATCCTAAAAGGTCAGGCCTAGTATTTTCTGTGCACACAAAGTTCTGAGGATTATCCTACTTTCCTTCCCTCCTTCTCCCTTCCCTCCCTCCCCCCTCCCACCCATGCGCTGGTCCTGGAGATTCATGTCGTTGGCCGGCCATCATAGATGGTGATTCGATTATTAGAAATGTAGATAGCAGGGTGGCTGGTGGACGTGAGGACCGCCTGGTAACTTGCCTGCCTGGTGCGAAAGTGGCAGACCTCACGCGTCACCTAGATAGGATTATAGACCATGCTGGGGAGGAGCTGGCTGTCGTGGTACATGTGGGCACCAACGACATAGGAAAATGTGGAAGAGAGGTTCTGGAAGCCAAATTTAGGATTTTAGGTAGGAAGCTAAAATCCAGAACCTCCAGGGTGGCATTCTCTGAAATGCTTCCTGTTCCACGTGCAGGTCCCCAGAGGCAGGCAAAGCTCCAGAGTTTCAATACGTGGATGAGACGATGGTGCAGGGAAGAGGGATTCAGCTTTGTAAGGAACTGGGGATACTTTTGGGGAAAGGGGAGACTTTTCTGAAAGGATGGGCTCCACCTTAACCAGAGTGGAACCAAGCTGCTGGCACTAACTTTCAAAAAGGAGATAGAGCAGCTTTTAAACTAGAACAAGGGGGAAAGCTGACAGTCACTCAGCAGTGCATGGTTCGGAGAAATGTATTCTTGAAGGATAGTAATGAAGCAGGAGAGTTAGGGCATCCCAGCAGAGAGGTTCCATTAAAAGCAAACATAGTCCATATGCCTATATGTAAAAAATCACCAAAGCTAATGATTTTCAAATTATCCCAAACAACTGAAAAGCAGGTTGTTAAAACAAACAAAAAACACACTTTGAAATGTCTGTATGCCAATGGCAGAAGTCTAAGAAGTAAGATGGGAGAGTTAGAGTATATGGCAGCAAATGATGAGATTGACATAATTGGCATCACAGAAACTTGGTGGAAGGAGGATAACCAATGGGACAGTGCTATATCAGGGTACAAATTATATCGCAATGATAGGAAGGATAAACTTGGCGGGGGTGTGGCACTTTATGTCCGGGAAGGTATAGAGTCCAACAGGATAAAGATCATAGAAGAGACTAAATACTCAGTAGAATCTATATGGGTAGAAATCCCATGTGTGTTGGGTAAGATAGGAGTATACTACCGTCCACCTGGACAAAATGGTCAGACAGATGATGAAATGCTAAGAGAAATCAGGGAAGCAAACCTCTAGTACAAAAGAACGATCTTTCATTATTGCCGGATCAACAATATGGAACACCATGCCCTCTGAATTACGCCAGGAATTTTGTCACAAAAAATTTAAACAAAACCTTAAAACCTGGTTATTTAAAAAAAGCCTACTATTAATGAACTAAATCTTATACTACTCTTCCTAATTTCCACAGTTTCTCATTTATTGTTTATATTCTATTAATACAAAGTTATACATGGTATTGTATTCGTTCAGTTACTAAGTTATATTGTAAAGCGCAATGCTGAATTACTGTTTGAATGTAAACCGAGGTGATGTTACTTACGTACTCCGGTATAAAAAAAAATCTATAAATAAATAAATAAATAAATTTGGCAGTGCAATAATAATGGGAGATTTCAATTACCACAATAGAAAATAGTCAGCTGGGTTACCCAAGCAATAATATAGTAATCAAAAAATGGGAACACAACTATCAATATTATAAATAGCCTCCATGAAGGTGTCAGCAAGCCAGTCGCTGTGTTTATAATCAAAACCAGCCGGTCTTCTCTATCAACAACCGTCACACAAATTTATTTCAAAATTACTTTTTTTGAGTTTTTCTGTGTTTTTTTTTATAAAAAAAATCCCAATCCAGGAATTTTCAGCACTGAAATTACCCCAATATTGACTGGGTAAATGTAACATCAGGAATTGCTAGAGACATAAAGTTCCTGGATGTAATAAATGATTGCTTCATGGAGCAATTGGTCCAGAAACCAACAAGAGAGGGAGCTATTTTTGATTTAATTCTTAGTGGAATGCAGGATTTGGTGAGAGAGGTAACGGTGGTGGGGCCACTTGGCAGCAGTGATCATATCATGATCAAATTTAAACTAATAACTGGAAGGGGACAATAAGTAAATCTGCAGCTCTAACTAACACTAAACTTTCAAAAGGGAAACTTTGATAAAATGCGGAAAATAGAAAAAAACTGAAAAGCGCAGCTGCAAAGGATAAAAGTGTTCAACAGGCTTGGACATTGTTTAAAAATACAATCCTAGTGGCGCAGTCCATATATATTCCACACATTAAGAAAGGTGGAAGGAAGGCAAAACGATTACAGTCATGGTTAAAAAGTGAGGTGAAAGAGGCTATTTTAGCCAAAAAAAATCCTTCAAAAATTGGAAGAAGGATCCATCTGAAGAAATAGGATAAAACATAAGCATTGTCAAGTTAAGTGTAAAACATTGATAAGACAGGCAAAGAGAGAATTTGAAATGAAGTTGGCCATAGAGGCAAAAACTCATAATAAAAACTTTTTAAAATATATCCGAAGCAAGAAACCTGTGAGGGAGTCGGTTGGACCATTAGATGACCGAGGGGTTAAAGGGGCTCTTAGGGAAGATAAGGCCGTTGCAGAAAGACTAAATGAATTATTTGCTTCCGTGTTTACTAATGAGGATGTTGGGGAGATATCAGTTTTGGAGATGGTTTTCAGGGGTGATGACAGACGAACTGAACGAAATCACTGTGAACCTGGAAGATGTAGTAGGCCAGATTGACAAACTAAAGAGTAGCAAATCACCTGGACCGGATGGTATGCATCCTAAGGTACTGAAGGAACTCAAAAATGAAATTTCTGATCTATTAGTTAAAATTTGTAACCTATGATTAAAATCATCCATTGTACCTGAAGACTGGAGGGTGGCCAATGTAACCCCAATATTTAAAAAAGGCTCCAGGGGCGATCCGGGTAACTATAGACCAGTGAGCCTGACTTCAGTGCCGGGGAAAATAGTGGAAACTATTCTCAAGATCAAAGTTGTAGAGCATATAGAAAGACATGATTTAATGGAACACAGTCAACACGGATTTACCCAAGGGAAGTCTTGCCTAACAAATCTGCTTCATTTTTTTGAAGGGGTTAATAAACATGTGGATAAAGGTGAACCGGTAGATGTAGTGTATTTGGATTTTCAGAAGAGCAAGATGACAGGCACCAGATGATGGAGCTTCTCCAATTCCTGGATGCCCCTAAAGTGATCGCTTCCATTCCAATTCATCAGGTTTTTCTTGACCTTCTAAAAAAGAATTGGGAGAATCCTGGATCCATTGCTCCAGTACACAAAAAAGCTGACTCTACTTATCTTGTACAGTCAGCACCTGGCTTTCAAAAACCTCAGCTTGACCACCATTCAGTAGTGGTTGAATCAGCCCAAAAGAAAGCAAAAAGGACGAAACCATACTCGTCTATACCTCCTATCAAAGAACATAAGTTCTTAGATAATATTGGTCGACGAGTATACCAAGGGGCCATGCTTATCTCCAGGATAGCTTCTTATCAGCTGTACATGACCCAATACAATAGGGTCATTTTCAAGCAAATACAAGATTTCGCTGAAACCCTGCCTGAACAATTCCAATATCATCTTCAAGCCCTGGTAACTAAGGGTTTTGAAGCAGGAAAACATGAAATTAGAACAGCTTATAATATTTTTGACACTCCACTAGAGTGTCTGCAGCTGCCATTTCGGCAAAGACACTGGCCTGGCTCAAGTCTTCTGATCTTCGCCCATAAGTTTGACAGACTTTCTGACCTGCCCTGCTTAGGGGATAATCTATTTGGAGAACAAATTCAACAAATAGTTGCTGAATTAAAGGACCATCATGAGACCCTCAAGCAGCTCTCATCGATACCTTCTGATTTCCCTTCTAAACAGCCCTTCAAAAAGGACTCTTAAGAAATCATTCTTCCGTACACAGAAGTATTATCCCCCACCAACAAGATCCAGACCAAGGCCTTATCAAAAATCTCAGCCTTGCCAGCCTCGAAAGCAAAAACCGCAAGCAGCTCCCCAGCCAGGGCCTGCTTCGGGTTTTTGACTTCCACTTAGAGAGCGGCAGCCAGATCCCTCTACAAAGCATATCAGTGGGAGGTCGATTAGGACACTTTCACGAAAAGTGGCACTCAATCACAACCGACCAATGGGTATTAGCAATCATTGCTCATGGTTACCACCTAAACTTCTTAACTCTTCCACCGGACTCCCCACCTTTGCAAACATGGGGACTAATCGGCCACTCTGTCCTTCTGGAGCAGGAGGTTTCCCTCCTTCTCCAGTCAAACGCAATAGAACCTGTCCCTCTTTCACAACAAGGCCTAGGGTTCTATTCCCGGTACTTTCTGATTCCAAAAAGGTCAGGAGGACTTCATCCAATTCTGGACCTACGAGCCCTCAACAAGTACCTTCAAAGAGAGAAGTTCAAAATGGTAACCTTAGGCTTTCTACCTCTGCTGCAAAGAGGAGACTGGCTCTGCTCTCTAGACCTCCGAGACGCTTACACCCACATTGCGATAGCTCTGGCTCATCGCAAGTATCTCCGCTTTTTAGTAGGCCAAAAGCACTATCAATATCGAGTGCTCCCTTTCGGGCTAGCATCGGCACCACGAGTTTTCACCAAATGCCTCGTAGTTGTCGCAGCCTTTCTCAGGAAGGAAGGTGTCCATGTCTACCCCTGTCTGGACGACTGACAGATCAGGGCCCCAACCCAGCAAGTCGCTCTGTCCTCCCTGAACCTGACCATTCACACTCTAATATCTCTAGGATTTCTCGTCAATTACGAGAAATCCTATTTACTCCCATCTCAAACCTTATCCTTCATTGGGGCAGACTTGGACACCTTACAGGCAAAAGCCTTTCTTCCTCAGCAGCGAGTTCAAACCCTCGTGTCTCTAGCTCACCAGTTGCAGTCTCAACACACAGCAACAGCTCGCCAATTCCTCGTCCTGCTGGGACACATGGCGTCCTCAGTCTGTGACACCAATGGCCCGCCTGGCCATGAGAGTCATGCATTGGACTCTGAGGTCACAATGGATTCAAGCCACTCAGCCTCTGTCAACCATTGTTTACATCACCGACGCACTCAGTCTGTCTCTAGCCTGGTGGAAAGATCACACCAATCTCCTCCAGGGACTGCCTTTTCACCTACCAGATCCTCAAATCATTCTCACCACCGACGCTTCCAACATCGGTTGGGGAGCTCATGTGAACGATCTACAGATGCAAGGATCTTGGTCTCCAGAGGAAGCCAAACACCAGATAAATTTCCTGGAACTTCGAGCGATGCGATATGCTCTCAGAGCCTTTCAGGATTGCCTATCAAATCACGTAATCCTGATTCAGACGGACAACCAGGTGGCCATATGGTACATCAACAAGCAAGGCGGCACAGGCTCCTTCCTTCTGTGTCAGGAAGCTGCGCAGATTTGGGCGGAAGCGCTCTCCCATTCGATGTACCTCAGGGCCACCTACTTGCCGGGAGTGAACAATGTCTTGGCAGACAAACTGAGCCATATCTTCCAACCGCACGAGTGGTCGCTCAATCCATCGGTAGCGATCTCTCTCTTCCAGCAATGGGGGTATCCCCAAATAGACCTCTTTGCATCCCCTCAGAACCACAAACTGGAAAATTATTGCTCCCTAATTCAGAGCAAGCACTCTCGGCCCAGAGATGCATTCTTCCTCACGTGGGCAACCGGTCTGCTTTATGCATTCCCTCCACTTCCTCTTCTCTCGAAGACTCTCGTGAAGCTACGTCAGGACAAAGGAACCACTGGCCGCGCCAAGTGTGGTTTCCCATACTCCAGGATCTCTCCATCCGCATGCACATTCCCTTGGGAACAGACCCGCATCTGATCACTCAAAACGACGGATGCCTACTCCATCCCAATTTTCAAGCCTTGTCCCTGACGGCATGGATGTTGAAAGGTTAATCCTTCAACCACTTAACCTTTCCGAATCAGTTTCTCGTGTCCTGATTGCTTCACGGAAGCCTTCCACAAGACAATCTTATTCCTATAAATGGAAAAGGTACACATCATGGTGCACTTCGCAGTCCCTTGATCCCTTTTCCTGTCCAATCCCAAAATTCTTGGACTATCTCTGGCATTTATCAGAATCGGGTCTAAAGACCTCTTCCATTAGAATGCATGTTAGCGCGGTAGCCACCTTCCATAAAGGAATCGGGGATGTCCCTATTCAGTACAACCCCTCGTAACACGATTTCTTAAAGGCTTTCTCCATATCAAGCCACCTTTACGTCCTCCGGCCCCTTCTTGGGACCTTAATTTGGTTCTCGGTCGGCTCATGAAACCACCTTTCAAACCTCTCCACTCCTGTGACCTTAAGTATCTCACATGGAAAGTGTTATTCCTTTTAGCTATCACTTCTGCTCGCAGGGTTAGTGAGTTACAGGCCCTAGTCACCTATCCGCCCTTACATTAAACTCCTGCAGGACCGGGTGGTACTCCGCACTCACCCTAAGTTTTTGCCAAGGTAGTTTCGGAGTTTCACATTAATCAATCCATCATACTACCTATCTCTTTCCCAGGCCTCACCTCCAACCCAGGGGAACAGACCCTGCATACCCTTGAATGTAAACGGGCTCTAGCTTTTTATCTAGACCGTACAGTTGCCACAGGAAGAGCACTCAGTTATTCGTCTCTTTCCATCCAAACAAATTAGGGGCAACCTGTGGGGTAAGCAAGCTCTTTCCTCCTGGTTGGCGGATTGTATATCTTTTTGCTATCAGCAAGCAGGCATTCCTTTTCAAGACCGTGTTAAAGCACACTCTGTGAGGGCCATGGCGACTTCATTAGCACACCTACAATCGGTGCCGCTTCCTGACATTTGCACAGCTGCTACCTGGAGTTCTCTCCATACTTTCGCAGCCCACTATTGCTTGGACAAAGCCGGAAGACAGGATTCCATCTTCAGCCAATCTGTCCTCCGTAACCTTTTTCCAACGTGATGTACCAACACCCTTCCGCCTGCCCGATAGGGTTCCGGATGCCCTCTACAAAATTCCACCCCAGTTGTTGTGCCTGTTGCACGCCTTTGGGTACATTTGGTGCATGTTCGGACATCCTCAGCTCGGTACTTACCCATATGTGAGGACTACCATCCTGCTTGTCCTGTGAGAAAGCAAATGTTGCTTACCTGTAACAGGTGTTCTCACAGGACAGCAGGATGATAGTCCTCACGAACCCGCCCACCACCCCGAGGTGTTGGGTACGTTTTCTTTTATTTTTCGGCACAACCTATAGCTTTCCAAAAACAAGACTGAAAGGGGACCCCTGCTGGCTGCAGGGGTTAGTGCCATGCTGGGCATGCCCCAGTAGGGGCCAGTCAAAGTTCTAGAAAACTTTGACAGAAGTTTTCCGTGATTGGGCTCCATCCTGTGACGTCACCCATATGTGAGGACTAACATCCTGCTGTCCTGTGAGAACACCTGTTACAGGTAAGCAACATTTGCTTTATCTACCCCAGTCCCTAGTCATCTTTTGGTTTTCTGCTGCTGTTAAATGCGTTCTCCTGCAAAAACTCTATTTTTGCGTTATGCCTTCTCAGTGATTGGAGTACTTTTGCTCTTTTTACTGGTGAACTAAGTCCAGCCACGTTCCATGAAATGCAGCGCAGCTTTTCAGCCATACTCTGATTTGGATTACCTGTGCCCGGTATTGTACTCTTACCATCATTACTTTTAAGGCACACCCCTCCCAGCCTAGGAGTGCTGTCTTCCTACGCATAGTGTTGCCCCATGTGATAGTTCGTATAACAAAGAGATAATATTATATCCACACAATACTACATAAGACCTTCCAGAAGACATCCCAGCGCTTCCCTGTTGCCCTCCCCCCCCCCCCTTCGCCCATTGTCCCCCAACTTATCCCCTGTACTTCACTTGTGACCTCCATAAAAGGGAGGTATGAGACCACCTGGTTTACTCTGCCGGCTCCCCCGCCTACTAGTGAAATGTCGCTAGACCATACTAAACCTTTTTAACAAAGTAGTATACATGTTAAACAAATGAATAATCAAACATACACACAAATGTATGATAGGGATTCATAGAAAACAATACTGAGATTCCCCGTTTCACCTTAAGTCCATCTTCTCATGTATGAACTCTTTCACTGCTTCCACAGAATCAAAACTTTGCCAGGTCCCATTATATTCCATAAGGAGTCGGGCGGGAAATTGAAGTGTAAATTTCAATTTTCTATTGAAGAGATCCACGCATATTGGAGAAATTTCTCTGCGTTCGGCGAATACTGCAGCTGAATAATCCTGAAAAATCATTATTTTGCTGTCCTCATAAGCCAGATGGGTACATCTGGGGTATGCTTGCATTATGGCTGTTTTATGGCAAAAATTCAGAAAGTGGGCTATAATTACCCTGGGCTTGTTGATCTCCGGCTTTCAGATCCCCAATCTGAGTGCTCTTTCAACATTTACACTGCCAGCCAGCTCCGCCAGGCCTAACTCTTGTAATAACCAGGTTTCTAGGATATTTGCCAGCTCTTTGTCGGTACTGCTTCGGGGATCCCCACAGACCTTAAGTTATTCTCTTAGATCTATTTTCTAGATCTTCAACTTTCTCTTCCAGGGAGGCCACTTTTTTGATCAGCATTTCTTGTTTTTGTAGCATGTGCTGCGTCCTCGTTTCTATATCTGCTATTCTCTGCGGCGTGTTAGTGACCTGAGTTTTAATCTCCTGCAGCGTTTCATTTCCCACATTTATTTTAGTAGCTAAATCTAAGAATCGCGGTTCTAGGGCCTGTACCTACAGCCTGCGTGACTTCCCCCACTAAATCGGCTTGTCAGTTGATGCGCAGGAATTTGGAGGTCCAGCAACCATCTTGCTGTATGGGAGCCGACCCGATATTTTCTTTTCTTTGCGGCTTAGCCGCCATCTCCGAGTCACCACTAGCAAAAAAATCTAGGGTTGTTTGGCGTGATCCCGGATCAGTTTGGGCAGCCACGTTTCACGGTTTACGCACAGAATTCACGGCAATTCGGCGGGGGGGAGCCGGGAGCACAGTCAGCCTGCTGCCTTACCTGCTCATCAGGTCACGTGGTCTCCTCCGATTAGTCTTAAATATGCTATTTGCTAACTTCATGGAATGCCCCTAGTCCTTCTATTATCCAAAAGTATAAATAACCAATTCACATCTACTCGTTCAAGATCTCTCATGATTTTAAAGACCTCTATCATATCCCCCCTCAGCTGTCTCTTCTCCAAGCTGAACAGCCCTAACTTCTTCAACCTTTCCTAATAGGGGAGCTGTTCCATCCCCTTTATCATTTTGGTTGCCCTTCTCTGTACCTTCACCATCACAACTATATCTTTTTTGAGATGCGGTGACCAGAATTGTGCACAGTATTCAAGGTGCGGAAAGCCTGTGAGGGAGTCAGTTAGACGTTAGATGATCAAGGGATTAAAGGGGCACTTAGAGAAGATAAGGCCATCGCGGAAAGATTAAATGATTTCTTTGCTTCGGTGTATACTGAAGAGGATGTTGGGGTGGTACCTGTACCGGAGAAGGTTTTCATGGGTAATGATTCAGATGGACTGAACCAAATCACTGTGGTAGAAGATGTGGTAGGCCTGATTGACAAACTGAAGAGTAGTAAATCACCTGGACTGGATGGTATACACCCCAGAGTTCTGAGGGAACTCAAAAATGAAATTTCAGACCTAGTAATAAAAATTTGTAACCTATCATTAAAATCATCCATTGTACTTGAAGACTGGAGGATAGCTAATGTAACCCCAATATTTAAAAAGGGCTCCAGGGGCGATCTGGGAAACTACAGACCGGTTAGCCTGACTTCAGTGCCAGGAAAAATAGTGGAAAGTGTTCTAAACATCAAAATCACAGAACATATAGAAAGACATGGTTTAATGGTTTAAGTCAGCATGGCTTTACCCAAGGCAAGTCTTGCCTCACAAATCTGCTTCACTTTTTTGAAGGAGTTAATAAACATGTAGATAAAGGTGAACCGGTAAATGTAGTGTATTTGGATTTTCAGAAGGCGTTTGACAAAGTTCCTCATGAGAGGCTTCTAGGAAAAGTAAAAAGTCATGGGATAGGTAGTGATGTCCTTTTGTGGATTACAAACTGGTTAAAAGACAGGAAACAGAGAGTAGGATTAAATGAACAGTTTTCTCAGTGGAAGGGAGTGGGCAGTGGAGTGCCTCAGGGATCCTGTATTGGGACCATTACTTTTCAATATATTTATAAATGATCTTGAAAGAAATTCGACGAGTGAGGTAATCAAATTTTCAGATGATACAAAATTGTTCAGAGTAGTTAAATCACAAGCAGATTGTGATAATTGCAGGAAGACCTTGTGAGACTGGAAAATTGGGCATCGAAATGGCAGATGAAATTTAATGTAGATAAGTGCAAGGTGATGCATTATAGGGAAAAATAACCCATGCTATAGTTACACAATGTTAGGTTCCATATTAGGAGCTATCACCCAAGAAAGAGATATAGGCGTCACAGTGGATAACACATTGAAATCGTCGGTTTGCTGCGGCAGTCAGAAAAGCAAACAGAATGTTGGGAATTATTAGAAAGGTAATGATGAATAAAACGGAAAATGTCATAATGCCCCTGTATCGCTCCATGGTGAGACCGCACCTTGAATACTGTGTACAATTCTGGTCGCCGCATCTCAAAAAAGATATAGTTGCAATGGAGAAGGTACAGAGAAGGGCGACCAAAATGATAAGGGAATGGAACAGCTCCCCTATGAGGAAAGACTAAAGAGGTTAGGACTTTTCAGCTTGGAGAAGAGATAGCTGAGGGGGGATATGATAGAGGTGTTTAAAATCATGAGAGGTCTAGAACAGCTAGATGTGACTCTGTTATTTACTCTTTCGGATAATAGAAAGACTAGGGGGCACTCCATGAAGTTAGCATGTGGCACATTTAAAACTAATCAGAGAAAGTTCTTTTTCACTCAACGCACAATTAAACTCTGGAATTTGTTGCCAAAGGATGTGGTTAGTGCAGTTAGTGTAGCTGTGTTTAAAAAAGGATTGGATAAGTTCTTGGAGGAGAAGTCCATTACCTGCTATTAATTAAGTTGACTTAGAAAATAGCCACTGATTTTACTAGCAACAGTAGCATGGAATAGACTTAGTTTTTGGGTACTTGCAAGGTTCTTATGGCCTGGATTGGCCACTGTTGGATACAGGATGCTGGGCTTGATGGACCCTTGGTCTGACCCAGTATGGCATGTTCTTATGTCCATGGAACGATAGAGGCATTATGACATTTTCCATTTTATTAACCATTCCCTTCTCCATAATTCCTAACATTGTTTGCTTTTTTGACTGCTGTAGCACACTGAGCCGACGATTTCAAAATATTATCCACTATGATGCCTAGATCTTTTTCCTGGGTGGTAGCTCCTAATATGGAACCTAGCATCGTGTAACTACAGCAAGGGGTTATTTTTCCCTATATCCAACACCTTGCACTTGTCCACATTAAATTTCATCTGCCATTTGGATGCCCAATCTTCCAGTCTCGCAAGGTCCTCCTGTAATGAAACACAATCCGCTTGTGATTTATCTATTCTGAATAATTTTGTATCATCCGCAAATTTGATAACCTTACTCGTCTTATTCCTTTCCAGACCATTTATAAATATATTGAAAAGCACCAGTCTAAATACAGATCCCTGAGTCACTCCACTGTTTACCCTTTTCCACTGAGAAAATTGACCATTTAATCCTACTCTGTTTGTTTCCTGTCTTTTAACCAGTTTGTAATCCATGAAAGGACATTGCCTCCTATCCTGAGACTTTTTTAGTTTTCTTAGAAGCCTTTCATGAGGGACTTTGTCAAACACCTTCTGAAAATCCAAATACACTACATCTACCGGTTCATCTTTATCTACGTTTAAGCCCTTCAAAAAAAAGTAGCAGATTTGAGGCAACACTTCCTTGTGTAAATCTATGCTGGCTGTGTCCCATTACATCATGTTTGTCTATATCTTCTGTGATTTTTGTTCTTTAAAATAGTATCCACTATTTTAACTGGCACTGAAGTCAGGCTAACCGGTCTATAGTTTCCCAAATCACCCATGGAGCCCAATTTAAATATCAGGGTTATATTGGCCACCTTCCAGTCTTCAGGTACAATGGACAGTTTTAATGATAGGTTACAAGTTATTACTAATAAGCCCGTAGTAGCATCCTGTTGCATCATTTCCAACTACGTTAAATTACACTGTAAGAAAGAATATGAAGACTAGGTCCTCCTTAGCTTTTTTGACCCTCGTTGATTACGTTCATAGTTGCAAACAATGTTAACAATTCATTAATCCAGTTTACATTGATACTAAGTTATACTATTAGACAGTACCTGAAGACTAGGTCGTCCCTAGCACCTTTGTTTCTCTTTGATAATGTTCTTAGTAGCAAACAATGTTAACGTTTCGTTACTCCAGTTATTGTTGACTCCAAGTTATACTGTAAGATATAATAAGAGAGCTATGTCCCTTTTATTCCATTTTCACTGTAAACCAATGTGATATGTCAGATCGAATGTCGGTATATAAAAATAAATAAAATAAATAATAGGTTTGAAATTTCATTTTTTAGTTCTTTCAGAACCCTGGGGTGTATATACCAACTAGTCCAAGTAATTCACTACTCTTCAGTTTGGCAATATTGCCTAATACATCCTCCAAGTTCACCGTGATTTGGTTCAGTTCATCCGGAATAATCACCCTTAAAAACCAGCTCCAGAACCAGTAATCAATGTAGCTTTCTTCAGTAATGGAGTTATCACAGATCTTTTCAATTTGTCTGGTAAACAACCCAACTCCAAAGAAGTGTTCAATATGTTGCAGCATCTGCAACAAGTTAACTGGTAAAGACTTCATCAGAAAAAGATAAGGATCTAATACACTCTGATAATTTACACTGATAATTTACTCCCTGTAATTCATTCATCCCCACTGGATGAAATTCATCCAAACCCCAAGTCTTATCTAACATCTTTGGACTTACATCCACTTATACCTCCATAAAGTCTAATATCTTTTCCTGATTTCTTTCTTGCATCAAAGATTTACAACCCTCTTGAACATTCTTATATCAGTATTCAACAAAATTATTACCACTCAGAGTTTCAGGAATAACTGTTCCAGATATACAATTTTCTCCCAAAGAAGAATGTACTAACCTAAAAATCTCTTTAGGTCTATTTTCAGCTGCCAGTATTTTATCTTCTAAAAAAAAAAAAAGCTTTAGCTAGAATCACTGCATGATGGTATCTGTTTCTTTATCAGTAACCAAAGAAGCAGAACACCTCTCTATTATAATCAAAATTGACAAAAGAGAGGGAAAAAGGATCAAAGTCCAATATCACTTTCAAACCCACTCCATTGGCAAATGACAATATCATAAAAAATCTTTGCTTTAAAGTTTACATCTGCAGCCTCTCGCCTCACAATGGGCCGCAAGCTTCAATCAGCTTGTAAAGCAGAATGTAATTTTTTTAATCATTTATTGTCATATTGCCTAACCCTAATCTAAACTTTATTCAAACAAATTACTTATCACTAAAACTCATTCAAAAAACCCCTAAAAAAGGTATACCAATATAGAAAACTTTTTTTACTTCCATTCAAAAAACCCCTAAAAAAGGTATACCAATATAGAAAACTTTTTTTACTTCACACTTTTCACTCTTATTTAACCATGAATCTTCTATAAAAGAATACTTAGCCAAGTCAACGTGAAATGTAAATCAAATTATTCCCGACATGAATCACGTTTCGATTGTAAAAACAATCTTCCTCAGGGGATCATTTCACAATGTTAGTTGCTTGAAACGGCCAATATTCTTCAATATCCCGGACAAACAATGTCTCACGCTCTTGTTCAAAAAATGGCGCCACGGCGTGAGACATTGTTTGTCCGGGATATTGAAGAATATTGGCCGTTTCAAGCAACTAACATTGTGAAATGATCCCCTGAGGAAGATTGTTTTTACAATCGAAACGTGATTCATGTCGGGAATAATTTGATTTACATTTCACGTTGACTTGGCTAAGTATTCTTTTATAGAAGATTCATGGTTAAATAAGAGTGAAAAGTGTGAAGTAAAAAAAGTTTTCTATATTGGTATACCTTTTTTAGGGGTTTTTTGAATGAGTTTTAGTGATAAGTAATTTGTTTGAATAAAGTTTAGATTAGGGTTAGGCAATATGACAATAAATGATTTAAAAAGAAATTACATTCTGCTTTACAAGCTGATTGAAGCTTGCGGCCCATTGTGAGGCGAGAGGCTGCAGATGTAAACTTTAAAGCAAAGATTTTTTATGATATTGTCATTTGCCAATGGAGTGGGTTTGAAAGTGATATTGGACTTTGATCCTTTTTCCCTCTCTTTTGTCAATTTTGATCTGTTTCTTTATGCCATACTAACATATCGCCCCACCCATGAGTTTTTGTCCATCTTTTCTTTCTTTTTCTTGCCGTCCTTCATTGGGTACATAATTCTGGCAAAAACCATGGAGCAGCAACTCTCCCTCCTAGTTTGCTCTTTCTCAGGAGCTACCTTATTCAAAGAGAACGCAATTGATAAATTCTACCAATCCACCAATATTAATATTCTCAATATGAATCAGTTGATTACACTATTCTGAATAAAATAATTCCAGATCTATGAGACCCCTACTTTTTCTTCCCCTTCCCCCTTTTTACTAACCTATTTACTCCCAACCATGCAAAATACTCACCAACTTATGATCCGACCAAATAACCTATTCAGTTACTCTGTTCAGACTCCTTAAGAGCCAAAAACCAGGTCTATCACATGATCCTTAGAATGTGTAGGGGACTAGACCAATTGAATTAATCCAAAATCCTGCATAGTTAATAAGAAACTTTGAGTCAACTTACTTGCAGGATCCTCCACATAGAGATTAAAATATCCTACGACAATCAGATTTGGAAAACTTGCTGCTACTTCCCCTATAAATTCCAATAAATTGTATATCCTGTTTACACCAACAACCCCCAGCTTTTCTTTCCCCCCAATTTTAACCAATAAGAGATCACAATCTAGAACAGGTTATAAAATGGCCAGATCTATATTCCAAGCAAACTTAAAAATGACTACTACCCCTCCTTCCCTGTCCCAATCCTGTGTCAAAATATAAACCTGTAGGGCATAATTGCAGTAGTAACACTGCACAATCTTCAGTTAACCAAGATTGTTAGAAAAACAAAATCTACCCCCTTCTAATATTAAATCATGGTGCACCTCCTTTTTACAAACTGGTCTTGCATTCAACAAAACACATTTCACTAAATTACCCTTACCACCCTTCTCCTCCCCTCTCCAACAATATTAGTTTCACCCAACATTTCCTCTGTATCCTCCCCTCCACATCCTTATATCCAGCCCCATATTGCCCTCTCCCTCCTACAGCCAGGACCCACCGAAACATATTAAATGTAATAAACAAAATACAGCAAAAACCCAACCAAATCCCAGATTTCATTAAGGGGTATCCCCCCTTTAGTGCAGCCTTTGGTGCACCTCAGCAGCGCATTGCTATGCAGCAGCTCAGCATTTGAATATGGAGCCTCCCCTGAAACGGAGAGGGGCAGAGGCAACAACTGCACAGCAGAGGGAGGGGCCAAAAGCCAGATCTTTCTAGCCTATTCCCCGGCCCAGCTGTTCAGCCCGCAGTAGTTGTAGAACTTAAGAACATAAATTGCCATGCTGGGTCAGACCAAGGGTCCCATCAAGCTCAGCATCCTGTTTCCAACAGAGGCCAAACCAAGCCACCAGAACCTGGCAAGGAGGAAATCCAGCAGCGACTCTCCTCTCTCCTCAAGTCGGCATGTTATGTGGGTAGGTAGTGGCAGCTCAACATTTGATATGGGGCTTCCCCTGAAATAGGGAGGGTAGAGGAGACAGTGTCATGGCAGACGGAGGGGATATTCCTGTATAGCTCTGGATCATATGCTTCCACAGCTGGCATTAGTTCAGTAGTCTGTTCAGATAAATTTACTAAGCTTCATTCAAAATATATAAGCCAATGCGTATTGCTGACGAAAAAGTCGCCATCATCAAATCACTAAACAGATTGGACTTTTGGGTTTAACTTCTGGGAATGGAATATATCCATTACTGCTTGTCATTTAAAATATACAGCCACTTCCACTGTTTGTTGTCCATTCATACAGAGAGCTAGCCTTATGCATAAAACACCTGTGAGAGAGTGAGAGTTTGTGTGCGGCTCGCCTACTGTCTAAGGTCTAGATTCATCAAACTATTGCATGCGATAGGAAAAGGGGCGGTAATACCACAATTATTGCATTTCCTACCTGCAACCACTGGGGGGGGGGAGGGGGGAGAGAGACTAGCTATAAGGCCCTTCTAGTAGTTAGCTATTTATATGTCTATAGGAGGCCCACCTAGTAACTCGAGGTGAGGTGTAGGTAGTAGTGTAGGGGTTAGGGACCACTTTGACATGCAGAGTGAGACGTACGAACAAAACAGGACACTCTTGTGAAGATTTGATGTCCTTCGGAGTGAGGAAATTCACACAACGATGAGATTTGTACGATGTTCTCTCAACCTAGCTTGATAGACTCTCTACCTGGGTAACATCAAGCTAGGTTGAGAAAACATCGTACAAATCTCATCTTAATTTTGGCAAAGCCAGCGCACATTATGCGTTATTATGCTTTTCGCATACGAAAACACCATAACGCGACTTGGAAAATAATCCCCTAAGTCAGTTAGAAACCTGCCATGGAAAAGAGATGCTGATGGAATTTCTGTATATGCACATCCTAAAGGTTTGTTTATTTACAAAATACTGACATTGTTTTTAGTGATTTCGTAATGAAATCTTAATTTTGAGAAGTTCAAAACAAAATTGTTTGAAACTATTCAAGGGGCCCATATAATAGCATAATTCTGTTAGTCTTTTTTTATTACATTATATGTAACATCCACTCGCGTGAAAGCCTGGACATGTCTTCCAGTTCCAAACATTTATTCAGCTGGAAATTCCTTCTTTATTTCTGTCCTATGCAGAGCCCAATTTATTGAGTGGGACTGCCCACAGTGTGAACAAGCGAGGTGTAAAGAGGCGGGACCTGGACATCGAGGAGCTGAGGGAGATCCTGTCGTCTTTGTTACCTTTTGTTCGAATTGAGCATGTCTTACCCACGAACAGTGAAGTGTTGAGTGATGCTGTAAGTTCTTTCTCTGTACTGCACACGCAGGGTGACAAAACTATTTATTTTATTTATTTAAAAGCTTTTATATACCGATGTTCATGTACTGGTACATATCACGTCGGTTTACATAGAACCAAAGTTGGAAATTACATCGAACAATCGAACATTATATCAAACAAGAGGGTAAAACTAATTCATATTCCAAATCTGATGTTCCAAAAAGCATACCAACTAGCGACCTAACACCTCTCTCCCCTCCCCTCCCCCTATAAACCTCCCCATAATTAAAGTCCTTTTTTCAACTTACCTATTAAAGGTTGCGATGTATATAACCAGGCATAATAAGCCACTATATATAAGTTCCTCTCAATTGACTCCTAACTATTTACTATGTATTATCTCTGTCTCTGTGTTCCCCTGTATTCACTAATAAACTGTTCCTACGCATGTAATTATGTTACCACACATTAATGTTTTAATGTTTCTATGTTCTTAATGTTACAATGTAAAAATAGCTTGACCCCATCTTGCTATTATCCTGTTATAATGTGAACCGATGTGATGTACCCCCAACGAATGTCTGTATACAAAAGCAAATAATAAATAAATAAAAATAAATATTGCTGGGTTTATAAGATGACAGGAGTAAGACCGGTTTGTTTTTGCATTAATTTTTAAAATTATGGGTTCAACTTCTGTGTAGAGAATGAATTATATTTAATAGTTAAACATTTGACACCAGGTTGTGCATTTTTTTGTACTATAAGCAAAACACATCCTTATGTTTGTATAATACAATATACTATTTTAGTTTCAATTTTTTTTCAGGATTTTTACCATTTATCATAATACAAGGAATAAATCTGTCATATCCAAAGCATGTTTTAGAAGCAACCAGGAGTGGGACAGAGAATGTACGTAATGAGAAAGTAAAGAACTATTTCTTGCATTGTGTTAAAACACTTTTTCTTGTCCATGTATGTTGCTCACAGATGAAGAGAAGCTTGATCAGTACTCCTCCATCAGACATGCTACCAACAGCTGAAGGTGGAAAATCAAATGCCTGGTTACGGCAAAAAAATGCAGGGATTTATGTACGACCTAGACTGTTTTCGCCTTACGTGGAAGAGGCTAAGGTAATAAGACAGAAGTAATGAATTAGAATTCTCCAGACTAATAAAAACCATGTGTTCTTTTTTCATTCATTTATTAAATTTCTTATTAATTTTCAGGCATAACATATTAGCATTTACTTTATTCAGGAAGGATTTTTCTTCCTGTAATCTCTTCAGAGTACACATCTGATTTATACTCTTTTGGGCTGCTCCTGCTAGCTGACTCCCAGGTTCTGTACTCTCTATCCCAGAAGTGGATTCTTTTTATGGGGGCGAGATTCTCATCTATGGCTTAGACATTGGTGTGATTTTCCTTGTGTGTGGTGATAATTGTGGCAACTCCGGGAGGGAGCTGTTGTAAACAAAACAGGCAGGACCAGGCACTGGATGTTACATAGAAACATAGAAATGACGGCAGAAGAAGACCAAACGGCCCATCCAGTCTGCCCAGCAAGCTTCGCACTTTTTTTTTTTCTCATACTTATCTGTTACTCTTGGCTCTTAGTAACCTTTTGGTTCTATTTCCCTTCCACCCCCACCATTAATGTAGAGAGCAGTGTTGGAACTGCATCTAAGTGAAATATCTAGCTAGCTTAGTTGGGGGTAGTAACCGTCGCAATAAGCAAGCTACACCCATGCTTATTTGTTTACCCAGACTATGTAATTCAGTCCTTGTTGGTTGTTGTCTGTATATAGATCCACTTTTCTTCATTCCCCTGCCGTTGAAGCAGAGAGTTATGCTGGAAATGCGTGAAGTATCAGTCTTTCTCCCCTGCCGTTGAAGCAGAGAGCTATGCTGGATATGCATTGAAAGTGAAGTATCAGGCTTATTTGGTTTGGGGTAGTAACCGCCGTAACATGCAAGCTACTCCCCGCATTTTTGTGAATGCAAATCCTTTTTTCCATATTTCCTCTTGCCTTTGAAGCTTAGAGCAATGTTGGAATCGCATTAACCGTGAGTATGTTTATTGAATAAGGGTATTATCTCCAGGCAGTAGCCGTCATTCCCGCGAGCCACCCACTCTTCATTCACGTCCTCTAGACTTTATGGATCCACAGTGTTTATCCCACGCCCGGCCTGGGCGGCGAATACCTGGACTGGTCTGACATCATGAGTCCGCCACTGCTTATTGAAACTAAATGATAGTTTACTGATTTCTTAAAGGCAAATCAAAGTCCATTTTAAATAAGTGTGCAGATACAGATGATTTGTTGTACAGTTAGGGTGTTTCATTCTGGGTAGGTGTCCTTTTCTTCAGCAGCCTTGTAGAGCTTCCCATGGTGATGGTAATTGTGCACTAAAGCTCTCCCAGTGGCTTAATCGAGATTCCTATATCAGGGGCTCCAGCATCTTCCCAAACACCCAGCCCTGTATCCTGGTCCCATGTGGTTGGAGATCTGAATGGTGACTCCCTGATCTTACTTGATTCCTTTAGCTGTCCAAAAAAAGGGTGACTCCTCAGGTTGAAAAGTCTGATATTAGGAACCTGCTGATCCAGCCAAGTTCCCAGTGAGGAGGGATAGCTTAAAAAAAAACAAACCTCCTCACAACAAAAGAGAAATACTTTCTGGTCAGAATCTTCCTAGACTGGTGTTCGTGCTGTCACAGGCGCTTGCCACATTCATGGGGTGAATGGGCTCACTGATCTTTGGTGCGAGGCAGCGAGGATGACCTTCAAAGGAGCAGGGTTTAAACACAGTCCCTTCTACAAAAGATTTCTCTCAGCCTTCATGCACCTCGCATAGCCAAGGCTGTCACAGTTGCTTGTCACATTCAGGGAGTTAATGGGCTCACTGGTCTTCAGTCAAGTGCAAGTTCCAAAAGGATTCAGGCCAAAAGCTTTCCTTATTGACAGGGGCGGATTGGCCTATCGGGGGATCGGGCATCCCCCGGTAGCTGATCGCTCCAGTCACATGGTCTGCCGTGTGCGGCCGTGACAGAGCCGTGCTCGGCAGACCACATGACGTGTCCTGGGCCGGACTGGGCGGCGAATACTCAGGCCGGTCCGACAACATGAGTCCGCCGCTGCTTATTGAAACTAAATACCTAGAATCCATTGGCAGGTTGTGCACAGTGAATCCCCCTCCAAAAAGGGAAACTGGTGAAGCAGGGAGGCTTCACTAGGGAGGGACAAACATTTAGATCTTTCCTGTTCTGTCTGCTCTGATCTAACTCTAGGTACACCTTTAGTCACAAAATAGCTGTTTATAAAGGGCATGAGTAACCTGTCCCGGTGGTTCTAGGTGAGAGGAGGGCAAGAGGAGATGGATAGCTCAAGATATTTCATCTCTGGAAATGGAACTAGGGCATACAATGACAGACTGGGGGATCTGGTCACATTCCTAGTATATTTCTAGTCTCTGAAGATGAGCAGTTCACTATGGGTCATTCTCATGGGCCACATGACCATTGCAGTGAATAGATTTTTCCAGAGCTTTCTGGAAAGGTGAAAAAGCCTTTCATTGCTTATGTGTAGTAGTTCCTGTGCTGCTACTGCCTTCTGGCTCATCTCAGTTCCTTTTTGTCAACTGGATTGTCAGATCTATCTTCACCACTGCACTCTTGCAGAATTGCTCAAGAGAATTTTTCTTTTTCTTCTGGTTTTTGCCATAAAAACCCTAGTTTTCTCCTAGGACAAGCAGGACGGTAGTCCTCACATGTGGGGGACATCATCCGATGGAGACTGGCACGGAAAAACTTTTGTCAGTTTCTAGAAACTTTGACCAGCACACTGAGCATGTCCAACATTTGTTTTGCCTATTTGTGCCAGCCTGTAAACAGTTATGATGGTAAATAACTTAATGACGGTATAGAAAAGATTTTAAATAAATAAATATCCACGCGTCATCCCCCTTCAGTCTCTTTTTCCACAGTGCAGTTGTCTCGGTTCATGGAACTCTGCTTCCTTTCCTTTTTTTGTGCTTTTTTCAGGATTTTTCCCTGTTCCATCAACTGGTCCCCCTTCACGGTTGGTGCCTCTCCTCGGTACGGTAGGTAAAATAATTGTTTCTCCTTTTTTGTGGGCGATTCCTAGTGTCCCATTTCTCAGTGGGCCCAGTCATCGACCGCACTTTGGTTGCTTCTCATGGTTTCGTCCGGCTTTCGTTGGTGCCCCCAGTGCCCGCGGACCATGTCTATCACGGATCCCCATGAGGTTTGCATCTTCTGCCTGGGATCTTTGCATGACGTCCAAGGGTGTCAGTTGTGTGTTCAGATGACAAGATGGAAAAACTTTTCAGTTCCAAAAAGTCTGCTCCGTCCACACCCATGTCAGAGTCATCGGCACCGGGGAGTTGCGGAGAGCCCCTTGTTAGGCTTCCTCTTGCGACTCCCCCTCTTACATCTGCCATGTATGTATTTATTTATTTATTTAAGACTTTTTTATATACCGGAGCTCATGTACTGGTACATATCGCTTCGGTTTACATATAACCAGATAGAAATACCAAATATATGGTGTACATTGAACATTAACAAAAACAGTTAGCAATTAATAAATAAGTAAGGTATACATTAAACATGGATTATTTTGAATTTGAAACATAAAATATGTACAGTGAACTATTAATAAATAATAAGTAGGGTATACATTGAACCTAGCGTATTAATCAAGAAGCATAACAGTATGGTGCAGTATAGGTGGTAGGTAACTTAATGATGGTGTGCGAGTTTAAGTGAAGGCTTCGGTGAAGAGCCAGGTCTTCAAATTCTTCTTGAATGTTCGCAGGCATGGTTCTAAGCGCAGTTCCGATGGAAGATTGTTCCAGTGCTATCGAGAAGGCGCGTTTCTTCATTGACGACTTGGCAGGGGGTACATAAAGGGTGCCTAGATACGTTGTTCTAATGGGTCTAGATGCTGAATGAGATCGGAGAGGGCAATTTAGTTCAAGTGTGGTTTGTGAGTGGATAGTTTTGTGTATTATAGTTAGAACTTTGTATAAAATTCTGAACTTTATGGGGAGCCCAGTGTAGGTTCTTGAGTATAGGAGTGATGTGTTCGCCTCTGCCAGTATTGGTTAGGATCCTGGCTGCGGAGTTCTGTAGCATTTGTAATGGCTTTGTAGTGACCGCTGGTAAGCTGATAAGAATGGAGTTGCAATAGTCGATTTTTGAAAATAGGATAGATTGGAGAACTGTACGGAAGTCATGGAAATGAAGGAGAGGTTTCAAATTTTTTAGTATATTTAGTTTGTGATAATTCTTTTGTTGTATTATTGACGAATTTTTTTAAGTTCAGTCGGTTGTCTAAGGTTACTCCTAGGTCTCTTATATGTGTCGTCGATGTCAGTTCAGTTGGTAGGAGGTTTTCGTCCTGGGTGATGAGCAGTAGTTCTGTTTTTGCAGTGTTAAGTACAAGATTAAGGCTGGTGAGGAGTGTGTTAATGGATTGTAGGCAGTTGCTCCAGAACTTTAAAGTTTTTGCTATTGATTCCGAGATTGGTATCAGGATCTGGACGTCGTCAGCGTAAATGTAATATGTAACTTTTAAGTTTGAGAGGAGTTGACAAAGGGGTAGAAGATAGAGGTTGAATAAAGTGGGGGATAAAGAGGATCCTTGAGGGACTCAGTGTGGCTTTGTATCATGGGAATGGTGACCGATCTCCTCTGGTCTCACCGGTTTCCAGGGCATTGGTATCCTCCGCTTCCTCTGCACCGGGGAAAAACTAGGCTGAGCACCATGGGAGATCCCACAAGCACAGACACCGATCAGTCACTGTCCATGCGTGACTCTGGTGCTATACCAGTAACTGTACCGCCACCGAAGTGATCCCATGCCTTGGAGGCCCCATCCTCTAATATACCTGGGAGTCCTAGGCGTTCCCCACTAATATCAGTCCTGGGCACCATGCCTCCCCAGAGAACAGAGGAAAGAGCCAGTGACATATTGGCCCCCTCCGTCAGTCCTAACCTCACCAGACTTCCAGGAGGAGTTGGACCACAAGGTGCAGACCGTGGTGCTCAGAGTTCTATGGAGCATCAAGCCGCCTGTGCCCCCATACCGGTGCCAAAGCCTATGCCGTCTATGCTGGCACCTCTGCTCGAGCATCTGGATGTCCTGTTAGGCACCCTACCAACGCAACTGGTGCCCAAGGGATCTTCGGTTCCCCGGTGGCCACCGATGCCCCCCCTTAGGAGCAATCCCCATCATCGGGTCCGAGGAGGAGGAAGATGCGGCCGGTGCCGCATTTCTAAGGCCTTGTTTTCCAGAGCCTATGCTAGGGTAACCGTCTATTCCCACGATGCCCTGGGTTTCTCCGAAACTTTCGGAACCCAGGGCTGGAATCCCCCCTCAGGTCTCGCTCATGCCGCGATGGCCTTAGCAAGGAGGAAGACCCCTATGACCCATGAGGGAATGATGCCTCGGAATCTTTGTCCGAGTACTCGGATGACCCCCTATCTGAGCCTTCACCGCTGGAGGAGAGACGTCGATCTCTAGAGGATCTCTCTTTTGCGGGGTTCATCAGGGCCATGGCCAAGGCTATCCCCTTCCAGTTGCTTATGGAGTAGGATTTGCAGGATAAGATGCTGGAGGTGCTCCAATTTGTCAGCACTCCCAAGGAGATCGTGGCAGTTCCCATCCATGACATCTTCAAGGATCTTCTCCTTCGGATGTGGGAGCACCCAATCTCTATCTCCCCCATAAATAGGAAGGTGGATGCTACCTATTTGGTTCAGCAGGCTGTGGGATTTCAGGCAAAATCTTCCCCACCAGTCAGTGGTAGTGGAGTCTGCCCTTAAGAAAGCCAGGCGCTTCCGTACTCATTCCTCTGCCCCTCCAGGGTGAGAACATAGGGAGCTCGATGCTCTGAGCAGAAAGGTTTTTCAGAGCGCTATGCTTATCACCCGTATTGCCACATACCAGTTGTATATGACCCAATACAACCGGAACCTCTGGAAACAGATCCAGGACCTCACACAGAGCTTGCCGCAGCAGCAACAGGAGGCGTTCTCGACCATTGTCCTGGAGTGTCTAGACGCTGGAAAACACAAGGTGAGATTCACCTATGACTTTGAGTCGGCGACCCGAGTAACCGCTGTGGGTATCGGAGCCCACAGATTGGTTTGGCTGCAGGCTCTTGATCTCTGCCCAGAGGTGCAAGAGAAGCTAGCAAACCTTCCCTGCACAGGTAACAACCTCTTTGGGGATAAGGTCCAGGACACGGTGGCTCAATTAAAGGACCACCACAAAACCCTTCAGCAGCTCTCTGCTAGCGCTTCTGACGCCCCTTCTGCCAGGAAATCTTCCAGGCCAGTTCAAAGAAATATTTTTTTATAGGCAGAGGAAATATTATTCTCCTGCCTTCCAAGCCCATGTACTGCGCGCTGGCTCCAGGGACATTCTCGTCAGCAGCGAGCACCCAGGCCTCGATCAGGCCCCGGCTACAGGTTGTTTTTTTTTTTTTTACTGGTGGCAAGGGAGCACAAGCCAATCAAGCATACCCCTGACATCAGATCCCCCAGTAGGAGGCAGGCTCTCCGGCTTCACCCTTCACTAGGAGGACATCACTTTGGATCAATAGGTCCTTTCCATAGTCTGTCAGGGGTACCTCCTCAATGTCAGATGGCTCCCGGAGACCTTTCCCCCATGTCCATCATGAGGTTTGTCCGCCCAGCAGGTCATACTTTGGACAGAGCTCTCCTCCCTTCTCGAAGCAGGCTCAGTAGAGCCTGTTCCTCTCCCTCAGCAGGGCCAAGGATACTATTCGAGTATTACCTCATTCTGAAGAAAAATGGTGGCTCGTACCCCATTCTCTACCTCAGGGCGTTGAACAAATTTCTCTTAAGAGAAAAGTTCAAGATGGTCTCTCTGGGCATGCTGATACCCCTCCTCGAAAGAGGAGACTGGCTCTGTTCCCTTGATCTCAAGGAGGCTTACGCCCACACAGCCATTTTCCCTGGCCACCGGAAATACCTCCGCTTCGTGGTGGGGAAGGCTCACTACCAATACAAGGTGCTGCCCTTTGAGTTGTTCTCAGCTCTTCGCGTCTTCACCAAATGCCTAGCGGTGGTGGCTGCATATCTCAGTCGTCGTGCGGTGCATGTTTTCCCAAACCTAGTCCACAGTGGACTTTGTGGTCACAGTGGCAACAAGCCTCCCAAGACCTCGAGACTTGTCTTTCAGTCACGGAACCTCTGAGGGCGTTTCTTTCCTGGTGGGAAAACCTCTCCAATTTGGAGTGGGGGATTACTTCTGGGCTGTCCCACCTCAAGTGGTCCATCCTCAGGGCTGGGGAGCCCATGTGGATGGCTTCCACATGCAGGGTCTCTGGACTGCTCACAAAGCCCGCTGTCCAATAAATTTTCTAGAGCCTCGGGTGATCCATTACGCCTTCTGGGCGTTCAGGGACTGGTTGTCACACAAGGAAGTTCTAATCCGGACGGACAACCAAGTTGTAATGTGGTATATCAACAAACAGGGAGGCATGGGATCGTTCCTCATCTGTCACGAGGCGGTGCAGGTGTGGCCTGGGTCCTGTCACAGGGGATGTCACCGCGAGCGACGTACCTGCCTGGGATTCAGAATCTACTAGCGGATCAGCTGAGCTGCTCCTTCCAGCCACAAGCATGGTCCCTTGATCTGGGGGTAGTGGCCAGACTGTTTCATGGGTGAGGGACCCCAGATGTGGACCTCTTTGCCTCCCTGTGCAATTACAAGGTGAGCAGCTTCTGCTCCCTGTCGCCGGGGATAGACATCTGGCCCGCGACACCTTCTCTCTTCACTGGGGGGGGGGAGGGGTCTGCTGTATGTGTATCCCACTCCTCTTAAAAATCCTGCTGAAGTGTTTCAACAGGATAGAGGGTCCATGATCCTCGTGGTGCCTTTGTGGCCCTGACAGGTTTGGTTCCCTCTCCTCCAGGATCTGTCGATCAGGGACCCCATCCGGCTGGGGACCGCGCCCGATCTGAGAACTCAGAACCAGGGCATCCTGCGCCATCCGAACCTCCGGGCACTAACACTCACGGTGTGGATGTTGATCGCCTAGATTTTCAGCCCCTTGCCCTCTCGACAGTGTCTCCCAGTGCTGGTGGCTTCTAGAAAGCCTTCCACCAGGAAATCTTACAGTTTGAAATGGAGAAGGTTCTCCACCTGGTGTACGGAGCATGACTTGGATCCCTTCACATGCCCCCTTCCCAAGCTGTTGGACTACTTGTGGCACCTTTCCAAGTCTGGGCTTCAAATCAGCTCAATCAGGGTTCATCTTAGCACTGTAAGTGCGTACCATTGAGGTGTTTCTGGCACACCCATATAAGTGTGAAAGAAACTAAACAGGACCGATGCCTTGGAAAGTAAAATATTTTATTCTAATTAATCCAGGTTAGAAGTAATAGTGCCCGACCCTGGCAGAGTTTCGCCTTTTCGGCTGCATCAGCGGTTCATTTATCCAGATTATGCAAGTGTGTTTAACCTTCACAATTGCATAGAGATGTCAGTATCTGCTTTTTCCTTTTCTTCGATACACCCAATATTGTGGCACCGCATAAAGAAAGCAAATTACGGAGTATACGTCAATGAGCCCCTGACGCAGCCGAAAAGGCGAAACTCTGCCAGAGTCGGGCACTATTACTTCTAACCTGGATTAATTATTTTATTTATTTATTTAGAAGATTTATATACTGATGAACGTTGGGAACATCTCATCGGTTTACATTAAACAAAATTATAGCTAACCGAGCTTTACATAGAAATTGGAACCAAAATGTAAAAAGGAACAGAATAGATAATTAATAACAAGACAGAATCAACATCTTAACTTATGAAGGGCATTAACTGAAAAAGGGGGAAATTAAATATAAAAAGGGAGGAAAGAAGGGAGGAGCTATTTACAGGAAAACTGTGGGGTATAATAATAGAAGTAAAATAATAATAATAAGGAATTCAATTGCAAATTGTAAAGTGCCAGGGGAGGATGTTAAGTGAATGCTTGCTTGAAGAGGCACGTTTTTAGGTTGTGTTTACATTTTTTTGGGCAGGGTTCCTGCCGCAGGAAGGGAGGGAGTTTGTTCCAAAAGACAGGCTCAGCTAAAGAAAGTGCCCGAGCTTTGGTGGAAGCAAGTTTGGATTGCTTAGGTGAGGGAATAACAAGAGTAGCCCTGTGCTGTTGCCTTATTGGTCTGTTTGATTTGTGAAAGATGAGGTGATCAGAGAACCAGTGCATGTCTTGGTTGTGGAGGGCCTTATGAATCAGTGTGAGGGTTTTATAAGATATTCTTTCGGCAACAGGTAACCAATATAAGCTTTTAAGAACAGGGGTGATGTGGTCGTTTTTATGTGTGTTAGTGAGGATACGTGCAGCAGCGTTTTGTAGAAGCTGGAGCGGCAGCAACGTACTTTTGGGTAAACCTAGAAGTATAGTGTTGCAATCTATTTTGGAAAGAATGAATGCTTGCAGTATGGTGTGAAAATCATTGAGGTGCAGAAGGGGTTTGATTTTTTTTGAGGGAGTGTAGTTTGAAGTAACCGGATTTGAGAGTGGTGTTGTGTTTTTTAAATGAGGTGGCAGTCAATAGTGATGCCAAGACTGCGAACCTGTTGGCTGAAGGCAACGGTGTTTTTACTTTCCAAGGCATTGGTCCTGTTTTGTTTCTTTCACATCTGTGGCTATGCTCGACCGATTTCAGATTTGTTTCTTTGGACACCCATATCGGTGCAGCCTTTAGTAGATCACTTTGCGCGGGGCCTACTCCAATTGAAGCCCCCCTGTTCAGCCTCCTGTTGCATCCTGGGACCTCAGCATTGTCCTGGCATGGCTCATACATCCTGCCTTCGAGCCGTAGCGTTCCTGTGACCCAAGGTTCCTCACCTGGAATGTTATATTCCTAGTGGCTATTACTTCTGCTTGTACGGTCAGTGAACGTCAGGCCTTGGTTACATACCTGCCGTACATAAGGTTCTTTCACGATCATGTAGTCTTGCGTACACACACCCTAAGTTCCTGCCTAAGGAAGTGACTGATTTCCACATTAATCAGTCCATTGTTTTACCTACCTACCTTTTCCAAGCCACCCAGGGGAATGGGCTCTTCATATTTTGGACTGCAAGAGGGCTTTGGCTTTTATTTAGAATGCACAGCCGGTCACAGGCTGTCCACTCAGCTCTTTGTGTCCTTCGATACCAGTAGGCTGGGGTTAGCGGTGGGTTAAACAGACATTATCCAACTGGCTGGCAGATTGCATCACCACCTGCTATGTGCAGGTGGGCCTTCAGCTGACCGGCCAAATAAAAGCTCACTCCTGTGCAGGCCATGGCAACATCGGTTGCTCATCTGTGAGCAGTCCCTGTTGTCAAAATTTGCCGTGCCGCAACGTGGAATTCTCTTCACACGTTTGCAGCTCACTACTGCTTGAATAAAGATGGGTGGCAGGACAGTGTTTTTGGTCAGTCCGTCCTGTGCAGTCTTTCCCAGACCTGAACCCAACTTTTCCTGCCTAGTACCCCTGGTTGGAGCCAGGCAGACCCCTGCCGACTAACAGAGCCGCAGTTATTGTGTCTTTGGCACTTTGTTCGGCACCTGTTGATCTTGCCTGTTAACGGAGACAGCCTGGAGCTTGGTATTCACCCACGTGTGAGGACTACCATCCTGCTTGTCCTAGGAGAAAGCACGGTTGCTTACCTGTAACAGGTGTTCTCCTAGGACAGCAGGATGTTAGTCCTCAGGAATCCCGCCCGCCACCCCACGAAGTTGGGTTCTCCTTCCGGTTTGTTTTATTTTTTTCGCTCGTATTTTTCTGTCACAAGACTGAAGGGGGACCTTGCAAGGATGCGCGGATACTGGCATGCTGGGCATGCTCAGTGTGCTGGTCAAATCTTCTAGAAACTTTGACAAAAGTTTTTCTGTGCCAGGCTCCATCGGGTGATGTCACCCACATGTGAGGACTAACATCTTGCTGATCTAGGAGAATACCTGTTATAGGTAAGCAACTGAGCTTTCTCCTCCTTAGATTTTTGACACTTTGTTTTATTTATTTATTTATTTATTTATTTATTTATTTATTTTTATGTCCTTGCTGAGCCAGCCATCACTTTTTTTTTTGTGTTTGTCTGTTGTCAGCAGGTCTCTGGGCTGAATCTTTCTTCTCTTCAGACCAATTATTTTAAGAGAATTTCTTCTTTTTTTATTTTACCTTGTTGATTTTGCGAAGCATGTCTGAGAAGCAGGTCAGTGGCCTCAAGTTCTGTTCCAAGTGCAAACAAAGATGTCAATCGCTAATCATCTTGAGATTTGCTAGAAGCAGAACCCCTGGTTTTCTGTGGCAGTTTTTTCAAAATTCTCTGGCAGTTATTTGGCAAATTTATATAATTTTACTTAGATTCAGAACGTGGACTACACGAAAGTCAATTTTTTATTGAAAATTCACATTTTTAAACAATATTTAAATTGTATACACAAAAAATGTGCTGAATACGAAAATCAACAATTTATCGAATTAAGACACAAGTTACAAACTTAACTGAAATGTCATTTTTGTTTTGAGTTGAAATAGTGCAGCCATCCTTTTTATATTTTCTTGACAAACTTCTTGTCTTTCGGTGTATATTAGCTTATGTATGGTGAAAATGTCCTCAACGTCAGCAGTTTGTCATGCTGTTAATTACACAGAAAAATGTGTGCATATATTGGGCACATGGCAACAGACACACAAAGGAGTTGAATTAACACAAGTTTGGCACTACTGCTGACGAGTTTCAATCCTCAAGGCTTCTATGAATTGAAATTAAGCTGTGGGCACAACAGTTACAGACTTCCAAAAAGGCATCCAGCTCTTTGTAGCTGGCATATGGTTGACCACATATGCAGGTGCAAGAATCTTCATCTGCTGCTGGTAAGTTGGACTTGCTGGCAAAAAGAATGCTTAAATCTTGGGGAAAATATTCTTAAAGTTAAACTATCACTGGCTGTATATATATATTAGTTTTTAAGGTTAGTATTGTTTGCATGTGTAAAGAATTGTATGTGTTTAGGGATAACAGACCTTGGATTAGTTTGGTGAGCTTGTAACAGTACTTGTTTGCAAGTATTATAGTAATGATGGCAAAAAAGAACCAAATGGTCCATCCAGTCTGCCCAGCAAGTTTCATAAGGTAGTAACTGCCGCTCCGTGCAGGTTACTCCCATGTTTGTCTTAAGGATAGCAACTGCTGCTTTGCTTCATTTCCATCCTCTAGCCTTTAGAGATCCACAGTGTTTATCCCATGTTCCTTTGAATTCTTTTAACTGTTTTTTGTCTTCACCCTCTCCTCTGGAAGGGCATTCCAGGCATCCACCACTCTCTCCATGAAGAAATATTTCCTGACATTGGTTCTAAGTTCTCCACCCTGGAGTTTAATTTCATGACCCCTAGTTCTATTATTTTCTTTCCAATGGAAAAGGTTCAAAGTTTGTGCATCATTAAAACCTATCTGGTATCTGAAGATCTGCATCATATCTCCCCTGCACCTTCTCTCTTCCAGGGTATACATATTCAGATGCTTTAGTTTCTCCTCATAAACCTTCCAATACAGACGCCACCCCATTTTAGTTGCCCTTTTCTGGACCGCCTCCATTCTGTCTAACCTTTTTGAGATATGGGCTCCAGAACTTGAACACAGTACTCCAAGTGAGGCCTAACCAAGGACCTGTACAAGGGCATTATCGCTTCCTTTTTCTTACTGGTTATTCATCTCTAAGCAGCCCAACATTCTTCTGGCTTTAACTATCGTTCTGTTGCATTGCTTCACCAAACACTATTACCCCAAGTTCCCTCTCTTGGTCCAGGCACATCAGTTTTTCACCCCCCATCACACAAAGCTCTTTTGGATTACTGCAGCCCAAATGCATGACTCTGCACTTCATGGCATTGAATCCCAGGTGCCAAATCTTTGACCACTCGTCAAGCTTTCTTTACTCACTTTTCATTCTCTCTTCTCCTTCAGGCGTGTCCACTCTCTTGCAGATCTTAGTATCATCCGCAAATAGACAAACTTCTGCAGTTTTGCTCACAAAGATATTGAACAGAACTGGTCCCAACACCGATCCTTGTGGCACTCCACTTAACACTGATCTCTTTTCAGAATAGGCTCCATTAACCATTACATGCTGTCTCCTATCAGTCAACCAGTTTGTAATCCATCCCACCACCTTGGGGTCACTCCCAAGCTTCTTTTTATTCACAAGCCTCCTATGCGGGACTGTATCAAAAGCTTTGCTGAAATCCAAGTGGATCACATCAAGCGCTTTTCCTCGATCCAATTCTCTAGGCACACAAAAAAAAAAGCCAGATTTGTCTGACATGACCATCTCCTGGTGAATCCATGCTGCCTCTGCTCCAGCAACCCACCGGATTATAGATAGTTCATTATCCTTTCCTACAGCATAGTCTCCATTATTTTCCTACCACCTAGGTGAGGCTAATTGGCCTGTAGTTTCCAACCTTCTCTCTGCTACCACTCTTGTGAAGCAGGAACACCACCACTCTTCTCCAAGCCCGTGGCACCACTTCCATTTGCAGAAATCTATTGAACAGGTCCTTCAGTAGACCTGCCAGCAGATCTCTGAGCTCCCTCAGTATCCTGGGATGTATCTCATTGGGCCTCATGACCGTGTCTACTTTCAGGTTGCCTAGCTCTTCCTATACATTCTCTTCTGTAAACAGATTTTTGTCTATCCCATCCCCATCTATATCAACCAGCAACAGTCCTCCTCCAGGGTCTTCTTTAGTGAATATCGAACTGAAGTATTTCTTTAATATTTGCCATTTCTTTGTTTCTCTCCACACACTGCTCCTCGTCACCTTTCAATTTCACTGTACCACTTCTGGTCTCCTTTTTTTCTCTGATATATGTGAAAAAAATGTTTTGTCACTTCACTTTACATCTTTGGCAATCCTTTCTTCTGCTTTCATTATTTTTCTTCGTCTCTCTCAGTTTTAACAGATATTCTTCCCTTTTTTGCTTTTATTTTTTTAGCCAACTCCTTAGAGAACCAGATCGGTTTCTTTTTCCTCTTACTCTTGTTTACATTGTTTACATTTCTAACATATCAATGTGTTGCCTTTGTAATACTCCCTTTTAATTTGGCCACTGTTCCACCTCACCCATTTTCCACCTCACCCATTTTCCACCTCACCCATTTTCTCCCAGTCTTCCAGTTCTTCCTCCAGGTGCGTCACCATTTTGACACAGTCCATATTTGTGAATTTCATAACTCGGATTTTCATGTGACTTCTTTGTATCCTATTTTCGAAATTGAACATTATCGTATGATGATCACTGGTGCTCAGGTGTGCCCTACCCGAACATTAAACATATCACCAGTACTGAGCACTAGATTGAGTATCACACTCTCCCTTATGGGTTCCATTACCATTTGTTTGAACAGAGCCCCTTGAAGGGCATCCACTATAGATTCCGTAGAAGGGATATTCCAATCCACATCCAGTGGAGTGAAATCGCCAAGAGCAGCACTTCTCCCGTCTTTCCCACCTTTTGAATGACTTCAGTGAGTTCTCTGTATAGTTCTTCAGTTTAAATCAGTGGGAAAATGGAAGCACCACCTTTTTTTTTTTTTTTTTTTTTTTTGAGAGAGAAACACAGAACTCTACCTTCCAGATTTTCTGGGTGTGGTGAAATCAGTTGTACAACAATAGGTATTGAACCAAGCAATACTACACATAGTATTCTAGCACCTGTGGTATAGCTGAGGGCTGCACAGCTTAGTGTGTGTTTAGGAATAAAAGACATTGGGTTAGTAATTAGGTTAACTATTTTAAGTATTAGAATTGTGAGTTTGCAACAGTCACTTAATTGATCTGAAAAGTTGAGAGTACTGGTTCCTGGACAACTAGTTACTAGTTTGATTCCCTTCCTCCTACCCACCCACCCACCCACTTCTCCTTAAGAACATAAGAAATTGCCATACTGGTTCAGACCAAGGGTCCATCAAGCCAGCATCCTGTTTCAAACAGTGGCCAATCCAGGCTACAAGTACCCAAACACTAAGTAGATCCCATGCTACTGATGCCATTAATAACAGTGGCTATTACCTAAGTCAGCTTGATTAATAACAGTTAATGGACTTCTCCTCCAAGAACTTATCCAAACCTTTTTTAAACCCAGCTACACTAACTGTGCTAATCACATCCTCTGGCAGCAAATTCCAGAGCTTAATTGTACATTGTGCTACTTCCTAACTTCATGGAGTGCCCCTTAATCCTTCTATTATCCAATAGAGTGAATAACCAATTCACATTTATCCGTCTAGACCTTTCATGACTTTAAAGACTTCTATTGATCCAAAGACAACGACAAACCTTTTCCGTAGGAAAAAAATCAGCAGAACCAGGGGTCACGATTTGAAGCTCTAGGGAGGAAGATTCAGAACCAATGTCAGGAAGTATTTCTTCACGGAGAGGGTGGTGGATGCCTGGAATGCCCTTCCGAAGGAAGTGGTGAAGACCAGAACTGTGAAGGACTTCAAAGGGGCGTGGGATAAACACTGTGGATCCATAAAATCAAGAGGCCGTCAATAAAGAGTGGGTGGCTCGCCAGAATGACGGCTACTGCCTGGAGATAATACCCTTATTCAATAAACATACACATGGTTACTGTGACTCCAACATCGCTCTAAGCTACAACAGCAAGAGGAAATGTGGAAAAAAGGATTCGCACTCACAAAGTGGGGAGTAGCTGGCTTGTTACGGCGGTTACTACCCCAAACCAAATAAGCCTGATACTTCACTTTCAATGCATATCCAGCATAGCTCTCTGCTTCAACGGCAGGGGAGAAGAAAAACTGATACTTCACGCATATCCAGCATAGCTCTCTGCTTCAACGACAGGGGAGAAGAAGAAAAACTGATACTTCACGCATATCCAGCATAGCTCTCTGTTTCAACGACAGGGGAGAAGAAGAAAAACTGATACTTCACGCATATCCAGCATAGCTCTCTGCTTCAACGGCAGGGGAGAAGAAAAACTGATACTTCACGCATATCCAGCATAGCTCCCTGCTTCAACAGCAGGGGAGTAGAAAAACTGATACTTCACGCATATCCAGCATAGCTCTCTGCTTCAACGGCAGGGGAGAAGAAAAAAGGATTCGCACTCACAAAGCGGGGAGTAGCTGGCTTGTTACGGCGGTTACTACCCCAAACCAAATAAGCCTGATACTTCACTTTCAATACATATCCTGCTTCAACGGCAGGGGAGAAGAAAAACTGATACTTCACGCATATCCAGCATAGCTCCCTGCTTCAACGGCAGGGGAGAAGAAAAACAACCAATAAGGGCTGAATAACACAGTCTGGGTAAAACAAATAAGCATGGGTGTAGCTTGCTTATTGCGGCGGTTACTTCCCCTACTACCCATAACTAATCAAGCTTGATATTTCACTTGGTTGCAGCTCCATCACTGCTCTCTACATTAATGGTGGGGGTGGAAGGGAAATAGAACCAAAGAGCTAAGAGAAACAGATAAGTATGAGAAAAAAAATGTGAAGCTTGCTGGGCAGACTGGATGGGCCGTTTGGTCTTCTTCTGCCGTCATTTCTATGTTTCTATGTTTCTATCATATCCCCCCTCAGTCATCTCTTCTCCAAACTGAACAGCCCTAACCTCTTTAGCCTTTCCTCATAGGGGAGCTGTTCCATCCCCTTTATCATTTTGATCGCCCTTCTCTGTGCCTTCTCCAATGCAACTATATCTTTTTTGAGATGCAGCAACCAGAATTGTACACAGTATTCATGGTGTGGTCTCACCGTGGAGCAATACAGAGGCATGACATTTTCCATTTTATTCACCATTCCCTTCCTAATAATTCCTAACATTTGTTTGCTTTTTTGACTGCCACAGCACACTGAGCTGATGATTTCAGTGTATTAAAAAAACAAAACAAGACCAATGCCTTGGAAAGTAAATTTACTGAATACAGTAATGCCAGACTCCGGCCGAGTTTCGCCTTTTCGACTGCATCAGGGGCTTATGAATTCATACTTTACAAATGTGTTCACATACACATTTGTGTAAGAGTGTAAATCTCAGCTGCTTTGAAATGGTTACAATGGTAATTTGACAACCACTTTATATTTATATCTTGAAGATTACTCAAAGATTCTTCACTTGGCATTCACATATCTCAATTTCAACAAAACCCGAAAATGGTGCGATGCAGTCCACACACAAGGAAGGTGACAGCCAATATGTGCTCAGACACAAAGGAGCAACTTTTTCGGATTTTGTTGAAATTGAGATTTGTGGATGGTGGCTCCTAATATGGAACTTAACATTGTGTAACTACAGCTTGGTTTCCCTATTTGCATCACTTTGCACTTGTCCACGTTAAATTTCATCTGCCGTTTGGATGCCTAATCTTCCAGTCTCGCAATGTCCTCCTGCAATTTATCACAATCCATTTGTGATTTAACTACTCTGAATAATTTTGTATCATCTCCCACTTTGATTACATCACTTGTTGTATTCCTTTCCAGATCATTTATAAATATATTGAAAAGCATTGGACCAAGTACAGATCCCTGAGGCACTCCACTGTTTACCTTATCCAACTGAGAAAATTGACCATTTAATCCTACTCTCTGTTTCCTGTCTTTTAGCCAGTTTGTAATGTACAAAAGGCCTCTTATCCCATGACTTTTTAGTTTTCTGTTAAGCGCCAAATTACGCTTTATGACGCTTATCCAGGGATACAAGAACACTTAGATTTTGTAGAAAGTATAATTTTTATTGATCAATATAAGTATTCTTGGGAGATGCTGGATGCACTTTCTGTGATAAACTGACCACCAGCATCTCCTTGTATACATGAACTGATCCTTCTTTTATAGGTAAAATACAATACAGTACTAGGTCAGAAATTCTGTACTTGTGTGACCACCTAGAGAATCATGTCAACAGAATGATAGATTATCCCTAAACTACCCTGATTATTTTTCCAAGGTGGGGCCCATTTACCATCACTCTTTAGATAGTCCTTTGTTCTGTTAAAATCTTGCTGGTCAGAGCAATTACCACACCTTAGACTGTGTTTACAGATGTCCCTTTTAATGGTGCCCCTGAAGTGCCAGTCTAGCTTGAGGTTCCAACTGTTGCCTTCTGCTTTTGTGACCCTATAATTAGGCATCACAAATTGTTGCCAGCTTCAACTGCTGTCCAGGTGTCCTTAGAATTCCTGCAGGTCAGGCTCAGTAGAACATTTAAAGTTCACATAGCCAGAAAGGCTAAAATAGCAGAGGATTCTGGGTCAGTTGCCATCTCCATGTTGGTCTCAAGCTCAGGCACACATATTTCTTAGAATCCTCTCATGAGGGACTTTGTCAAAAGCCTTCTGAAAATCCAAATACACTATATCTACTGGTTCACCTTTATCCACATGTGTATTAACCTTTTCAAAAAAATGAAGCAGATTTGTGAGGCAAGACTTCCCTTGGGTAAATCCATGCTGACTGTGTTCCATTAAACCATGTCTTTCTATATGTTCTGTGATTTTGATCTTTATAATAGTTCCCAATATTTTTCCCAGCACTGAAGTCAGGCTCACTGGTCTATAGTTTCCAAGATCGCCCCGGAGACTTTTTAAATATTGGGGTTACATTGGCCACCCTCTAGGCTTCAAGTACAATGGATGATTTTAATGATAGGTTACAAATTTTAATTAATAGATGTGAAATTTCATTTTTGAGTTCCTTCAGAACCCTGGGGTGTATACCATCCTGTTGGACTCTATACCCTCCCGGACAAAGAGTGCCACACCCCCACCAAGTTGATCCTCCCTATCATTGCGATATAATTTGTACCCTGATATAGCACTGTCCCATTGGTTATCCTCCATCCATCAGGTCTCTGAGATGCCAATTATGACTATCTCTTCTCCTTCCTACGCCAATCATTTTTTTTGTTATATAGATTACCCTCTGCCTAATAAGGTGGAAAATCTTCAAAATAAGAGTAGATTAGTGATTTAGAATAACATATAATTAACCCTGATTTTAATGGTTGAATAATTTGTGTTGCTAATCATTCACAAATTGTCACCTAGTTATCAATATAAAAACCTTAGATTTGAGACACCAAATAATGTAAAACCCTAGTCAAATTTAAAAACCCTTAAATTGAGGTATTTACTTTCTCCTTAATCAGCTTTTAATACTTTAGCAACTCAATAAAATTAAGAAGCAGACAGAAGTCCAGCAGCAAGTTGGGGGCTATCCAGTCTTTTGCATCAAGTGCCACAACATGTTTGATTATCTACTGGTTGGTGAGAGGTTGTGTTTGCGCACCTGGTAGAAAGAGCTTCTGGATCTCCGAGAACGAGTCTGTTTTTTTGGAGGCTAGAGTGGCAGACAGAGGTATATAGAGGAGATCTTCAGGGACTTAGTAAAGCACTCCCAACTCCAATCAAGCAGCCCAGCCCCTGTTCTGCTTTGCAGGAGCAAGTCAACTTGCAGGAGATCTATACCTCTATTATGGCAGGAAGAGATCCTGTAGCTAGGACTAGCCCTCTAGGTGACGCATTATTCTCTCACACTGAGGATGTTTCTCCAGGACCGTGTGCAGGGTTAGGATGGCTGTTTTAGTGGGTATTTGATCATTAGGAATGTAGATAGCTGTGTGGTTGGTGGGTGTGGAGATCACTTAGTAACTCACCTGCCTGGTGCAAAGGTAGCGGTCCTTGTGTGCATCTTAAGATAAGATTTTAGAAAGTGCTGGGAAGGTTCTGGAGGCTAAATTTAAGCTTTTAGATAGGAAACTGAAATCCAAAACCTCCATGGTTTCATTTTCAGAAATGCTCCTTGTTCCATGCCCAGGACCCCAGAGACAGGCTGAGCTCCAGAGCATCAATGTGTGGATGAGATGATGATGCAGGGAAGAAGGTTTTATATTTGTTAGGATCTGGGGAACATTCTGAGAAGGGGTAGCCTATTTTTATGGGATGAGCTCCACCTTAACCAGAGTGAAGCCACTCTGCTGGTACTAATATTTTAAAAAAGGAGATAGAGCAGCTGTTAAATTAGACCATGGGAGAAGGCAGAAGTACATGGTTCAGAGGGATGTATTTTCCAAAGATACTTGAAAAACAGGGACATTAGAATATCCCAGGAGAGAGATTGTGTTTAAGCTGACATGCAGAGTAGTTGCTATGTGAATGTTTTATTAGTTTTATTTTTTTTAATTTATTTTATGTTATTTCTAAATGATTATGTATGTTTTGACTGATAAGCAGGCTTATTTAGCTATGCTGCCTGGGTGACATCATCCGGACGTCATGGGGCAGAGATTTTTCTCTTAGCTTGAAGAGTTTTGCAGATGCAGCTGTGCAGTTGTTCCCGCGCTCCTCAAACTGATCTCCTCAGTTTCGTTTTTTCCATGATCTGACACGGACGTATGAGATGAGCTCTCTTCTTTTTCCTCACAAAAAAAAAAAATCTGCACTTTTCAGTGTTACAATGCCGAAGACTCCAGGATTTAAATATTGCCAGTGCAGCAAGATCATGTTTTTACCTGGACATAATTACTATTATTTGTGTCTTGGTCCCAACCATGATCAAGCAGCCTGCCTGTAGGGACTGCAGGAGAATATCTCCCCGGGCCCAACGCCAAATAAACTGTAAAACAGAAGTAGCCCAGATGGATATAGACAAAGAGCACCCAGATGTGAATGACATTAAACTGTTGGTACCATTTGCTAAGTAGGTTGTGAATATAAAAAAAAATTAAAGAACAGATAAGCATACTTTCAAATGTCTATATTTAAATGCCAGAAATCTGAACAGTAGAATGTATAGTATTATATGAGCCTATAGATGATATAGGCATTTCAGAGGCAAGGAGGATAACCAATAGGACATTGTGATACCAGGATGTAAATTATATTGATGTGATAGGGCAGAGTTAACCATGATAAAAATCCTGCAGAAAATAAAATGCACTGTGGAGTTCTTATGGATAGAAATTCCATGTGTGATGGGTAAGAGTATAGCAGTGGATATATACTACTGGCCTACTGACCAGATGGCCAAAATAAAGAAAGACTGTGAAATGCTAGCTAAAATTTAAAAAGAAAATAACTTTAGCAACACAATAATGGGAGATTTCAGTTACTCTGGCACTGACTGGGTCAGTGTCTCATTGGGGACATGCCAGAGAGCTTAAGTTTCTAGATGCTATAAATGAGTGCTTCATGGAGCAGCTGGTCCTAGAACTGATGAGAGGGGCAATTACTTTAGATCTAGTCCTCAGTGGAACACACAACTTGGTATGAGAGGTTACTGGGGTGGAGCTGCTAAGCAATAGCAGTCATAATGCGATCAAATTTGACATAATCACCAGAGGGGAGGACATTAAGTAAAGCTACTACAGTAGTATAAAACCTTTAAAAGGGATAGTGTAAGCAATGTAAGGATATTCGTAGCTGGGAGAAGGCTTTCTCCTTCCCTTCCTTCTCTAGGGGATACTGGCCATGCTCTCTTATTACCTTATATGTGATCCTAAAAGTCTAGGGAAGGACAACTGTCTCAGAATCAGACTGCTTTATTTGTCAGACTTTTCAGGTTTAGTAGTTAGAATAAAATAGACAACATATGTCAGCATTGGTTTATACTAAGTAAAGCTCCGCATCATTAGAAACTTAACATATCGGAGACCTTGACTTTCTTACGGTATATTAATAAACATAGTTGGCTAACTACCTCCAATAGCTTTAGGAGATTACCTTACATTTCAGCCTGGAGCAGTCTCTGCCAAAGGGTGCAGGCATTCTTGGCCTCAGCCACCTGCTTGTCTGAGCCCTGCAGAAGAAAAGACAGGTTTGACACAAGCACCCTGATGACAACAGGACTTCTTACGTACAGTATTACAGGATACCAGAGCTCATCTGCTTCATCTCAGGGAGAGGCGAGGTGTGCAGGCTCAGGTGTCATCTTCAGTTGTTGGTGGTTCTTTCACCAGCTCCCTGAGCCCTCTCCTGGCTGCTTTAAACAGGCATAGCATGAATATGTAAGAATCTCATGCATAGTCAAGCAGTGGGACAGATGGGTTTGTTTCTCCATTTCAACTTGCTGGCCCCACTCTCCCATCGAGGGAGATCACGGCTCTTGCTGGGTGGCAACTTCTGACCAGGATCTGATCTCTGTCCTGATATGTCAGCACTTTTCTGTGAGCCGACCTGTTTGATAAACTGCCCTTTGGCAGGCTGGTTTTCATCTCTGGGCAGATTTGGGGGGGCTTTCACGTCTGTGACCTGTCCTGTCCTAGGCAGTCTTAACTCATTGTTGTGAAAAGAAGCTATAGCCCTTAAGTTAAACAGGCAGATCAGATAACCTGGGCATGTATTGTTATTCTGGTCAAAAGTTCCTCCTCATGTTTCTTCTGTTGAAACATACATGCTTGCATCCATCTTATGAAGTCAGCGTCCCTCTTGTAGGGCCTGTATTCATATTTGGTTGTATAAAGTTCTAAAACCTTCTGGTAACTTCTATAAATTATGAGGAAATGAGATAAAAACAAAAAGAAGCAGTTGGGTTAAAAGTTTGCATGAGGCCATAGACATTATTTAAAAGTACCATTTTGGAAGCCCAGATAAAATGTATTCCATGCATTAAAAGGTCGAAGGAAGACCAAATGATAGCCAGTGTAATTTAATGGTGAGATAAAGGAGGCAGTTAAAGATAAATGGAAAGCAGACACAAATGACGAAAATAGGCAAATGCATATGCACTGGCAAGTTAGATGTAAAATAGTAGTTAGGCCAAAAGAGACTTTGAGAAAATGCTTGTCAATGAGGCAAAAACCAATTTAAAAAAAAAAATTTTTCAAATGTATTCAAAGCAAAAAGCCTGTGAGGGGATTCAGTTGGGCTGCTAGATGACAGAGGTCAAAGAGGTATTCAGAAAGGAGAAGAACATAAGACAAATTGAATGAATTCTTTGCCTGAGTTTTTACGGATGTTTGAAATATACCCATCAAATGAAATTTAGTAAGATAATGGCTCACTTCCTCAAATGAATACTAAAACATAAATTCAAAGACTTGAGGAAAACTGCAAACTAGCAGATTTTATGTTTACCACTACTTATTGTGAGATAATTTCAAAAAAACCAACAGAGAGTGGTATCAGAGTAGATAGTGCTTCCAATCTCATGGGCTCTTGCCCTTACAGGGCTGCAGCCCCTCTCCTGTTCAAGCACTGTTTGATCACGTCACTTACCACTTCCCATATGGTGTTTTTTAATTTTGTTATTTTTTATGGTTGCATCTTTTCACTTTAATTCTATTTTACTGTGCAAAAACCTCCCATTTAAAATTCCCCGTTTAAAACGCACACCTCACCTTCCCATTTATAGAAACATAGAAACATAGAAATGACGGCAGAAGAAGACCAAACGGCCCATCCAGTCTGCCCAGCAAGCTTCACACACTTTTTTCTCTCATACTTATCTGTTTCTCTTAGCTCTTGGTTCTATTTCCCTTCCTCCCCCACCATTAATGTAGAGAGCAGTGATGGAGCTGCATCCAAGTGAAATATCTAGCTTGATTAGTTAGGGGTAGTAGGGGTAGTAACCGCCGCAATAAGCAAGTTACACCCATGCTCATTTGTTTTTTCCCAGACTATGTTATACAGCCCTTATTGCTTGTTTTTCTTCTCCCCTGCCGTTGAAGCAGAGAGCTATGCTGGATATGCGTGAAGTATCAGTTTTTTCTTCTCCCCTGCCGTTGAAGCAGAGAGCTATGCTGGATATGCATCGAAAGTGAAGTATCAGGCACATTTGGTTTGGGGTAGTAACCGCCGTAACAAGCCAGCTACTCCCCGCTTTGTGAGTGCGAATCCTTTTTTCTTCTCCCCTGCCGTTGAAGCTATGCTGGATATGCGTGAAGTATCAGTTTTTCTTCTCCCCTGCCGTTGAAGCGGAGAGCTCTGCTGGATGTGTGAATAAAACGAGAAGCTTGGGAGTGAGTGCCGAGGTGGTGACCTGGATTGCAAATTGGTTGACGGACAGAAGACAACGTGTGATGGTAAATGGAACCTTCTCTGAAGAGAGAGCGGTTTTAAGTGGTGTACCGCAAGGATCGGTGTTGGGACCGGTCCTGTTCAATATCTTTGTGAGCGACATTGCGGACGGGATAGAAGGCAAGGTTTGTCTTTTCGCAGATGACACTAAGATCTGCAACAGAGTGGACACGCCGGAAGGAGTGGAGAGAATGAGACGGGATCTAAGGAAACTGGAAGAGTGGTTGAAGATATGGCAGCTGAGATTCAATGCCAAGAAGTGCAAAGTCATGCATATGGGGAGTGGAAACCCGAATGAACTGTATTCGATGGGGGGGGAAAGGCTGATGTGCACGGAGCAGGAGAGGGACCTTGGGGGTGATAGTGTCTAATGATATGAAGTCTGCGAAACAATGCGATAAGGCTATAGCAAAAGCCAGAAGAATGCTGGGCTGCATAGAGAGAGGAATATCGAGTAAGAAAAGGGAAGTGATTATTCCCTTGTACAGGTCCTTGGTGAGGCCTCACCTGGAGTACTGTGTTCAGTTCTGGAGACCGTATCTACAAAAAGACAAAGACAAGATGGAAGCGGTACAGAGAAGGGCGACCAGGAAGGTGGAGGATCTTCATCGGATGACGTACGAGGAGAGATTGAAGAATCTAAATATGTACACCCTGGAGGAAAGGAGGAGCAGAGGCGATATGATACAGACTTTCAGATACTTGAAAGGTTTTAATGATCCAAAGACAACGACAAACCTTTTCCGTAGGAAAAAAATCAGCAGAACCAGGGGTCACGATTTGAAGCTCCAGGGAGGAAGATTCAGAACCAATGTTAGGAAGTATTTCTTCACGGAGAGGGTGGTGGATGCCTGGAATGCCCTTCCGGAGGATGTGGTGAAGACCAGAACTGTGAAGGACTTCAAAGGGGCGTGGGATAAACACTGTGGATCCATAAAGTCAAGAGGCCGCCAATGAAGAGTGGGTGACTTGCCAGAATGAAGGCTACTGCCTGGAGACAATACCCTTATTCAATATACGTACACATGCTTACTGTGACTCCAACATCGTTCTAGCTTCAACAGCAAGAGGAAATGTGGAATAAAGGATCTGCACTCACAAAGGGGGCAGTAGCTGGCTTGTTACGGCGGTTACTACCCCAAACCAAATAAGCCTGTTACTTCAATTTCTATGCATATACAGCATAGTTCTCTGCTTCAACGGCAGGGGAGAAGAAAAAACTGATACTACACACATCCAGCAGAGCTCTCTGCTTCAACGGCAGGGGAGAAGAAAAAAGGGTCGCACTCACAAAGCGGGGAGTAGCTGGCTTGTTACGGTGGTTACTACCCCAAACCAAATGTGCCGGATACTTCACTTTCGATGCATATCCAGCATGGCTCTCTGCTTCAACAGCATGGGAGAAGAATAAACTGATACTTCAAGCATATCCAGCATAGCTCCCTGCTTCAACGGCAGGGGAGAAGAAAAACAACCAATAAGGGCTGTATAACATAGTCTGAGTAAAACAAATAAGCATGGGTGTAGCTTGCTTATTGTGGCGGTTACTACCCCTACTACCCCTAACTTATCAAGCTAGATATTTCACTTGGATGCAGCTCCATCACTGCTTTCTACATTAATGGTGGGGGTGGAAGGGAAATAGAACCAAGAGCTAAGAGAAACAGATAAGTATGAGAGAAAAAAGTGTGTGAAGCTTGCTGGGCAGACTGGATGGGCCGTTTGGTCTTCTTCTGCCGTCATTTCTATGTTTCTATCAGTTTTTCTTCTCCCCTGCCGTTGAAGCAGAGAGCTCTGCTGGATGTGTGAAGTATCAGTTATTCTTCTCCCCTGTCGTTGAAGCAGAGAGCTATGCTGTCTATGCATTGAAAGTGAAGTATCAGGCTTATTTGGTTTGGGGTAGTAACCGCCGTAACAAGCCAGCTACTCCCGTCTTTGTGAGTGCAAATCCTTTTTTCCACATTTCCTCTTGCTGTTGAAGCTTAGAGCGATGTTGGAGTCACAGTAACCATGTGTATGTTTATTGAATAAAGGTATTGTCTCCAGGCAGTAGCCATCATTCTGGCGAGTCACCCACTCTTCATTGGCGGCCTCTTGACTTTATGGATCCACAGTGTTTATCCCACGCCCCTTTGAAGTCCTTCACAGTTCTGGTCTTCACCACTTCCTCCGAAAGGGCATTCCAGGCATCCACCACCCCTCATTTAAACCATATATTAACTTATCTCCTGATAAGAGGTGTGCGTTTTAAATGGGGAATTTTAAATGGGAGGTTTTTGCACAGTTATTATTAATTAAAGTGAAAAGATGCAACCATAAAAAATAACAAAATAAAAAACACCATATGGGAAGTGGTAAGTGACGTGATCAAACAGTGCTCATACAGGAGAGGGGCTGCAGCCCTGTAAGGGCAAGAGCCCATGAGATTGGAAGCACTATCTATTCTGATACCACTCTCTGTTGTTGTTTTTTTAAAGTATCTCACAATAAGTAGTGGTAAACATAAAATCTGCTAGTTTGCAGTTTTCCTCAAGTCTTTGAATTTATGTTTTAGAAATATACCCATACCTGAAACAGACTTTAATGATGGAGATTGTGAGCAAATAAAACATATGTGACAATGGAGGTCATAGTAAAAAAAAAAAAAAAAGTTGACAAATTATAGAGAGTAGCAAATCACTGGAATCAGACAGCATCCACCCCAGAGTTATAAAAGAACTAAAACATGAAATCGATAATCTGTTAGTAATCCGTAACCTTTCATTTAAAACAGCCACGATTCCTGAAGACTGGAAAGTGGCCAGTGTGACACTGATTTTTTTAAAAAAAGGACTCCAGTGGTGATTTGGGAAACTATAGATCAGTGAGCTTGATGTATATGCTAGGCAAAATAGTAGAAGCCACTCTTAAAAGCAATCACTTACCATATAGCTAGGCATGGCTTAATGGGGAAGTCAACATGGTTTTAACAAGGGGAAGTCTAGTCTTACCAGTCTTTTAGAATTTTTTGAAGATGTAAATAAACGTACATAAAGGCGAGCCATTTGATCTACGAGTATTTGGACTTTCAGAAGGCATTTGACAGTACCCTTCATGCAAGACTCCTCAGGAAATTACAAAGTCATGGGCTAGGAGGCAGCGTTCTATTGTGGATTGGTAACTGGTTAAAAGCCTGGAAACAGAGTACGACTAAATGGTCAGTTTTCCAAATGGAGAAAAGTCATTAGTGGTCTATCAAAGAGATCTGCTGTTTAACACATTCATAAATGATCTGGAAAAGGAAATGAGCAATGTGATCAAATTTGCAGAAGACACTGCATGGCACTGCAGAAAGAACTTGAGACTAAGTATGAACATAAGAACTGCCATGCTGCATCAGACCAAGGTCTGATGTCAGTGCAGGGGTATATATACTGTGACATCAACTTTGCTCCATCTCCATCTGCTGGTAGAGGTGCATTACCCACTGGTTTGGATTAACCTGTCTTCATTAAAGAAAAGGAAATTATCAGGTAAGTAGTAATTTCTCATTCTTCACTACCTCTCCTCTCATATCTGTCTCTACACCCTCCTCATGCCCTTCTCCTCTACCATCAATTCCCAACTCTGGTCGTTCCACGTGGCGGCACCGTGTGCTTGGACTAGACTTCCTGAGCTGATGTATCATGCTCCTCCTTTCACCTTGTTTAAATCAGATCTAAAAACCCACCTTTTTGAGGCTGCTTTTAAATCTTAAGCTTGATTGTCCACCTTCAGCCTTTCATCATTATCTTATTATATGAAACTCCCCAAGTCTCTTGACTTGTAATTTTGTCTTGATTAGGTTGTAAGCTCTATTAAGCAGGGACTGACTCTTATGTGTTTATACAGTACTGCATACATTGAATAGTGTTATAAAACTGTTTAATAGTAATATCCTAATTCTTTCTGTGTAAATGAGGTTTCTAGCTGAATTTTTTAAAAATAACCTTCATATGTTACCTATTCAGGAGGCTGATGTACTAGCTTGAGAACATTTTACACAAGAGGGACTATGTGAAAACACCCAAAAATGACTGTCTTCGTGTGTGAAAAAATGTACAAATTTCAGGCAGTTTCTGTAGTGAACTTCTTGCATAATCCACTATGTGCCAAAGCTTATTTAAATTCATAAACCATGAGCTACTGTAATACAAAAACATGCAAAGTGGCTCATTATTTATGAATTAGTACAAATCTGCCAGACAAATTCTTATTTGCATGCTGGTGTTCACAAAAAACTTTTTTTTGGCCTGCTCCAGAGTTCAGGTTCACATGAGTTTTCTACACAGCTATAATTTGCATGCATAGAAAATCTCCCCACAAACAAGACCACAGGAAATCTCCACGGGTTAGTTCATCAGCCTCCCGGTGACTTGCAACAATTTTAAGTGGGGAGCTTGCTAACTAGTTTAACCTTTGAGTGCCTCCTGTCAGGCGTTTTAACAGTAGCTTTGCAGTAAGCAAACTTTATCTATCTTGTTTCAGTCTGTGCTAGATGAGATGATGGTGGAACAAACCGACCTGGTTCGCTTGCGGATGGTTAGAATGTCCAATGTTCCTGACACTCTTTACATGGTAAACAATGCGGTGCCACAGTGCTGTCACATGATTAGCCATCAGCAAGTCAGCAGTAGCCAGGCTAGCCCACCAACAGTTGTAGCAAATGAAATACCAGGTAAGATTAATTTACCAACAGCATGTGGCATGGGTGATCAGTTACTTTTATGTTGACTGTTTTTCTGTTTCCCCATCAGCTTCCTGGTTTTGTGCTACTTTGTTCCCAGACGTTATATTGCTAGAGACCCTGGAATTGCTTTTAGGCAGCTTGAAAGTCAGCTGGTACTGCCACTTTACTTTCAAGATGGGTGTTAAGAACAGAGTTAAATTTTACATTATTCCTTTTTTTTTTTTTCTTCAGTTCCTCTTCTAGCTGTTGTTAAAGAAATGATCAAACGTCTGCAGGAACTCCGTCACACAGAGCAGGTCCAGAGAGCATATGCTCTTAACTGTGGAGAAGGAGCCACTGTCAGCTATGAAATCCAGATTCGTGTTTTGAGGGAATTTGGACTTCCTGATGCTGCTGCAGAACTTCTGCAGGTAAAAATAACTCAGCTGTGCTCTATGATGGCATCATCCCAAACTTGCTTCTGTTTTAGAAGTAGAATGTTGCATGGCCTCCAGATTTTTAGATAAGACAGCACTGAAAAAATATTAATTTTTCATTTATTTATTTATATTCCACTTTTTGCACTGCTTCAAAGTGGATTACATTCAGGTACTGTAGGTATTTCCCTATCCCCAGAGGACTTACAATCTAAGTTTGTACCTGAGGTAATGGAGGGTAAAGTGACTTGCCCAAGGTCACAAGGAGCGACAGTAGTGAAATGAAGTTGTTGTACATCCATGGTAAGCAAACAGTGTAGAAGTTTAATAGTGTGCAGAAGCATGATCTTTAGTAGCTTGGTAGCTGAACCATAAGAATACCGTACTTGACAAAAAGCAAAAGGATTGTGCCCAGAGTGCAAAAACATTGACAGCTTAATTAAGAAAACAGATATTTGATTTTTTAAAATGATGTGCACAGACAGGCTGTCATAAACAGATAAAGGCCTAACTTCTGTGCATTCTGGGGCAGATTTTATAAATCTGAGTACGCGGGATTTCAATAGATACGCGCGTAGCCATTAAAATCCGGGGTTAGCGCGTGCAAGGCTGCCAAAAATCGGCAGCCTGCGCGCACCAAGCCGCACAGCCTGCCTCCGTTCCCTCCCCCCACCTTCCCCCTCCCTTCCCCTACCTAACACCCCCCCCCCAACCTCTATCATGAAAGTTATGCCTGCTCGAAGCAGGCGTAACTTTGCATGCGCCGGCTGCCGCGCTCCATGTTCCGGTCCGGGGGCTGGTCCGGAGGCTGCGGCAATGCCCCTGGGCCGAAACCACGCCCATGGCGCCGCCCCCGGATGACGCGCTGAACGCGTCACTCCCCCTTGACATGCCCCCCGATGATGCGTGGATCGCAACACGCTCCGGGACTTATGCGCGTCACGGGGCTTTGTGCGAGCCGGAAGCCTATGCAACATAGGCTCGGCGCGCAGGGGGTGTTTGGGCCAGGTTTTCGGGGGGGTACGCGTGTACCCCCTGAAAACCTGGCCCTCTGCTTTCCTCTGGAAATGAGGGGGTCAGGGAGCTTAGAGAGAGCACTGGGAAAAGCAGATCCGATTATATGTTTGTTTATATATATAATTTATTTTTTTTTTAATAGTTATGTCTGTCAGCCCCTGCACTGCCTTGCACTAGTGCTTGACTTTTGTCTTTGTGGGCCCTGTTTAGGAATGATAACATGACTGTGTGTTAAATAATCATTTTCAAAGCCTTCTACAGATGGTAGTGTTCCTCTTATGGTTAGTCTTGCCTTCAGGTAATCCCTCTGGAAATACTGCACCGGCATTAATAGGTGTGTATCTCTCTTTCTTTCTCTCCAGCATATTCTAGCTAGTTTTATGTGTAACCCCTGTGATGCTTGAACCCAGATTCATGTTTTCCAGGGTTTCTTGCACAGGGGGGGATGTTTCCTTTCAAGGCCTTAGCTTTGCGCTTTATTTTTCTCTTGCACACAACGCTGGCAATCTCAGCCTAGAGGATAACAGTAGCTCTTCAATAAGACACAAGTTGTTTGGTGGTTTCCAACATTTCTCTCTTATTGATAGTGTGCAAACGATGATTTAAAGTCTTTACAGTAGTGCACTTCATTTTAAAGAAGGTACAAGTTCTATTAGTAAGTTCGTGACTTCTTCCAGTCTTTCTTTCAGATGTTAATTCAGTTGAACCATTTCTTCCAAATTCTTTGTTTCTTGATTTCTTCCCTTCCATTGGAATATAGGGCAATTGCGGTACTTCCCTCCCAATGTAGATGAAGTATCATAGATTGTGTTTTAAAGGTTTTAATCTTTTATCTCTTACATCCTCTTGTTGTATCAAGGGTGACACCATTTTCTCCTCCTCGTCTTCAGTAGATATTCATGGGCCGTTGCTGAGGTCCACCTCCTCCCTTTTCTCCTTCCTCGTTCTCTCAGGGTGGCTGGAAGTCATCCTCTCCTTGGATTCTGGTGATCTCGGGTTCCTGTTGCAGGAAGGGAACCTCTTCCACTGGACAGAAGAGTAAAATTAAGTAAGCGTAACTGAGTCCAAAAGGAATTTGGCACTCTAAACTCAAATAAGTTAAAGATGGCCTGAGAAGGGTGGAAAGAATCTTTCATCCAAAAGAAAAATCTCTACGGAGCTTAAAGTTAAGACTTAGAAAAATGAGAGCACAGGACATATTGCATCCTGAAAAGCAAAAAGGATAAATCTAGAAAAAACAAACAAACTAGGATTGCTCCATTGCTAGCTTCTACATGGAGCCACAAACCACAAATCTGTCTACCCCCAAACAGTATAATCCTTATCCAGTATTAGTAGAGAACCAACAGGATCCCTACATAGGGAAGATAATCTGATCATAAATATTTCCATACAGAAGCTGCGTCTTCCTGTTAATAATCCTCAGAGCATGGTTGCATAGTGATTCATCCTGATCTTGTGGAAATTTTCTTGCTTGAAGCAATCTCCAGATTTAAGAACATAAGAAAATGCCATACTGGGTCAGACCAAGGGTCCATCAAGCCCAGCATCCTGTTTCCAACAGTGGCCAATCCAGGCCATAAGAACCTGGCAAGTACCCAAAAACTAAGTCTATTCCATGTAACCATTGCTAATGGCAGTGGCTATTCTCTAAGTGAACCTAATAGCAGGTAATGGACTTCTCCTCCAAGAACTTATCCAATCCTTTTTTAAACACAGCTATACTACCTGCACGAACCACATTCTCTGGCAACAAATTCCAGAGTTTAATTGTGCGTTGAGTAAAAAAGAACTTTCTCCGATTAGTTTTAAATGTGCCCCATGCTAACTTCATGGAGTGTCCCCTAGTCCTTCTACTATCTGAAAGAGTAAATAACCGATTCACATCTACCCGTTCTAGACCTCTCATGATTTTAAACACCTCTATCATATCCCCCCTCAGTCGTCTCTTCTCCAAGCTGAAAAGTCCTAATCTCTTTAGTCTTTCCTCATAGGGGAGTTGTTCCATTCCCCTTATCATTTTGGTAGCCCTTCTCTGTACCTTCTCCATCGCAATTATATCTTTTTTGAGATGCGGCGACCAGAATTGTACACAGTATTCAAGGTGCGGTCTCACCATGGAGCGATACAGAGGCATTATGACATTTTCCGTTTTATTCATCATTCCTTTTCTAATAATTCCCAACATTCTGTTTGCTTTTTTGACTGCCGCAGCACACTGAACCGACGATTTCAATGTGTTATCCACTATGACACCTAGATCTCTTTCTTGGGTTGTAGCACCTAATATGGAACCCAACATCGTGTAATTATAGCATGGGTTATTTTTCCCTATATGCATCACCTTGCACTTTTCCACATTAAATTTCATCTGCCATTTGGATGCCCAATTTTCCAGTCTCACAAGGTCTTCCTGCAATTTATCACAATCTGCTTGTGATTTAACTACTCTGCACAATTTTGTGTCATCTGCAAATTTGATTATCTCACTCGTCGTATTTCTTTCCAGATCATTTATAAATATATTGAACAGTAAGGGTCCCAATACAGATCCCTGAGGCACTCCACTGTCCACTCCCTTCCACTGAGAAAATTGCCCATTTAATCCTACTCTCTGTTTCCTGTCTTTTAGCCAGTTTGCAATCCACGAAAGGACATCGCCACCTATCCCATGACTTTTTACTTTTCCTAGAAGCCTCTCATGAGGAACTTTGTCAAACGCCTTCTGAAAATCCAAGTATACTATATCTACCGGTTCACCTTTATCCACATGTTTATTAACTCCTTCAAAAAAGTGAAGCAGATTTGTGAGGCAAGACTTGCCCTGGGTAAAGCCATGCTGACTTTGTTCCATTAAACCATGTTTTTCTATATGTTCTGTGATTTTGATGTTTAGAACACTTTCCACTATTTTTCCTGGCACTGAAGTCAGGCTAACCGGTCTGTAGTTTCCCGGATCGCCCCTGGAGCCCTTTTTAAATATTGGGGTTACATTTGCTATCCTCCAGTCTTCAGGTACAATGGATGATTTTAATGATAAGTTACAAATTTTTACTAATAGGTCTGAAATTTCATTTTTTAGTTCCTTCAGAACTCTGGGGTGTATACCATCCGGTCCAGGTGATTTACTACTCTTCAGTTTGTCAATCAGGCCTACCACATCTTCTAGGTTCACCGTGATTTGATTCAGTCCATCTGAATCATTACCCATGAAAACCTTCTCCATTACGGGTACCTCCCCAACATCCTCTTCAGTAAACACCGAAGCAAAGAAATCATTTAATCTTTCCGCGATGGCCTTATCTTCTCTAAGTGCCCCTTTAACCCCTCGATCATCTAACGGTCCAACTGACTCCCTCACAGGCTTTCTGCTTCGGATATATTTAAAAAAGTTTTTACTGTGAGTTTTTGCCTCTACAGCCAACTTCTTTTCAAATTCTCTCTTAGCCTGTCTTATCAATGTCTTACATTTAACTTGCCAATGTTTATGCTTTATCCTATTTTCTTCTGTTGGATCCTTCTTCCAATTTTTGAATGAAGATCTTTTGGCTAAAATAGCTTCTTTCACCTCCCCTTTTAACCATGCCGGTAATCGTTTTGCCTTCTTTCCACCTTTCTTAATGTGTGGAATACATCTGGACTGTGCTTCTAGAATGGTATTTTTTAACAATGACCACGCCTCTTGGACATTTTTTACTTTTGTAGCTGCTCCTTTCAGTTTTTTTCTAACAATTTTTCTCATTTTATCAAAGTTTCCCTTTTGAAAGTTTAGCACGAGAGCCTTGGATTTGCACACTGTTCCTTTTCCAGTCATTAAATCAAATCTGATCATATTATGATCACTATTGCCAAGCGGCCCCACCACCGTTACCTCTCTCACCAAGTCCTGTGCTCCACTGAGAATTAGATCTAAAATTGCTCCCTCTCTCGTCGGTTCCTGAACCATTTGCTCCATAAAGCTATCATTTATTCCATCCAGGAACGTTATCTCTCTAGCGTGACCCGATGATACATTTACCCAGTCTATATTGGGGTAATTGAAGTCTCCCATTATTACTGCACTACCAATTTGGTTGGCTTCCCTAATTTCTCTTAGCATTTCACTGTCCATCTCACCATCTTGACCAGGTGGACGGTAGTATACCCCTATCACTGTAGTCTTCCCTGATACACAAGGGATTTCTAACCATAAAGATTCAATTTTGTATTTAGTCTCATGCAGGATGTTTATCCTGTTGGACTCTATGCCATCCCGGACATAAAGCGCCACACCTCCTCCCGACTGCTCCTCTCTGTCATTGCGATATAATTTGTACCCCGGTATAGCACTGTCCCATTGGTTATCCTCTTTCCACCATGTCTCTGAGATGCCAATTAAGTCTATGTCATCATTTACTGCTATACATTCTAATTCTCCCATCTTACTTCTTAGACTTCTGGCATTAGCATACAAACATTTCAAAGTTTGTTTTTTGATTGTATTTTTATTCTGCTTTTTAATTGATAGGGATAAGTTAGAATTTTTTAGCTCAGGTGAGTTTTTAGTTACAGGCATTTGGACTACTTTTCTAATTATTGGAACCTCACTGTCGGGATGCCCTAATTCTAGTGCATCATTAGTATCCTTTAAAGATACATCTCTCCGAACCATGCGCTGCTGAGCGACTGTCGGCTTTCCCCTTTGTTCTAGTTTAAAAGCTGCTCTATCTCCTTTTTAAGGGTTAGCGCCAGCAGTCTGGTTCCATCCTGGTTAAGGTGGAGCCCATCCCTTCGGAAGAGACTCCCCCTTCCCCAAAAGGTTCCCCAGTTCCTAACAAAACTGAATCCCTCTTCCTTGCACCATCGTCTCATCCACGCATTGAGACTCCGGAGCTCTGCCTGCCTCTGGTGACCTGCGCGTTGTTTCTGGTTTAGTAGCCTACATTATTTGGTAATGTCCTCTTCTTTGGTACTGTTTACCTATGATTTGTTAAGAGTTGTTTGAAAGGCATATGTCCTAATATTGCCATGTTGAAACCTAAGCTTTGTGGGCTGGATCTGTGGCTCATAGGTACTGCCATGTGGAAACCTGATCAGGCTTCTGTCCCCCGATGGGCTGGAGCTGAAGATGTTGCAGAGGCAGGGTTTTAGCCCCTGGCGGTTCTTAGTGACCAAACTTTGTATCCACACTAGCCGAGTTCTAGAGGGAATTGCAGTTTGTGGCCCCTGGCTGAGGATGGTGACTGTGACAAATGGTCTAATTTCTAAATTAATTTTTTATGTTGGGAGGGTGATATAAAGAGGATGGGGGAGACTGTATAGTTGCAAATGAAAACTCTTGGCACTTTAGCCCAACAGAGATTTCTCCTAATTATTAATGCTGCAAGAACTGCTGCACCAGAAGCCTCTAAAGAGCTCAGTAGAAATAGCTGGCAAGCTTTCTGTACAGCACGAAGAGGGAGCGGAGTAAACATCACACACATGTAGAGGAAATCACAACAAAGAAAATGCGGCATACAGTATACTGGCCAATAACAGTATGACACCCAAACAATTATGTATTTTACATTTGCACACTGAAAAATGTACAAGACAGTCGATGTGTGGTATACAGTGTTGTAAATGAGACTGGGCCCCGACACTGCCGTATTTCGCTTCCAGCTGCATCAGGGGGACCAGATATTACCAAAATGTCTATATATTTTGAGAGGAAGATGATTTTAAGGGTCAGTGAACCCGCTGGAATCAGCTTACGAGGTAACTGAAGAGGAACACAAATTGTTGGGGATGGCTCAGAGCTCAAAGTGCTGGAGGCATCGCGTCTGAAGTAGGTGCTAGACTCCGCGAAGTCCGCAGATATCGGGATAACTGTAAGGGTGGTAGTTTAGCACGGGTGCCGGGTTTACAGAACTTTTCCCTCTGTTATTTCACGTCATCCGATATCGAACGGGTGGAGAGGCATATACTGTATTTCCAATTTGCTGAAAGATGGGTCGATCCGGCCTCAAAGTAAAGGAATTTAGAGGTCCAAACGGAACATCGCGATGAGGTGCATTACCGTTTGGACCTCTAAATTCCTTTACTTTGAGGCCGGATCGGCCCATCTTTCAGCAAATTGGAAATACATTATATACCTCTCCACCCGTTCGATATCGAATGACGTGAAATAACAGAGGGAAAAGTTCTGTATCCCCGGCACCCGTGCTAAACTACCACCCTTACAGTTATCCCGATATCTGCGGTGTCATTTACTTCGCGGAGTCTAGCACTCTGTATCGCTCCATGGTGAGACCACACCTTGAATACTGTGTACAATTCTGGTCGCCGCATCTCAAAAAAGATATAGTTGCGATGGAGAAGGTACAGAGAAGGGCTACCAAAATAAGGGGAATGGAACAGCTTCCCTACAAGGAAAGACTAAAGAGGTTAGGACTTTTCAGCTTAGAGAAGAGACGACTGAGGGGGGATATGATAGAGGTGTTTAAAATCATGAGAGGTCTAGAACGGGTAGATGTGAATCGTTTATTTACTCTTTCGGATAGTAGAAAGACTAGGGGGCACTCCATGAAGTTAGCATGGGGCACATTTAAAACTAATTGGAGAAAGTTCTTTTTTACTCAACGCACAATTAAACTCTGGAATTTGTTGCCAGAGAATGTGGTACGTGCAGTTAGTATAGCTGTGTTTAAAAAAGGATTGGATAAGTTCTTGGAGGAGAAGTCCATTACCTGCTATTAAGTTCACTTAGAAAATAGCCACTGCCATTAGCAATGGTAACATGGGATAGACTTAGTTTTTGGGTACTTGCCAGGTTCCTATGACCTGGATTGGCCACTGTTGGAAACAGGATGCTGGGCTTGATGGACCCTTGGTCTGACCCAGTATGGCATTTTCTTATGTTCTTATGTTCTTACCTACTTCAGACACGATGCCTCCAGCACTTTGAGCTCTGAGCTATGAGCCATCCCCAACAATTTGTGTTCCTCTTCAGTTACCTCGTAAGCTGATTCCAGCGGGTTCTCTGACCGTTAAAATCATCTTCCTCTCAAAATATATAGACATTTTGGTAATACCTGGACCCCCTGACGCAGCTGGAAGTGAAACACGGCCGTGTCGGGGCCCAGTCTCATTTACAACACTGTATACCACACATTGACTGTCTTGCACATTTTTCAGTGTGCAAATGTAAAATATGGTATGCCGCACATTCTTTGTTGGGAAGCTTTCTGTACAGCCAGTCCAAAACCAAAATTAAATTCAACAGGAAATCTGCAAGGGAAGACTAGACCTTGACTTCCTAATTTTTCTCCACTGTTGCTTTTCTTTCAGAATCCTCATAAGTTCTTTCCCGACGAACGCTTTGGAGATGAAAGCCCTTTGCTGACAATGAGACAATCTGGAAGATGTAGAGTGAACAGCACTCCTGCAGAAACCATGTTTACAGATCTAGACTCTTATGTGGCCTTCCATCCACCACTGCCCCCTCCTCCACCCCCTTACCATCCACCTGCTACCCCGATACACAGTCAGTTCAAAGTGGGGTGGAAGCAGCGGATGCCTAGCCAGCATCCCTCGCGCTCCTTTTCTTATCCCTGCAACCATTCACTTTTTCACTCCAGGACAGCCCCTAAAGCTGCCCCACCTGTCTACTTACCAAGTTCCAAAGCAGCACCACCTGATTGCACTAACATTACAGCACTGGGGAGACAAACTGTAGCAGCAGCGGCCGCAGCAGCCATGGCAGCTGAACAGCAAGTGGTAAGTCTGTCTTTCATTTCTGTTTATACCAAAGGTATCTTTTGAGAAGGAAACTGTTCTATAGAAACAAAGTAATCATTTTTAATGACTACCTTCTATTCTGCTGTATATTTCTGTTCCATTTATGGATTTGGATATTACTGTGGGACAAGAGCTCTTAAGGGTTCAGTGCCATTAATGGTTTACCCTTTCCATAGGATAGAATTTAACAGCTGATTGTTTTCTCTCCCGTGATAGATTCGAATTAAAACAATTAGACTCGTTCATATGGACTGCTCATGGGTCATACATGTCTGGCATTTATAGTGTAGTATCCACATTTAACATATGCAATATGTATGTTAGAAACATTTGTCTAATTTTGGGACTCATAGCTTAGGGCACAAGAACACTGCAATTCAGCAAGAGGTTTTAAAATTTAGTTTATTTTGGCTTTTTTCAAAAGACATGCAAAGACAAGTGTTCTTGTGAGATGCAATCTGCCCTCTATCTGTAATAAGTAGCATCTCAATGAATTTCTGCCCTGCTCTGACTTATATAATTAAAATCCAACATTCTCGAAGCTTCCAGAAAAGTGTAACCGCCCACAAACACATGATACTGTTTGTCATGACATTCTATCCTGTATAGGAAATGCTTGTGAGGACCTCCCTCAACTAAGAATTCTTCTAACCCTGTTCCTCCTCCCAATGTAAACAAGTTCCTGTATCATACTGGCTTTGATGCAAGTATTCTCTTCTTGTCTTCTGTTGTTCTTCTTTGTTTATTGTAAACACCTCCCAGTCTGGGTCTTGAATAGAGCTTGGCACCAGGATTCATTCAAATTGGTTTCAGGTCATTGAAACCAATATCTGCAAGATAAAGGCTTGCATCCTGTTTTCCTGCAGAACGAGTATCCCTGCATTGTGAAGTAAATGTGGCCATTAAAATAGGCCTCTCTCCTTTGTTGCCAGCAAATCTGTCTCAGAGATTCTCTGCAAGTCATTGATGCCTTCCTGGCCTGTAATTATAAGCTTTGCAGGATTTACCAGTTTCCCAACTCTTCTGCATCCTTTGAATCTGTGATAGTCAGAAAGTCTCTCAAAGTTCATTCACCTCTGACAGGCTAGTACAGCAGAGGAGTCTGGGTATTCTTGGTTATCTTACTCAGACATATTCTTCATTTCCCTCTATGGGACACCTTAAAATGGATAGGTGTCACATCAATCAGTCTTCGATGAAAAGCCATGACAGAGGAACTTAAAAATGTAGCCTAACCACTAACCTTGGTATTTATCAGGTGTAGTGCATAGGTGTGTGTCCCTCTAGATTCTTAATTAATATGAAGGATGCTCCCACAAGCATTCACTAGTTAATCAAAAAATAACATCAAAACTAATTTTCACTAGGTAACTATTAGCTCTATAATGGAGCTATACAGATACCTGCATTATAAAAAGGACCTACTTCATAATAACATGATCACATATGTTATCTTTCAGAATCAAGTAAGTACATAATAGTGGTATAACATGTAAAAATAAGTACACAGAGAGACCAGTATGAAAATACTGTGTTTTTCATATAATACTAGGTATTCTGGGCAAATCTTTTCAATGAATACTGTTGTTATGAACAACTACCCAGGATAATATTCATTAAAATGGCAACTAGGGATATAATCAATGCACCTTACCAGAAAAGTAAAGAAACCAATAACATAGAAGAAAACCAAGAATCTATAGAAAAACTCATACTGTGTTGTGCATACATGATGTAAAAGTGTTGCAAAGCATAAGACATATTCTAGTCATATGCTGTAGTGATGGAAGATCAAATACAAAAGCATATGCATGATAGGCAAAGGCATAGCAAAAGTCTGAAACATCATACTAATTCTGTAGGGTATGTATAGTACTATCCAGTATTATGACAATAAACTGTAGCAGTGAAAGCACTCACTGTATGGACTGTCCTAATTCACTTGTAGCAGTCATATATCCAAGAGATAATACAGCTGTGTAGGGCAAGTATTAATTATTAAGGTAGATGATGGCTAGTAATACTGCTTCGTCTTCAGATACTTCTAGGGGAAATGGGGCTAATACCCTTCTCAAATGATGGTAAGTCTAAATATATTGGGGATAATCATAACAATAGATGAAAGCTAACTCTGTGAGAAAGTCTTTAACATATTATGTAAACCACTTTACAGAATTGATAAACCATCAGTGTAAGATTTTACACAGGGAAGGAAGGAATGTCATATAAATAAAAGACAGAAATAAGGAAAATTATATCTTCCCCTTTGGAATCCTAAATAGAAACCCACTAGCTTATAAGTCACAGATAGAGTTTATAATGAAAGGACCAAGATAAGAAGAAAAGAACAATGAGCAATTAATAAACCCAAAAATATAGTAATAGAATATTACAAATCCCTATAACAGAGCTCCTCATGTGTAAGGTATGTATTTGTTTCAAGGAGAAAAGAAATCTTTGTGAAAGAGAGTAAAACAGTCATTAGGTAAAATCTAGTAAATATTGTCATAGGAAACGATATTCAAAGAAGGGTTCAGCAAAGACATTAGAATAAGAGATAGAATATTGAGATATTAAAGATCAGCAAAGTGATTATCCTAAGTGCAAGCTGCAAAACCAAAGAATAGGAATAGCTTATAACTTAGGCTGGTGTGGAAGAGAAATATAAAGAGATCTCCCTCTTGAACCCTGAATTATCCTATTTGAATCACAATGAAACACATCACCCTCTATGTGATCAAAGCAGCTTCCATAGATAAAGATAGGAAAACCTAGTACATATGCATTTAACTGAGTCTGCATATAAGTATTATAAAGTCTAAGACTGGAAATTATTACTTAACTTGGAACATACAAACTAATAAAAACAGCATCACTTCAAATAATATTATTAACTTAAACACCTAAGTGCTGACAGAGAATGAAAAAACCTAAACTCTGCATAAAGTCATTCCCACAAAACATAGAAAAAAGCAAATATCAGGTATAAATTGTAAGCCTTGCAGTCCATATAATAGTCTGTGACCATAATTTCTGCATTCAGGGCGTATATAGTTCTTTTAGTAGGATTCAGTGATGATGTCAAGGCAGAATCTCTTAGCTCCTTAGATTAGATGCATGTGTATGAATTCAAACCTAAATAAAAGTGCAACAAATCCGATTAAGTAGTAAGAAAATACTTTTATGTCACGTACTCCCTATATTTAATTCGCCAAATAATCCCCACATTATTTCAAAACATCATGCAATGGTCCAAACATAAATACTCAGACTATACATTAAAACATATATGTCACAGCACTGACCACATAATACATTCATTCATTCATTCCTCCTTGTACACATGTAACATAGAACAGACAACATGTCAAACGTTTGAGCTCAAAAAAGAAAAACGTATTTTAAAAATATAAAAGAATTGGATCGATCCACAAAAGAAAACAAAAACTCAGAATGAAAATTAAAATAGATCTATTCAAAAAATTGAAAAGGAATCAAACTGGAAAAAACTGATCTTCATCTCCCATAGCATAGAGACAGATGCGCTTTGTGCTTTGGTACCCTGGAAAGAAATCTAATATATGACAGTTAATATAATGTTTAAAATGAAAATTAAAAATGACATTACAGGTTCTTTAAAAGTCAAACTACTGTTATACCTTAATTCAGCAAAAAACAGTCATAAAGCTACTTTCCTTTCTCTGATGGTCCACCCCTAGGAGGCGCTGTCCCCTGTGATAAGAGCTACTTCCTTTTACAAATCTAAAATCTCTTTTTGTTTTCCTATGCTTGTAAACTCCTAACTCGCCTAAAGAAAAACTTAAAACAAACAACTTTACACTTAATTAGAAGTCATTCTATTTCCATCCAATATACATATGTTCCACAAAGTTCTTACTACCAAATCCTGCAAATACCCTAAATAGAAATACGAATCATTTCCAAAAGCACAGACATATCAGCTAGGAGTCCAGAAGTCTGCAAAATAAAAGGATGGCACAGACTAATATGCATTAACCAAAAGTTTTTCTTACTGGCACATAACTGAATAATAGACATTGCTGCTTATTTCTCTGCTGTTCACCGTCTCACAATCTTTCTCCTTTACATATCATCTAACCAGTCCACAATACAAACATGTAATACCTGAACTCCCATCAAAATAAACCACCTAATTCATTCCCTTACGTCTAAAAGTTAGCAGCTAGTGAGATATAATCAAAACTAAGAACTAACGTACTTAACACATATTGCCGCAGAAAGGTCATGCATATTAGTGCCGTCCGTTTATTTCTGACCTGTGTTTAATTTAAATTAAATCATACCTTCACACAATTTTAATGCAACCTACTTATATCTTTTCTCTGCTTTTACCCAAAACAGTCTAAATTTCTCAGCATACAGCCTTCTGCATATTCCTTAATCTCTTCCCTCTTTAACATTACGTCATCTCTCATCCCTAATATTCACTTTCCCCATACTTTCAACACAAATTTCTGTTTTCACATTAAACAGATCAATTCATTAGTCCCTCTTCTATCACCTGTGCACTCTGTCCTATAACATACTTAAACCTCAAACCTCTCAGCAGAACTGTAAAATCCATTTTAAAAGTGACTCACTCCCAGGTGTTTTTTTTTCCTTTCTTCTCAACCACATTCCTAAGGGGGGGGGGTTCACCTCCTTTCCCGCCAAACAACTGTTACCCTCAATGCATAGGTTTGTTAAGTGATAAAACCCTTAAACAAATCATTTCATTAAAATAAAGTTGCTCTCTTATAGTATATCTATAGATTGTTTTCCTTTCTATCTCTCTGCCTATACCCCTGACCAAAGAAAAAACCATACATCCCTCTCCAATGATAAATCAAATCTAATTATAAATGGCTTTAAATAAACACAAGTTCATGCTTTCGTTCTTACCAAATGAAATGAAACACAATGCACAATAAACTCTCGGTAATCACACAATTCTAAAAACTTAGATGCAAATATGAGCATCTCTGCATTAATGGTAGGAAATAAAACCAAAAACTAAAAAGCTTACTGAGCTGGTTATTCTTTTTCTACGTTTACAGTGAACATAAGAGTCCTTGTGGCCAGCCATGGCTACATCAGTCAGCTCTGTACCTTGAGGGGGAGGGGGGAGAAGCAAAACACCAAAAAACTGAAAAACTTCATTTCTCTGGTTAATGATACCCTAACAGCAATCACGCATTAACTCCAAAGCAAACTTAAATATGAACTGATAACAATAAATCTCATAGACTAAAATAAACTGGAGACATTTATGTACCTCTAATCACAGACAGCTATAAACTATAATATCCAGCCATGCAGTTTCTAGTTTTAAAAGCACCGCATTTGTTTTTGTTTAACAACTAAACTTTGGTAAAAATCCACTAAACGAAAAACACCTTATCATACTAATTATAAAACTTTCAACTTACCAATTGTATCTTATTCCCTCTTTCTCCTTCTGAATCTACACACTTACAACAGCCGCTCCCCCGATGTAAAGTAAAAGTGAAAGTGAAACTGCTTGAGCGCAAGCCATGCGGTCTAAGAACAAAAGACCCCAGACTGACTAGTGCTGGCTACCCCTCTGTTTTTCAACTGTTCAATCTGAAAATACCAGAACTTAAGTTAGATTTTAATCAAATCATCAACTCATGTCCTGTCTCCCTAACATATATTAAAGAACATTGTGCAAAAAGTATTCTAAACCTGATATAACACACAAGCTATATACACTGTACAACAAATAAAATAAAAACATTGCTACTTACAGATTTTTCCTTTTTTTTTTTTTTTTTTTTTTCTTGTTACATACTCACAAAATAGATCCAACTTCATTCCACATCTGCTCTGAACTCATAATTCTCCGGGATAAACCTCCAGTCCACCTGGGTAACGCAATCTTTGAACGGCAAGCCATATTTTACCCTTCAAGAACCTAGTATTACCTTCGTCCGCCAAAAGCAATACTACAGCTTATTAATAATTAATAATTAATAATAACAACAGTTATTAGAGTCCCATCTGGGGTGCCAAAATGTCTAATTTTGGGACTCATAGCTTAGGGCACAAGAACACTGCAATTCAGCAAGAGGTTTTAAAATTTAGTTTATTTTGGCTTTTTTCAAAAGACATGCAAAGACAAGTGTTCTTGTGAGATGCAATCTGCCCTCTATCTGTAATAAGTAGCATCTCAATGAATTTCTGCCCTGCTCTGACTTATATAATTAAAATCCAACATTCTCGAAGCTTCCAGAAAAGTGTAACCGCCCACACACACATGATACTGTTTGTCATGACATTCTATCCTGTATAGGAAATGCTTGTGAGGACCTCCCTCAACTAAGAATTCTTCTAACCCTGTTCCTCCTCCCAATGTAAACAAGTTCCTGTATCATACTGGCTTTGATGCAAGTATTCTCTTCTTGTCTTCTGTTGTTCTTCTTTGTTTATTGTAAACACCTCCCAGTCTGGGTCTTGAATAGAGCTTGGCACCAGGATTCATTCAAATTGGTTTCAGGTCATTGAAACCAATATCTGCAAGATAAAGGCTTGCATCCTGTTTTCCTGCAGAACGAGTATCCCTGCATTGTGAAGTAAATGTGGCCATTAAAATAGGCCTCTCTCCTTTTGTTGCCAGCAAATCTGTCTCAGAGATTCTCTGCAAGTCATTGATGCCTTCCTGGCCTGTAATTATAAGCTTTGCAGGATTTACCAGTTTCCCAACTCTTCTGCATCCTTTGAATCTGTGATAGTCAGAAAGTCTCTCAAAGTTCATTCACCTCTGACAGGCTAGTACAGCAGAGGAGTCTGGGTATTCTTGGTTATCTTACTCAGACATATTCTTCACATTAATCACTGTATTTTCATTTTTTTCAATTTGGAACCTCATTTGTTTTAATAAACTACCCTACAGAGCTGCAACAGGACAAGTGAGCATGCAGAAACTCTTGCTACATCCGCAGTTTGTAAATCTGTAGTACCAAAAGAAAGCTGTGCTCTTAACACTGCTCTCTCTTTTGTTGTAGTGTGGTGAGCCTGTACTGAATGAGCTCATGCCAGATATTGCCATGGGCGTGTCCACCATGTCTCTCAAGGACAGAAGGCTTCCAGAAGTTGCAATTGAAACTAAACTAAACCAGTCTGTTTCAGAGATGGTATCAGGTCCTTCCCAGCACATTTCATGTATTCAGAGCAGGCACATGCATGGATCTCGGAAAAAACACACCATGGAGCAAAAAATGGATGTACGGGAGAACCATCAAGAATATCCAGACTTCTATGACTTTTCAAATGCTGCTTGCAGGCCGTCTACTCCAGCACCTAGCAGGCGTACTCCTTCCCCTTCACAAGGCATATACTTTGGCCCAGATTTATACAGTCACAGTAAACCATTGCCAAGTGGCTTAAAGTCAGCCTACTTACCTAGCCAGATGTCTCCAAAAAAACAAGATGACTCTAGGAGAGCATATATGCTTTCTCAAGAAGGACATCCACATAGACAAAAGAATGAGCCAATACACCTTGATGTCTTGGAACAGCCACCTCAACGCTTGCACTTGGCTGTGGCTGCTCAGGAGAATGCTGGAAATGGCCCCCATCCTGTCAGGAACAGGACAAAAATGGAAACCGATTTAACCCACGGCCTGACTTCCAACAGACCTTCACTCTCTGCCTATAGCTCTGAGCTTCATGAAGAGCGGACCAACCGAAGGCTGTCCGAAAATGAAACAGCGGATCATGGAGCACAGAGAAACACTGACTTGGAAAGGGAAGAGGCCATGGGCAGAGACAGGAGGTCTCCAAACAAACCTGATTTCCTCTATAAGAAATCCGCCCTCTGAAAATGACCTCCAGACGTTCTTTCTGTGCCTAGGAGCTGCAAAAAGACTATTTTCCCAGAAAACGTTGAGGCTGACCTTTGTCAGACAGTTACATTAATACCAGCAAATAATTCACAGTTTTGCTACATGATGCTCAGATTTGTCTAGACATGCTTTCCTAGACATAGCATGCCTTCAGTTTATTTCAATGCTGCTTCTGTGGATTTTTGCGTTACTTTTATTTTATTTTTTTTTCCTTTTTTTCTGTTCTTGTGTCCGTGTGTGTGAGCAAATTATTTGGGTAAACCTTTACAAAGGAAACCAGCCAGCACCTTGAATTTTCTTTCTAAATTGGTAGGAAAATGTTTGCTCCTGTACGTTTTATTTTACTTATTATATTATTTTTGTATTGCAATGTTAAACCTAATCACATTTAAGAGTATATTTTCATCCTTCTGCTACCTTGCACATACTGATTCCCATGTGCAGTTTGCTGCACACTGTCATTTGTACGATCTTAAGAGATACAATGCATTTATTTTTTAGTTGCAGGAGTTCCAAAGAACAGCAAATTGATATGTTTTTTTTTCCTTTTGTTACATTCTGAAGCCTGCCATGCCAGTCTGCTCATGCAAGAGTCAGGTGCCATTCTGGTCACAGTCACACATTATAGATTCCAGCCAAATGGAGTTTTCCATATTAAATTGGTTTACCTCCTTGATTGCAGTTTCAGCAAATGAATCTTCAACCAAGGGATAAGAAAAAGGCTATTTTTTATTAACTGTTTTAAAGTTGTCTGCTTACTCAAAGTAAACTATCTAAGAGTGACTGTTCAGTCCTCTGTATGGCATTTGCTGCCAGTCTTAAAAAATGAGCTATTAAATGTGGGCATCTTAGCCATTTTTCAGTTAAATATAGATATGGAAGTCTAATTTTAGAGCGGGTGTTAAAAATAAAGATCATGCTTTTGTGAGAACTGTAAAATGGACCATAAAATAAAGCATTCCAGTTGGCTCTCTATCCATATAATTACTGGGCTTGACATAAACCTCTTTTACTTCATTTTTGTTAGGACTGCCATAGGCTTAAACCTATGGAAATCTGAAGCCCTGACTGTTGACATGCAGACTGAAAAACTGTGGTTCTTTTCTCCTTGAGAAAGTAAATTGTGATATTCACCTAATCAGGTCACTGTTTGATTGAACATTTCAAAATCTCTGCTGAACCAATCCTGGTAAACCAAGTTTTTCTTCAGGCAGCTGTCTGAGTATCCATGAAGATGAACCAAAAAAGCGGCTGCCTTTTTGACTCAAATTTCCTGGATGTTTTTATTTTCTCTCGAGAGCTGGTGTTTTTCAGTCATTTTTATTAAATTGATTTTTAAAAAGTTTTCAGAGTTCTACCACTTATACTATTCCTGTGCCTGACTTTACAGATAACACAAGAATGTTTCTAAGCTTAGTCTCACACGGGGTTTCAGATTACAGCATTTATAGCATAATCCGTAGAAACTGATCAGTGAAAACCTGTTGTTTTTGCCACATCCCAAAGATATAGGTACTTAGAAATAATTAAAGAAAAATTGGTAGAAAATCTGATTGTTTCCCCATAGATTTTTGAGAAACTTGATTTACTTTTGTCGAGCTCTGTGAATAATCCGTTTTGCGCATGTAAAAACTCTGATAGATTTATCTGAAGCTTTATCAAGAGTAAATGGAATTTCAAAATTGCATTTGAAACAAGCAGACCAGACTGAATGGAGGCTTATTTTCACCAACAAAATCTTTCCAGAGCAGCTGCTCCATGCTTCTCTCTTCATATGGTGGGAAACAAATTATGAGGTGATGTGTAATGTGGTTCCTGATGACACTGAAGTTTTTCTATGTAAGAAGTCCAGAGTCCTAATTGCTCACAAAGGCCCTGTCCATTTTCTGTAGAGGTACTTCAAAGTGGTCTGTCTTGATCAAAATAGCAGTTTTAAGGGTAGTTGAAATGTTTGTCCAGCTATTTGGTGACCCATACTGGCCTTTTTCATTTTGCGCTGCTCTGCATATTGCAGTGGCATTGACATTTCTGATTGCAATGAATGGGAAGGTTTTTGTTTTTTTTATGACACATCTGTGAGGCCACTTGTTTTGTTTTGAGACGACACACACCCTGCAAATCCTGGATTATTTAATTTTAATTTCTCAGTATATACAGAATGAGAGACAGAGTAAATGGAGTTTAGTTTTATGTTCGCACTTGTTACTGGTGTTGACTGCAGAATTTTTCGCCCCAGTATAAGTTCTTCGCAAATTAACTCACCCAAGAGTAAAACCACATCTCTAGATGCAATAAATTACTTCAGGTTTAATGTGGAAATCACTTTCCCAGAATCTTAAAGGCCAGCAGAGGAATCTAGTGCGAGGGGGGGGGGGGGGGGGGGATGGAAACTGTGCGAGGGGAGGGGGGATGGAAACTGGACAAGATGCACTTGTTTTTCAAATACAAAGTTTTCAGTTAGCTTTCCTTGCTGTCAGTTAAACTGCAAGTGTTTTATAATGACACCTAAGGTCAATAAATAACACGGTAAGGCATTGCAGGGTATACCTTTGTGTATTATATGGTGTGTCTCAGGTGTTAAAAGTTACCCTATCTTTTGATTTTGTGCCTAACAGCACAGACGAGGAGTACAGTTTTGAGTTCATCCTGGCATGTACTGTTGGTCTCTACTGCTCAGCTTAACTCACTCCAGTATCGTCAGAGGGTTTTCTGACCAGCTGTGGTGCTGCAGTTCTTGTGTTGCCTACATTGAACCTCAGTAGTGAAATTAAAGGGCTATAGTCTTCATACTCTCATTGACAGGACCATTTTTTATCTATTTTTTTCCTTTATCAAAACAATTTCTGATAGCAAAACTTATCAGTGAGCAACATTTTGGAGAGAAGAAACTGGATTATGTGCACATGCAAAATATATTATCTAGTGTCGCATTCAAATTGTAGGAAACGAATCAGTAGCAATAGTGTGCATGTGCACCTTTCACAGTGCAGGGAAGAGCATTACAGAACCTTTTGGCTAATAGTTTGATTCATGTCTCTTGTTTATGCAGAGAGGAAATGTACTGAGGAGGATTTAACAGGTGGAGACTAGCATCACATTTAATAGAGCATGAATTGTATTCTTTGTTCCTCATTAAGTCAGAAATCCACTGGGCAGTTACTACTTTCCATGATCTGCATTTGATAGCTGTTTTCCCGCTTGTGTGATGCTCTTATAAGCATAAGAATACCTCAAGCAAAAATAATTTATAGCAGTTGTGCTCACTACTTGATGAAAAATGAAATCTGCAGCAAGTAGGAAGCTGAGGAGAACAGGAAGTTACATATCACTTCTGATTTGTTTGCTTTTCTCTTGTTGGTTTTAAGACTATCTAGAAACATTTTAAAAGTGAAGGTCTAGGTAATTGGGCTCTGAGCACATCCTGAGTGGTTGAAGGTTGCATGCATTTTCCACTCCCTCTGAACTGTCTTGTCAGACTGAACTTGCCAACCAGGCAGTTTTAAAACTGCACTTTATTAGTGACAGGTCACCGAGGAGCTGATGATGAGCAGAAATGCCATTTGCCATTTTATCAAAATTTGTCTTAACTTCAGCTCTGTTTTTAACTTTCAAGATCTCTTAGCAAGGGATCATGTCGGACATGCTGCTGCTCTAATGCTAAAGCTGTTTCGCAGTTTTAGCTATTCCAGCTTGTGATAGGAGTTTAATCAGTTACACCTAAACAGGAAATTAAGTTGCGCCTAATTAAGCTCAAAGTAAAAAGTTGGAATGGCTTGAAATAATTTGGCAGTGGAAATCTTAAAATAATCATTGATCATGTGCTAAGCTGATGCACATCATCTGATTAATCTTCAATTGGTCCAGAAAGAGGTATCACAGCCTGCAAAGGTGCTAACCTAAACATTGCAGTCAGATGAAGGCTCCCTTATGGTAGGAAATAAAACCAAGACTTCCATGCTCTTCATTGGATTTGTAAAGTATTAATAGCTTCCAATGAGTTATTCTTGTACTTGGTATAAAGCACCAGAAGGCATTCTGCCAATTACATTTCTGAATTGGCCAATGCCCCCATGTCCTTTTGTGGTACGGTATCTCCAAGGGTAATGGAAAATTAGTTGGACCATTCCACTGTGGATTGATGGGGAATGTTTCTCCCTGTATTATTTTTATAGCCTGTTAGAAAATGCCTACATGTGAAATGAATAGGTACTTTATAATGAAGTATGTTATGTGCTGGATACCCATTCCAGGTGTATTATCGCTGTGAATTCGGCATACAGAGCCTCTTACTTTACTTCACCTGTTTTGTTTTTGGTGCCAAAGACTGTGGGGGGTAGTAAGAGTCCTACACAGTAAGAGGTTCCCAGCATCTAGCATGCTGACTTTACATATTGCGGTACAGAACTGCTTCTTTGAGCTTTGTGGTTCTTTTGTGCTAATAATTCATATGCAACTACTCTTAGAAGAGTAACTCTCCTGGTACCTGTTACTATGTAAACTTGATTCTTATTCTTCACAGTGAGTGGACAACTTTCCAGAATGCATTTAGCCTGGTTAAACCCCAAATTGGAGAAGAGTCTAGAGCCTGAAACATTAGCTGCAGCTGTTTCCTACTTTGCATTATGTTGCAAGTTAAAATAAGAAAAAAAAAAAAAAAAAAAGAATAGGGTCAATGAAAACAGATACTCCTGCCGGAAATTCTCAATAACTAGTGGAACAGTGACTGCAGCTTATGCTCTTTAATGTCTGAAAAGCAGAGCAATTTTATGTATGTGTGCATTAGAAAATAGTATAAAGTTTAGTATGGTGTGAGGTATTATGTGATTGAAGATTTATTAGGCTTAGGTGGTGGTGCTGTAAATGTGATTTATTGGATAAATATAAGTACTGGCTGAAATGAATAACTGAGTGCTGAGATTAGTCTGAAGGTCTGTATGTGTGTGTATATATATATGCCTTATAAGCTCATATTTAAAACGACTTGTATTGGAATGAGTTGGTTAAAGGCTGTTGCTGTTCAGTATCAGAACACAAAATTACCAGTGTTAAGGTAAGGATGGTCGGAATTATACATTGCATGAAAGTATTTAACAGAAAGCAAAGTACTAAAAGGCCGGAATCTATCATAATCCTTATGGAGCCCCCAGACAATCAGGCCGCTTAGACAATCTAGAACTTGCCCTTAGTGACAGTGTGTTAGGGAGTGAAGAAGAGGGATTTATTTCGGATTTTCCCCCTCTCCCCTCACCAAAGATGAAAAATGGCTGAAAAGTAAATTCTGCCTCTTGCTGACACTGCTGTGAGAGTCAGGGAGAATCATTTGTTTTAGTTTTTATTTTGTCTGCATCTTGTGGAGCAATGACTGGTTTTAATTGTTGGGATAAAATTTGTAGGATTCTGCATCAGTGACAGATTATTCCATTAATACTTGGTAGAAAGCAGACACTAGACATTGTAATGCTTATATTTTTTTGCACAGTTCTTCACCTCATATGTGTTTCTCCCATGTACAACCTGCATATTTATAATTTAACCAGTCCAAGCACCTCATCTAGAAAAATCCCCAAGGTCTTTGTGAGGCTTTTCTGTGTAGGTAGAGTTTTGCTATTGTGTTCATTAAAGCATGAGCTGCCTCAGAAGACCATTTAAGCTTGTTCTTTTGTAAACATGGCAGTAGTGTAATTTTTAAGATTTTCCCAAGCCAGTGCTTGCACCAGAATCTTCTAGATTAGGGGTGGCTCAAACCGGTCCTATGTCCGTCCGTTCCCCCCCCCCCCCCCCCCCCCACAGCAGCCAGTCAGGTTTTCAGGATATCCCTAATGAAAAAATTTCTCATGCATGTTCATTAGGGATATCCTGAAAACCTGACTGGCTGGAGGGGGGGGAGGGAAGAGGGGTATAGGACCGGTTTGAGCATCCCTAATCTAGAAGATTCTGGTGCAAGCACTGGCTTGGGAAAATCTTTAAAAGTTCTAGATCCCTGTTCTAGATCCCAACTTGAGTCATGGCTTCTTAAAAAAAAAAAAAATCTTATTGAAATTTACTTTAACTCAGAGTTTGGTGTCCCATTAACCTTTGAGAAAAACATACACCAGCCTCTGGTTTGAAGATACAATTTTCTTTATGAATCATGAAAATTTATTTTATTTGCAGTGAAATTAATTATAATGAATAAAAAAAAAAACACTACTTAGATCTAAAGTAAGATACTAAATTTAAAAATTGGATTCATGACCTGGCTACCATTAATTGTATTGAGAATCTATTCTCAAATTGGTGAACAGCAACTTGTGTACTTTTATTATTGAAGTTTGGGCCCACAAGTAACTATCCTGTATGCTTTTTTTGCAGTCTCTTCTCACATTGGAAAATTTCATTTGGCCATATCCAGTAGGAAAAAATGTGACTGTCTTGCATGAAGCATCTTGATGAGATTTGGTTCCGTAGGGCAGCAGTTTCATGTAACATTCACTCAGATGTTTAAAGGAAATTTTTGGCGTAATTGCATTGTTTTGTATCATCTGGTAAGGGAGGCAGACCCTCAGTACTTTCCTGTCTTAAACTTTGCAGAATATATTTGCTTTGACTTGACATTAATTCATATGATATATCAGCTGCATGCTGTGAAAGGGTTTTTTTTCCTCTTCCCAATGTCTTTATTAATCTAATTTCAAAAGTGGTTGCTTGCTGTTCTTTATATTGTCAAATGCATTTTTATTGGCCCATGCAGTGTCTACATTTTAGTGGTACTTAATATCTTAGAAATATCTTTTTTAATACACATTTTCTGTATCCTGATTTTGTTAATCAGGTATGATGAGTGGCAAAGGAACCTCATTGGGGGGGAAAAACCAGAATATTTGCCATCTCTTGTCACTATACTCCATCTTGTATTTTCTTGAAAACATTCTTTTGTCTTGATACAGCCTTTTTTTTTTTTTTTTTTTTTTTTTTAAGTAGCAGAGCTTCCTATTTCTAAAATTCAATTTTGCTGCATATTATAGTAGATGAGAACCTTTTATAATAAAATGCCATTAAAATATAATTGGAACAGGCCTGGGGTCTATCTCCCTCCACTTACCAATGCATAACCATAAGTTGGGTACCACTGTAAAAAAAAAAAAAAAAAAAGCATTATTCAAATGCTTTTTGAACTGGACCGCTTTAGAAGAAGTGATCTCTGTAGTTCTGCCCTATGCCATCTTTCTACTGCAGAATATAATTTTGCCACACATTGGATATACTGCTGCTGAAAGGGTCTGACTTTTAATGGCCATTTGCTTGAGAATTCAACCCATGTTTCTCCACTATTAAGAGCAGTATACATTTTTGCGAGTTACCTCATTGACTGCTAGCAGCCCTAGCAAAAGTGAGAAAAGTGGGCATAAACATGGTGGGGGTGGGGATTTCTGTAACTCCGTAGCTCTTGTGAAAAGTGGTCTGTTTTCATGCACAAAATGTGTATTTCCCCCCTCATAGTGTGCTGTTACTGGTACCAAGTCAAGTGCCTTCAATGCTAAAGGCTCAGAAAAAAAAATCTTAAGAACAGATTTCATGTCCTATGCAAGCGTTTTCTACAACCTGCATAACCAGTACTTTGTATAAAAATAACAAAAAAGGGAAAAAAATGTTTATGCTTCAATTGTACATAGTGTTTTTTTAAAATAGTATTTTTATTTAGGTACTTCCAAACTTGAATTCCAGTCTTGTGTAATGCATTGTAAAACAATACATTTCTCTTTTGAGTACCATTGCAGTTGTACAAAGGTTTTCACTGGTTCTATTTTTCTACTGTTACTGAAAAGCATGTAACATTGACCTTTAATCCTGCATATAGTTGGCATTTCAGAATAAATGGCTTGTATAGAATTTCTTCTGTGTGAGAAATTTTCTTCACTTTCCAAGGTAATAAACTATACCATTTTCATTAACTATTGAAATTGTGAAATGAGAATGATAAATGTTGCATATCTATGTCCTAGCTAATTCTGGTTCTAAAACACCCATTCACTTGTCAGCTGAAACTCTTAAAATGAATGCTGTTGATCCAGGTCTCTGCAACAATACATTTTGAAAAGATGAAAAAAATCTATGGGTTTGTAGTCCTGCCTGAAGAACAAAATTAGAGAGTTTTGGATGTTGAGATGATGAGAGATAGTTGGAGAAAAAGATCTAGTTTCAAAGATGGCATTCTGACAAAACTGAGCAGCTGTGAATTGGTTCAGTTTTGTTGAGTAGCAGTGTATCTGGGTTTGATTTCTGGGGATGCTACAGAGGCACCTGGTGGGGAAACTGAGTCCCCAACCATTGCAACAGCTAGTGGCCAGCCTTGGATTCCATGTGTGCCAGGTTTCAGAGGGAGCCATAGTCTGTGGCCCCCTAGCCAAGGACTGGTGCTGCATTGACAAGGAAAGGGGAGAAGGGAGAGAGCTATAAAGGGGAGAAATCCTCATGGCTTGCCCCTTCCCCCTTCCCCCCTAGTTACTTGCATTCTTTGAAATTGCCCAATACCTGCACTATTCCCTTCTCTTGGAATCCACAAAATACCCAGTTCTCATCTATTATCTAACAATTTCCAGTTCCCTGTACGTACCCGGATCGGTCCAGACTGCTGGGTTTTGCCTCCCTTCCAGCAGATGGAGACAGAGAAAAACTTGTAAGGCACCCCTCTTAACCTGGTGTGCCACCTGCAGCTCCTCAGTATTTCTTTGTCTTCTGGTTGAGGTGTAGGCTAGGCTAAAAAAAAAAAAATAGAAAGAGAGGATAGTTTTCTGCAGTGCTTAAGTGTAAAGTTGTTTTTAAAAAATAAATAAATAAAAGGAACTCTGCAGATCAATTGCTAAGAGGATCAGCCTCCCAGGGGGTTGGCAGGTCTCAGTGAGACTATCCCCCCTGGTAGTAGGCAATTCAGGAGCTGGGGTCGGCGGTCCCGCGTAGCTCCCTCAAGGTAAGGCTTTAGGGGTGACCCCTCAGTCCCGGTCTGCTGGAAAAAAAACATTTTTGAAGTTTTAAATTTAGCCGAAAGGGGGGGAAAAAAAAAGTAAGACAGCCTTCTGGTGACGCAGCTTTTACCGGAGATCGGCACAGCGCTGCCTGTGGGATTGTTCAGCCGGCGGGGTGCATGCTATCGGCACCTGCTGTGAGGCTTGCGCATTTTGTGGTCTGCTTCATTGTGACACACCCCCCCCCCCCCCCCCATTATGCCGTGCCCGTCGCGTTGCTCGGCCTCCGGGGAGTCCGATTCTCAGCTCTCCTGCACAGGCCTTTGTATTCGGTGCCTTCCCAGCGGGGAAGGCACTTCAGTCTTGCTGCCGGCATCTCGCAAGTGACAGCCTGATCGGGGCAGTCAGGCTGATTCGTTCCCGCTGAGCGCGGGTACCATGGCCATCTTAGAATCATTTGCCACGGCAGAAGTTCGGGCTTTAGGGGGAAGGGAGCTCCCTCCTCAGCTTTCTCCGTTCCCCGGCAGCCCAGAAGAACCACGGGAGCGGCCCAGAGAGGATTTGGGGGGTGATCCTGATATTTTACCACCTGGGGGGGGCGGGATTGAGGCCTTCTCATTGGACTTTGTCCTCCTCATGCACAGGGCTTTTCTGGTCACTCAAGCTCATCAGAGGGAGGCTGCGGTACAGGGGCGGCCAGATGGTCCCCCAAGCAAGGTGCCAAGATCTCAAGACCCCCAGCGGTCGCTGCGAGTAAAGAAGCTTAAAAGCTCCTCTCTCCCTGGGGCCGCAGCCTCAGTATCTGACCCCACAGGAGACGGCCAGGTGGATGTGATCCTGATTCCTCCACCCTCTCCTGGAGGGGACTTGGATGAGGACCTGGGGAGGACTGCTCCTCTGGAAGGCGATGATCCGAAGGTGGTACACATTTTTCACAAGGAAGAATTAGAGGTGCTTATTCCGTGGGTCTTGGCGGAGCTAGGAGTGGATCTCCCGCAGAAGGCACCTTCTCCAGGGGCGGTGGACCCGGTCCTAGCGGGTTGGCAGGGTCCCTCCCGGACTTTTCCTCTTCATTCCATGCTCCAACAATTGATAACTCAGGAGTGGGATGTTCCAGATGCCAGTCTCAGAGTGGGGCGGGCAATGGAGAAGTTATATCCGTTGCCGGAGGTGGTCTTGGAGATCCTCAGGCCTCCCAAGGTGGATGCTTCGGTATCAGCAGTTAAAAAGAGGACTACAAATCCAGTTGCTGGAGCAGCGGCCTTAAAGGATCTCCAGGACTGGAAGCTGGAGGTTCTCCTAAAGAGGATCTTCGAGGTCTCCGCCCTGGGCATTCGGGCGGCGGTCTGCAGTAGCTTCATGCTCTGGGCCGGTTTACGTTGGGTCATAACTTCCCAGGACTCCCGCCTTCAGAAGTGGTTCAGGCGGAGCGCCTGGAGGCGGGGGTGGCATATGGGGCGGATGCCTTATATGACCTCCTTTCAGAACTATGGCGTCAGCAGTCTCCGCCAGAAGGCTTCTTTGGCTACGCAATTGTCCGCTAATGTCTCTTCCAAGGCCCAGTTGAGTTTCTTGCTGTTCAAGGGTAAGTAATTTTTTGGCGAGGACCTGGTCAGTTGATTAAGTTGTTGGGCGACAATAAGGTTCACCGGCTGCCAGAGGACAGACCTAGGTCCTGCAGAGGATTTCCAGCAGCCCGAGCCCAGTTTCGTGGCCAGAGAAGATTCCGGCAGAACAGGACCCCGGGGTCAACTCAGCGGCAACCCGCCAGCAGGGCCCAGCCTTGGTCTCACTCCTTTCGAGGGCGATGGCCCGGAAGGGACAGTGCCGGTTCCGCTTCCCTTGGGGCCAAGTCAGCACAATGAGATGCGGTCGGCCCATTCCTCAGTTCCCAGAGTGGGAAGACGGCTGTCCGGATTTTATGAGGAATGGGTCAAGATAACGACAGACCATTGGGTTCTTGATATCATAAGGCACGGTTACGCATTGGAATTTGCTCGGCCCATCTGCAACCTGTTTCTGGTGTCCCTTATGGTCCCCACAAGGCACGGTTCGTGCGCCAGACCCTCAACCGTCTCCTAAGTCTGGGGGCCATCGTTCCCGTCCCTCAGGCGGAGTGTATGACAGGGCGTTATTCCACCTATTTCATTGTCCCCAAGAAGGAGGGGTCATTCCATCCAATCCTCGACCTCAAAAAGGTGAACAAAGTCCTCAAAATTCCGCGTTTCAGGATGGAGACTCTACGGTCGGACATAGCGGCAGTCCACAACGGCGAGTTCTTGGCGTCCCTGGACTTGACCGAGGTGTATTTACATATAGCCATTCGCCAGGATCATCAGAGGTTTCTTAGTTTCAAGATTCTAGGCGACAATTTCCAGTTTTGTGCGCTGCCATTCGGCCTTGCGACAGCCCCTCGTATTTTCACCAAGGTGATGGTGGTAGTCGCAGCAGCCCTTCGGAGGGAGGGCGTGCTAGTTCACCCGTATCTAGACGACTGGCTCATCCGTGCAAAGTCAAAACAGCTGTGCGAAGCGGCAGTCGGGAGAGTCGTGGGGCTCCTGGAATCGCTGGGATGGGTGGTCAATCAGACGAAAAGCAACCTTTTCCCATCTCAGGTGCTGGACTTTTTGGGAGCTCGATTCGATACCCGGTTGGGGAAGGTTTTTCTCCAAGAGGACAGGATTGCCAAGTTGATGCAACAGGTCAGACGCCTATTGTGTCTTCCAACCCCCTCCATTTGGGACTACTTGCAGGTCCTCGGTTCCTTGGCATCCACCCTAGAGTTGGTCCCTTGGGCATTTGCTCATATGAGACCGTTACAGACAGCGTTACTTTCCCGATGGGATATGAAGTCGGAACAGTTTCAGATCCCATTGCCACTCAGACTCCGCAAGATCCAGTCTTGGCTGGTGGCTGATCCCAGAGCATCTGTCTCGCAGAATGGATCTCAAAGTCCCTCAGTGGATAGTGGTCACCACGGATGCCAGCCTGTCGGGTTGGGAAGCAGTGTGCCAATCGCAGGCGGTCCAAGGGACTTGATCGATAGAGGAGTCACAATGGTCCATCAATCACCTGGAGACGAGGACGGTCCAGCTAGCGCTCCAAACTTTTCTGCCGATTGTGTGCAATGGAGCTGATAGCATTCGTCACATTGTCTGATAGCAACGGGTGCTATCAGACAATGTGACGACGGTGGTCTACATCAACCGTCAGGGCGGCACCAGAAGTCGCTTGGTGGCCGCAGAGGCGGCACAGCTCATGGTCTGGGTGGAGAATTATCTCACCATTCTGGCAGCGTCACACATCGCAGGCACGGACAACGTGCAGGCGGATTACTTGAGTCTGCAAAGTATCTATCCTGGAGAGTGGTAACTTTCCGAGGAGGCGATGATCCTCATCATCCGCAGGTGTTATTTGTGATATTTGTGGGTGGATCCTTGGGCCGGTGGCAGATGACCACGCCCACGGGGGAAGATCCCGAGAGGGGCCACTGGTCAGGCTCAGAGTTGGGAGACAGACACACACTAGATCTTTTTCACTCAACGCACAATAAAGCTCTGGAATTTGTTGCCAGAGGATGTGGTTAGTGCAGTTAGTGTAGCTGGGTTCAAAAAAGGTTTGGATAAGTTCTTGGAGGAGAAGTCCATTAATGGCTATTAATCAAGTTTACTTAGGGAATAGCCACTGCTATTAATTGCATCAGTAGCATGGGATCTTCTTGGTATTTGGGTAATTGCCAGGTTCTTGTGGCCTGGTTTGGCCTCTGTTGGAAACAGGATGCTGGGCTTGATGGACCCTTGGTCTGACCCAGCATGACAATTTCATATGTTCTTATGTTCTTTATTAAACTGTATAGTGAACCACCAGAGGTGGCAGTAGTGAGCTGGAAGAGCCCGGCTGGGCTGTAGTCCCTCAGGCACTGGAACAGCGTTCCCAGGATGGCTGAGCTGTAGAGAAACTGAAATATAGTGAGTAGGCAGAGTATGCAGAGTTCAGGAACAGAACCTGGATGGTAACACTCACACAATAGTCTCTTGAGGCAGCCCTGAGGCTGGAATGAAGTAGGCCCTCAAGGAGCGAGTACCTGGTTCCAGGGAAAACTCTGAGAGAGAGATGGTACTCATTGGTGTTGTAGGCAGCGGTGACTTCCTGGCAGAAGTTGTATTCGGTAGCAGGTCCGGGAATGTGGGCCCTCGAGGAGCGAGTACCGGTTCCAGACTGCGACCTGAAAAGTGAGAGAGAGAGAGCGGGTATCCCTGGTAAAGTCCGAGGAGGCAGAGTAGCAAGGTATGCAGAGAGCGAATCCCATCCACAGCGATATCTGGAGGAATCCCCTTGCTAACTCGAATAGCTAGCAAAAACAAAGACCTTAAGTATCCGGTGAGGATGACGTCATCTTAGGGGGATGCCCCTGAGGTTCGCGCCACAGCTGATACTTGAGTCGGGACCACGCCACGTGCGCGCCCTTAGGCCTCAGGAGAACATGGCAGAAGGCAGCGTCTAGCCGGTCCGGGGACGCCGGAAGAGGTCGGTAAGATGACGCCGCGGCAGCCGAACTTACATCAACCAAAGAGGGAGTCGCCAAAGAGGTAAGGTGGGCGGAGTGGAGACATCGGGCAGCGACGGTCGCATCAGCAGGTGGGTGGTACCCCATCTGGACTTGATGGCAACTCAACGGAGCGCCAAGGCCGCTCGCTTCTTCAGTCACAGAAGGGAACACTGGGCCGAAGGGGTCGATGCCTTGGTTCTCCCCTGGCCGCCCAGGATCCTGCTTTGTCTTCCCTCCATGGCAGCTGGTCGGCAAGGTTTTACACCGCATAGAGGTTCATCCAGGGAAGGTGATATTAGTGGCTCCGGAATGGCCTCGGCGTCTGTGGTTCGCGGATCTAGTCAATCTGGCAGTCGACAGTCCTCTCTGACTGGGGCACCTTACCCACTTGTTACGTCAAGGCCCTATATTTTTTGATCAGGCGGGATCACTTTTGTCTACCGGCCTGGCTTTTGAGCGGAGGCGATTGAGGAAGAAGGGTTACCAGGAGGACGTTATCTCTACCCTCTTACAGGCGCGTAAAACCTCTACTTGACTGACGTATGTTCGCGTGTGGAAGGTGTTCGAGTTATGGTGCAAGGAGCACGGGGTACTTCCCCATCGTTCATCAGTGCCACAGATTTCGACGTTTTTGCAGAACAGCCTAGCCAAAGGTTCGTCTTTTAATTCCCTTCGGGTCCAGGTGGCAGCTTTGGTATGTCTCCTAGTCAAGATTAATGGCAGTTCTCTCGCGTCCCATCCTGATGTCATCCGTTTCCTCGGGGGGGGGGGGGGCAAAACATGTGAATCCCCCAGTCCATACAGTTTGTCAGTCTTGGAGCCTGAATGTGGTACTTCGTTTTGTGTGATGCGCCATTTGAGCCCCTGAAAAGAGCTACTTTAAAGGACCTCACCCTTAAGACTGTGTTTTTGGTGGCTATTTGCGCGGCTTGTAGGGTATCGGAGCTGCAAGTTCTCTTGTAGGGAGCCATTTTTGCGCTTTACGGAGTTGGGAATCTCTCTCAGAACCGTTCCGTCCTTTTTGCCGAAGGTGATTTCTTCATTCCATCTGAATCAGTCTGTAGAGCTTCTGGCCTTTTCTCTTTTGGATAGCGATGCTCCGCATTCTAGGGAATTGAAGCGTCTGGATATACGGAGAGTTCTTCTGGGATATTTGGAGATTACCAATTCTTTCCGTGTTTCGGACCATTTGTTCGTCTTGTGGAGAGGTGCTAAGAAAGGACAGCAAGCTTCCAAGGCGGCTATAGCTCATTGGCTGAAAGAGGCTATCTCGTCAGCTTATATTTGTCAGGGCTGGTCAGTTCTGGACGGCTTGAAAGCGCGCTCTCTACGCGCTCAGCCTCTTCTTGGGCTGAGTGCCAGTCTATCGCCGCAGGAGATTTGCAGGACGGCGACATGGTAGACGCTTCACACCTTTGTGCGTCACTACCATCTGGATGTCCAAGCTCCAGACGATGGAAATTTTGGCAGAGGTGTTCTTCAAGCGGGACTCTCCACGTCTCACCCTGTGTAGGGAAGCTTTGGTACATCCCAGTAGTCTGGACTGATCCGGGTACGTACAGGGAAAGGAAAATTAGTTCTTACCTGATAATTTTCGTTCCTGTAGTACCACGGATCAGTCCAGATGCCCTCCCTTTTTAACGGGGTTTATTGTGAGAGTCCGCTCTGTGATGTTATTTCTACTGCAGAAACCAAAAGAAGGCTACATGTTTATCCGATTTTTTGATTAGTCAGTTCTAGAATGTTCTAGTTTGTTTTTTTCACTTGATCTGCAAAGTTCTAATTATTTGGCAGCACTGATATCCTCCAACTTATTTCTGCTTTGATACTGTTTATAGTGAGGAGCTGCAGGTGACACACCAGGTTAAGAGAAGGGGGGTGCCTTACAAGTTTTTCTCTGTCTCCATCTGCTGGAAGGGAGGCAAAACCCAGCAGTCTGGACTGATCTGTGGTACTACAGGAATGAAAATTCAGGTAAGAACTAATTTTCATTTCTTCCTGTTCATCTCCTTAATATGATAGGTTTTCTCTGATTCCACATTTCCATGACTATAATTGTCATCTTCCTCATTTTCAATAATTTTGGGGGGAAAAAACAAAATTTCATACTCCAGCAGTCTAATGGACAAGAGATGTAAAACAATCAAGAGCATGGACATTTTGCACTTTGATACACTACATTAAAAAAAAATGTCAGTGACTTTGAGACAGATGAGGGCTTTGGACTTCTGATTCTTCTTATGTGATATCTGCATCTATTTCATGCTTTATCCATGCCTTGTAATTTCTCTGGTCTGGCACTTTAGCATTGCTTTCATTATTTTCTTCTGAAAATGTTAAAGTATATATTTTAAATTTTATTTTTATCATTATTAAACATAAATCCAAGAAATCTTGAGAGAAGTGTACAGTAATAGTAAATATCTCAAATATAACAAAAATAGATAAGAAAATACACAAAAGTCCACAGTCTGTTAGCAGTGAGGGCCACTATTCAAAGAAATAAAGCAAGAAAAATGGGATAGCTCACTGACTTTCTGCCCATAATTTAAACAGAAGAAAATACCCCTGATGTAGTCAGGAAACAAAAAGGAAGAAAATTAAATTTTTATTTATTTAAAACATTTTATATACCGGCATTCGTTGTGGACATCATGTCGGTTTACAGTCAAGTTAAGTTAGGAAATTACATGAGAAGTAACCATATCAGATAGAAAAACAGTCAAATGACTAGGTTCAAGAAAGACGTAATTGACATTACAAAACCTAACTAAACATTTAGCTGGGTATTTTAAATAGAACATAGCACCAATCTGTAATACTTTAGGTTTCAAAAGCAAAATTGTCTGTCTCAATTGAAGTAGCACAAACCACATCTGGAAAAATACAAATTTTGCAATTATAAAACAACTCATCTCTAAGCTTAAAGAACAGTTTCATAATCCAAGCTTTATCAGGTTCCAGAACCAGATTATTCACCAAAGTAGCAACCTTAACTTGCCCCTCACCTAAGTCTTCTAAAAAGGTAGTAGGATTATCAATGTCCAAGGGGGAAGATGACACTGTCTCCTACTAAACTTATAGTTCTCTCCTTCTGTATCACAGGCAAGGCCAGTGCAAGGATATTAGATGCCCTAGACAAATCTGCCTTGTGCCTGCCCCCCTCGGTCCAGGCCCTGGCCCCAAATTCATTCACTCAGACAGGCCTTTGTTTCTTAAATAGACTTAGGTTCCTTATCTCATTCACATATGCACCCTTACACAGGCCCCCTCCCTTTCTTTCACCAACACCATTGCTCTCTCGTACACACACAGTCCCCCTCACACACATACACAGAAGCGCCGCTCGTGGCCTGCCGAGTTTCTGCTACTCTCAGCTGCAAGCAGGATGGGCTCCTCTTGGGGCCCCATAAGGCTGCTCTTTGCTGCCCCCTAATGGCTGGCACACTAGGCAACTGCCTAGTTCACGTATTGGGATGCACCGGTCCTGATCACAGGCAGATAGAAAGCTTGGGCAACTGGTGGAACAGATTCAACGGGAACTTTTAAAACCTCCATCAAACATTTCCTAAACCTTTCTTTAGGAAAAATCACCTCAATCTTAGGAAAATTAATCGAATGAAGATTTTTAACTTTGGAAATATTTTCAAGGTTTTCCAGCTTCCTATGGATCACAAGATTATCTTTTATGATAGCCAAACATTAGATTAAAGTTGATCTGCCTTCTGCTCCACAGTGTATACTCTTTGGGAATGATCTGTCAAGAATTTTTCCAGAATTTGGAGTCTCAGGTTGAAATCTCTTAAATTATTAGATGATTATTATTGGGTGATTTGAAAAGATAAAGATCTCCCAAGGTCCTCAATTGCCAACCAAATCTCTTCCAATGTAAACACCTGAGGTTTAGTCATAGAGAGAGAAAGTTCCGTAGGCTCACCAGAAACAAGCTGGGGTAAAGCTCCTTCTGAGCAGACTGTCTGCTGAACTTCCAATCAGGCAATCTCTGGCAGAATGGCCAATATCTCCTCGACACCACACGACACCCCCACTGCCGTGGCTTCCATCTGGAGTCTCTTCGGTATGTTGGCCAGAATGATGGCATTGACTGGGGACAACAAGCTTTCTCCAGTCAGGCATGCCGGGACTCTTCTTTCCTCTGGACTCGGACGTGTCTGAAACCACAGTGGATGGCAGCAAATCCTTCCCTGCCATATCAGAACTAGGCAAACTCAGAGGCTCCAGGCTGAACACTCACCCGAATGAGAAAACACTCGATCAGGCCCACAACTGGAATACCCAAGGGCTCAGTTGGGTAAGATCTCACCTTCCCTTTTCGCTTCACCATGATAATAATGTGCAATAATGAATGCAAGGGAAAAAAAAGGCTTCCACACGAGGTAGATCAGTGAGTTGCCGCCATCTTGCTCCACCCCTGGAAAGCATTTTTTCTCATCTATTTTTCAGTCTCTGAAAATGCAGTCTGAATCTGATTGAATGTGCAAGTATTGATTTGGCTACACATATAATTGCAAGTATTGATTTGGCTACACATATAATTGCGATGGAGAAGGTACAGAGAAGGGCTACCAAAATGATAAGGGGAATGGAACAACTCCCCTATGAGGAAAGACTAAAGAGGTTAGGACTTTTCAGCTTGGAGAAGAGACGACTGAAGGGGGATATGATAGAGGTGTTTAAAATCATGAGAGGTCTAGAACGGGTAGATGTGAATCGATTATTTACTCTTTCGGATAGTAGAAAGACTAGGGGACACTCCATGAAGTTAGCATGGGGCACATTTAAAACTAATCGGAGAAAGTTCTTTTTTACTCAACGCACAATTAAACTCTGGAATTTATTGCCAGAGAATGTGGTTCATGCAGTTAGTATAGCTATGTTTAAAAAAGGATTGGATAAGTTCTTGGAGGAGAAGTCCATTACCTGCTATTAAGTTCACTTAAAGAATAGCCACTGCCATTAGCAATGGTTACATGGAATAGACTTAGTTTTTGGGTACTTGCCAGGTTCTTATGACCTGGATTGGCCACTGTTGGAAACAGGATGCTGGGCTTGATGGACCCTTGGTCTGACCCAGTATGGCATTTTCTTATGTTCTTATGTACACTTTGCCTAATTTTCTGGCATATTTGGGATATCTTTGGTTACTTTATTAACACTGGGAAAACTCCATAGAGTACACATTTACAACATGTGTTTGTGTGAGACAAACATGAGAGGCTGTGTTTGTGTATGTGAGTGAGCACAATTTTGTCTGACAGAAGCAAGAGCTATGAGGTTTTTTTTTCTTTTTGAAAAGAGGCTTTGTGAGTTTGTGAGAGAGGGTTTGTGTGTATCTGAGAGAGCTAGAATTTGTATCTCATGATAAATGATGTCATTTATGTGGATGTGAATTAGAGGATGTCTGTGTTCAGGCAGTGTATGTGAAAAATGCAGTGTATATGGACATGCCCTTGCTGATTTCCATCTGGTTTTGGTTTTTTTTCAGCTTGTGTGCCTAATTTTCTGTTGCCGGTTGTTAACGCATGTTAAGTTCATGGTATAATAAAACTATGCATACTTAACAGTATGTGGACTTGGATGCAGAACAGATACAATCTTGCCGCATCTCATATAGTTGATATACGTGCTTATTTTTCTGATGTGGTGGAATTTAAGCATGTAATTTTGAAAGATATATGTGTAAGTTAAAAGGATAAGAATATAAATTGATGTCGATGTAGACATTCTCCAGCACTTCCTGTAAAGAATGCCTAATAAAGGTATGGACATTTGCACTTGGTTGTACTACATAAAAATTTCTAAAACAAAACATTTTTAGTAACTCTTTGTAGAGATTAAAACTTCGGTCAGTCATATTTTAGAAAATACTATCTAGTTCTATGATTGTATCATTAATATAAGAGCTAATTTGAATTTATTGTATTTGAGTACCTATTTCTTGCCATTGAAAATACAAATCAAATAATGAAAAGTCAAAAAAGCAAATGCACTAAATATAATATCCCTAGCTAATATTTTTGTTACCATATTCGAGGAACAGCATTATCAAAGAAAATGGAGCCAATGTATATCCTACTGGAAGAGATAGATGACACATCTGTCTTCTGGAAACTCTCCAAATTCTTGTCAACTCTCCAAGAATTTCGCAAATGTGCAGAGTTCTTGTTTGAAATTTGCATTCAATTTCAATGAGCAAGCTATATATTTTTTAGATATCTAGATTAAAAAGAAAAATATGCTTAATACTAGCACCTTAAGAAAACCCAACAAGAGAAATAATCTACTGTCATATTGCAGTTTTCATCTTACTTCATTTAAAAGAGATCTTCCTATGGGGCAATTTTATCATTTATGGCAAATATGCATGGATCTATCCAAGTTTGATATTCTAGAATCATAGCAGAATGATTTTATGTATGAGATTACCCTTCAGTATACGTCAAACAAGCCTGTAGTGCATTATATGCCAATCATGACATTGTTATCAAGAGTTAAGGAGACAGATCAACAAACTTGTATATTACGACTTATCTCAGATTTTTTGTGTCATTTAATAACTGGCAAATTCTGAGGGGTCATCCCGTACTAAGTGCTCTACCTCGTTTAGCTTTTTCACATACAAAGAAACAAATTATAAAATCCTCTATGGAACAAAGGGAAAATTTGCAAGACTTTGAAGATGCATAATCCTGTGATAACTGTCCTTTAATATTGGATCAAGACCTTATACTTACTTCTACAGGTCAAGCTATCAAAGTGAAACAAGGCTTCAATTGTAAATCTACAGATGTAGTTTATTAATACACTTGCCCTTGCAATTTATACTATATAGGAAAAACTAAATATATGATTTGGACTAGATTGTCAGATCATAAGTTAGTTGTGGACATAGAGATAAGCACCTTTAATTTCTCACATGGCCATAATTTTAACGAGATTAAGTGGGCCATTCTTGATCAAAAGTTGGATTGGAGAGGAAGGGAGTGTATACTAAGCAAAAAAAACCAGAAATTGAGTTTCTAAATAGGATCAGTGCACCCCATGGATTAAATTCTGAGATTGAGTGGCACATTCTATTCTGCAATTTAAAAGCTGGGTGATTGGCCAATCAACTGAGGCAATGATAGTGAGTTCACTATAATATGTTTAATAATGTATTTTTAAAAATGGCTGGTAGGAGTTGAAGAGAGGGTGTGAGAGATGCCAAGGATGAAGAAGTATGTTGTTCAAGGATGCTTGTCCCAGTATGAAGCACATTACATCTATATATTAAAAAAAAGAACAGGAATGGAATTTGAGTGGGATTAATGTAATTTAATGGATTAAATGTTATGATTCAGAGGTACAACATCTTACTTTGAAATTTAAAAGCTGGGTGAGAGACCATATTAAAATAAATTCACTATAAAATGGTATGATGATCAGAATTATATTTTAACAAATAGGCCACCATGAGCCAGAGAACAGCAAGAGCAAGTGCCAAACCTGAATGAGTGGTTTGCTTAATATTCACCCTGCTATGAAAGATATTCATGTTCATGTACAAAAAACAGGAATGGATTTTCTAGGTGGGATAAATGCTCCTTAATGGATTAAATATTGAGAATAGGTGGTACATTTTATTTTGAAATTTAAAAGCCAGGTGAGAGACCAATCAGTTGAGGGTTAAGTCAGTGTTCACTATAGAATATTATGATGGTTAACGTTGCATCTAAAAATGGCTATCAGGAGCTCAGGAATGCTCAGAGCGAGGTAGTTAAAACGGGCACTGATCCGAAAGATACTATAATGTATGAATACAGCTTCTTACTCCCATTTTTGTTTGCTTCTTTCAGGCGCAAAAATATTGGCGGTATTCAGTGGTATATTTTTAAAGAATATATCAACAATCCCCTGATGCAGTAATCGAAACATATCATCAAGTCGAGCATGGATTTGTAAAAGAGAAGGGAAGTAATCCCTATTCATTTTCTAATTGTAAAACAAAAAACTGAAAAAGTAAAATTAAGATTCTTGAAATATGAAATTTACTGTGGAAAATGGTGACCCCTATGAAATTATATAAGACCTATACATGAAAGGTAAAAACAGTTTGGCAGCCTTGCATGGATGCTATGATGGTCTCATTCCACATCTCTGCATTTATGCTGCTGGGTAAATGCACAGTGTTGCATAAAAGGAAGAAATACTGATATTAAATGCTACAAGTAGAAATTAAAAAAAAAAATCAAACCAAACCCTACAAAGTAAGGCTAAAGACACTCAAAATGTTCTCATGTTGGAAAAGAAGGGAAACAGTAAGGCTTCAATAAATTATAACAATGTGAAATTTTGCATAGTTACTGTGATTTGCACCAGAAACAAGTGGTTGAATTAGTTAGTCCTGCTAGGTACATAGACCCCATTGGAGGTAGCAGATATGAAGACTGGTCTGCTGGACCAAATGAATGGCCACTGCCATTTGACCAAGGACTATGATGAGGAGCCTTCTGACTTTCAAGTGTGGAGAAGAGAGAAGGTGATGGATGAGAGATATCATGGCATTTGTCAGGAGGCAGGAATGCTCGTTTCTGCAGGAGGTTTATTCAAGCTTTGATGAATTTGAGTTTCTGAATGGGCTCCATGCTCAATTTCTCAAAGTTGACCAGAAAAACCTAAGCTGTGTAGGAGAGATGTATTGTACTTAGGGAGCAGAGCACTTCGCCTTGTGATTTCACTGTGATGAATAAATTGTCCAAGTACAGGAAGATCTGTATTCCCTGGTGATGGACGTAGACTGCCACTACCATGAGGCATTTCATAAAGACATTTAGACCGATGAGAGTCCAGATAGTACTTTGTAGAGGGAAAAATCCACCTGAAAACAGCAGTAGTGCTAATGCGAGGTGTGGAAGGGTTTGTGAGTGTATACATCCTTAAATCCAATACAGAAGTAAGTAAGAGGGTTGTGTTCTGAAGGAATTCATTTTGAATTTCTCTCGCAGTATACGTATGTTCAGATAACTCAAGTCCAGAATGAATCCCAATCCCCCTGTTTTCTTTGGGATACAAACCCCATGAATGGTTGAGACAGTGGGACTGACTCTATCACTCACTGGTGGGGAAGTAATTGAACTTCCAGCCAAAGCTGCAATGGAGCACCAAACAATGTGGAAGGGATGGTGGCCGGGAGAAATGCAACTGGCACCCAGACTGCACAATTAGGAGGACCCAGGGGTCCTAGGTGGTCTGATGCTGGATTCCTTCACGTACTGGAAGAGTCCAGAACAGATTGTTCCGAGGGATCAAAAACTAGGTCCCAGTTTTGGCTGGGCCTGTTGTGTGGTTTTCAGCTGACTGAGTTCTCTTTGTCAAGTTCTGGCCAGAAATGGCTGCTGATGCTGGGCCAGAAGGAGTGATAAATGGTACCGTAGAAAAGACTGGTAGGACTGCCTGTGGAAGTATGGTCGTGTGTATGGATTGAAAGGCTGTTCAGGAGCCGTCGTGAGCAATTGCCCTGCCGCATTTTGGTTTTTTTATCAAGTGACTGTCTACTTGAGCTTTTCACTAAAAAGACTGTCCTCCCAAGCAGGGGAAGTCTGCCAGTTATTCGTGGGGTCCTCACGGATACTACTTACACACAGCCATGCCCATACGTCTAATTCCAGTGGAGGCTGAGGCGGTACGTGAAATGGGGGTTTGTAAACTGATCGAAGCAGGTAGCGGATGCCCTTATTTGCATCCAGAAGTAGTTGTGGACAGTTGTTGCCTTCCTCAGTGGTAGTTAGGAAAAGCTTCAGTTTTTGAATGCAGTCACAAATATACTACACCAATAGAATTGGTGGATAGTAATGCAAGCAGATAACACAGGGGAGCTCGAACAAGTCCTTGGGCTCCTACCCCCAGCTGGTTAGGTTTTCAGGATATCTTTAATAAATATGCATGATATTTATTTACATGCAGTATGTCCTATGTAGGAAAATATTTCTCACCACTTAGCACTGCACTTTGAAAAGTTCTCTTGCCAATGATATCTAGAAGTTTGTGACCTTTTCCTGGAGGAGAATTTGAGTGAATCCATGTCTTCACTTTTTTCATAGCAGACCCAACTATTACAGACTGATAAGGCAACTGGACGATATCAAAGCCTGTTGATTCTCTTTCTTGGTAAGAAACCTAGCCCAGGCTGGCAGTATGTGCTGCTAGTTGAAAGCCTAATGATATACTAGTCATGTCTGCAAATGGTTGAAGGTCCAACTTTCTCACCATAGGAGTGACTGAAATGGGAGTTTCCCACATTCTCATCTGTAGAACATTGAGGATGTTGCGAACTGGTTCAACTGGAGTGTCCAGTATCTGAAGAAAGCTAAAGAGCTCAAAATGAGGGTCTTTGTCTTTGCGGACATAAACACCAAGTGCTGTACCCATCTTTTCCACAATCTTAGAATAGGTAAGGTCCTCTGATGGCGAGATGCGGTCTGGAGGATCCAGAAGTGGGTTAGAGGGTATGCCAGTAGTGTCTTCATCTGAGCGTAAAGGTACTGGCTCACTTATCCAGGACTCCAATGACAAAGAGGGTGAATTGGGAGGAGTTTCTTGTTGATGCAGAGAAGCAGGCTGGTCTAAAATCTCTGACCTGTTAGAATCCATTGTGATAGACAATGAAAAACCCCTAATCAAGGGTTCTGATGATGTGTTCACCCTCTATAGGCGAGATCAGGACTCTGGTTTGTGGTATTACCATAGCAGCAGTTGAAAGGAGAGGCTGGAATGTTCCTTCCATGTCCTTGATTAGAGAAGTAAAGAAATTCTTCATCAAATCTGATTTGGTTAAGCAATTGGTGTCTCCTCTGGCCTGGCGAAGGTGAAGGTGGTAGGACATCCTCTTATGAGACCAGGATAGGCTCCTGCATGAGAAGGCACAGCCTGGTAGAAGTGAACTATACTATAAAGGATATGTTTTGTAGTCTCCAGATGAAGTCCTTCTGTCACTAGTCTAGGTGGAGTGAGTACCCTGGTTATTGGAGGGAGCAGAGGCAACCTAATCCTTTCTACTGCAGATCTAGAATGAGTTGCTTTGACAAAGCAGTCTGATAAATCAAAGCCTGAGGTGGATGTATCAGTGGCTTTGATGGGATACAGTGTATGGAAGCCTTGGTGGATTTGGTATGCTTCAACAGGATTTTGGAGACTAGGAATCCGGTGCATGTCAATATTGCAATGGTTGCATCTGAACTACTTCATGTGTCCTTGCACTGTGTATTACATTGTGGTATAGGATCCTGAGCATCATGTGACTAAAGAGTAGAGGAATCTGTACATCGAGACCACATGCTACTCAGCATTGAGTGTTGAGTACCTCATGTGCCATGTGCATCAAGCGCTTTGGAACTCCATGCATTGAATCATGCGTCAAATACAGTGGTGGAAGACGCAACAGAAAAGTTGATGCATCATGCATTAGGAAAGCCAATGCTGTTTGCACCAATAGCACCAATGATGGCCACATCGACAGTGCCAATGCACCACGTTTAGAGGGTTTGTACTACTTTGACATGGACTGCAATGGCTCCAGTGATTGATGTCACTTTGCCTTTGCAGGGCAGCTGGTGGAGCTCTCTTAGCACAAGTTTTTTTATATAGGTGGACAATAAATCTTTTAAATGAATTCTTTGATTTGGTGTTTACAGAGGAGGAGGTTGGTGAGATACCCGTTTTGGAGATGGTTTTCAAAGGTGATGATTCAGATGAACTGACCCAAATCACAGTGAACCTGGAAGATACAGTAGGCCAGATTGATAAACTGAAGAGTGGCAAATTACTTGGACCAGGTGGTATATACCCCAGAGTTCTGACAGAACTCAGAAACGAAATTTCAGACCTATTAACAAGTAATTTGTAACCTCTCATTAAAATCATGCATTGTACCTAAGAACATGTTGTCATACTGGGTCAGACTGAGGATCTATCAAACCCAGCATCCTGTTTCCAACAGTGGCCAATCCAGGTTACAAGTACCTGGCAAGTACCCAAACATTAAATAGATCCATTGCTGCTAATGCCCGTAATAGCATTAGCTATTCCCTAAGTAAATTTGATTAATGGACTTCTCCAGGAACTTATCCAAATCTTTTTTAAACCCAGCTACACTAACTACCCTAAACACATCCTCTGGCAACAAATTCCAGAGCTTAATTGTGCGTTGCATGAAAAAGAACTTTCTCCAATTTGCTAACTTCATGGAATGCCCCTTAGTCCTTCTATTATCCGAAAGAGTAAATAACCGATTCACATTTACCCATTCTAGACCTCTCATGATTTTATAGACTTCTATCATATCCCCCCTCAGCCACCTCTTCTCATTTTGGTCGCCTTTCTCTGTACCTTCCCCAGTGCAACTATCTTTTTTGAGATGCAGCAACCAGAATTGTACATAGTACTCAAGGTGCGGTCTCATTATGGAGTGATACAGAGGCATTGAGAAATGACTACTTACCTGTTAATTTCTTTTTCTTTAAGACAGATGAATCCAGAACAAGTGGGTTTATGCTCCCATAGGAGCAGATGGAGAAGGAGCAAACTGACGTCACAATATATATATACTCCTGCAGTGCCATTAGCCTGCCAGTATTGTCTTCAAAGGCAACTGTGGACTAGCAAAAAACTTGATTTAAAAACAGATAACCATTTCAATACTCAGCCAACAGGCACACTGATCTCAGACAAGAATGCATTAACACTAGTCTAGGGACTGGACTAACACTTACCAGTAAATCCTGTTACACGAGACCACGCGATCATTTGCAGCCAAGGGAGGGAAGCTGGATTCATCTGACTGACCTAAAGAAAAGGAAATTATCAGGTAAGTAGTAATTTCTCATTTCTTAGTGTCCAGTCAGATGAATCCAAAACAAGTGGGATGTACCCAAGCGACTCTCTCATAGGGCAGGATGCTGCCCGCGGTCCTCTCAAAAACCACCTGCAAAGGCCGTGTCCTCCCGAGCCTGCACATCCAAGCGATAATACCTGAAAAAGGTGTGTAACGAGGACAATGTTGCAGCTCAGCAAATGTCGATGGGAGACAGTAATCTAACTTCTGCCCATGACACTGCCTGAGCCTTAGTGGAATGAGCCCTAACCTGACTAGGTAACAGCTTCCTGGCATCCACGTATGCAGCTGTGACTACCTCCTTAATCCAGCAAGCTACTGCAGCCTGCAAGGCTGGTTCTCCCTGTCTAGTACCGCTGTGAAGGACAAACAGACTTCCGCAAAGGTTCAGTAACCTCTAGATATCTGACATATGTCTCTTGACATCCAAGGGTCGCACCAACGATACTCCTCTTCATCTCTCTCTCTGTCTAAGGATAGCAAGGACATGGACTGGTTTAAGTGAAACTCAATGACAACCTTTGGTAAAAAAGGAAGGAAGAATACGCAGCTGTACCACTCTTGGAATCACCTGGAGAAATGATTCCCAGCAAGACCAGGCCTGCAGTTCAGAAACTCTACGTGCAGAACAAATTGCCACAAGAATAGCATTTTCAAGATCAACAACCACAAGGAGAGAATACATAGTGGTCTAAACGGAGGGCCTGCCAAGAAGTCCAATACCAAATTAAGACTCCACAAGAGCATCGGAAACCGCAAGGGAGGCCAAAGATGTTTCATTCCTCTCACAAAATGGGCCACATCAGGATGAGCCGACAAGGATCCACCATTTACCCTTCTCCTGAAACAGGTGAGCGCTGCTACCTGTACCTTTAAGGAATTGAGAGCCAAGCCTTTATTCAAGCCATCCTGCAAAAATTTCAAAATGAGCGGAATCTTGACCAAGGAAGGAACAATACCTTGATCCTCACACCAGTCCTTAAACACTCTCCAAACCTGTACATAGGCCAAGCAAGTGGAGAATTTTCTCTTAGTAAGGTGGAAATCACTGCCATGGAATAGCCACGCTTCAGCAAGCGAGCCCTTTCAAGAGCCAAACCGTTAAACAAAATTGATTCAGATCTTAGTGAAGAATGGATCCCTGAGCACTAGAAGTCGAAGAGCTGCATCCACCAGGAGCCTCTGCAGATCTGTATACCTTGGTCTCCTGGGCCAATCAGGAGTGTTCAAGAACACCATCCCTCTATGGCGCTCGATCCATTGAATCAATCTGGCCAACATGGCCATGGAGAAAAGGCATACAGCAACTTGTCTTCCAGCCACTCCTGCACTAAGACATCAATTTCCAAGGACTTCGGATCTCTTCTGCGACTGAAGAAGCACGGAGCCTTCGCATTGTGCAAGGTCGCCAACAGTTCTAGGAAGGGGAAACCCCAGCGATCCCAAATAAGTTGAAATGCCTCGTCTGACAATGCCCACTCTCCCTGCTGAGAAAGTCTGCTCTTGTGTTATTTTTGCCTGCGATGTGTGAGGCTGAAATAATTTGGAGATGCATTTCTGCCCATTCCATAAGTTGATCTATTTCCTGTGACACTTGTTGGTTCTTGTACCTCCCTGCCGATTGATGCAAGCCACCGTTGTAGCATTGTACGACATTATTCAGACTGATTGATCTTGCAGCTTGTTGCTGAACTGTAAACACCCCAACAGGACTGCTCTGGCTTCCAGGCGATTGAAGTTCCAGAGAGACTCCTCTGCATTCCAACGGCCTTGCGCTGTCAACTCCTGAGAATGAGCTCCCCAACCAAGGAGACTCTCATCCATCATCAGCACTAGCCAGTCTGGAAGGATTAGGGAAACTCCCTTCCTTTGATGTTCCGCTTGCAGCCACCACTGCAGTTGGAAGGAAACCTCCATCAATAGGTGAAACTGAATTGAATAGTCTTGAGACTGCGGCTTCCACCGAGACAACAGGGAGCACTGAAGAGGACGCATATGTGCCCTCACCCATGGTACCACTTCCATGGTCACCACCATTAAGCCAAGTACCTGCAGGTAAGACTATAAGGTTGGGTACAGAGTGCTCATCAGCAGACGGAGCTGCGCTAGCAACTTCTGAATTCAAGCTTCCGGCAGGGAACACCTTGCCCTGCTTCGTGTCGAAACAAACCACAGAAAGCATTGATGTTCAGGTTGGATGGGAATGTGAAGGTACCCTTCTGACAGATCCAGGGAGGTCAGAAATTCCCCTGACTGCACAGCCATTATCACTGAGCGCGATGTTTCCATGCAGAAATGTTTCACCTGCAGATGAAATCTGACACCTTCGAGATTCAGGATGGGGCGAAAGGAGCCCTCCTCCTTTGGCACTACAAAATAAATGGAATATTGCCCCATATTTTCTTGAGACGTGGGCACTGGGTCCACAGCCCTCAGACTGAGGAGCCTTGTCAATATTCTTTCCACTGCTTGCTTCTTCTGCAGGGAGTGGCAGGAAGACTCCATTAACATGTCCCGAGGAACACTGCGAAATTCCATCGTATTTCCTTCTCATATTACTTCCAGGACCCACTGATCTGATGTGATTTTGGCCAACCTTTGATAAAAGAGAGGCGTCCCCCTATCTCCTGTTGCCAGGGGTAGGTCAGCAAACTTTTCATTGGGAGGCTTGGCAGTTTCCACTACCTGAGTCTGTACCCTCTGGGTTGTCTGGGGTGAAAAGACTAAGACCCCCCACCATAAGGTTGAGTCCTCTGAAAGGCCGCTCCTCTATAGGGTCTAAAATGCCTGGATCCTCTAGCATAACCCCTTATTTATTTATTTATTTTATTTATTTAAATACTTTTCTATACCGAAGATCATGTACAAGTACATATCGGTTCGGTTTACAGTGAACCAACATTTGGAAATTACATCAAACAATATGAACTTAATTTAACAAAAGATTGTACAGCAAAACTATATGAACATAATTAACAAAATTGTATGCGAATAGAGTTATAGTTGAACAAGCATGACGAGTGGAATATGGGGAAAATCAAAAAAGGAAAAACATGATAGTCAGCACAGGGAGTACATTATAAAGGTTACGGGGACATTTCGGTCAGTTAGTCACGTTTGAACCTAAGTTCTGTAAAGTAGGGTCAGGTAAGGAACTTTAAGTGAATGCTCTTGAGAAGAGCCAGGTCTTCAGTTTTTTTTTGAACGTCCGCAGGCAGGGTTCTGTTCGGAGTTCCGAGGGCAGATTGTTCCATTGTAATGGTCCAGCAATAGAGAATGCTCGTTTTTTGAGAGCTGACTTGGTGGGGGGAACATAGAGGGTACCTAGGTACAAGGTATAGTAAAGGAGCGCTGCGTCTGCTGCTTATATTCCAGCAAATGAGAAAGTGGAGATTCTCCCCACTGGGCGAATTTCTGGCCAGTTTTTCCAACTCTCTCCCAAATAAAAGCGAGCTGTCTGTTAGGAAACCGCTATCTGATGGGAGCAGCAATCAGATAGGAGTTAGCAATCTGTAATATCTCAGATATCATCTTGCTAAGGAGTTAACAATCTGTAATAATCTGCTGTTAGATTGCGGAGTTTAGCAATCTATTGTGAAAGCTCCGTGTAGAGCTGGTGTTTAGCAATCTGTTATATCTGTTAAGAATCTGAGATAGTAGTGGTGAATCCCTGGGTCGGTGGCAGATGACCACGCCCCCGGGAGGATATCCCGAGAGGGACCACCAGCTAGACTTGAGTATGGAGACAGACACACATAGTTCTTTTATTAAACAAGTTTTGGAAACCACCAGAGGTGGCAGTAGTGAGCTGATATGTCTGGCAGGGCTGTAGTCCCTCAGGCACTGGAACCACGATCCAGGATGGCTGAGCTGTTGAGAAACTGTAGAAAGTGAGTAAGTAGAGTAGACAAGGTTCATGAACAGAACTAGATGACAAAACTCACATAAGGTCTCAAGGAAGCTCAGGAGCTGGAAAGGTTTAGGCCCTCAAGGAGCGAGTACCTGTTTCCAGGGAAAGCTCTGAGAGAGCGATGGTAACTCACAATTGTTTGTAGCAGCGATAGCTTCCAGGCAGTAGAGAATCTTCAGAATGTCCAGGAACATGGGCCCTCGAGCGAGTACCGGTTCCTATCTGTAATCTGAAAGTAAAGAAAAGAGCGAGGCCCCCAAGGAGCGGGTACCTCTGGTAAGTCTGAGGAGGCAGAGTAGCTTGGGAGTAAACGAATCCGAATCCTCTCCTTGCTAACTCAGTGAATTAGAGACCTTTAAATATTGGAAGCGGATGACGTCATCTCAGGGGGACGCCCCTGAGGTTCGCGCCCTTGCTGGTATTCAATCAGAGCGCGTGCCCTAGGTCATCAGGCAACATAACGGATCTGCGACGTCGAGCCGGTCTGGGGACGCCGGAGAGAGACGGCATGGAGACGCCGCGGCAGCCAGCCATCCATCAGACCCGGAGGGAGTCACCACAGAGGTAAAGAGGGCAGAGCGAGGGCGTTGAGCAGCGACGGGCGCAACACCGTCAAAGGGCAGCTTGGTGAAGTTAGCCTTGGAGGTTGCATCAACCGACCAATTTCTGGTCGGTTGATGCAGTGGCCACTACTATCGAAGCCACCCCTCTGGCTGAAGTGCAGTCCAAATCACAGCTTGCAATGGCCAAGAAGGAAGTGGCTGGTTCCATAACTGCCCTGGAATTTACCCCAGAGTCATCAGCCTCCTGAGAGAGAAGCAAACAAGAGCGAGCCACCAAGGAACAACAAGAAGCGATCTGCAAGGTCATTGCCACTGCTTCAAATGCCTGCTTAAGGATAGCTTCAATCTTTCTATCATGAGCATCCTTCTAGGCCGCTCCTCCTTCCATGGGAATAGTGGTCCGCTTGGAAACTGCATATACAAGTGCATCTACCTTCGGAAAAAGTAAGCACTCTCTCACCACTGGATCCAGAGGGCCCAGGCCTTCCAAAACCTGACCCACTTTGAAATTAACCGCTGGGGAACCCCACTCAAGATCAATCAATTCTTGAATGGCTTCCATCATTGGGGGGAAAAAAAAAAAAAACAAGAGGCTTTACACAAGGAAACCAAAATGGGATTTCTCTTTAGCTCAGACATGGAATCCATCCCAGGGACCCCAAGCATTTTCAAGGTCTGGGAGATCAGAATTGGCAATTCATCTCTATGAAAGAACCATAGCATAGTTCTGTATGGTTCTAGACCTGGAGGGATTTCACCATCCTCTAGAGAATCAGGATCTGTGTCGTCATCCTTGCCATCTGGATATCTATCAGGAGGACTCGCTGCCACTCTAGGAGTAATCCAACGCTTAAGAGAAGGTCCAGGCAGGGTTCCTACCTGCTCCTCTACTCCAGGAGCATTGGACCAGGTTGAGGACTGCGCCTGAAGAAAGGAAAAATTCCACCCAGGAAAATGTAGAAGAATCCAAACCACGAGGCACCTGGGGCATACTTAGTAAGCTACCATTCCCTACTGAGGAACCAGTTAGGGGAGCTCCAAAGTAAGGTGACCCACTTAAGTCGTCTTTACCCAGACGTACATCTGGCTAGGAAGAATGAGGCTTCGTGAAATCAGAGCTTCCAAGCAGCGCTTGCACAAATTAGCGGGCACTCCTGACTGAGATGCCCTAATATGACCAGCAGTGCAAAGAGAAAGGTGCTTAGGCTTCTTAGGTACAAGCGCCATTATGGCCGACAGTGCGCTGAGCGGCAACCGGAAGCATGTGACTAGCTGGGGGTTTTTTTTTAGATGTCCAAAAATTCAAGGCGTCCAAAAAGGATAGGTGTCCAACACTTGGATGTCGCCATGCTAAGCATCCAATAACTAGACGCTGCTTAAGGACAGGCACACAAAAAAATGATTAACTTGTATGCACAAGTAAGCATGGGCCTGGATGCACAACAAAGCTCGACTAGGTATCCAGAAAACTGGACGCACAGCTAGACACACACACTGAACTAACAATCCTGTAGAGGGCAGCCTAAGAAATGCGTGAAAAGCTGTTGAGGCCTACCTTGCAGAGCGCAATTAAGCCTCAGAGCAGGGCCTAGCCAACGGAGGCTGCTCAACCCGCCAAGCCGCCCACGTCCCTCGACCTTCCACAGAGCAGGACGAACATCCGAACAGCGCTCCAAGCACAGACACTGGGAAGAAGGAAGCCCTAACAGAACTCTCCTTTGCTGTCTCTGGTGTTTTTGGGTTTTTTTGTTTTGGTTTTTTTTTTTTAATTTACGTAAGCTCAGCCTTACCTGGCTGAGTACAGAGACGGTCTCCAGCTGTAGGGGGGAGAGGGCATTTGCTGTCACAGTCACGCTCTGCTTCCTGCATCCGCTGCCTTTCAGCTGCTCAAGAAGCTAAGTCCATGTCGGCTGAAAAACCGGCTATTGACGTCAGTTTGCTCCATCTTCATCTGCTGGTAGGGGGTGCATAAACTCACTTGCTCTGGATTCATCTGACTGGTTGCTAAGAAATCTGACATTTTCAGTTTTATTCTCCATTCCCTTCCCTGGGGTGGGGTAAAGTGTGCTGAGGTCTGTTTATGGAAGGAGGTCAGGACTGTGCTGAGTAGGTGATTGGGCTGGAGCTAGGCGACAGGGGTTAGGGATTCCTGGGGTTGGGCTGGGGAAAGGAATGTACTGAAAGCTTTACTGGGATGTGGAAGGTCAGAATGTGCTGGCTCCAGAGAGGATCAGGAGTAAGCTGGAGTTTGGTTAGGGAGGGGGTCAGCTGGGCTGAGTAGGGGAAAAAGGAGTTCTGGGATCAGGCTGGGCCAGTGAGAGAAGGGAAAAGAAGTGCTGCATTTGGCTTGGTGAGGGGTTTCAGTGAATGCTGGACGTTGGGCTGGGGAAGAGGGATCAGAGTGTGCTTGGGCTAGGCATGCGAGGTGAGAAAAGGCTAAAAAGTGCTGGAGTTGGGCTGGTGAAAGGGGGGCAGTGTGTGCTGGGGTCTGGTTAGGGAGTGGTGTGCTGGGCTGAACAGGGGAGAATGAAGTTCTGAACTCAGAGTGAGACTGGTGATCAAGATGTGCTGGGGAAGGAAGTGCTGCAGTTAGGCTAATATGAGTGGAAGGGAGTCCTGGGGTTTGACTGGGGAGAGAGGGGCAGAGTGCTGGGGGTGGGGGTGGGCAAGTGAGAGGAGACGGGGAAAGGAGTGCTGCATTTGGCTTGGTGAGGGGCTTCAGTGTGTGTATTGGAGTTGAGCTAGAGAGGGGGGGGATTAAAGTGTGTTTGGGCTGAGCACGTAAGGTGGAATGGAGAGCTGGAGTTGAGCTGGTGAACGGAGGGCAGAGTGGGCTGGGGTCTGGTTAAGAAGTGGTTTACTGGGTATGGGCTGAGGAGAGGGGAAGGAAATGCTGTGGTCAGGCTGATAAGGGTGCAAGAGCTGGACTGGGGAGGTCAGGGAATAGGTGCCTCTGGTGAATTTCAAGGGGTTTCAGCTGGTAATAAAGTAATACTAATACATAATTATATTCCATACCTGTCCTTGTAAGGGTGACAAAAAGGCATGACTTGAAACAATGAACTACTGGTATACTGTGGAAAATCCCAAGGGAAAAGATGCTCAGGGGATTTCCCAGAGGCTCTTAATTGGCTTTGTATACCTCTGCTGGAGTCTGTTAAAGACTTAAAGAAAAATGACCTTGGAAGGGAGAGCAAGATGGCAGCGTGAGACCGGGTTCAGATACTGCTCCATGTTTTCTTCATTGATGTTTCATTTCCTTTTGGCCATTCCATCCAAATGGAAAGAGAAAGTTCAGGTTTTCCCACCAGATACACCTCTGTTACCTGGGCAGCATTTTATCCCGATGTATATTCCTGGTTTGGCAGTGCAAGTGGGGCCTATTGGCTCTGTTGCGATAATGGGTGAAGGGAGTGCTCATATCACCTGGAGAGGTCACCTTAGGTCCCCTGAATCTTTGGCTCCCGCCAGCAGAGAGACTTGCCCTTCCACCACAACTCATAGCACCATGGGATGATGTGCTCTTGACGCCAGTGGATGTGGGAGCATGTGGAATATCGGCATCTGAGCAGCCACAGACTCCATCATTGTTTGAGGACTGGGGGGGGGGGGGGGGGAGCCAGGTTTCCTGCTTGTATGGCCTTCTGTTCTCCCATTGAAGATCAGGGAGCTTCAGCAAAGTTGCTGGTTTCGATCTTGACCAGTGTACCAAGCCCTGTATATCATGGACTTTCTGGTGAGTCTTCACAATTTCCAACCAAGCTGGCAGTTGTCATGTTAGATGTGATTTGGGACTTGATGGTAGGCTTTGGCAGCTCACTGAAGGATTGCAACATGAAGATCGACCTTCTATCAAATAAGGTGGATACAATGGGGTCAATTATGATTAATATCAAGGAGAGTCAGTATGGCAACCCAAATAATAATCTTAGCAAAAAAAGGGGCCAAAAAATTATATGTAACAGAAGCCTAAATTTATTTATTTATTTAAATTCTTTTAATATACCGATGCTCAAGACCAGGTCTTATCGTACCGGTTTACAATAAACTAGGGGGAACCAGTTAACAGAGAAAGCAAAAGTTACATTATAACAGGGAACGTGGAACTAGGCTGTTAGAGAAAAGATAGGTTAAACAAATTCTAACTGGAGAGAAGGGCAAAAAGCAGGAGAGGGTGCTTACAGGATAAGAATTATGTACAAATTTACATAGTGTATATGAATTAAGCAAGTTATAAGATAGTGCAATTAGTCGAACAACAGTTCCTTTGAGTTGTGGAAATGGACGCATCCGTGGGGTATGAGACTCATCCGTGGGGTATGAGACATTACTCTCTGCATCAATGACAGGGGATGGCAGGAAATTTGAATCAAACAGTTACCAACAAGGGCCCTGAACTTGCTGGTTGATGAAATAGATAAGTATGGGAAAATAAGTGTGGGAGCTTGCTGGGCAGACTGGATGGGCCGATTGGTCTTTTTGTGCCGTCATTTCTATGGTGTCAGCAAGCCTGTCGTTGTGGTTTTTGTAAGGAAACCCAACCGGTCTTCTCAATCATTCACCATCATTATCAAAAACTTTATTTCAAAAAATCTTTTTGTTATGTATTTTTTCTCTTTTTTTAAAAACTGTAATCAGCTCTCATCCGTGAGAAATATGTAAACAGCAGTCTCTTTGTCAGAATAGTAAACACAGCCCTACACGGCCGGTGTTTCGCAGTACACTGCTTCTTCAGGGGCATATGAAGACAATAGTGCAAGAGTCTTTGCCGATTTCAAAATGGACCCGACGTCTCTGTAGTCTTCTTCTCTGAGGAAAAGTCTACAGAGACTTCTGGTCTATTTTAAAAGGTAAGAGGACAGCTTACCGGGCGATGGTTTGACAGTAGCAGTCCCTGACTCCAAAACATCTCGCTCTAGAGCAGCGTTGTGTACCTCTCCAACCCGGGACCTCTGTGTCCAGTGTCAACTGTAATGATTTTGTTCTGTCGTGGTTAGTTGACATCACCTTGCCCGACTGACTCTGCATTTAGAGAAGTCCGAGCTGTGAGTTGAATATTTGGAGGATTATGGACTTTTCTGGACATGTGCCATTCTACTTTTAAAGTGAATAGTGAAACTCAAGACTTGGCTCTTCCGTCAAGCTTTCCCAGAGAGCTAAAAGCTAGAAGAACAACCATCCTTGCCTTACAGCAATAATCTAATGTTTATATTGCTTCAGTTATATGTTTCCAAGTTGTGTTCTAAGTTGATCTTAGTTATTCTAAGTTGATCTTAGTTGTTTTCCCAATAGATTGTACTTTATTATATGTTATCTGTTCATTATTTCGATATGTTCCATGTAAACCGCCTCCCCGGTGATAGTTATCTCTGTTAAATGTGAACCGGAGTGATATGTATTGTATACAGGAACTTCCGGTATATAAAAACCAAAAATAAATAAATAAATAAATGTGGAGGCAGCTAGCTCATCTGAGGGCATTTCTTCATCTATGCATGCAGTAAAGGGTGTTTCTAAAGTTGAGGTTCTTTTGTTCTTTTACTATGAAACTCCCCAATATTACTCTTGGTGTGATATTGGAGGCCATTATGAGGCTCTCCTCTCAAAAGGCACGGTTTGTTTCTCAACATCAAGAGTTTATCCACAGTCATTAATGCTTCACAAGATTAAATAACTGGAAAATCTCAAAGTGCAACATCTTGAAGCTAAATAAACTGTTTTACAGGAATCAGTGGGAACTATATCAAGAGGACACTTGCAAAACAAAGTTGAAAATTTGGTTCGCCGGTGTAATATTCAGCGAATTAATTTCCTCGTAAGTTCTCACAAGGGAAGGACCGCTCAGCTCCTCTTGAATTCTCATTTGTCTTCAATTTCAAGATAGAGATGTTCCCTTTTTAGGAGTAAGAGTTTGCATATTTCCTGATGTTGCAAAGGCAACTCAGATTAAAAGAAATTTCTACTGATGAAACCTGGTGTTACTAGTTTGGGGGCTTTATTTTGGCTGTATTTCCCCTATAAATATATTGTTACATTTAGAGGGTAAAATGTCTTGAGCCCTTTCAATTGGCTCTCTTTCTTAAAGATAAGTTCCCCGGGATACTACTCTCTCTGCTGCCAACTCAAAAGTTTCCTCGCAATAGAAATCAGCGTAATTACATTTGGAAACAGGATACTGGGCTTGATGGACCCATGGTCTGACCCAGAATGGCAAGCCTTATGTTCTTATGATTGTTCTCTCCTCTTGTTAGGCTATGATTTTTTTTTTTATAAGAACATAAGAACATAAGAAAATGCCATACTGGGTCAGACCAAGGGTCCATCAAGCCCAGCATCCTGTTTCCAACAGTGGCCAATCCAGGCCATAAGAACCTGGCAAGTACCCAAAAACTAAGTCTATTCCATGTAACCATTGCTAATGGCAGTGGCTATTCTCTAAGTGAACTTAATAGCAGGTAATGGACTTCTCCTCCAAGAACTTATCCAATCCTTTTTTAAACATCCAATCCTTTTTTAAACCATCTGGAACAACCTCCCTGCAGAACTTAGGCTGGAACCTTGCCTGCTAACTTTTAAGAAAAAACTCAAAACGTGGCTGTTCCGCCAAGCCTTCCCAGAACCCTGGGATACACATTAGGCGTTATCTACCCATGATTAATGGATCCTCCCCTCCTCTGAATACCTTGACAGCATGGATACCGACTCTAACATGTGGACTATCTCTAGTCTGGACTACCTCTAGTCCGGAATTTGTTTCTCTCCCTTTAACTTAACTTTATATTTCTCTTCTAGCTTCCTAAGCTTCCAAGTTCACAGTCCTCGTTGTAATGTAACTTTGTTTTTTTCTTCCTTTATCTAGTTATTTTACCCCTGTTCGATGTAAACCGTCCTGATATGGTATTTAACCATGAAGGTCGGTATAGAAAAATGTTAAATAAATAAATAAATAAATAAACACAGCTATACTAACTGCACGTACCACATTCTCTGGCAACAAATTCCAGAGTTTAATTGTGCGTTGAGTAAAAAAGAACTTTCTCCGATTAGTTTTAAATGTGCCCCATGCTAACTTCATGGAGTGCCCCCTAGTCTTTCTACTATCCGAAAGAGTAAATAACCGATTCACATCTACCCGTTCTAGACCTCTCATGATTTTAAACACCTCTATCATATCCCCCCTCAGTCGTCTCTTCTCCAAGCTGAAAAGTCCTAACCTCTTTAGTCTTTCCTCATAGGGGAGCTGTTCCATTCCTCTTATCATTTTGGTATCCCTTCTCTGTACCTTCTCCATCGCAATTATATCTTTTTTGAGATGCGGCGACCAGAATTGTACACAGTATTCAAGGTGCGGTCTCACCATGGAGCGATACAGAGGCATTATGACATTTTCCGTTTTATTCATCATTCTTTTTCTAATAATTCCCAACATTCTGTTTGCTTTTTTGACTGCCGCAGCACACTGCACCGACAATTTCAATGTGTTATCCACTATGACACCTAGATCTCTTTCTTGGGTTGTAGCACCTAATATGGAACCCAACATTGTGTAATTATAGCATGGGTTATTTTTCCCTATATTCCTTTTCCCTATATTCCTTTTCATATTTTCCCTATATTCCTTTTCATATTTTCTGATTTTGAAACCTGTTCAGTTTAATAGCAGACTGACAGAGTATGAGAGATTTATTTGAATTCTTCACTAATGATGTTTCTTCATGTTTTGATATCTGCATACTCTTCTACTCAAGTTTGCTAGCTTGGATGAAATTTAAAATGTTATAAATTTAATTAAAAAAAAAAAAAAAAAGAGAAAAATTTGTAATACCATGCAATCAGCTGAGGCCAGTTGAAGCAGTGGCGTAGCTACGGGTGGGCCATGCCCTACCCACTTTGGGTTCAGGCCCACCGAATTGGGAGTCGAGCAGGAATGGATTAAGAGGTAGGCCAATGAGGTGCTGAGTTGACCAGTGTCAAGCAGGCAGGGTCTCAACTTTTTTTTTCCTAGCTGCAAGTATTAAGTTCTTTATTGTGCCGTGCTATTGGGGTTTCCACCTCCCACCAGTGATAAGTCTTCGCGTGGTGGTGCTGGCGGGGGATTCCATCCCCCACCCCCAGCGAACCATTAGAGAGCTTGCACGGTGCTGGAATGTAACACACTGGCGAGGTTCCCACTCCCAGCCAGCGACTAGAGGCCCCCAGAGTAGCAGCACTCAAGCTGTGGCGTCCTGCCAGCGGGCTTCTTAAACCTCGCAGGAAGGAGGACCAACTTGGGGAAGAAGTGTCAAATGGTGGTGTGACTTGAGAAGGAAGGGGAGGGGCGAGTGAAGAATGGGAAGGGGAGATGGTGAGAGTGACTGAGAGGGAAGGGGAGGAGGTTGTGGGAGGGATGGGGTGAGAGGTAAGAGGGTATGAGTGATGGTTGGGAGGGAAGGGATGTGATAGGGAAGGAGATTGAGTGACAGAGTGAAGGGAAGGTGTTTGAGTGCCTTGAGAGGGAAGGGGGATGGGGGTGACAGTGAGGAAAGGGGGTTTGAGTGACTGGGATGGGAGAGGGAAGACAGTATGAGTGGGAAGGAAGGGAGGTGATAGTGGGGGAAGGAGGTTGAGTGACTGAGAGGTGAAGGGAGGGGAAGGGGGAATGAGGGTGAAGTGTGACATTCTCGCGTCACATATATACAGTATGTACAGATATATAACACTAGGGAACAATTTTTAACATAATTCCTGTTGAGTTCGATTTTTCAGCTGTTTTAGACTTAAATAAGCAAGCTGATTTCAAAACTGCAGTTTTCTTCTATCACGTCAAGTTTTTTCTCTACAGCCTATCTTTATCAAAATGCACTAAATATCGCGTGCTATAGGAAAAGGGGTGGTTTTATGGTAATAGGCTGTCGTTTGAAAAGATAAAGGCCGGTGTGTTCGGTCCACAGATTCAGCAGCTCATTAAAGATGAACATTTCATCAGGACAATGTCAGAACTCCAAAAGAATGCTTAGTTGTCATTCAAAAACCTTGTCAAGGACTTTCTTGGAAATACACAAGCACAGAATTACACCGAAATTGTCCAGAAACTCTTGGAGAACTTCAAAATGCTTCGTTGCAACATAAGCATCAAGGTGCATTTTCTGCATAGCCATCTTGCTGACTTCCCGAAAAACCTTGGTGCAGTCAGTGATGAGCAAGGTGAACGATTCCACCAAGATTTGAAGGTCATGGAGGCGTACAGTATCAGGGTAGATGGGATGTACATATGATGGCTGACTATTGTTGGAGCATCAGGCGAGATTGTCCACAGATTGAACACTGCCAGAAAAGCTATAAGCGTAAATGTTTACCTTAATATGTATGTTTGTAGCAGAACTTTACTACTTGTACACAATTTGAATTACATTAACAATATATAAGAACATGCCATACTGGGTCAGACCAAGGGTCCATCAAGGCCAGCATCCTGTTTCCAACAGTGGCCAATCCAGGCCATAAGAACATGGCAAGTAGCCTTTGTATGAATAAAATTACTCTAAATAAACAGTATATTCAGGTAATTTTTTTCTTTTATTTCCTTTGTATTTATTTATTTATTTATTTATTTATTTTAAGTTTTTCTATACCAGCATTCGCGAAAAAATCACATCATGTCTGTTTACAATTAACAAGTGGATAGGGAACAAAAAGGCAATAAATAACATTGATCCTAATAATAATAATAATAATAGTAATAATAGTAGTAAACATTAAACAAGTGAAGGCTAAGGATTGCAGTTACAATAAAACAAGGGAGTAATACAACTTGGAACAGAGAAAAGAAGCTGGGGTTTTAAAAGAGAGAACATATATGCCAGTCAATGTAGTTGAAGCATTAATGAATTGCCCTTATGAGGTAGAGATATTAATTACCATGATTAAGGGAAAGACTGAGCGACTAGTTAATGATGGAATAGGTTCAGATTAGGTCTGGAAAGGCTTTCATGAATAGCCACGTTTTGAGTCTTTTCCTAAATGTGGGAAGGCAGGGTTCCTGTCGCAAATCTGGTGGGATGGAGTTCCACAGTGTTGGTCCTGCAGTGGAGAAAGCCCTGTCTCTGGCGGTTATGTGCCGCATGGATTTGGCATGTGGTACTTGTAGGGATTCTCTGTAAGACTCTCTGATTGGTCTGTTGGAAGTAAATTTTCTGAGAGGAATTTGAAGGTTGAGCTGAGAGTGTTGATGTATAGCTTTGTAAATAGTGGTTATGGACTTATATATGATTCTGTAGTGAATTGGCAGCCAGTGTAGGTCTTTGAGGATTGGTGATATGTGGTCTCTTCTCCGTGTGTTTGTTAATATTCTCGCAGCCGTGTTTTGAACCATCTGAAGGGGTTTCGTGTGAGATGAAGGAAGACCTAATAGCAAGGAGTTGCAGTAATCTAGTTTAGCAAATATTATTGATTGCAGAATAGTTCTGTAGTCCTGGAAGTGGAAGAGTGGTCTTATTCTTTTTAAGACTTGGAGTTTATAGAAGCAGTCCTTAGTAGTTTGATTTATGAATGCTTTTAGGTTTAACCTGTTATCAATGATAGCTCCCAGGTTTTTTACTTGTGGAGTTTGTAAATTGGGTGGAGGATTTGTGTCGATGTTACTGTTTTCAGATGTATGTACATTTTGTATGATTTTTGGGGCAAAGGGAGGGTATCCTGTACCTTAAGTTGACATGTTAACGAAAATTGTGTTCCCCAGTGTAATGAGAGAGCTGAGAATGTTTGTGTGTGCCCTCCACTAATCCATGAAAATCTGAGGGTTACTGGAAATCAAAAGTTCTCAGGTATGGAGTGGGGGAATATTTTTATCCTAATTTTAATTATTGGGTGTTATTTGCTATGTCTGCTTTATTTTTTTTTTAATATTTAATTGCTTTTTGGAAAATATTTAGTCATTTTTTATTCTAATTCTTTTTATTTATTTGGTATTCTATTTATTTGGTTTGAAATATTTTTTTAGTATGATTTACTATTATGACTGATTTATATTTCTTGATTTTATTTTATGAGGAATGATGTTTCTGTTTTTGCATTATTGCACTGAGTATGAATCTGGCTGAAAGGGGAGGGGGATGGAAAGTAAGAGTTGGGGAGAGGGGTGGGTATCAAGACTGCTGGGGACTGGGAGAAGTAGGAAAGTGAGTCATCTATTGCTTCTGTTTCTCTGAGAGAGGAAGTAGGAATAATTTGATTTTCTGTGTCATTTTGGGAAATGTACATCTCAATATTTCTATTTTTTACAGTACAGGAGAAATGCAATTGTTTTTATTTTTCTGGTGTTATACCGCAAGAAGAGACTGGCTTTTTGGGTTTCCAGTTCAGTGTTTGTCTCCATGATTCTCTTTTTAATTTGTAGTCAATTATTCTGTATTTGGTGAGGGTCTATTTGTCTTTTGTATGTGGGACCGAGGTGTTTTGCTGGCGTGTAGTTTCTGTGTTTACCTTGCTCTTTTTTTCAACCTGTACCTTCTAGTACCAAGGTGTATTATGTTGTACAGCAGTGAGCGTGAAAGAGTTCCCAGATATGGAGAGCAGGGGAATTTACTAATCCTTAGTAGTTTTAATTATTGAGAGTCATTTGGTGTGTGCTGTTTTTAAAATATTATATTGGTGCTTGGGAACATTTTAAAATTTGTATATTTTAAATAATTGGATGTTCTGTTTGTCAGCTTTTTTGAAATACTTTTTTTATTAATATTAGATTTTAAAGAGGGGAAGTAATGCTATTCTGTTTGGAGTTGAAGGATTTATGCTAAATTATAAAAATTCTTTTGTCATAACACCAGGTGGAGTCTTAGAATACTTTGCAGGATATCATCATGTGAGTTGAGATGTGTCTGGTCAACTTGAGACACCTTTAAATATAACTGAATTGTTTCCACAAGGCATATATGGTTTAGTTTTGGGAAGTGCTTGAAATAATTGCATTAAAATATTTTAAAGTGTCACTCATGATGCATGACAATAATATTGTTATTAACATAATGTTATAATAATATATTGTTATATATAATAATATATTGTTATATAACACAATGTTATAATAATATTATATGTTTGTTAAATACTATTGTTACTTTCACTGTTCCTTGTAATAATGTTCAATAGTTGATTGTTATTGTTCTATGTTCTATGTAAAAAAACCCCAGTCTAATCTACCAGACCAGGGCAACCTTTTCGTTACTTGTAAACCGGACTGATTTGTATTGCATACAGGAATTCCGGTATATAAAAATTAAAAATAAATAAAATAAATAAATGACAGATGTTGCAGGTTATTTAGACATCTACTGTCAGGTACACGCTTAAGGCCTGATTTTTAAAAAGCATTTACTCGAGTAAGTGGGCTTCTGAAAATTGCTACAATGCATGCCATTGAATTGTCCATAGGATTTACTTGAATAAGTGCACTTTACTCCAGTAAATGGCTTTTGAAAATTGCTACGATAGTTTGTTAGATTTACGCACGCAACTCCTTTGAAAATTACCCTCTAAGGCATTATTTACTGAGAAGAGTCCAACTTGGTAGGGTTCAGACTTGTATGTCTACTGCCCACCCATGTTAACCTTGGGCCCCTCTAAGAAACCAGTTCTGGCTATGTCACTGAGTTAAGTTCCTCTTTTATTGATCTTATCAATTTGCATACAAATTAACAAACAGATTACAGTATCTGACCAAACCCAGAGAGCTCTGAGTGTCACAGATGAAATTAACACTTTAAATATGATCTTTAAACATTGATAAGCTTTCAACAAATCAGCAACCAAATATCTCAATGTTTGTTTAGATTCCTAAAATTTATACTTAATTCTTGTAAGTAATACCTATGCAAAGCTTATGTTTTGTCGATATGTTTTAACGGATAACTTAACTTGTAAACAACTTACTTCTATTTAAGGCAAAACTTTAACCTCTAAAGAAATATGTTTATTTAAATCCTAGCATGCAATAGCTATACATCATCTCTGGTTCTCTGGGCTTTAGCAGTTTCCAGCAGCCATCTTATCCTACTTCTGCAACACAGTCTCAGATCTCTTTAAGACAGATGTCAGCATACCTAATAAGGGAATCCAAGCCTGGATTCCAGAAATTTGACAGTACAGCCCCCCTTATTCCCTCAAGGCTTCCCAAGCCAGTCTTGGTGACCTAACAGTCAGTTGGGTTTTTAGGATATTCACAGTGAATATTCATGAGCTATATTTGCATAAAATTGGAGATCCAAGTATATGCAAATTTATCTCAGGCATCTTCATTCTTGAGATCCTGAAAATCTCTGCCAGTGCTAAATGTAAATTCCTCTTCAGGGACCTCCTGGAAGGCAGGTGCACAAGGTTGTTCCTGTGGACAATCTTATTCCTGGTTTTCCTCTCTTCTCCAACTTACTCCAATACAGTCCCAATAGGTCACCAGGGTGCCGGGGTTCTCCTGGCGTGGAGAAGGAAAAACTTCCAGAATCCTAGACTTACAGGGGTGGGAACCAGGTACTCAATGTCTGTGTCTCTCTGAGGAGCTCTCACAGATGTACTCACGCTTGTGATGTCCTTGCTTGAGGACACCTTTTATCTCAAAGAAACATGCTGGATACTGTGGTTAGGTGTTCAACAAAAAGTTATTGCAACTAAAACTAAAGTCCATTTCCAACAAAAATTCTCCAGATAATCTTCATATAAAAATAGTCCAAAATTGCCTCTTTCTCAGTTTAGTTAGCTGAATCAGTCTATTCCTTTTATGGGAAGCAAAGGAGAACCTCATACTCTTAGTGGTAGGGAATAGGCTCCTAGTAGGGCTGGAATCTTCTCTCTCTCTCTCTCTCTCTCTCTCTCTCTGATTCTAAACTGGGAGCTTTAGGTTGCAAAATGCCAAAAAGATGTTCAAAATCTAATAAAAAAATGTTCTCCTTCTCTAAGTGGACAGGAATTGGTGGCCAATAGAATTCCTCCCAATAAGAAGAAAAAAGTCTCTACAGAAAACCTCTCTCTCCTTCTCATACTGGATACTGCTGTCCCTTCTTTAACTGGACAAAGGGAGTCACAATACCTCCCAAAGCAGAGGGGAAATCCTCAGCCAAGCTCAGGAGCTCAAAAAATCCAAAACCACAAGCAAATCTCTCAGATCTTCCCTTTACTCTCCCAGACAAATCCTTTCCAGACCTGTAGAAACACTGGCAAGGACAAAGTCTGCTTATTCTGGTACGGGCCGTGGAGCCTAAACTGGGGACTACCTCCTACTTCCCAAACAATTTCAAATCAGGAGCAATGTTCCCTCTAAGGATTGGGTTGCTGGGTGCAAACATTTTTGCTTGTGAGAAAATATTTTGGGTTTTATAACCCTGTGAGCGCTACTTTCTTTGATGCAAAAAGCCTACCAATTTTATGCTCACAGCAATCCAGACCTTAAAGAGACTCTCTCTTTCACACACACACACGTTCTTAGCTCTCTCACACATAGGCTCCCACTCTCACATGCTGTCTCATACACAGGCTCTCTCATACTCTCTCACATGTTTTCACATACACAGGCTCTTGCATGCTCGCTCTCACATGCCGTCTATACACACACAAGCTCTCGCATGCTGTCTCATGCACACATAAGCTCTCAACTCTCTCTCTCTCTCTCTCTACAGGGCCCCAGCCTTCCTATCCCCTCTTGGCCTCCTCGTATTGGGCCACACAAGATGGAATCCACAGTGGCCCTGCCCCAGACACTGCTCTTTTTCTGCAAGTAGGCCAATGCTGCTCCTTCCTGCCCACACAGCTCTGGCAACTTTTTTCTTCTGGGGCTACATGGGCAGGAAGAAAGAGAAGCACCTAGAGTTTTGGGGCCTGTTAAATTCTTGGGGCCATGGTGGGATGGGCTCCACCATGGCCCCACCGGTCTTCCTGCATGGGGGGGGGTAAAAGCTGTGCACGGCCACTCACGCGCACATAGCTTAGAGGGAACAGTGCTCAGGGAAGCCAAAATAAAACCCACAGCCTGCTTTTTATAGTGCTCTGCTGACCAATCCAAAGGAGCCTTAGTGCAGATGCCTGCAGATGCCTGCAGGGATGGACTGCAAGCTACTAAATCCTAGCTAGAGTTTACTACTAGGGACAATTTAAATAGTGAGGGTCTTAAGTGATCCTTTACAAAGATATTCTACTTCTTTCCAGGAGCACTTAAATTGATTGGATTCTTGAAAGCAGCAAAAACATTGGGGTGGGATGTTTGACTTGGTCAGAAAAAAAAAATCTTTCCTTTATAAATTTTAATAGAAAAAAATTGAATTTTCCTGGTATGAAGTGCACAGACATTTCATCAGATAAAGGTGATCTACCTAGCAGTTAATCACACTAATCTTTCCCTCAGGCAACAAAACTATTGATTACAATATGAATTATAAAACCCCTTAATATGAGTGGCAGGGCTAGAAAAGAACTCTGCATTCCCCAAGGCAGAAACTACAATAGAGCAGTATATCAATAAATTAGCATTTGATTTACAGTTTTATATTTAATTTTAACATCTGTGCACAATACTTTATAGAGTAATGGACTCAATTATTGCTGGACAGTGTTCAGAATCTTATCACAATTGAAATCAGATTGCCTGAGAATTATTTAAGATTTCTGTTCAGTTCCAGACACAGTAAAGGATGCCAAGCAAATATATTATGATATGATGGCAGGGTAGGGTAGAGGTATATTAGATTTTTTTTTTTTTTAAAGCCTACCTATTTTCAAAAAAGCCAGTAACGAGTTACAGTTTTTGAGAGGAGATTGAATACAATTTCCTGACAAAATGTTAATCAATTTTCTCCAGTTTAGCTACAGTGTGGCTTGGTCTAGTTAGCTGCAGGGATTAGAGTGAGGGGAGGTTGTTGCGGGTGTCAGGCCCAAGGGGAGGCATCATCAGCAGTAATGGGCATAGCAAGAGGCCCATTACTTGAGCAGATAGGGATCTGTCCCGATGATTCTACTGGCCAGTGTCTCAAATCTCAGGACAAGAACAGCCCTTTCTTTCCTGTGCCAGCCCCTCCCCTCCCAGGTAGCTTGCAAGGAACCAGGAGAGAGGAGGGTGGGGGTAAGCCTAAAGCATAAGATTTGCCATCAAGCCCAGTGTCCTATTTCCAACAGTGGCCAATCCAGGTCACAAGTAACTGGAAGGATCCCAAAGGGTGGACAGATTCCATGCTGCTTATTCCAGGGATAAGCACTGGATTTCCCAAGTCCACCTTAATTGTTTATGAACTTTTCCTCCACGAGCTTGTCCAAACCTTTTTTAAAAGCAGCTACGCTAATAGCCTTCATATCTTCTGGCAACAAAGTACAGAGCTTATTTATGCGTTGAGTAAAAAAAAATATTTTCTCTTATTAGTTTTAAATGTAGCACCTAGTAGCATAATTGTGTGTCCCCTGGTCTTTGTACTCTTTGAAAGAGTAAACCGATTAACGTTCACTCATTCCACTCCACTCCTTATTTTCTCATTATTTTATAGAACTCTATCAATCTCCCCTCAGCCATCTCTTCTCCATGCTTAAAAGTCCTAGCCTCTTCATCTATTCCTCATAGGGGAATTGTTTCATCTCCATTATCATTTTGGTCATCCTTCTCTGTACTTTTTCTATATCTTTTTCAGATGTGGTGATCAGAACCGCACATAATACTCAAGATGAGGTCACACCATGGAGCGATACAGAGGCATTATGATATTCTCTTTTTCAATTCTCCATTCCTTTCCTAATAATCCCTAGCATTCTATTTGCTTTTTTGGCTGCTGCTGCTGCTGCACACTGGACAGAAGATTTCAATGTATTTCAATGATGATGCCTAGATCTTTTTCCTGAATGGTGACAACTAATGTGGAACCTTGCATTGTGGAGCTATAATTTGGGTTACTCTTCCCTAAGTGCATCACTTTGCACTTGTCCACATTAAATTTCATTTATCATTTGCATGCAGTTTCCCAGTTTGTAAGGTCATCTTGCAATTTCTCACAATCCTCTCATGATTTAACAACTTTAAATAATTGTCATGAGCAAATTTGATCACCTCACTGTTGCCAAGTGGTCCCTCCACCGTTACCTCTCTCACCAAATCCTGCGTTTCACTAAGAATTAAATCTAAAATAGCTCCCTCTCTTGTTAGTTCCTGAACCAATTGCTCCATGAAGCAGTCATTTATTACATCCAGGAACTTTGTCTCTAGCAAGTCCTGATGTTACATTTACCCAGTCAATATTGGGATAATTGAAATCTCCCATTATTATTGCACTGCCAAATTGGTTAGCTTTCCTGATTTCTCTTAGCATTTCATCATCTGTCTGACCATTTTGTCCAGGTGGACGGTAGTATACTCCTATCATTATACTCTTACCCAACACACATGGGATTTCTACCCATATAGATTCTACTGAGCATTTAGTCTCTTGTGTGATCTTTATCCTGTTGGACTCTATACCCTCCCGGACATAAAGTGCCACACGCCCACCAAGTTGATCCTCCCTATCATTGCGATATAATTTGTACCCTGATATAGCACTGTCCCATTAGTTATCCTCCTTCCACCAAGTCTCTGTGATGCCAATTATGTCAATCTCATCATTTGCTGCTATACAGTCTAACTCTCCCATCTTACTTCTTAGACTTCTGGCATTGGCATACAGACATTTCAAAGTGTGTTTTTTGTTTGTATTAACAACCTGCTTTTCAGTTAGGGATAATTCGGAAATCATTAGCTTTGGTGATTTTTTACATATAGGCACATGGATTATGTTTGCTTTTAATGGAACCTCTCTGTTGGGATGCCCTAACTCTCCTGTTTCATTAGTATCCTTCAAGGATACATTTCTCCGAACCATGCACTGCTGAGTGACTGTCGGCTTTCCCCCTTGTTCTAGTTTAAAAGCTGCTCTATCTCCTTTTTGAAAGTTAGTACCAGCAGCTTGGTTCCACTCTGGTTAAGGTGGAGCCCATCCTTTCGGAAAAGTCTCCCCTTTCCCCAAAAGTTTCCCCAGTTCCTTACAAAGCTGAATCCCTCTTCCCTGCACCATCATCTCATCCATGCATTGAAACTCTGAAGCTCTGCCTGCCTCTGGGGACCTGCACATGGAACAGGAAGCATTTCAGAGAATGCCACCCTAGAGGTTCTGGATTTCAGCTTCCTACCTAAAAACCTAAATTTGGCTTCCAGAACCTCTCTCCCACATTTTACTATGTAGTTTGTGCCCACATGTACCACGATAGCTGGCTCCTCCCCAGCACTGTCTATAATCCTATCTAGGTGGAATTGGATTGTCTATGGACAGGCAGAGAAGGTAAGTGTACCATGGCTGTCTGGGCCATGTGGGAGCAATTAAGATGAGATTTGCTCTGTCCTGTATGCATTTTTGAATTGTTTGAGTGAGAAGAGGAATTGGTGGGAAAGCATAGAGTAGGTTTCCCGTCCAAGGAATTAGGAAGGCATCTTGTGCTACTCGATGCGTGCTGTTCATCAATGAACAAAAGTTTAGTACCTTCCTGTTGCCCTCTGTGGAGAATAGGTCTATGGCAGGTGTTCCCCAGTATGCGAAAATTTTCTCCGCCACCTCTTGGTGCAAGGACCATTTGTGTGGATGGAAGATTCTGCTTAACCGGTCTGCCCGGGTGTTGGCTATTCCCAGCAGGTATGTCGCCTGGAGATGAATGGAATGTTGCACTGCCCAGTCCAGAATTTTGAGTGCTTCCCTGCAAAGACTCCAGGAACCTGACCCTCCTTGTTTGTTTATCTAAAACATTGCTACTTGATGGTCCGTATACACCATGACTCGTTTGCCCTGTAGGTGTGCTAGGAACATCCATAAGGCATTTCATATCGCTCGAAGTTCTAGGAGGTTTATTTGGTAAGTGCTCTCCTTCTGAGACCAGTGCCCTTGTGTTTCAAGATGATCGAGATGAGCACCCCAACCTGTGTGGGAAGCATCAATTGTCAGTACCGCATTGTGCGGAAGTGTTCTGAAAAGGGCTCCCTTGGTCAGTGTTCGTTTTTGTAGCCACCACTTGATATCTGTTAGCATTCCTGGAGTTAAAGAAACTCTGTGGGATAAGGATTGACGGTGTTGAGACCATTGTCTTTTTAACCCCCACTGTAGTCTTCGAATATGAAGACAAGTACTGTGCATTGTGTATATGGCTGCAGACATATGCCCCAGGAGCCTCAGGACTTGACATGCTGTCGTGTGGTTTGTACTTTTGATGTTTTGCAATAACCGTCTGAGGGTGATTGCCCTGTCTTTTGGAAGAAAGGCTCTGCTTTGATAGGTTACCAGGTGGACACCGATAAATTGAAGGGACTATGTTGGTCTGAGGTTTGATTTTTAGAAATTGACCACCAGCCCTAAGGTCTGAAGACAGTGAATTGTCTAATGCATCTGAGATTGTAGTGTCTGTGGATCCGATGCTACTATGAGCCAATTGTCCAAATATGGAAAAATTTGGATACATTGTTTCCTGAAGTGGCCACCACCACAGCCATGCATTTTGTGAAAACTCTGGGTGCAGCCGCTAGATCAAAGGGTAAAACCTTGTATTGATAATGTTGGCCCTTGCATTGAAAGCATAGGTATTTCCATGACGCTTGGTGCATCGGAATGTGGGTATATGTGTCCTTCAGATCTAGGGAGCACATCCAATTGTTGGGTTGGAGGAGAGGAAGAATGGATTTTAAAGATACCATTTTGAACTTTTCTTTTACCAGATATTTGTTGAGGTCTCGTAGGTCCAAGATGGGACGTAGGCCTTCCGTCGTCTTGGGAATGAGGAAATATGGGGAATAAAACCCTTTGTTCCAGGAGGAACGGGGTATGTGTTGTATTGCACATTGTTTGAGTAATTGGGTGATCTCCTGTGACTAGTTGAAGGTGATCCTTTCTGGCAGTTTTTTGCACAAGGTAGGGAAGGAAGGGGTGGACTGGAAGAAAAATGAAGATGGTATCCGTGATGTATGATATCAAGTACCCAGCGATCGGATGTGATTCGTGACCAAGCTTGGGCAAAGGATTGTATCCTCCCTGCAATGGCTGAAGTAGGGGAGGAGGTGGCCCTGCAGAATTTAAAAAGATGACTGAGTCTTTGATGTAGCCGCAGACGCGCTTGTCCTTGGGTACGCTGGGCTCTAGGCTTGCCCCCTCTAGGTTGTTGGAGCGAGCCCTGTGGTCTCTATGGTTGTTGGTAAGCTGGAGGTCGATATTGTGTATAGAGGCGAAATTATCTTCTTTGGAAAGGCTGTCTTCTCATCGGAGAATAATACCACCTGGTGAAGGAGGAATAAGGCTGAGGGTTAACCAAAGCTTGAACTGCACTGACTGTTCTTTTAACTGCGATACCGTTTCTTGCAGCTGAGTACCAAACAAGTTGTCCCCACGACATGATAAGTTTGCCAATTTGTTGTGGACGTCTTCCCATATGGCACTTGCTCTGAGCCACGCAATTCTGCGAGCAGCTATCGCCGAAGCAGAGATGCGGGAGGGACATTTCGAATGATTTGTATATAGATCTCAAGAGATGGTGTAAGCCCTCTTCCATATTGTGTATTGGTTGAGGGAACCCAGAAGATTCTGTTGAGGTTGGTAGGATGGTCTTCAGTTGTTGTAGGCAGTCAGAGGTATTGGATCATATGAAATTGATGTTATCCAATGCGCGCCCCTAGCATCGAGGACTGAGAAGACTTTTTTGCAAAATTGTCCAGGTATTTGTGGTCCTTACCCGGAGGGGAATTTGAGTGTGCGCTTGTCTTCTTAGCTTTTTGTAATGCGGACTCTACTACAATGGATTGGTGTGGCAATTGCAGAGTGGCGTAAAAAGGAGACTGCCTCATTTTATATTTGATGTCTATTTTCCTGGACACTGGGACGATGTTATGAGGAGTTTCCCAGGATTTTTCCAGGACGGTGTCAAGAACCTTATGAGATGGTAGGCTAGTCAGTTCACTGGGAAGGTCAAATATTTTCAGAAGACCTAATGCTTCTGATCTAGGATCCGGTGTTTTTAAGATTTCTAGGTGGAGAGCTGTACCCACTTTTTTAATAAATTTAGGATAGGCCAGATCTTCTGGCAGTGAGTATTGTTGTTGATGCTCCTCTTCCGGATCCGATGGGTATCCCGTTGAAGATGTAGGGGAGGATGGAGTTGACAGTGGTTGTTGAGGCAATCCGATAGGGCGTGGTCCTATCGGTTGCTCTGGCGATGGTTGTGGTGGCTGAGGCAAGAGCGATAAGGGAGTTGTAGGACATTGAGGAAAGGAGTCCGCTGAGTGTACAGAAGAGGTATGTGGACTACCACGTGGAGGTAGATGAATCTGAAAGGAGACTTGCAATGAAGTAACAAGCCCTGATAACAGTGTTGAAATCTGTGTAAGGGCCTGTTTTGGCTTCTTCTGGCATTTGTGGAGTCTCATCAATGTCCGGAACTATGTGTGGAATAGGCAACGGCTCAAAAATTGGATCCCGCACATCTGGTGAGAGCCTGCCATGAAGCCACCTTCTCTTAGTACGTCCATGGGAACCAGATGATACATCTGAGAACATTTCCAGGGAGGAAGAGGAAGAGAGTGAAGCTACATGTAACTCCTCTTCCCTGGAGGATTCATGTGATGCTGGTGTTCTATTGTTACCAGACAGTGTCCTCTGAGGTGAGAACTCTTGAAAGTCTGGGTGCGAGAGGCGATGACCTGATGATGTTCCTTGAGGATTATGTTCTATGTGCTTTCTTTTTTGAGAATGCTTAAACCCTCGTATGTCTTCCGCTGAATGAACCCTTTGCTTGGATATTGATGGATGCCACATCTTTTCTGGGTGTTTATGCGGCTGAGGTGATAAAAGCCTTGATTCCCGGGCTTTTAGAGGCATGTGGGTGCTTTGGTTGACTTTTTTCAGTCTATTTTGTAGGCGTCTTTCGTGGTTACGTCGGTCGCAATGGTTGTGCCGGTGCCTAAAGTTGTATCTGCGATGGTTGCGCCGGCGTCAATGGCTGCGCCAGTCTTGCTATGTGCGTCAACTTGAAGTTGAGCCAGTAGATGACTCCGGTGCTCTGAACACGCCGACTCCGGAGCTTGAGTCGGAGGCGCATGGTGAATTGGCGTCAATGCGGGCGCATGTGTCTTGGAATCATATGGACCCTCCCTATGAGAGCGCTGTTTGTAGCCTTAACCTTACTCGAGCCCGAGAAGGTAGGCCTCATCGCAGCTCTCTGGGTCCTTTCAGGGGGATTCTATGGTCCTGATAGTTAATCGGGGATGTGGGGGGCAAAAGGCTGAAAGACCTAGGGCAGTGGTTCCCAAACCTGTTCTCGAGAATCCCCCGCTCCAACTCCATCCAGTCAGATTTTCAGGATATCTGCAATGAAAAGGGTTGGGCCTGGCCTTCAGACCTCTGCCTATGTGCCTGCTCATCGGCCCCATGCTGATTTTATTTCAAGTCTGTGTTGCTGGGCAGGAGGTTGGCAGAGGGGGGGAGGGAAGGGACTTCTGCTGCTGAGCAGGGGCTGTTTGGCAAAGGTGGGGGCTGCTGGACAAGGAGTAGAGAGGGAGAAAGGAGAATGCAAGGCAGGAGAATAGACAGGGAGATGCTGGGCAAGGAGTTGGGGGAAAAGGGGGGAGGCTGGACAGGAGGTTGGGGGAGAGAGGGGATACTTTGCTGGAACTTCTACCAGAGATACTGCTCTGTCTTCACCGCCAAAGGGAGTGTGAGTGCTGTGCCGGAGCAGCCACTGGTAAAGCAAACATGATGTATTTCAGATTATTTGCTGCAAGTTGGTCCTGGCACTGCCTTAGTTACACTGAGAGACTTTGGAGCTGCAACTGTACTAAACATCCCCAAACAGCAGAATTCTTGTGTGTAAGGTAAAGCATGGAAAGCTTGATTTCATACAATAGAGGGTGAATTGTGCAAGAGGACAAGAGAGAGTATCTAAAAGAAGCAACTAACCCCAGAGTTCTGCAAGAACTCAACAATGACATTGTAGATCTATTACTAGTAATTTGTAACCTATCATTGATCACCAATTTACCTGAAGACTGAAGGATGGCCATTGTGTTGGTGATCTCGAGATCCTATGCCATAAGACAATTAAACTAGATGATGGTGGTGGCAAGACATTGGAACATCAGCCCCAAATACAAATTCAAATACAAAGTAAATGGGTGCAGGGGATAACAAAAGTCAGATGAATAAAGCACAAAACAAGTCAAAGACAAACAAACAACCTGAACGACAAAAGTTGGAAAGCTATGAGCACAAATTCTCATAGTCTGGGCAAAAAAATCCGAGACCTGCAAGCCCTAATGGTAGAGGCAGACTTGGACATTGTTGCTATTACAGAGACTTGGTTCACGGATTCTCATGATTGGGATACAGCCATACCCAGCTATAACTTGTTAAGGAAGGACAGAGAGGACAGAAAAGGGGGAGGAGTAGCTCTGTATGTCAAAACCAATATCCAGACACTCACATAACACTGGTACTATACTGGAAGAATCCAGCAAATAAAGTGAAATAAAACCATTCAACCAGACCTCATACACTTTAACCCGTGCTTAAATGCACAAGGTAAATACCACATATTTTGAAAAGCTTATGTGCAGAGTGGTTCTAATCATTGGTCGTTGGTTGTTAGGTTCAATACCATTACATATTTTTCATATTTTTTTCTTTCCACAGTATGTTATAAAAAACAAAAAGAAAAAAATATGAAAAATATGTAATGGTATTGAACCTAACAACCAACGACCAATGATTAGAACCACTCTGCACATAAGCTTTTCAAAATATGTGGTATTTACCTTGTGCATTTAAGCACGGGTTAAAGTGTATGAGGTCTGGTTGAATGGTTTTATTTCACTTTATTTGCTGGATTCTTCCAGTATAGTACCAGTGTTATGTGAGTGTCTGGATTAAGGTGTTACACAAGGGTGAAGCAGTTTTTTGAACATATAGTGTTAAATAAAACCAATATCCAAGCAACTGAACTGCAAGGAAGATGGGATAGAGTAGAAACATTATGGGCTGTCCTTAAAAAAAAAAGATGGTGCATCCATTTTTATTGGAGTGGTTTACAGGCCTCCAACTCAAATGGAAGAACTAGACAGATCTGACTGCAGATATCCAAAAGTGGGAAAGAAGGGAGAAGTGCTGATTGTTGGAGATTTTAATCTGCGGTATCCCTTCTGTGGAATCTAACAGAAGTAGAGAGATAGTGGATGCCCTGCAAAGGGGCTCTGTTCAAACAAATGGTAATGGAACCCTCGAGGGAGGGAGTTATACTCTATTTACAGCTCACAAACGGGGCTAATGTCTCTAAAGTCTGGGGTGGGTGCCCACCTCAGCACCAGTGATCATCAAATGGTATGGTTTGATATTGCAAATAGGATATGCAAAAGTCACTCAAAGATCTGAGTTTTGAACTTCAAAAATACAGACTTTGTTGAAATGGGGAAGTTCTTGAAGGTAGAACTAGAAGAAAGGGAGAAAATGAGAGGTGGAACAACAGTGGGCCAAACTAAAAGGAGCAATTACTAAGGCAACTAATATGTGTGGAGGAGCAGTGGGCTTTGAACCAGGAGACTAGGGATCAAGTCCCACTGCTGCTCCTTGTGACCTTGGGCAAGTCACTTTACCCTCCATTGCTTCAGGTACAAACTTAGATTGTAAGCCCTCTGTGGATAGGGAAAATACCTACAGTACCTGAATGTTATCCCATCCGGCGTCCCTCAAGGTTCATCATTATCTCCAATATTATTTAATATAGATCTCCTTCCGCTTTGTCATATATTATCCTCTCTTAATCTACAATTCAAAATCTATGCAGACGATATTCAATTTCTTGTTCCCTATAAAACATCATGTTCTGATACTTTATCATTGGTTTCACTCTATCTACTATCAACTCCTGGCTATCTCACAATCGTTTGAAACTCAACCCATCAAAAACTGAAGTAGTGCATTTAACATCCATTACAGACTCTTCTATAGGTCCTCCTTCACTTTTGACAATTAATGGTTTATCAATTCCTATAACTCAATACGCAACAAATCTTGGAGTAATCATAAACACTGATTTATCCATGAAACAGCAGATCTCTTCCTTAAACAAATCATTCTACAAATTTCAACTCTTAAAGCATCTTCGCCCTCTTTTGTTTCATCATGATTTCAGATCTGTACTTCAATCTTTAATTTTTTCTGGCTTAGACAACTGTAATGCTCTTTACTTAGGCCTGCCCGACTCTTCTATCATTCATTGCAATTAGTTCAAAATAGTGCAGCACGTCTATTATCAGGCATCTCCATCGTAATCACATTACTCCCATTCTACATTCTTTTCACTGGTTGCCCATAAAATACAGGATAAAATATAAAGTACTTTCAATCATTCACAGCTTAATTCATAACCCTTCTTCCACTTGGCTTTGCTCATTACTCCGCATTTACATTCATTGCAATTAGTTCAAAATAGTGCAGCACGTCTATTATCAGGCATCTCCATCGTAATCACATTACTCCCATTCTACATTCTTTTCACTGGTTGCCCATAAAATACAGGATAAAATATAAAGTACTTTCAATCATTCACAGCTTAATTCATAACCCTTCTTCCACTTGGCTTTGCTCATTACTCCGCATTTACAAACCCACTCGACACTTATGATTGCTTTCCCAAAATCTTTTAGATACACCATCTCCACGACAGGCCAGATTAGACATCACTAGAAAGAGGTCATTCTCCGTAGCAGGACTATCCCTTTGGAACTCTTTACCCAATCCTCTTCGCCTTATATCAAATCCTCACCACTTCAAAAAATCTTTAAAAACATATCTTTTTCAACTCGCATTTAATATTCCATCACAACATTCTACTACCAAAAATCTCTCTCTCACTCTCACAATTCCATCCGACATTCATTCCCAGATTCCGTATTCTAATCACGGTACAGGCACCTCTTTTTCTTTCATTTTATAAAAACAATTTTGTTTACGCTAGTATTCTATCTAGCTATTATTTTATGTATATTTTATTCTTAATTTTATTTTCATTGTTTTTATTTACATTTGTAAACCGTTTTGATAAAACCTTATTTGAAAAGCGGTATGTAAATACTTTTTAATAAAATAAATAAATAAAATAAAATGTGTTAGAAAAGTAAACAAAAGCAAGAGAAGTAAGAAACCTATCTGGTTCTCAAGAGGTGGCTGATAAAATAAAAGCAAAAAGAACAATGTTTAAGAAATATAAAGGATCCCAAAAAGAGGAACACGAGGAGGAATATCTGGTGAAACTGAGGAAGACCAAGAAAGTAATCAAAAAAGCAAAAGTCAGGTGGAAGAAAGGATTGCCAAAGAGGTGGTAAAGAGAGGGGGGGGGGGCCAAAACATTTTTCAGATATATCAAAGGAGAAAGCTCCAAAGTGGTATAGTGAAATTGAAATTTATTTATTTTATTTATTTAACACTTTTTTATACCGACCTTCATAGTAATAACCATATCGGATCGGTTTACATAGAACAAGGGTATAACTGAAGCAATAAATAAAATAGTAATTAACAAGAGAGGAGAATAAGGCAAAGTTACATTTAACAAGGAGTAAAAACTTTGGAAGCTTAAAGCTGGAAGAAAGAAAGGCAGGAGGAATTAAAACATAATACAAAAGGAATTTAGGTTAGAGCATAATGTGCTTTAACCTGTGATTGTCCTTCGTTCAAAAGGATAGTGGACCTCTATCCTCTATGTCCATGAGAGATAAAATATGATTAGTGATTGTCTGGAGGGTCATCGAATGCTTGGTGAAATAGCCACGTCTTGAGTTTTTTTCTGAACGTAGTTAGACAAGGTTCTAATCGGAGGCCTGAAGGAATGTTGTTCCATATAGCTGGTCCTGCTATTGAAAAAGCTCTGTCTTTTGTAGAGGAAAGGCGTGAGGCTTTGGTAGGGAAATGTGACAAGGATCAATGTGTGGATAGAGACGAAGAAAAGGCGGAAATATTAAACAATTATTTCAGTTCTGTGTTCACTAAAGAAGGCCCTGGAGAAGGACCGTCACTAGTTAACAAGACATTGGCGGGGGGGTAGAGTAGACGAAACTCCGTTTTTGAAGGAGTCTGTATGGGAAGAGCTAGGAAAGCTGAAAGTGGACAAAGCCATGGGGCCTGATGAGATTCATCCCAGGTTACTGAGGGAGGAAATGGGAGTGGTACCGAGGGCTTGGAGAAGAGCGGTGGTGGTTCCGCTTCACAACAGTGGGAGCAGAGAGGAGGCTGGAAACTACAGGCTGATTAGCCTCACCTCAGTGATGGGAAAAGTAATGGGGATGCTGCTGAAGGAAAGGCTAGTAATCAGTCTACAGTCAAGAGGATTGCTGGACCCCAGGGCAGCATGGATTCACCAGGGGAAGGTCATGTAAGACAAATCTTATTGATTTTTTTGTTTGGGTGACTAAAGAATTGGATGAATGCTCAATGTGATCTACTTGGATTTCAGCAAAGCTTTTGATACAGTCCCACATAGGACGCTTGTGAATAAAATGAGAAGCTTGGGAGTGAGCGCTAAGGTGGTGGCGTGGATTACAAACTGGTTGTTGGATAGAAGACAAGTTGTGATGGTAAATGGAACCTACTCTGAAGAGAGAACAGTGTTAAGCGGAGTGCTGCAAGGATCAGTGTTGGAACAGGTCCTGTTCAAAATCTTTGTAAGCGACATTGCAGAAGGGATAGAAGGTAAAGTTTGTCTTTTTGTGGATTATACTAAGATCTGCAACAGAGTAGACAAGCCAGAAGAAGTGGAGAGAATGAGAAATGATTTAAAGAAGCTTGAATAGTGGTCAAATATATGGCAGCCGGGATGCAATGCCAAGAAGTGCAGAGTCATGCATCTGGGGTGTGATAATCTGAAAGAGCTGTATGTGATGGGGGGTGAAGGGCTGTTGTGCATGGAGCAAGAGTGAGACCTTGGGGTGATAGTGTCTAGCAATCTAAAGGCGGCGAAGTAGTGTGACAAGGCGTTAGCTAAAGCCAGAAGAATGCTGGGCTACATAGAGAGAGGAATAACCAATAAGAAAAAGGAGGTGATAATCTCCTTGTACAGGTCCTTGGTGAGGCCTCACCTAGAGTATTGTGTTCAGTTCTGGAGACCGTATCTCAAAAGGGACAGAGACAGGTTGGAGGCAGTCCAAAGAAGGGAAACCAAAATGGTGGGGGGGTCTTCATCAATTGATTTATGAGAAGAGGTTGAAGGACCTAAATATGTATACCCTGGATGAGAGGAGGTACAGGGAGGATAGGATACAGACCTTCAGATACCTGAAAGGTTTTAATGATGCACATTCGACAAACCTTCTTCGCTGGAAAGAAATCAGTAAAACTAGGGGTCATGAAATGAAACTCCAGGGAAAAAGACTCAGAACCAATGTCAGGAAATATTTCTTCACAGAGAGGATGTTGGATGCCTGGAATGCCCTTCTGGAGGAGGTGGTGAAGACAAAAATGGTGAAAGATTTCAAAGGGGTATAGAATAAACACTGTGGATCCCTAAAGGCTGAAGGATGGAAATGAGGAAAAGAGCGCATGGGATAACTTGCTGGTGTGGCGGATACTACCCTTAACCAACAAGCCTCCATACTGTTGATTCAACTCATTATTGCTCTTTGCTTTAACGGCAGGGGGAAAAGAGGGAAAGTAGAATTAATTTCAGACAGCAACCAACAAGGACATGAATTTTACCGTCTGGGAAAACAAATAAGCATGGGGTAACTTGCTGTTGCGGCTGTTAATACCGTAACCAATAAGCCTGATACTTATGATGTAGCTCCAACATTTCTCTCTGCTTCAAAGGCAAGGCATTTATTTATTTATTTGAGGTTTTTATATACCGACATTCATCTGGGATATCACATCGGTTTACATTAAACGTTAAAAACTGCACATGAAATGCGCTTGACATATAACAAGAGAACAGGTATATATAGAACAAATTAACGGGGTACAAGCCTAGATGTATGCATGATAAATATTAGGGATGTGAATCGTTTTTTGACGATTTAAAAAAATCGTCAGATATTTTTTAAATCGTCAAAAATCGTTAGTCGCGATACAATAGAAATTCCCCGATTTATTGTGAAAAATCGGGGGAGGGGGAGAGGGCGGGAAAACCGGCACACCAAAACAGCCCCTAAACCCACCCGAACCCTTTAAAACAAATCCCCCACCCTCCCAAACCCCCCAAAATGTTTTAAATTACCTGGTGGTCCAGTGGGGGGGTCCCGACGCGATCTCCCGTTCTCGGGCCATCGGCGCCATTTTGGTTGCCACTAATATAAATGGCACCAATGGCCCGATAAAAAAAAAAACAAAAAAACCCCACCTGACCCTTTAAAATGACCCCCTTAGCCTCCCCCACCCTCCCAACCCCCCCCCCCCCCAAACCTTTTAAAATTACCTGGTGGTCCAGCAGGGGCACGGGGAGCGATCTCCCGCTCTCGGGCCATTGGCTGCCACTAATAAAAATGGCGCCGATGGCCCTTTGCCCTTACCATGTGACAGGGTATCCGTGCCATTGGCCGGCCCCTGTCACATGGTAGGAGCACTGGATGGCCGGCACTGGACCCCCAGGGACTTTTGGCCTGCTTGGGGGAGGGCCTCCTGACCCCCACAAGACTTGCCAAAAGTCCAGCGGGGGTCCGGGAGCAACCTCCTGCACTCGGGCCCAATTGCCAGTATTCAAAATGGCGCCCATGCTACCTTTGCCCTCACTATGTCACAGGCCTGCCCCTGTGACATAGTGAGGGCAAAGGCTAGCGGCTGCCAGTACTGAAAATGGCGCCGGCGCTACCTTTGCCCTCACTATGTCCTAGGGGCCGACTGGACTTTTGGCCAGCTTGGGGGGCCTCCTGACCCCCACAAGACTTGCCAAAAGTCCAGCGGGGGTCCGGGAGCGATCTCCCGCACTCAGGCCGTATTGCCAGTATTCAAAATGGCGCCGGCGCTACCTTTGCCCTGTCACATGGTAAGGGCAAAGGGCCATCGGTGCCATTTTATCTTCATGAACAATGGACTCTGGCACCTCCAGGTTAAAGCACCTTCAAGTTTTAACCCGTACTCACTATCGTATCATTTTATAATTATTACCTGCCTTTATCTTCTTTCCAACTTGTTTTAAGCTTCCAAGTTCTTGATTCCTGTTGATTGTAACTTTTTGACTTATTCCTATCTATTGTTATCTATTGTTTACCTGAATTGTTACTTCAGTTATACCCTCTGTTAAATGTAAACCGATCCGATATGGTTATTTACTATGAAGGTCGGTATAAAAAACTGTTAAATAAATAAAATAAATAAATAAATAAATTTTTATTAACGCAGCCGATGGCCTGAGAGCGGGAGATCGCTCCCCGCGCTCCCGCTGGACCACCAGGTAATTTTAAAACCTTTTTTGGGGGTTCAGGAGGGTGGGGGAGGGTTTTTTGATTATCGGATCGGGCGCAGCCGATAATCAAAACTCAAATCGGGCTGGGCGATAAAAATTTTAAGATTTGGATCGGAACCGGAACCGATCAGATTCCGGTTCCGATTCACATCTCTAATAAATATGGGAGACAGGTTGAATGTAACGGTAACTTAAGGATTAGGGGTATTTACAATGAAAATACAATGCTATTTGAGATGAGGAAGATCTTGAAACAAGGAAGCCGAGGATCTGTGCTGGGAGTGTAGAAATAAAGGAGAATTGGACTCAGACAGAAACCAACAAGGGCCTTGACGTTAACAGTTTGGGAAAATAAGTATGCGGGGGGGGGGGGTAAGTTGCAATGCAGATGCCACCCCCTGATGATACCTTTATGGGGGAGACATGTATGGCATGGCTGGTGCTACCATAATCTTGGTGGGCAGCCTGGATGGACCATATGGTCCTTTTCTGCAATCATTTCTATGTTTCTATGATCTTTAAAAAGGGCTCTAGGGGTGATCTATAGACATCTAAGCCTGACTTCAGTGCTGGGAAAAATTGTACAAACTTATAAAGAATAAAATCACAGAGCATATAGAAAGCTATGGTTTAATAGGACACAGCCAGCATGGATTTACCCAAGGCAAGTCTTGCCTCACAAATCTCATTTTTTTGAAGGGGTGGATAAAGGTGAACTGGTAGATGTGGTGTATTTGGATTTTCAGAAGGCGTTTGAGAGGCTTCTAAGAAAACTAAAAAGTCATGGGATAGGAAACAGGATTAAATGGTCAGTTATTTCAGTGAAAAAAAAAGTAAACAGTGGAGCTCCTCAGGGATCTGTACTTGGACCGGTGCTTTTCAATATATTTACAAACGATCTGGAAAAGGGATATTACAAGTGAGGTGATCAAATTTAATGATACAAAATTATTCAGAGCAGTTAAATCACATGCGCATTATGATAAATGATGCTGCTGACAGCCTAAGCTTGTGCGATCTGTACTTAAGCCCTTTACCTGTTTGACCATTCGTAGTTCTCAGCTGTTCCAGTGCTTTGGAGTCAGGTAGATCTGCCCACGACACTAACATCATCCCCAGAAGTGCCACGGGTCACAAAAAGCTGCGGATTGCAGGTAGGCCCACTAGCAAAGGGCCTTGTCCCTTTGCCGAGACCTTTGCTTAGATTTTTTGTTTGTTTTTTTTCTATTGCAACTATCATGTGCCTGTCTGGCCGGAGTATTGCTGCTATATGGGGATGTGGTGGATATGATCTTTCAAGAATTACAGAGTACTAGAAATGTAGTAACCCCGAACACATGTTCTAACCTATCAACAACGACATTTTTAAGGTTCACAATAGTTGGGGTGATAGGAAAAGCTTTCCGTTATCACTGGCATATGTTAACATATGTTAGATTAAAAGTAATTTTGAGATTGTATTCCAGCTTTTGCTGGAACAATCTCTGGATATGTTTCTTACAGAGAGTTGGAATCTGCCTCAGCCTGTCGTGAGGAATATAGTTTTTTTTTTTACATAAGGCTCGAGATTAAAAAAAAAGAGAGAGGGAGTAGTTTTATTCTATAAATCTATGATGCCTTTGCAAACTATAAATCTTGATGTGGGTGATAATAGTGAAAGTTTAGTAGTTAAATATGTTGATTGACTGTTGGCATTAGTAGACTGCCCACCTCTTTTACTTGCCAGTGATTTGTCTTTATTTGCAGATTTTATTACGGCATTACAAGTTTGCACAAATAAAATGTTGGTATTAGGGGATTTTAATATTCATGAAGGTAGTCATCCTATTGATATTTTTTGAGATTTTCAGGAATTAATTTCCTATCTTCAAATTTCCCAGGTCTGAGAACACACAGGGCTGGCTTACACTTGATCAGGTGTTTATTTCAGATCATAGGTCTTTAAGCCATTTGATAGCAAACCTGGAGATCCAACCAGTGCCCTGGTCAGACCATTTTTTAGTTTCCTTCAAATTTTTCCAATTTGATTGATTCACCAAATGAGAGGTTTGGTATTATCTAAATTTAAAAGGGATTTGATTGATCCAAAAGATTACTGCAGAGAATGGGATAGTATTAAAGGGCAAATTTGTGAGAATTCACTCTGTGAATTAGCAGTTTAATTTGTGCAGACGTTACAGGCTGTGACAGAGAAAATTGCACCATTAAAATTTAATAAAACTTGGAGGTATGTTCAAGTTCCATGGGTCTCCACAGAGCTCAGGATGAAAAAAGTATATTATGTAAAGCTGAATTTGGAGAAAATATGCTACTATAGAGCATCAAATGAGCTATCAAGCTATAAGTCGTGAATGCAGACACTTTTTTTTCTGTCAGCTTGAAAACAGTTTTTTACTTTTCAATTAAAATCTTCATTAAATCAGCCTTTTGAATTATTTGGGGTGGTGAACAGGCTCTTACAGCCGATGAAAACTGATCAGCTACAGATTACTGTCTCCGTAGGTGTATGCTAATTTTCCGCAAGACAAAGTGAATAAGGCAATGTTAAATCACCAAAAATAGTCAAATGCAAGAATGCATGCAGTATGCAATACACAGTTCAAAGCATTAGTGGCAGATTTAATATTCCTTGTTTAACTAACATCATGAATGCAATGATAGATGTCATATCACCCATAAGCGTGGAGTTAATTGCTTTCTTAAGCACACACCAGATAATAACACTAGCCCACGGTGCAAATGCAAGTTTTGGGAAGGGACAGGATTAGGGAGGAGTTTGGGCCAGATTTATGAAAATGAGGGGCAATATCGTACCATGTGATAGAATAACGCATGCTATCGCACGGTTTTGTTTTGGGTTTTTTTTTTTAATTTATTCTTTAAGCTATCGCACGGTTTTAATGCCGGAAATAACTGCACCTATTTTCCTGGCATTAAGCTGTGTGATATGACTGAAATGGCCGTAACCGAATTCGCAATAAATTTTTCGAGTTGCATTTCGGCCATTTCTGGGCTTGGGAGAGGGAAGGGGGAGGAGAGAGAGAGAGCACCTCTGGGAAAGACTTCACAGTATGCACCTATAGGAGGGGCATCTAATAGCTCGAGGTGAGGTGTTGGTGGTGGTTTATAGGCCAGGTTTTCATTCATAGTGAGTCATACGAACAGCACAGTACACCTCCGTGAAGACTTGATGTCATTTGGAGTGAAGAAAGTCTCACAAAGATATTTTATCTCATTCTACCTTGACGGTACCGTGTTAGTCCATCAAGCTAGGGCAAGAGAGCATAGTAGAAATGTCATCTTTGTGAGACTTTCCGCACTCCAAATGACATCAAATCTTCACCGAGGTGTACTGTGCTGTTCGTACATCTCATTATGAATGAAAACCATGGAGACTCGGTGTATGCAAATTTATCTCATGCATATTCATTATGGATATCCTGAAAACCAGACTAGTTGTGGGGTCCCCAGGACAGGTTTGGGAAGCCCTGCCTTATAGAGTCTCTCTCTCTTTCTCTCATTACAATGGAAGCTTTTGATGCCACTAAATGAGTGACATTCCTACAGGGTTCACCCCGACGCGGAATACCTTTGAAACATAGCATTATGTCAGGTGGCTTTTTCAAGTCTCTTAAGATTCAAGAAATACTGCAGCTGTTTTTGGATGATTCAAAAAGGAAAGTAATCGCTTTTTATTTGCATAAGATAAAAAAAAATATAGAGATCTATGAATATATATGACCCGGTGTTATGTATGTGAGCAAGCAATTAACGCCACGCTTACGGGTGTTATGACAGTCTAACAACATTGCATGCATGATGTTGGTTTAACAAGGAATATTAAGGGGTAGATTTTCAGAACTTACGCGCGCACACACGTTATAAAATCTCAGGTTGGCGCACGCAAGGGGGGGGGTAGAGTTCTGCAATTACGTGCGGCGACGCATCGGGGCCTTCCCCAGTTCCCTCCCAGTCCGCTCCAATTAAGAAGCGGACTGGGAGGGAACTTCCCAACCCCCTAGCCTAACCTCCCTTCCCCTTATTCTGCCCCTCCCCCTATCCCTATCCTAAATACCCACAAATTTCTTATCTTACCTTTTGCTCCTGCTTCCAAAGGTTTTTAAAATCCGGCCCTAAGTCTGCTACAAATGTTAAGCCAGCCTGAAGATCAGTCTCTATTTTTAGATGAAGAGAAGGTTGGGTGTAGGGGTTGTTGGGAGTCTTGGGGTGGTTTCTAAAATGGAAATCGGAAATCTGATTTCACAGTTGAAATCCTCGAAGAGCGATTTAGATCCTTGCCCAATGTGGGTAATTGAATTCTCAAAGGATCAGTTTTTGGATATTATTTTTAAAAAATTATGAATCAGTCTCTCTCAGAAGGGGGATTACTCGAGGTATTTAAAAATCTCTGGTCCGGCCCTATGAGAAGAAGCCCAGTTTACCTTCAGATGAACCTAGTAGTTACAGACCAATCTCCAATTTGGTATTGCTGGGCAAGATATTGGAAAAGGCTGTTTTTGTTCAGTTACAGGACTTTCTTCAAGTTCATAAGATTCTGAATGATGATGTGGTTTTCGTAAGAATTATAGTACAGAAAGCATATTTGTTTCAGCTAATGATTGTTTGTTAAAAATTGACTCTGCTAAAGCTGTAGTTATTTCTTGATTTCTTCAGCTTTTGACTTGCTAAATGGTGCAATATAGTTGGCCAGACTAAAGAATTTGGGAGTTGCTGGGAAAATCTGGGAATGGTTCTCATCTTTTCTTTCTGAATGTGAACAGCAGATAAACATTAGGAATAAGGTAGAGGGACCTCAGGGCTCTTTCTATCTTAACACCTATTCTTTTTAATATATATTTGCAACCACTTTGTGTGCCATTGGATTCTATCCTTTTTTTTTTTCTTTTTCAAAATATTTGCTGTTAATATTCAGCTGTATTTTGAAGTGACAGGAAATGTTACGGCGAGTTTAGATCTGATCTCGAACTGTCTGCAGTGAATGGCTGGCTTATAAATAATGCTTTGGTTCTTAATTTTTTTTTTTTTTTAATTTTATTTTTATTGAATTTTAAACACTTATACAGAACTTTAGTTGGTTCTTAATTTTAATAAGACTAAAGCTTTATGGGTTTCATGGACTCCACATTCATTTAACATAGCTGATATAGTAGTCGGAGATAGAAAAATTCAGTTCCTGGACCATGTGTGGAATTCAGAGGGGGCGGGGTTTGACTCATCGCTTTCTTGTAAACAACAATTAAAATCAGTGCTGTCAGTTGGATATTTTAAATTGAAACAATTGCGCCATTTAAGGGCATTAATTCATCCATCTGGTTTGAGAACTACTGCTCAAGTATTTGACTTGACTATGGGGAACTCAGTTTATCTGGGTATACCTAAGTGTAGGTTGAGAACTGCTGAGATGCTGCAAATTTCGTCTACAAAGCTTGAACTGAAGGCTTCTCAGCGCAATCATGTTTCCCTTTTTATCACTTCTGGTTGAAAAAAGGATGAAATTTAAAGTTTAATTTTTAAATCATTGTAAGATTCTGCACCAGTTTTTGAAAAAAATATTTTTAAAGTTTATGTACCAAATAGATGCTTGTGATCTGACAAATATTGTTTTTGGAGTTACCGCCAGTGAAATCAGTGGATTTTCAGGAGACACGACAGCACTGTATTTCCATCAGTGGAGTAATGCTATGGAATAGTTTGGCTACAGAATTACATGCTGTTTCATAAGAACATAAGAAATGCCATACTGGGTCAGACCAAGGGTCCATCAAGCCCAGCATCCTGTTTCCAACAGTGGCCAATCCAGGCCATAAGAACCTGGCAAGTACCCAAACACTAAGTCTATTTCATGTTACCATTGCTAGTAATAGCAGTGGCTATTTTCGAAGTCAACTTAATAGCAGGTAATGGACTTCTCCTCCAAGAACTTATCCAATTCTTTTTTAAACACCGCTATACTAACTGCACTAACCATATCCTCTGGCAACAAATTCCAAAGTTTAATTGTGCGCTGAGTAAAAAAGAACTTTCTCCGATTAGTTTTAAATGTGCCCCATGCTAACTTCATGGAGTGCCCCCTAGTCTTTCTATTATCCGAAAGAGTAAATAACTGATTCACATCTACCCGTTCTAGACCTCTCATGATTTTAAACATCAGATTATAAAACCTTTTGGAAGGCTTTAAAAACGTTTTTCTTCCAGGAAGCATTTCAGCATTTGCTGTTTTGAGTGATGATGAGATTACTGGATATTGTAATTTTACACTTGTTTTATTTCAGATTGTCTTGTTATATTGTTTTTGTGCTGTGTTCCGCTTAACCTAATTTATGTTAATATAGGTGGAATATAAATGTTTTAAAATAAAATTATAGGAGGACCTTGTGAGACTGGAAGATTGGGCGTCCAAATGGCAGATGAAATTTAATGTGGACAAGTGCAAGGTGACGCATATAGGGAAAAGTAACCCATGCTGTAGCTACATGATGTTAGGTTCCACTTTAGGAGTTACGAACCAGAAAAAAGATCTAGGCGTCATAGTAGATAATACATTGAAATTGTTGGCTCAGTGTACTGCGGCGGTCGAAAAAGCAAGCAGAAGGTTAGGTATTATTAGGTAGGGAAGAGTGAATAAAACAGAAAATGTCATAATGCCTCTATATTGCTGCATGTTGAGACTGCACCGTGAGTACTGTGTGCAATTCTGGTCGCTGCATCTCAAAAAAAGATATAGTTGCACTGGAGAAGGTACAGAGAAGAGCAACAAAATGATAAAGGGGATGGAACAGCTCCCCTTTTAGGAAAGGCTAAGGAGGTTAGGGCTGTTCATCATCGAGAAAAGACAGATGAAGGGGGATGTGATAGAGGTGTTTAAAATCAGGAGAGAACTAGAACTGGTAAATGTGAATCTGTTATTTACTCTTTCAGATAATAGGACTGGGGTGTACTCCATGAAGTTAGCAAATAGCACATTTAAAAGAAATCTGAGAAAATTATTTTTCACTCAATACACAATTAAGCACTGGACTTTGTTGCTGGAGAATGTGGGTTTGGATAAGTTCCTGGAGGAGAAGTCCATAAACTGTTATTCATCAAGCTGACATATGAAATAGCCACCATTATTGGCATTAGTAGCATGGGATCTATTTAATGTTTAGGTACTTGTAACCTGGATTGGCTACTGTTAGAAACAGGATGCAAAAGATATAGAGAAGAGTAGCCAAAATCATAAAGGAAATGGAATGGCAAGGCTAAAGAGGTTAGGACTCTTCAGCTTGGAGAAGTGTTGGCTGAGGGGAGCTATGATAGAAGACTATAAAACAATGTGTGGAACAGACCAGGTAAATATGAATTAGTTATTTACTCTGTCAAATAATACAAAAACTAGGGGACCTCATGAAGTTAGTAAATAGCACATTTAAAACAAATTGGAGAAAATTATTTTTCATTCAATGTACAATTAAGCTCTGGAATTAATTGCTGGAGGATGTGGTAAAGGCAGTTAATATAGTTGGCTTTAAAAAAGGCTTGGACAAGTTCTTGGAGAAGTCTATAAACTGTTATTAAGCAGAGCTACTGTTTGAGATCTTTTTGGGTATGTGTGACCTGCATTGCCCACTTGCAAACAGAATAGTGGGCTTGATGAACCCTTGGTCTGACCCTGTATGGCAGTTCTTGTATTCTCTCAGGCCCTCGCTCACAGAGCTAAAGATGGGATGTTTTAATTTGTGAAAAGTTCAGGTCCGACATTTCTCCTCCTCCTCCCTTTTTCTTGGGCCTTTAAAAAGTATCACAATCGACGGTAAAAAAAAAAAAAAAAAAGCCTCCATCCTCTTGCAAGTTTCTTTTCTTTTGCCCTGCAAACTCCCCCACCCCTCCCTCGCACTGATGCCTGCGAAAACTTCAGCCAGCCCTCAGAGTTGCCCAACAAGGGCTTGCTGTTCTGTGCTCTGGGCCAGGAGGGCTGCTTTTCGGCTGAGACTGAGAGCCGTGAGATGCGCACATACAATTACCGTTAAGCGCATAGTCAAAGCCAGGAGGATTGGGACCTAAACAACGCGAGCTCGGACATCCACGCTCCCTCCGGAATGCCGAGTGGAGGAGGGCTAGTGACCAATCAGAGGCAGCCTTCCAGCCAGCCAACGGGAGGATGCGAAAGAGGTCTGCACGGAAGTGGCGCAACCTCCTGCTTGCGCGCGCGCTCGCTCGCTCGCTCGTTCTTTTCTTTGTGCTCGATTGCGGGGAGAGGAGGAAGCGCAGGGCCCGGCCGAGGGCAATCCGGAGCCATCCTCCCGCATTTCCGGAGTTTAGCGGAGGCTGGACGATGGGTACGGAACGTTACTATGGGATATCGGTGCTTTTGCCTGGCTGCGGGAGGGGCTCATTAGCGGCTCATTTGGCCACTCTGGGAGGTGCAGCGGCCAGACCATGCTGTTGCTTGCTGGGAAGGGGGATTGCTATTGTTCGTGAAGTCGCTTCTAAATTCTTCCCACGGTATTTTGTAGTTTACAGTTTTGGCTTGGGGAAAAAAAATCTCTTTAACCTGGCTGTTTTTAATCTTTTGTCTTCTTTAGGATCTATGGGCATCGTAAGTTTTAGAAAAACGTACAGCTTGGGATGTCAAACCGTGCAAGTAAGTAGCATGCTACATATAGAACAAGAACTATATAACATATGTCTGCGTCTTTTCTAAAGGACTTTGATGCATTATTGTTAGTGCGTTCCCTATCTGGGAAGTGAATCAAGATTTTATAGAGGGTAATTTTATAAATGTGCTCATTTGTGGGGTAAATTCTACATTTTTACGTAGACTTTACCCCACATTTTCACTCTGAAAATTTCCACCTAAGTGCCCTGGGGAGTGCACAAACTCACCCGCATAAAGTTATGTTTGCTAAATCTAGGGTGTAACTTGGGTAGGTTAACTTAATGCATAAGGAAGAAAACAGCTGCACACATGGCCATATATAATTTTTATGCATGCCCATGTATATGGGCATGCGCAAAAATATATTTTACAACCTGCGTGTATGTGATATGCACAGGTTATAAAATACCCGTAAATACACCCTGCAACATGTGCGCACATGTTTAAAAAGAGACACACAAATACATATTGCACTTATCTAAATAAGTTCTGATTTATATGGCTAAGTAGTAGTACTTATCTGGATAAATCCCAAGTTTTCTAGCTAAGTATCCAGCAAAGCCGCTACATAGCCAGATAAGTCTAAAATGCTCTACTTATCCATCTAAATTGGAACTTATCCAGATAAGTAGTATGCAAATGTGTAGAGATTTTAACTACATAATTTCCGTGCATTTATCTCCCACACATACACATATGTAAATCGGGAGATTTTCTAACCTACATGCAACAATGAAATTACCAGTTTACCAGTTCACCCAGTCCAACTGCAGGTCATCAAGCCTCCTGCCTTTTCAGCCTCAACTCCTCCCATTTAACCCAGGACCCTGCCCCCTACACCCAGTCAGTATTTCACTTTTAAGACATTTACTGTGACTTGCTCCAGATATAGAGAGGGTGGAAATATACATGAGTAAGGTGTTAAATTTACATGCATAAATTGCTTATAAAATAGCAACTTGTATAAATGTTGGTCCCACCCCAGAACGCCTCTTGCCTGTTCTTTTTACACACACAAAGTTAATAGTGTTCCTTTTATGTGTATTTTGAGGTTTATAAGAACATAAGAAATGCTATACTGGGTCAGACCAAGAATCCATAAAAGCCCAGCATCCTGTCTCCAACTGTGGCCAATCCAAGTCACAAGTACCTAGCAAGTACCCAAACATTAAATAAATTACATGCTACTAATACTGGCAACAAGCATTGGTTATTCCCTAGTGATTAATAGCAGTTTTTGGACTTCTTCAGGAACTTATACAAGCATTTTTAAACCCAACTACACTAACTGCTTAACCACATTCTCTGCCAACGAATTGCAGAGCTTAGTTGTGCATTGAGTGAAAAATAATTTTTTCCAATTTGTTTTAAATGTGCTACTTGCTAACTTCATGGCATGCCTTCTAGTTACTTGTATTATCCGAAACAGTAAATAACCGTTTCACATTTACCCGTTCAAGTCCTATCATGATTTTGTAGACCTCTCATATCCCCCTCAGCCGTCTCTTCTCCAAGCTGAACAGCCCTAACCTCTTTACCCTTTCCTCATAGGGGAGATGTTCCATGTCCTTTATTATTTTGGTCACCCTTCTTTGTACTTTCTCCAGTGCAACTATATCTTTTTTGAGATGCGATGACCAGAATTGTACACAGTATTCAAGGGCCATTGAGCTATACAGAGGCATTATGACATCCTCCATTTTATTTGCCATTCCCTTCCTAATAATTTCTAACATTCCCTTTGATTTTTTTGACTGCCACAGCACATCAATTATGATGCCCAGATCTTTTTCCGTGGTGGTTAGTCCTGAAATGGAACCTAGCGTCATGTAGCTACAGCATGGGTTATTTTTATTCAAAAGTACACTTACACAAGTAAAATGCATTTACAAATGTAAAACCCAATTTTAAGCATGTTGTTGAAAATCAGACCTTATATGTGTAAGTCCCAATTCCTTCCCAGTGTGTATTATGTACGAAATTGTGTTATGAGCATGCTTTTATATGCACTGATCCCTCAAGCTATTTTATAAAAAAAAAAAAAAAAAAGATTTTATATGCATAAATCGCTTTGAAAATTCACTCTGAAATGTATCCTTTCCATGTGATAGCATACTGTGGACCATATCCTAGAAGCATAAAAGAAACATTTTGCTTTTAAAATAAACTTGTTAGCCTTTGATTCTTTATTTATTACTGTATGTTCAGTTGCCAGTTGAAGTTTCAGGGAATTGAGAATACGTTGTAATAGTAATGTCGGTAGAAAAAGACCAAATGGTCCATCCAGTCTGCCCAGCAAGTTTCTTATGGTAGTAACTTCCGCCTCATGCAAGCTACTGCCATGTTTCTGTTAAATGTAGTAACAGCCACTCCGTGCAGGTTATCCCCTTGTGTTCTGTTAAGGGTAGTAAAGGAAACTTGGTTCTTACCTGCTAATTTTCATTCCTTAGTACTACAGATCAGTCCATACACCTGGGTTTTGCCTCCCTGCAAGCAGATGGAAACAGAGAAAGTTTTACTGATACTGCTACTTAACCACATGTGCTACCTGCAGTTCCTCAGTAATTAGTCTGTACCCAAGCCAAAAAGAAAAAAACAAGCAACCAAAAATCTAACCAAAACTTTCAAAGCCACAAAACTCTCTTCAACTAATTAATCTTATTTAAACAATCCTGTATTCCATACTATAAAAAACAGAATGAGTGGATGACTCTCCCCCTCTACCAATCAGGCGGGTTCTGGACTGATCTGTGGTACTATAGGAACAAAAATTAGCAGGTAAGAACCAATTTTCCTTACCCTGTACATATCCAGATCTGTCCAGACTCCTGGGATGTACCAAAGCTTCCTACTCAGGGTTGGGACCTGGAGAGTCCCGCTCGCAGAACACATTCGCCAAAAGATGGGAAAACTGTATCCCCCCACATCTAGCCAATAGTGCCTTGCAAAGATATGTAGCGACTTCTAGGTTGCTGCACAGCAAATCTGCATAGAAACTAGTTGAGCCTCCACCCACGAGGCCGCCTGAGAACGCGTACAATGAGCACACAAGCCGTCAGGAACTGGACGACCCTTAGTATTGTAAGTGGCTCCAATAGCTTCCTTAAGCCATCATGCAATAGTAACCTTAGATACCTTCAAACCTCTTTTCGGCCCACTCCACAGAACAAACAGTTGATCTGACCTCCGGAAGTCATTGGTCACTTCGAGATATCTCAATAACGCTCTCCTCACATTTAGCAACTTGAGCTCCCTCACATGAGGAGCGGAGGTGTCCAACTCAGGAAAAGTGGGAAGCTCCACTGTCTGATTCACATGAAACGCAGGCACCACCTTAGGTAAAAAAAAGAAGATACTGCCACAACAACACCCCCCGAGTTCAAAATCTGAAGGCGTGGATCATGGTAAGATAAAGCCTGCAACTCAGAAATTCTTTGAGTCAAACTTATGGTGGAGGAGTAGCCTAGTGGTTAGAGCAGTGGGCTGCAACCCAGAAAAACCAGGGTTCAAATCCCACTGTTGCTCCTTGTGATCTTGGGCAAGTCATTTTCCCTCCATTGCCTCAGGTACAAAATTAGATTGTAAGCCCTATGGGGATAGGGAAATACCTATAGTACCTGAATGTAATCCACTTTGATGAACACTTTGAAGTGCCAGAAAGCGGAATATAAAAATCTAAATTAAAAAAAAATGGCCACCAGGAAAACAACCTTAAGAATCACGTCCTTAAGAGTAGCTCTTCTGAGTGGTTCAAAAGGAGCCTCACATAAACCTCTAAGGACCAGATTAAGATTCCAACTGGCGGATGAAAATTCTTCATCCGCTAAGGAACCGAACCACATCTGGATGAGTCAATAAGGTAGAGCCCTCTATTTTGCTTCGAAAACAATGCAGAGCTGCCACCTCGACCTTAAGCAAGCTCAGAGACAACCCTTTGACCAAACCTTCTTGCAGAAAAGACAAAATGTCAGCTACTGAAGATTTGAGAGGCCGAACCGCATTAGAGCAACACCAGCACTCAAAAACCTTCTATGCGAAAGATTAGTAGATTTCCTCCTGGCCTGTAACAATGTAGCAATGACTGCATCAAGATAACCCTTATTTCTCAATCGCCACCTCTCAAAAGCCATGCCAGTAGACAAAAATGAGTGGCCTGGTCTGAAAGTATGGGACCCTGCCGAAGAAGGTCCGCTAGATGTGACCAAAGTGAATCGGGTCATCCACTGCCATGTTGATCAGATCCGCGAACCACGGGTGACATGGTCACTCCGGAGCCAACAACACTATATTGCCTGCATGCCTCTCTATGTGACCCAGCACCTTGCCCACAAGCAGCCAAGGAGGAAAGAAATAAAACATAACCTCCCGAGGCCAAGGCACTACTAGAGCATCAACGCCCTTGGCCCCGTGCTCTCTTCTCCAACTGAAAAACCAAAATGCCTTGGCATTTTGACGAGTCGCCATTAGATCCATATTGGGGGAGCCCCACCTTTTGTGAATGAGCTGCATTGCGAACTCCAACTCCCACTCACCTGGATCTAATACTCTGCGGCTCAAATAATCCGCTTGAACGTTTTTGACCCTGGTGATGTGTGAAGCCGCTATCCGCTCCAGGTGTTGTTCCACCCAAAGAATCAACTCCTGCACTTCCTGAGCCACTGTTTGACTCCTGGTTCTGCCCTATCGATTTATGTAAGCTACAATCGTCGCATTGTCCAACAGGACCCACAACGAATGACTTCTCACCAACGGCAGAAAAGTGGACCGCTCTGGTCTCTAACCAATTGATAGACCAAGCAGACTCTTGCACAGACCAGCAACCCTGAGCCGACTGCTGCTGACAAACTGCTCCCCAACCAGAGAAACTGGCATCAGCAGTAACCACTACCCACTCCAGAACTTCGAAGTCTATCCCCCGAATGAAATTGGAGCTTAGAAACCACCAGGGCAGACTCTCCCGAGTGACACCCTCGAGTGGCAAAGAAAGATGAAACTCCTCCGAGACCGGGCTCCACCATGCCAAAAGAACCCTCTGCAAGGATCTCATATGAGCAAACGCCCACGGTACAAATTCCAGGATTGAAGTCATAGAGCCCAGAACTTGCAAATAGTCCCAGACCTTGGGCATCAGTAACCTTAACAAGTGACATCTGCCCCTGTAGCTTCCGAACATGCTCCTTCGTGAGAAACACTTTGCCTTCCAGAGTGTCAAACCAAGCACTCAGATACTCCGGGGAATGTGATAGTTGCAGATGACTCTTCACCCAGCCGAGCGACTGAAATACCGACAAACTTCTGAACCGACTGGCAACAAAGAACCTGATAAGCCAGTTGTCCAGATAAGGACGCACCAGTACCCCTTCCTAACGCAAAGTTGCTGCTACCACCACCATCACCTTGGTGAATGTGAGTGGTGCCATGGCCAAACCGAAAGAAGGGCCTACAACTTAAAATGCTGACCCAGAATCATGAACCACAGAAAATGCTGAGAGTCTGACTGAATGGGAATGTGGAGATATGCCTCTGTTAATAAGAGACAGAAATGCCAGAAATTCTCCCTTGCGCACTGCCGCGATCACTGACCTTCCGTATCTCCATACGGAAACGCAGTACCTTGACTGCTGCATTTAACTTTTTCAGATCGAGAATCGGGCGGAAAGTGCCTTCCTTCTTTGGATCACGAAGTAAATGGAATACCTTCCCAGGCCTAGCTCCTTGTGGGGACCCAGAATTACCGCCCCCAGTTTTCGTAGTCAGTCCAACGTCTCTTGAACTGCCATTTGTTTGTCTACGGAACCGCAAGGGGAAACTAGAAACAAGTCTCGGACTGGACGAGCAAATTCTAAAGTGTAGCTGTCTCTTACCACACTGAGAACCCACTGGTCCTGAGTAATCTTGGCCCACTCCACTTAAAACCATGCCAGTCAACCCCCTATAAAAGGAACGATGGAGTGGACCAGCCTCGCCTCATTGTGAGGACTTAACCCGGCTGCGCTATCACCAGCAGCACCCCTGAAAGGTCTCCGGGATCCCCGAAAGGGCTGACGCAGGATTGGCCCTGAAGGGAAAACTGCTTTTGTGGACCTGGCACTGCGCTTGCCGGATGAGATTTCCGAACATCCCAAAAACGAGAACGGACCTAAAAAAATCTTTTATCCTTGGGTTTATTTCCGGCAATCTGAGAACCTTATCACCTAGAGTCTGCATCAACCCCTCCATGTCCTCACCAAACAGGAGCTGTCCTTTAAAAGGAAGTGAACCTAGCTGAGATTTAAAAGATACATCTGCCGACCAGCTACATAACCAAAGCAACCTTCTGGCAGAAACCACAGACATCATAATCCAAGACAACATCCGAACTAGATTGTACAGAGCATCCGCCCTGTAAGCCACTGCCGCTTCAACACGTTCAGCCCTGTCTGCCTCCTCACCTGACTGAGACTTTCCTGCATCTGCTGTACCCAGCGCGGGCTAGCACGCTGCTTAAACCTATTTATTTATTTATTTGAGTTTTATATACTGTTATTCGGTAGAGCCATCATAACGGTTTACAAAGTGAACATTTTTTTCTTACCAGTGTTGAAACATTGTAGCAGTTTGAGCATATACAGAGATAAACATATCAAGTCCAATAAGTCTTCTTAGGTTGGATGAGGAGGATAAACATGTTTGGTTGGAGATTATAGTTGAGAGTTCATTTGATGGTTGGTGTGGTCAGATGACTGAGGGTCAGTGAAGAATTTGCGGAAGAAAAGAGTTTTTAGGTACAAATAGCGCGCAAACTCAGGGCTGAAACTTCCAAAATCCCCTTGAGGTATGCTTCCAGTTTACGATCCTGCACGTCCTTCAATGCCACAGATCCTACCACTGGGATGGTCGTCTTTTTAGTAACTGCCGGTACCGCAGCGTCAACCTTAGGAAGGGAGAAAAGCTGCTTGGGTAATGGGAAGAGTTTTGCCATGGCCCTTCCCACCTTTAACCCTGAATCGGGAATTTCCCACTCCCTCTCCATCAACCTCTTCACAGACTTGTGATAAGGGAAGGCCGTTGGGGGACCCCTCGGCCCATCCAGGAATGGATCCGCCCCTTCCAAATCAGAATCTTCGAGAGGAACTTTAACTCCCAGCACCTGAATAACCTGAGGAATTAAAGGGCCAAGTTCCTCTTTTCTAAAAAGACAGACTACATTCGGGTCATCCCCCTCAGGGGTCGGGATTCCCTCCAGATCATCCCCCCAGACCCTTATCTCCTGCCACCTGATCTTACCAGCAAGTCAATGCCAGCAGGTTCCCCTGTCCTCACTGGGACATCCTCAGAATCCTCCAAGTTGTCTCCACCTGGTCCTGAACCGGAAGGAGGACCCAATAATTTCTGAACAGAGGAAACGCACTTTTTAACCAAACAGTCCTGCTTGGGTCCTCCGATAGCTGGGACCGAGAATCCAAACGAGAATAGGCTGCCTATTGCTTGGCCAGATAAGCCTCATGCAGCGGCAATACAAAGTCAGCTGAAAACGACTTTGAGATTCCAGCCCCAGCAAAAGAGGAACCCGGAAGAGGCAGCATGGGAACCTCTTCCCCCTCCGAGTCTCCCTGATCCTCCCCGGAGCCTGATCATGTCGGAGAAAAACGCAGGGGAACATCCACCACCCCCAATGACGTGGGAATTGCTGAAAGTGAATTCAAAATGGCCCCCCCCCCCCACGCAAATCCAGCAGCAAATCTGGAACAGGAGCGGGAGCCCTCTGTTTCTTTTTAGCGCACACCCAGCCAGAGCACAAGCTGAGCCGCTCGCACAGCATGCCGACCCGTGGCCATCACTGTAGTCGGGGAATCTACCTCAGAGCAGGAAAAACACATGCTCTAACACTCCGGTCAAACAGCTCAGCCGCCAAAGCAAGAGGAGAAAGTCACCTGCACAGGAGAGCTGTGCTGCTGCCTGAGACTTTTTTTTTTTTTTAACTTTATTGAAAACTCTCCCAAGGCTGAAGAAGAAAGTTCAAAAACAGGAACCAAAAATAGAGTGCCTTAGGAGAAATAATTACCCCAAGCCTGCCGCCGCCTAAGCGGCCTCATGAAGGGGAGGGATCTGGACTACCAGATTTACACCCAATGGGCACAAGGAGCGAGCGTACTAAAGGGTCACAAACACCCCCCCCCCCCCCAGCTTGTCCTCAACTAGACGGGGAGGAACCCACCAGGATCCGTAAAACCCTCGGAGGAAGGCTCAAAATAAAAAAAAAAAAATTGCACAGACTGCAGAACTGCTGGTTTGGCACAGTCTACCATCTGCTGGAGACAGAGAAATACTGAGGAGCTGCAGGTGGCACATGCGGTTAAGTAGCAGTATCAGTAAAACTTCCTCTGTCTCCATGTACTGGCAGGGAGGCAAAAGCTGGAAGTCTGGACTGATCTGAGTACGTACAAGGGAACTGCCGTTCCATGTAGGTTATCCCCTATGTGTTACGTTAAGGGTAATAACTGCTTCTCCAATAAGGTTACCCCCATCTGTTCTGTTAAAGGTAGTAACTGCCACTTTGTGCAGGATACCCCTATGTGTTCTGTAACTGCCGATCCATTCAGGATAGCCCCATACCTTCTGTTAAGGGTAGTAACTGCTGCTCCATGCAAGTTACCCCGATGCCTTCTGGTAAAGGTTGTAACCGCCGCTTCGTGCTGGTTACCCCTATGTTTCGGTTATGGGTAGTAACTGCCACTCCATGCCAGCTATCCCCAAGCCTTTTGTTAAGGGTAATATTTACAATTAAAACCAAGCAACTTCAAATCCATTATAAAATTACTGCTAGTAGCATTTTTATGGGGTGATCAGTCGCCTTGATAATTCAGACAATGCTGCTTGAACATGCTTTGCTTTTGGAATTAGCAGTAGAAGCAGTCCTATGCTTTTTCCTTAATGTCTGCATATCAATACGCCAGACCGTAAAAGTCAGGGCCCAACGTTGGCTGATTCCAATTCCCCTTGCTCTCCCTAGCCGAAGCAGAGAGTGATATTGCTGTTGCGTCAAAAGCGTGAAAGCTAATTGGTCAAGGGTAGGAATCCCCATTCCTTCTGTTAAGAGTAGTATCTGCCGCTCCGTGCAGGTAACCCCCATACACTCTAATCTTCATTTCCGACCTCTAGCCTTTAGGGATCCATAGTGTTTATCCCATGCTTTTTTCAATTTATTTACTATTTCGTCCTTGCCACCTCTTCCAGGCATCCATCACCATCTCCCTGAAGAAATGTTTCCTGATGTTGATTCTGAGTCATCCCCCCTGAAGTTTAATTTCGAAAGCCCTAGTTCTACTGTTTGCTTTCCAACAGAAAAGGCTTTTCAGGTATCTGAAGGTCTGCATCATATCTCCCCTGCACCTCCTTTCTTCCAGGGTTTACATATTTAGATCCTTCAGACTCTCATCATAAGTCTTCCGAAACAGATTCCACACCATTCTGGTCGCTTTTCTCTGGATCGCCTCCATCCTTTCCATATCCTTTTTGAGATACAGCCTCCAGAACTGAGCACAGTACTCCAGGTGAGGCCTCACCAAGGACCTGTACAAGGCAATTATCATCTCCTTTTTCTTATTAGTTATTCCTCTCTATGCAGTCCAGCATTCTTCTAGCTTTAGCTATAGCTTTGTCACATTGCTTCACTGCCTTCATATCGCCAGACACTATTACCCCAAGGTCCCTCTCCCAGTCCGTGCGCATTAGTCTTTCACCCCCTATCACATACAGCTCTTTTGGATTACCGCACCCTGAGATGTAGGACTCTGCACTTCTTGGCATTGAATCCCAGCTGCCAAATCTTCAACCACTCTTCAGGCTTTCTTAAATCACTTTTAATTCTCTCTTCACTTTCAGGAGTGGTCCACTCTGTTACAGATCTTAGTATCATCTGCAAATAGACAAACTTTACCTTCTATCCCTTCCTCCGTGTTGCTCACAAAGATATTGAACAGAACTGGTCGAGAAACCCGATCGTTGTGGGACTCCATTTAACACTGTGCTCTCTTCAGAGTAGGTTCCATTTACCATTCTCCTGTCAGTCAACCAGTTTATAATCCACACCACCACCTTGGCGCCTACACCCAAGTTTCTTATTTTATTCACAAGCCTCTTATGCAGGACCGTATCAAAAGCTTTGCTGAAATCCAAGGAGATCACATCGAGCGCTCTTTGTTGATCCAATTCTCTAGTCACCCAATCAAAAAAAATCAATCCTATTTGTCTTACATGACCTTCCCTGGTGAATCCATGCTGCCTTGGGTCCAGCAATCGTCTTGCTTGTAGATAGTTTACTATCCTTTCCTTCATTAGTTTCTCCATTAATTTTCCCACCACCGAGGTGAGGCTAACTGGCCTGTAGTTTTCAGCCTCCTCTCTGCTACTACTGTTGTGAAGCGGGATCATCTCCATTCTTCTCCAATCACGCAGTACCACTCCCATTTCCAGGGATCTATTAAACAGGTCCTTCAGTGAATCCACCAGCACATCTGTGTGCTTCCTCATTATCCTGGGATGCACCTCATCCGACCCCATGGCCTTGTCCACTTTCAGCTTTCCTAGCTCTTCCCATACATTCTCTTCTGTAAATGGAGTTTTGTCTTCCCCACCCCCATCTAAAATCTTGACAACCAGCAATGTTTAATATTTCTGCCATTTCTTCATCTCTCTCTATACATTGCTCCCCATCATCTTTCAATTTCACCATACTACTTTGGGCCTTCTTTCTCTGATGTATCTGAAAAATGTTTTGTCACCTCTCTTTACGTCTTTGGCAATCCTTTCTTCTGCCTGACCTTTTGCTTTCTTGATTTCTTTCTTTGTCTCTCTCAGTTCACCAGATATTCCTCCCTGTTTTCCTCCTTTTGGGATCCTTTATTCTTCTTGAATGCTGTTCTTTTTGCCTTTATTTTTCAGCTAATTCCTTTGAGAACCAGATTGGTTTCTTTTTCCTGTTAATTTTGCTTACTTATCTAACATATAGAATTGTTGCCTTTGTAATTGCTCCTTTTAGTTTGGCCCGCTGTTGTTCCACCTCACCCATTTTCTCCCATCCTTCTTAGTTCTTCCTCCAGGTACATCCCCGTTTTGACAAACGTATTTTTGAAATTCAAAACTTTGGTGTTCGTGTGACTTCTCTGTATCTTATTTGCTATATCAGACCATACCGTCTGATAATCAGTAATGCTCAGGTGGGCCCCTATCCGCACATTAGAGACATTATCCCCATTTGTGAGCACTAGGTTGTGTATCACACCCTCCATTACCATTTGTTTGAGCAGAAGGGATCCTCCAATCCACATCCAGCAGATTAAAAATTTCCAACAAGCAACACTTCTCCCTTCTTTCCCACCTGTGGGATTTCTTTCACCAGCTCTCGATCCAGCTCTTCTGTCTGAGTTGGAGGCCTGTAGACCACACCCTTGTATATGGAGGCACCATCTTTTTTTTTAGGACAGCTCATAATGCTGCTTTCTTCTCCCACATTCCTTGCATTTCAGTTGCTTGGATTTTATAAGCATGGTTAAAGCTGCCCTGCCGTTGATTGATGTCCCTGTGTTAGATTGTGCATGAAAAGGATTTTGATGCACAGTCATTGGATGCCCTCTGACAAATCACAATGCCAAATTTTTTTTTTCCTCAATTATTTTATAGCTTATATTATAACAATATTTGGAATAAAAGAATCCACTAGATGAACATAGCCAATATCCAATAGTAGTCTTAATTCACCATAGAAGCAACATCACAACTCCAACTACCAAGGATTTTATAGGTATGACTGTCATATCTCATTCCCTTATGCGGGATTGGGACCTAATTGATGTATGGAGACTTCACCATCCCTCCAAGCATAACTACACTTTTTACTCCAGGATGCATAAGACATATACAAGGATAGACTATTTCTTAGTGGACAGGGATCTGACCAATAAAACTAAAAGTGCAGAGATACTGCCAATAACATGGTCAGATCATGCGGCCATTTCCCTCACATTATATAAGCTGGGCATCCAGTCTGGAGACAGGTATTGGAGACTCAATGAAAATTTACTCACAGACACTGAGTATTGTACGGCATTCAGAAGTGAAATGGAGGCTTTTTTAAAAGAAAATGATACAGGGGAGATTTCGGCTAACACTCTTTGGGACTGTTTTAAAGCGGTAGCCAGAGGCAAACTAATTGCTCGAGCATCTTATGTCCAGAAACTTAGAAATAAGAGGCGCACAGAGATCATGGTCCAACTTAGTAAATTAGAAATTCGACATAAAAGACAGGGAGGCTCTGATGTAGCAGCCCAATTAGAGCACCTGCGAGAGGAATTGAGAACTATTTCACTGGGAGACATTGCATTCCAGTTGGACAGGGTCAAGCTTGAGACCTTAGGCTCGAACAATGCCCAATAAACTTCAAAAAAAGACTCAAGACTTGGCTTTTCACCCAAGCATACGACTGATTTCGACTTCACTATCACTCTCCCGTCTTGGGCAACACATCATGTATCCTACCACCTAATATCCCCAGAAACAAATACAATCTCCTCCTGCCTAAGACTGACTACTTGTCACTCTACCGATCCTAATCGCTAGTATGTTAGATTTCATTAAGTTAAAATGTTGTTTCTCTTAATGCTTTAAGCAATTTAATCTAATTTATTTAATTATTTATCCCAGTTCTTCTTTTCCTTGTTATATGTAAGACACTTGTGTTATGTCATCCCTAAGTTATATGTAAACCGGAGTGATTGGTAACATTGTTACCAGAACCTCGGTATATAAAAAATGTTAAATAAATAAATAAATATCTCGAGTCACTAACATTCACTCTTTCTGAGTGCACACGGGGCAAGCCAATCTTCTTACAGCCTGATCTCCAATAAAAAAATGGAATAAAGGGTGAGTTCGTTGAAGTTGCAGAAACTACCATCCCCATTTCTTAACACTTGTCATAAATGGCAGATACCGAAACACTGAAGCAGTGTTGTGCGGACCTCTTGCTAACAAGAAGATATGCTTTCGCTTCAGGATAAGAGATTTTTATATGCATAAAAAATATGACCTAAAAAATGTTTACCAAAGTGTGTTTTTTGATTCTGTATGACCTATGAGTATAACGTAAGACACAGACTCTCTGAGAGATTATGCTCTCAGAATGAGTTTCACAGTAAAGTTCAAATCTTTTTATTATTGACATTTTTAAAACAGTAAAACATCCACAGAACAACTTTCACCTAGTTAACTAAAGAGGAATAATAAGATCACATTCACAGCTTTAAACCCTGCCCTCCCCCCCTTGGATTTCCAAGTTAAGTCACAGATGCAGGTACAGAATTCACAGTTGGGTCACACACACAGGTGGATTTCAGCAATCAGTAGGGAAAGTTTTGATTTCTCTTGTCACGGAAAGAAATGGGATGTGTGCCATGCGTACAAAGTGCGGAAGCTGGTGCTGCTGGGAAACCTTGGATATCACACAGGCTAATAAACGCCAAAGGAAGATCCAGCTCTAAACCTCCTTGTGCTGCTTCTGAAACTTGTGCCATTAGAAAAGGGTGAAGATATATTTATATTTATTTCAAATGGCTTGTAAGCATTGAAAGCAGATTTCAGTAGCCTGTAATTTTCTCTACAGAAACCTCCAAGGCTTTGGCCAGATGTTGCAGTTTCCAAGAGATGGCAGCTGGACTTGCCTGGATAAAGCTTCCACGTATCAGGAGATACTGGGTATGGTGCCAGCATTTAAAGGTTATTTACATTTTATGTATTTGAAAGGAGGATTTATTTTTATAGTGGTGTCCCTTTGCTATAACAGATACCCTCCCACAAAGGCGTGCTTGTATACTTGTTTACAGGCGCGTAAGAACAGGAGGGAGAGCAGTGTGAATGAAGCGCTGTACTGGGGCTGCTGTGCTCTGGGGAGTCTGGACACATCTTTATTCAGACATTCATAGTGCAGATGCACTTTAAATCATTTTCATTTATATGATCCTTTCACCAAATGCTTTGCAGGTACTGTGAGATATATAGTGAAATATTAAGGCACATTGCAGGGGGTGGGGAGAGAGGTACCAGAGGAGGACACAGGGGAGATGAAGGAATGGTTGGTGAGTAGCAAACTGTAGGAATTTCAATCAGGTGATGACAGATTTGTCAGAAAAGCAAATAAGAAAAAAGCGAGGGAGGAAAAATGGAATTTCTGTTTTTGTAAAACTATTGCTGGTAACCTCTTTAAAAAAATAAATAAATAAAAAAAACTTCCAAAGAAACTAAGAAATCAAAATGAATAAATAATGGTGAAACATGTACGCGCAGGCAACCTCGACACCCCCAATAACGGAAGTAAAATCCCTAGGCCTCTGCTCAGCATGCCACCTCAGGGCCTGCCCAGAGCCAGGAAGCTGATGCCTTATGCACCCAATGAGAGGAGGCCCTGGGAGATCCACCACAGGCTCAGTCTCGCCCAGGGCCGGGGACTAGCTCTTCAGGGGGCTCCCTGGAGCTAGCAACCCCCAGTAAGACTCCCTCTCAGCCGGAGGCTCCCAGGGAAGCAGCGCCACTCAATGTGGACCCCTCGTCTATTTCTTGGGTGGAACTCTTCAAGGGGATTCACGCCTTTGTCCAAATGCAAACGGATTCCCGGGTGGACCAACCACATACGTCGCAGGAGGACCCTATGCTCCAGGCCCCTCAAGACCTAGGCATAGGCTTTTACCGCCAAGTAGTCCCACCTTCGGGGGTACGGACATCTCAGAAGAAGAAGTCGAACCCCTAGAAGAAGGAGAAGTCCCCCCGGGGACAGAACCCCACCGAACCATGAGACGGTTCTTCACAAGGGAGGAGCTCCCGGATCTGGTCTCCCAATGCTTGGCGGAACTGGCGATTCCGGATTCAGAAACCCAGGGGGATCCCGAGGAGAACCCATTTCTGGAAGGCCTTCGACAGACCTGCCGTCATTTCCCGCTCTTGCGAGCCGCTCAACAGCTAATTGACCTGGAATGGAACACCCCAGAGTCTGCCTTTAAAGGGGGGCGGGCCTTGGCCAGCTTGAACCCCCTGGATCCAGCAACCAAAGACATGCTCGCTTGCCCTAGAGTGGATGCCATGGTCTGCGCAGTCTCCAAGCGCACCACCATTCCGGTAGAGGGAGGAGCAGCACTCAAGGACACGCATGACCAGCGGCTAGAAGCCATGCTTAAACAGTCATTTGACGTGGCCGCTATGTCTCTTCAGATTGCGGCCTGCTGCACCGTGGTGACATGTGCTTGCTTATCCCAGGCCAGGAACGGCACCCCGGGAGATATCCTGGACCCAGCGCTATCCTTTCTAACGGACGCACAGCGGCCAGAAGGAGTATCATCGGCGGTGGCGGCCAGGAGACAGCTCTGGCTCAGAAATATATAAATATATAAAAAATATGACGTAAAAAATGTTTACCAAAGTGTTTGTTTGATTCTGTGTGACCTATGAGTATAACGTAAGACACAGACTCTCTGAGAGATTATGCTCTCAGAATGAGTTTCACAGTAAAGTTCAAATCTTTTTATTATTGTCATTTTTAAAACAGTAAAACATCATCCAAAGAATTCCAGCAACACAGAACAACTTTCACCTAGTTAACTAAAGAGGAATAATAAGAGCACATTCACTGCTTTAAACCCTGCCCTCCCCCCCTTGGATTTCCAAGTTAAGTCACAGATGCAGGTACAGAATTCACAGTTGGGTCACACACACAGTGGATTTCAGCAATCAGTAGGGAAAGTTTTGATTTCTCTTGTCACGGAAAGAAATGGGATGTGTGCCATGCGTACAAAGTGCGGAAGCTGGTGCTGCTGGGAAACCTTGGATATCACACAGGCTAATAAACGCCAAAGGAAGATCCAGCTCTAAACCTCCTTGTGCTGCTTCTGAAACTTGTGCCATTAGAAAAGGGTGAAGATATATTTATATTTATTTCAAATGGCTTGTAAGCATTGAAAGCAGATTTCAGTAGCCTGTAATTTTCTCTACAGAAACCTCCAAGGCTTTGGCCAGATGTTGCAGTTTCCAAGGGATGGCAGCTGGACTTGCCTGGATAAAGTTTCCACGTATCAGGAGATACTGGGTATGGTGCCAGCATTTAAAGGTTATTTACATTTTATGTATTTGAAAGGAGGATTTATTTTTATAGTGGTGTCCCTTTGCTATAACAGATACCCTCCCACAAAGGCGTGCTTGTATACTTGTTTACAGGCGCGTAAGAACAGGAGGGAGAGCAGTGTGAATGAAGCGCTGTACCGGGGCTGCTGTGCTCTGGGGAGTCTGGACACATCTTTATTCAGACATTCATAGTGCAGATGCACTTTAAATCATTTTCATTTATATGATCCTTTCACCAAATGCTTTGCAGTTACTGTGAGATATATAGTGAAGTATTAAGGCACATTGCAGGGGGTGGGGAGAGAGGTACCAGAGGAGGACACAGGGGAGATGAAGGAATGGTTGGTGAGTAGCAAACTGTAGGAATTTGAATCAGGTGATGACAGATTTGTCAGAGAAGCAAATAAGAAAAAAGCGAGGGAGGAAAAATGGAATTAGTTTTACAAAAACAATTGCTCAGAACTTCTTTAAAAAAAAAAATAATAAAAAAAACTTCCAAAGAAACTAAGAAATCAAAATGAATAAATAATGGTGAGGTCCCTTTCTATTAATTATTGCTCTGGCCAGAAGAGAAAGTGTGTTTTGGCCTTCCCTGCAGTCAAGTTTGTCTTTCCAAGTTCTGTTGGAAACTCCAAACTGAATGGAATAGGGGGGGAATTAAAGTTTTGTAGGCCGGGTTTGATGGAGGGTATGACACCCCCCCCCCCCCCCCCCCATACCTCCGATGTCCAGCAGATGCTAAAATGCTGGTTATGGCATGACAAAATGTCTTCCTAGGATCACAGGTGCTGGCATGGAGCGTGCTCTGTGGATGGTGAAGTTTAGACTTTGACGCATCATTATATATCTATAGGAAGCAATGTGAGTCGTACTCTTGAGGCTGGAGCATGGTGCATTTCAGGATTGGACAGAGATCAGGCTGAAAAATAGAGATGAGGAATTTGCACAGATCCAAGATAAATATAGTATTCCTCATTCACAGTTTTATGCATTTTTCCAGGTGCCTGGTGAAATGGGAAACTGAGTGCAGAAGGAAAAAGTAACAGGCAAGATGCAGATAGCAGGAGAGGGGAAAAATTCAGTGTAAAGAAAGGGTGACGAGGTTTTGGACGATTTGACTGGCTTTTGGCAGGAGAAATGAGGGCAAAAGATATAAAAAATTACAGGGGGGGTGGGGGTTGTCACATGTGGTGAGCTTTAGAGGATTTGTGCTTTTGGGGCTCCGGATGCCACCCACCTACATAATTTTATACTTCAATAAATTCCTGAATTTGGTCAAAAAAGCTTAAACCACATTGCACAAGCACCCATGAACAACAAGGAAAATTGGATCTTATCTGCTAATTTTCGTTCATGTAGTAACACAGATCAGTCCAGACTCCTGGGTTTTGCCTCCCTGCCAGCAGATGTAGATAGAGAAAGTTTCACCGACACTGTACATAACCCAGTGTACCACATGCAGTCCCTCAGTATCGACCTGTACCCAAACCAAGATGACAGCAATAACCATACATTTCTAAGCAAACTCCCTCCCCTCCAATGAGTCAGAAGAAGGTGAAGTTGCCCAAAAAGACAATGGAAAACTCATTTGCCAAATTTAACATAAGCGATCAGCATTGAAAACCTCCAACAGCTCTGCACTACATAGAAAGCAACAGTACGAGACTTACCCCCCCCCCCCCCCCCCAGTAAATGGGCGGGTCTCTGGACTGATCTGGGGTACTACAGGAACAAAAATTAGCAGATAAGAACCAATTTTCCTTTCCCTGTACTCTTAAGTCCAGATTCCTGGGATGTACCTAAGCTCCCCTTAACTCGAGTGGAACCTGGAGAGTTCAGCTTGTAGAGCACTCCACCAAAGCACATGGAAGCTGGAGCACTGACATCCAAGCGATAATGCCTAGCAAAATTGTGCAACTACTTCTCAGTAGCTGCCCAGCAAATTTCATGCAGAGACACCTGTTGTGACTCAGCCCAGGAAGTCGCCTGAGAACAAGTCTAGTGCGCCCCTAAACCCCCTGGTAACTGGCGCCCTTTAGAAATGTAAGTCATCTTTGAGGAGGCTAGGGTGGTTGATTTTAGTTTTCACTTTGACCCATTTCTTTATTTTGGCTGCATATATGGAGACGGGGGGAGGGGGGGATAGGGAGAGGGAAAAAATGGAGGATTTATGCTCTGCTACACAGTGCATGCTTAGGTTTTATGTGTTGTGCTTGGGAATACCTTTCTTCTTGTGGTGTTGTATACACTGTTATCATTGCTTTGTTATATCCCTGTTCTTATGTTAGTTGCATTGTGATTTTGACACTGTGAAAGTTTCAATAAAAACTTTAAATGAGAAAAAAAAGAGGCTTCTACGAAAACTAAAAAGTCATGGGATAGGAGGCGATGTCCTTTCGTGGATTACAAACTGGTTAAAAGACAGGAAACAGAGAGTAGGACTAAGTGGTCAATTTTCTCAGTGGAAAAGGGTAAACAGTGGAGTGCCTCAGGGATCTGTACTTGGACCGGTGCTTTTCAATATATATATCAATGATCTGGAAAGGAATACGATGAGTGACGTTATCAAATTTGCGGATGATACAAAATTATTCAGAGTAGTTAAATCACAAGCAGACTGTGATACATTACAGGAGGACCTTGCAAGACTGGAAGATTGGGCATCCAAATGGCAGATGAAATTTAATGTGGACAAGTGCAAGGTGTTGCATATAGGGAAAAATAACCCTAGCTGTAGTTACACGATGTTAGGTTCCATATTAGGAGCTACCAACCAAGAAAGAGATCTAGGCGTCATAGTAGATAATACATTGAAATCGTCAGCTCAGTGTGCTGCAGCAGTCAAAAAAGCAAATAAAATGTTAGGAATTATTAGGAAGGGAATGGTTAATAAAACGGAAAATGTCATAATGCCTCTATATCGCTCCATGGTGAGACCACACCTTGAATACTGTGTACAATTCTGGTCGCCGTATCTCAAAAAAGATATAGTTGCAATGGAGAAGGTACAGAGAAGGGCAACCAAAATGATAAGGGGAATGGAACAGCTCCCCTATGAGGAAAGGCTGAAGAGGTTAGGGCTGTTCAGCTTGGAGAAGAGACGGCTGAGGGGGGATATCATAGAGGTCTTTAAGATCATGAGAGGTCTTGAACGAGTAGATGTGACTCAGTTATTTACACTTTCGAATAATAGAAGGACTAGGGGGCATTCCATGAAGTTAGCAAGTAGCACATTTAAGACTAATCGGAGAAAATTCTTTTTCACTCAACGCACAATAAATCTCTGGAATTTGTTGCCAGAGGATGTGGTTAGTGCAGTTAGTGTAGCTGGGTTCAAAAAAGGTTTGGATAAGTTCTTGGAAGAGAAGTCCATTAACTGCTATTAATCAAGTTTACTTAGGGAATAGTCACTGCTATTAATTGCATCAGTAGCATGGGATCTTCTAGGTGTTTGGGTAATTGCCAGGTTCTTGTGGCCTGGTTTGGCCTCTGTTGGAAACAGGATGCTGGGCTTGATGGACCCTTGGTCTGACCCAGCATGGCAATTTCTTATGTTCTTATGTTCTAACTTGTTTGCTTTTTTCAGCCACTGCACAATTGTAGCCTTAGACACCTTACTTCCCTTCTTTGGACCACTCCACAGTACAAAAAAGTGATCCGATCTACAAAAATCATAAGTGACCTTTAGATACCTCAATAATGTATGCCTCCCATCTAAGAACCTAAGCACCCCCGCGTGAGACATAGAGAAAGAGGAATCCAAATCCAGAAAAACTGGAAGCTCCGCTGTCTAAGATGAAACACCGAGACTACCCCAGGAAGAAAAGAAGGCACCCGAATCTGACATCCATAGGAAGGTATCTCAACATGACATCGCCTGGAAAACTTCTTCTGGCTGAACAGAAAACCACCAAGAAAACCACTTTGAGTCAAGTGTGTGAATCTGGAGGATCTTTGAGTCCCTGGTCTGTCGTTGACGGAGTGCAGCCTCTGCCTATTCAAGCTATAGTTTTGCCTATTTTGGCTTTTCTACAGAAAGGTTCTGGTCAATGGACTGGCCTTTAACTCTCTGATAGACTAGATAGCAACATGGGTTGTCTCTGGGGTAAGGTGAAAGGGTATCCTCTATCCGTACATCCAGATGCTATATGGTTCCTTTGGGGAGTTAAGAACTTGCGTCCTCAGGTGCAGAACATTTGTCCTTCTTGGAATCTGAATCTAGTCCTTAGAGCAGTGGTTTTCAACCGGTGGGTCGCGAAGCACAGGTAAGTGTGCTTCGCACTCGCTGCTCTTCTCCCCCCCCCCCCCCCTTTCACCTCGGCGAGACGAACACTGCTGCCGTTCCTGCCCGGGCTATCAGCACATTCAAGCCCTGAGGGGAACGGCAGCAATGTTTGTGGAAGCCAGCAACAGGAACATGACCTTTTCTTCTTCCCGCCCCTGTGGCCTGGAAGAGGAAGTGTTTACCGGGCACACGGGAAGAAGAAAGGCCTAGCCTGCAGTAAGATGGAAATAACCACTTCGGAATATCCCCTCTATCTCAGTTGTCTCCTCTCAGAAGCAAAGCCACGAGACAGAAGTCATCTGATCCGAAAATATTGAGCCCTGGTGGAAAAGAGTTGACCAATGTCCAAACTTCAGGGTCCGTCTATGGCCATTTTGATCAGATCTGGGAAACATAGTCGATGTGGCCACTCTGGAGTTACCAGGATCATGTTGCCTAGATGTTTCTGTATCCACTGTAATCCCTTGTTGACCAGAGACCACAGAGGGAAGATAAAGAAGAATTCCTCAAGCCCACGGCAGCATCAGAGCTCCAATTCCTTCTGTACTGTTTTCTGTTCAATGGCTGTAAAACTGCAACGCCTTTGTGTTCTCTTTCGTCAGGATACCTCCATCTTCTGTGAATGAGACATATTGCTGCCTCTGATACCTCCCATTCCTTAGGGATCTAACTTTCTCCATCTGAGAAAATCCGCCTGAACATTTTTCACTCTGGAGATGTGAGACGCTGCCAGCTGCTCCAAGTGCTGCTCTGCCCAGAGAATCAACTCCCGGGCCTCTCAAGCCACTGCCTGATTTCTTGATTCTGCCTTGAAGGTTGATACCTCAATAATGTATGCCTCCCATCTAAGAGCCTAAGCACCCCCTTGATTCTGCCTTGAAAGTTGTCACGTTGTCTGATAGGATCTATACTGGATGGCTGTGTAACCTTGGCAGACAGGCAAGCAATGCGAAATGCACTACTCTCATCTCTAACCGATTGATAGACCATGAGGCCTCCTTTTCGACCACTGGCCATGCGCCAGCTGATCTTGCCATATCGCCCTCCATCTGGAGAGGCTTGCATCGGTGGTGACTATTACCTAATTTGGAACCTCTAATTCCATCCCACGCCCAAGACTGGTGCAAGTAAGCCATCATGAAAGACTGTCCCTGGCTTCCCCCTCAAATGGAGGAGGACAATGAAACTCTTCCAATAACAGATCCCAGTGAGAGAGAAGAGCCCCCTACAGAGGCCACATAAGCAAGAACGCCCAAAGCATTCATTCCAATGTCAATGCCATAGAACCCAGGACTTATCAATAGTCCCAGATCCTGGGCACCAAAAGCTCTAGCAGAAGCCTAATCTGACTCTGCAGTTTCAGCAGTTTCTCTCCATGAGAGAAACTATCTCCGCCAGTATGTCAAACTGAGTTCCCAGATACTCCAAAGTTTGAAAGAGGACTAAATGGCTCGTTACTAAGTTCACCACCCATCCTAGAAACCTCATGCACATTGGTACCTTTCATACTGATTGTCGACAAAGGTCCTCTGATTTTGCATGCATGAACCAGTTATCCAGACACGGATGCACCAACACATCCTCTTTTTGCAATGTGGCCGCCCCACCACCATCTCCTTGGTGAAGGTATGTGGAACCATTGCCAGCTGAAGGGAAGAGTTCGAAACTGAAAATGTTCTCTTAGGTCCATGAACCTCAGAATCTGTGGTCTCCAGCTTGATGGCTATGTGCAGATATGCCTCTATCAAGGCATGCAAATGTGTTCTGTAGAAGCATGCCCACCATCCATACATACTTGGCAGGATAAGATGATAGACTTGATGCCGGAGGAGAGATTTAGCAAATGCATAAATAACATAAGTACATAAGAACATGCCATGCTGGATCAGATCAAAGGTCCATCAAGCCCAGCATCCTGTTTCCAACAGTGGCCAATCCAAGTCTCAAGTACCTAAACATTAAATAAATCACAAGCTACTATTACTTATTAATTAGTGGCAGTTTATGGATTTTTCCTCTAGGAACTTATCCAAACCTTTTTTAAGCCCTTTTCACTAACTGCTGTAGCCACATCCTCTGGAGAAAGGAATAGTGAGTGAAGTGACCAGATTTGCAGATGACACAAAATTGTTTTGAGTCATTGAAACAGCAGAAGATTGCAAGTAACTGCAGAAGCACCTTGTGAAACTAGGAGACTGGGCAAATTCTATGTAATGTGGACAAGTGCAAAGTTAATGCATAGGGAAAAATAATCCCAATTACTGGTGCACAATGCAGGGTTCCATTTTAGGAGTATCCACCCAGGAAAAGGACCTCAAAGTCTTTATGGACAATACTTGAAATCTTCGGCCTAGTGTGCGGTAGCAGTTAAAAAGGCAAATAAAATTTTAAGAATTATTTGGCAAAAAAATAGAGAAAAAAGCTGAAAATATCATAATACCTTTGTATTAGATCCATGGTGTGACTACACCTTGAGTATTATGTGCAGATCTGTTTGCCCCCTCTCAAAAAAGACAAAGCAGACATAGAAACCGTACAGAGAAGGGTGACAAAAATGATAAAGGAGATGGAAAAGCTCCTTTATGGAGAAAGGCTAAACAGATTAGAGTTGGAAAAGAGACAACTGAGAAGGGACGTGCTTAAGATTTATAAACTCAAGAGTGTGGTGGAATGGTAAATAGAGAATGGTTATTTACTCTTTTAGGCCACTCTAGGACTAGCGGATACTCTATGAAACTAGCAACCAGCAGATTTAAAACATGATGGGATGTAGCTTTTCATTCGGTGCACAATCAAGCTATGGAATCTATTGCCAGAGGATGTGGTCAAGGCAACTGACATAATGGGGTTCAAAAGAGGACTGGACAGGTTCCTGAAGGAAAAGTCCTTAAACTGTTATTAGCCAGGTAGACTTGGGAAAGCCATCGCTTTGCCCTGAGAGTGATAGACAAGAAATAGATCAGCTATTGGGGATCTGATAGGTACTTATGACCTGGACTCTGGCCACTGTCAGAGATAGGATGCTGGGCTTCATAGACCTTGGACTGACTCAGTATGGCACTTCTTATGTCATAGATTAGAGGTAGAGTTGGAAAATTGGAAACTTGATGACGACTGTGTCAGCATGGAAGGTTTTCTCTGAATTGCTACCTGAGGAGAAATGTAAGGCACTAGCAGAGATGAGTTAGTTGATAAGGCAGTGAAACAGGTGTGATTAGCAGAAGGGGTGTAGGGTTTGAGGGGCAAGGGAGTGAGGAGGTATGTGAGGAGAGAGCAAGAGGGAGAAGAAAATGGAAAAACACATACAACATAACATTTTGTTTGAGATATTTGAATGTATCTGATGTTATGGCAAAAATATGCTATATTTTTCTTTGTATTTAGAGTAGTGCAAAAGATACAGTTGCAATGGAGAAGGAAGAGAGAAGGGCAACCAAAATGATAAAGGGGATGGAACAGCTCCCCTATGAGGAAAGGCTGAAGAGGTTAGGACTTTTCAGCTTGGAGAAGAGACGGCTGAGGGGGGATATGATAGAGGTCTTTAAAATCATGAGAGGTGTAGAACGGGTAAATGTGAATCGGTTATTTACTCTTTCGGATAATAGAAGGACTAGGGGGCATTCCATGAAGTTAGCGTGTAGCACATTTAAAATTAATTGGAGAAAGTTCTTTTTCACTCAACACACAATTAAACTCTGGAATTTGTTGCCAGAGGATGTGGTTAGTGCAGTTAGTATAGCTGTGTTTAAAAAAGGATTGGATAAGTTCTTGGAGTAGAAGTCCATTACCTGCTATTAAGTTTATTTATTTATTTATTTATTTATTTATTTCTTTTATATACCGACGTTCGATCGAGATATCACATCGGTTTCCAGATAACTCAAAGAATAGGGTAGTAACAGCCCTATTTTACATTATAACATTGTAATAAAAATAATAAATTGTAACATTGTAATAAATATAACAAATTATACAAATTATAACAGGAATAACAGGATTACGTTGAACATTTGATGTAGTATATAACATATGTACATAAATGACTTGTTGATGAGGATATATTAAGGTTAGGTTGGCAGGGAGGGTTGAAGGGGGGAATGGGGGGGATAGGAGGGGGGAAGGTGGTGCAAGGGAGGGAAGGTGGTGATGCGAGATGCTTGTGTAGGGGGGCGTGGTGTGTTGCAGTTGAATTTGGGTAGGTTACGTGTCAGGTGGGAATGCTTTTAGGAACAGCCATGTTTTGAGGTGTTTTTTGAAGATTTGCAATGAAGGTTCATTTCTGAGACAGGTGGGGAGGGAGTTCCATAAGGAGGGGCCCGCAATTGTTATGGCTCGTTTGCGGGTGACGTTGAGGTGTGCAGATTTGAGATTGGGTACGGCTAGGAGGCCAGTGTTGGTGGATCTGAGAGTTCTTTGAGTAGGGTAAGGTTGTATTCCGTTGTTTAGCCAGTTCATGTTGTTGTTGTTTATTTTTTTGTGCATGAGGGTGAGGGTTTTATACTGGATTCTTTGGGTAATGGGTAGCCAGTGGAGTTCTTTGAGAGTGGGTGTGATGTGTGAGGATTTTTTGTTGTTAGTGATGATTCTGGCGGCAGCGTTCTGTAGCACTTGGAGGGGTTTGATGTGAATTTCTGGTAGGCCAAGGAGGAGGGAGTTGCAGTAATCAAGTTTTGCGAAGATAATTGATTGAAGGACTGTTCGGAAATCGTGCTCTTGGAGAAGGGGTTTGAGTTTTTTTAGTGTCTGGAGTTTGAAGAATCCATCCTTGATTGTATTGGAGATGTGTCGTTTAAAGTTGAGATGGCTGTCGATTGTTACGCCTAGGTTTCTTGTGGACGGCGTGGGTGAGATTTGGGGCACTCCCGGGTTGGTTGAGCTTCCTGGGTGGTCGGAGGGGGTGCACTTGAGTGGAAGAGAGGGTCGGTCATCGTGGATGTGAATGATTTCTGTTTTGGCTTGGTTGAGGCATAGAGATAATTGAGATAGCAAGTGGGATAGATTTGAGCTGAGTTTGTTCCATTTTTCCATGGTTAGTTGGATGGACTTGTTTATGGGGAGTAATATTTGTATGTCGTCTGCATAGATGAAGTAGGTGAGGTTTGCCTCTGAAAGGTATTTGCATAGTGGGATGAGGTAAATGTTAAATAGGGTTGAGGATAGGGAAGAACCTTGAGGGACTCCATGAGTGAGGGGCACTTGAGAGGATTCAGATGAGTTTGTCTTGACGATGTAGGATCTGTTTGAGAGGTAGGAGTTGAACCATTTGATTGTGGTGTCTTGGAGACCAATTTCTTTAAGTCTAGTGAGGAGAGTTCTGTGATTGATGGTGTCAAAGGCGGCGGATATATCAAGAAGTATCAGGAGGAAAGATTTGCCTTTGTCGCGTCCTCTAAGGATGGTATCAGTGAGAGAGAGGAGGAGGGTTTCAGTGCTGAAGAATTTTCTGAAACCATGTTGTGCGGGCTGTAGAACATTATAGGTTGCAAGGTGTTCTGTGAGTTGATTGTTGACTGTTTTTTCGATGATTTTTGCTAGGAATGGGAGGTTGGAGACTGGTCTGTAATTTGCTGGGTCGGATTTGTCGAGTTGAGGTTTTTTGATGATTGGTTTGATGATGGCGTTTTTGAGTTTTTCTGGGAAGATTCCTTGTTCTAGGGATAAGTTGATGATGTAGGTTATTGGTTTGACAATAATCTCTCTGAGTTTTAGGGTTTTGATGGGGATGGGGTCTAGTTTTTGAGTTTTTCTGGGAGTTTTTCTGGGAAGATTCCTTGTTCTAGGGATAAGTTGATGATGTAGGTTATTGGTTTGACAATAATCTCTCTGATGAGTTTTAGGGTTTTGATGGGGATGGGGTCTAGAGGGTGTGATGCAGGGTTGGTTTTTCTGATGATAGGTTCGATTTCTGTGGAAGCAACGGGTGTGAATTGTGACCATGTGTGGATGGGAGGGGGGATGTCAACTGGGTCGTTGTAGTTTTGGGGAATTTTGGCGATGATGTTGTTAACTTTGTCCTTGAAGAATTGTGCTAGTTTTTCACTTGAGATGTTGCTGGAGTTTGGCTTATTGTCATTTTGGATGGGGTTGGTTAGGTCTTTGACATAGGCGAAGAGGGTCCTCGGGTTATATTGGTAATCATGAATTCTTGATGTGTAGAAATTGCGCTTTGCTGTGTTGAGGTCTGTTGTATAGTTATGTAGCAGTGTTCTGAATTTGTCTTTCAGGTTTGAGGTGGGGGTTCGTCTCCATTGTTTTTCAGTTTGTCTCAGTGTTCGCTTTGAGGTTTTCAGTTCTGGGGTGTACCATGGAGCTCTTTGCTTTGTAGATTGCTTGATTTCCTTCCTTATCGTGGGACATAGTGTATTGGCTATGTCTGTGTTGATGGTTATCCAGGAGTTTGTGGCTGTGTTGGCATCATTTAAGTTGATTGTTTTTAGTGCCTCAGGTAGCACTTCGGCGATGTCTTCGCTGGAGCATGGTTTGGTGAATTCGATGATTCGGTTGTTTGTTTGTATTGGGTTGGATTGGAGTTGAAGCTTGGCTTGGATGAGGCTGTGGTCGGACCATGGGGTGGGGGTTGTAGAGGGTGGTCCAGTTGCAGATATTTTGTTGTTTATGAATATTAAGTCCAGGGTATGGCCCGATTTTTGAGTGGGCGTGTTGATGATTTGGGTGAATCCAATGGCAGACATGGTGGAAAGGAGTAGTTCGCTTGTGGGGGAGGGAGGGTGGGTGTCGATATGGAGATTGAAGTCTCCTAGTATGATGGCTGGCTCTTGTAAGTTTATGTGGGTTGTGATGGATTCAATCAGGGGGGAAAGGTTATGTTGTAGGCAACCAGGTGGGGCATATAGGAGGAGTATTTGGAGATGTTTTGATTTGAATAGGTTGGTGTCGATAGGAGGTGGTAAGTTAAGGGAGTGGGAAGAGAATTTAAGTTTTTTGTGTGCTAGGAATAGTAGGCCACCTCCCTTTCTTTTGCTTCTGGGAATGGAGAAAATATTGTATGTGTTTCTGGAGCAGAGCTTTCCAAACTTTTCATGTTGGTGACACACTTTTTAGACAAACATAATTTCACGACACGGTAATTCAGTCTACTAGTAAACCAGAGGTTAAAGGTTAAACGAACGAAACATATTTCGACAATTTATGTATGTTTCCTTAAATATATACATAAATAAAATGTTTCACAACACAACCTATCTCATGAAAACCTTAAATTTATATTAAAAATATATATTCCAAGATTCATGTTATTGTTATAATTTGAGAAACAATAATAAAACAAATTGTCTGTCCCCCACACCCTCATCTCTCTCCTCCCCCCAGCACATGTCTGGCCCCCACACACTCATATCTCTCCCCCTCAAGCACATGTCTGTCCCCCCAGCACGTTTGCCCCCCACTCACTCATCTCTCTCTCCCCAGCACATGTCTGGCCCCCACACTCATGTACCTCGTCTTTTTGATTGTTGCCAGTTAAGTGCTTCACTCCCTTCCATGATCACCAGACACTGCTGCTTGCAGTCAGTACTCCTCATGGCCAGGCCTCATTGGCAGCAGCAGCCAATGCAAGGATGGCTGGGCTCGTTCCACCCACCAAGCCCCCCCAAAAAACGCGATTGACAGCAAAAATCACCCAATAATAAGCAACCCATAAACTGAAAAAAAAAAGTGAATCTCTAGAAAAAAAAAAGCCCAAACTCGCATCAGAGTTGACCGGGCTTGCGCGACACACCTGCACACTGCAGGCGACACACTAACGTGTCCCGACACACAGTTTGGAAAGCTCTGACTTAGAGAATAGACACTGCCATTAGTAATGGTAACATGGAATAGACTTAGTTTTTGGGTACTCGCCAGGTTCTTGTGGCCTGGATTGACCACTGTTGGAAACAGGATGATGGGTTTGATGGACCCTTGGTCTGACCCAGTATGGCATTTTCTTATATAGAATGAAAAATGTGTGATACTTATGGATTGGGGGGGGGGGGGTTGCCTTTTCTGCTTCTGTTTTTTTTCCCCTTTTTGCTTGCTCTGTTTTTTGTTCTTTCTTTATTACTTTTTTTTTTGTAGGGGGGAAGGAGTTTTTTTTTCTTTGTTTTTTCCATTTCACCAGTCACTTCCTTTTATGCCTTCTCTCCCCCAGCCTCTACCTCCCTTTTCCCCTTCAGCTTCTGCTTCCAAATCCCTGCTTCCCTTGCCAGCTTATCTCTCCTTTCAACCTTCATGGGGCCACAGCTTCATCTTGCACTCTGCTGCCTCAGACTCCATTGGCCAGCAGCTGCACCTCCTGCTCTCTGTGGTCTGGCAGCTGAGACTTCAACAGGTTACAGCTGCCCTTCCTCTCTTGACCTATCAGCAGATGCAATTCCTGCTCTGTGTGGTCCAGCAGTTCTCAAAGGACAAGCAGGATGTTGGTCCTCACACATGGGTGACATCATCAGATGGAGCCCTTCATGAAAAATTTCTGTCAGAGTTTCTAGAACTTTGACTAGGCACACTGAGCATGCCCAACATGCCGTTAATCACATGTCCATGCAGGGTTCCTCTTCAATCTCTCTTTTTCCGCGAAGCTGAACCATCACGGTTGTGGAGTTCGTGCTTTTTTCTTGAGAAATCTTCCTTCCCGAGTCACTCCCGAGTCTTGGTATTGGTAAGTTTTTTGTGGTACTTTGCAGTTGATTACCAACAGTGAACAGTGTCACCTCCCGGTGGCCATCAGCCATCAACCGCGTGCTGCGTTCATTTTGACATGGCATCATTCGGTTTTCGCCGCTGCCCCCAGTGCCCCCGGACCGTGTAGATCACAGACCCCTACGAGTCCTTTGCCTGGGGGCATCGCATGATGTCCGTGTCTGCGATCTTTGTGCTCAGATGACCCCAAAAAGTCACCGAGCACACCTGGACAAAATGGAGAAGCTGTTTGGCGCAAAAAATCAGAACCTTCATCGGCGTCCGGGACTTCTACACCTCAAGGAAAGGGAGTCTCGGCCTTAAACCCCTCAGTATCTCCTCCGCTACCAACCCTCGATTCTGAGGTAGGGTCAGGGGACTGTGCGAGCTCATTTTCCTCGTGGTCCAGATCGGGTTCCTCTCTGGGGCGGAGAGGAGCAGTAGTGGCGGCGGTGAGGGAGGGAGGGAAGGAAGGGAACCCCCCCCCCCCCCCCCGAGATCTTCTGCCTGCTCCATCTGGGTTCTGACCGACGGCCCGCAAATGCGCCGTAGAGAGCAGCTCTACGGCGCATGCGTGGGTGAGCACGTCGGTCAGAGCTGAGCGTGCCTGCAAAAAAAATGGCGCGGCGAGGAGTAGTAGGGGCGGTGGCGGCAAGGGGCGGCGGCAAGGAGCAGTAGCGGCGGTGGGGAGTGACTGAGTGGAGGGGGGAGGGAGGAGAGAATAACTGAGGGGAGGGAGGAGAGAGTGACTGGGGGGAGGGAGGAGAGAGTGACTGGGGGGAGGGAGGAGAGAGTGACTGGAGGGAGGGAGGGGGGAGTGACTGGAGGGGAGGGAGCCTTCGATTCCACTGGGACTGCCGCAAGAGCCAACTCCATTGGTGCTTGCGCCTCTGGAGCGGCTGGACCTGCTGCTCAGTGTTTTATCGACACAGCCAGCTCCAATGCCTCAAACTCCTTCACTGTCGAAGGGAGCATCGCTGCTGCCTCCACCAGGCCCATTCCGGTGAGTTATTAGACGAGAAAGGTCCATCGGGGTCGACTGTACCCAGGCCGCACAAGTCTCCCCAGCAGGCTCTAGCACACCAGGAGCCATTGGAACCGATGTCCTTAGTGCCTTTGATGCCCCTGGTGTTCCTGATGCGGTTCAAGATCTCATTGGTGCCCCCACAGCCTTCCGGGTTGCGGCCTTGGGCTCCGGTGGGGGTTCTACCTCCTGCTTCTCTGGGTGTTCAAAATGAAGGGGAAGCCCCGTATGATCTTTGGGAGGGAGAGGTATCCTTTTCCTCCACGGAGGAACCCGAGGACTTGCCTTCCGAACCTTCTCTGCCAGAGGAAAAGCGGAAATCCCCTCCAGAGGATCAGTCTTTGCTGGGTTTGTCAAGGCCATGGTGGAGTCTGTGCCTTTCCAGCTCTTAACAGAACAGAATTCTCGTCCCAAGTTGTTATGGATCCTGCAATTTCTTGATGCTCCTAAAGAAGTGGTGGCTGCAACTGTACATGACATTTTTAAGGAGCTAGTCATCCGGCTCTGGGTCCATCCCATCTTCATCCCTCCAGCAAACTGCAAGACGGATGCAGTCTATCTAGTCCAGCCCACACCAGTTTTGAATGCTGATAGTTTCCACAGCAGTCGGTGGTGGTGGAATCGGCCCTAAAGAAGGCAAAGAGGCTCTGGACTCATGTTTTGGCCTCCCCGGGTCGGAAGCACAGAGCTCTGGATGCTCTTGGACAGCAGGTATTCCAAGGCTCAGTGTTGGCAGCCAGGATTGCCTGCTATCAACTTTATATAGGCCAGTACCCCAGAAACGTCTGGAAACAAGTTCAAGAATTGGGGGAATGCCTCTTGCAAAAATTTTAGGATGAGTTTCAGAGGATAGTTCAACAGGGCCTGGACTGTGATCAACACGAGGCCCGCTCTACATATGACGTGTTTGAGACAGCTATGAGGGTTGCAGCATCGGGCATGGGGGCTCGTCACGTGGCCTGGCTGCGTGCATCCGACCTCCATCCAGAAGTGCAGTACTGTCTAGCAGATCTTCCTTATATGGGGGAGAACCTGTTCGGGGACAAAATTATAGGTGGTAGCACAACTAAAGGACTATCACGAAACCCTTCGACAGTTGTCAGCCAGCATTTCGGACACCTAGCCCTCGGGCAAGAAACCTGCCAGGCTATACTCAAGATGGCCATTTTACCGGCCACGCAAGTATTATCTGCCAGCGTCCAGAGCAAGTCCCCAGTGTGGGTGCCAGCTAGGCTGAGGGCACGACAATCGACCGATGGATTTCAGTTACCTCGGACCACTGGGTCCTCTCCATTGTAAGGCAGGGGTACAGATTGCATTTCCAATGAACTCCTACTCGTCTTCCATGTCCTCAGTGGAGAAGCATAGAGAACCAGCAGATATTTCAAATATAGCTCTCCATCCTCTTAATTGCTCGAGCGGTCGAACCAGTCCTGCCAGGCCAACAGGGAGACGGGTTCTACTCCAGGTATTTCCAGATTCCCAAAAAAACTGGTGGCCTTCACCCCATACTGGATCTGAGGGTATTGAACAGTTTTCTTGTCAGAGAAAAATTCAAGATGGTCTCTTTGGGAACTCTGATCCCTCTCATCTGGGCTGGGGACTGGCTCTGCTCCCTTGATCTCAAGGACGCATACGCCCATATCCTCATTTCTCCCATAAATCAGAGGTATCTGCGGTTCCTGGTAGAGGAAGAGCACTACCAGTATCACGTACTAACTTTCGGCCTGGCGTTGGCACCCCGCGTCTTCACAAAATGCCTGGCGGTAGTGGGGACCTATCTCTGGAGACAAAGAATACATATCTTCCCTTACCTCAATGATTGGCTAATCAAGAGCGATTCCAGGCAGGGGGGTGCTGCGTTCCCTATAGTCCACCATACGTGCCCTGGAGGAACTAGGATTTCTAATCAACTACCAGAAATCCCATCTCCAGCCATCAACTGCAGTTGGACTTCATTGGGGCCAGGCTGGACACTATCCAGAAGAAGGCCTTCTTGCCCCGAGGCCGAGCACTGACCCTTGCTTCCCTGGCACGGGTAGTCTCCTGTTGCCCTCATGTCTCGGTGCACCAGTTTCTGCAGCTTTTGGGGCACCAGGCAACAGTTCACATCACTCTGTTTGCTCAACTGCACATGCGCAGGGCACAGTGGACGTTGCATTCCCAGTAGTGCCAATCCTCTCAGGACCTTCAGGCTCGTGTCCTGATCACTGCTCCCCTTTGGCAGTCCCTCGTGTAGAGGTCAACCCTATCAAATCTGGAAAAGGAGATGCCCTTCTGGATCCCTCAGTCCCCAGATTGTCCTTACCACAGGCTCATCTCTCAGGTTGGGGGGCCCATGTTGCAGGTCTCAACCCTCAGGGCCTTTAGTCTGTGCAAGAGCGGTATTTTCAGATAAATGTTCTGGAGTTACGAGCGATCCGTTAAGCCCTGAGGGCGTTCAGGGAGCACTTTCTCAACAAAGTGGTTCTGGTCCAGACTGACAATCAGGTGGCAATGTAGTACTTGAAACAAGCAAGGAGGGATGGGATCATACCTCCTCTGCCAGGAGCAGTCCAGATTTGGTCCTGGGCTCTCAAGAATGGCATCTTCCTTCGAGCCGTGTATCTCCAGGGGTGGAAAACATCCTGGCGAACTCCTTAAGTCAGGCCTTCTGTCCCCACGAATGATCCCTGAACCATCACCTATTGGAGACCCCGGACATAGATCTGTTCGCGTCCCTAGAGAACAAGAAGGTGGATTGCTTCTGCTCTCTGGGACAGGCAGGCAGGAGATTGGTATCAATTGCCTTTGCACATCACTAGGGCACCAGTCTGTACACTTATCCTCCCTTCAGCTGTTCTCAGACACTTCAAAAGCTCCAACAGGACCGAGACACCATGATCCTGGTTGCGCCCTTTTGGCCATGCCAGATCTGGTGGTTCTACAAGAACTGGCCTCACGCCCTCCGATCTGGCTGGGGGCTGCTCCCGACCTGATCACTCAAGACCAGGGCAAACTACGCCACCCCAATCTCCGAACCTTGTCCCTCATGGCTTGGATGTTGACTGGGTGACCATTCAGACCCTGGGCCTTTTGGAAGGCATGTCTCGGGTTCTCTTGGGATCCAGGAAACCTTCCACGAGGAGATCTTACAATTTCAAGTGGCAGAGGTTCTCAATTTGGTGTGACGGGCTCGGTCTAGACCCATTCTCATGTTCTCCACTGAGTCTTTTAGACTACCTATTGCACCTCTCCGACTCTGGCTTTTGAGAATAACTTCAGTGAGAGTTCACCTTAGGGGCATACCATCAAGGGATGGATGGCGCTTCCATTTTTACTCATCTACTCATAGGGCGGTTCATGCGAGGCTTGTTGAGGCTTAAGCCTCCGATGCAGCCCCCAGCAGTCTCTTGGGACCTCAGTGTGGTCCTGACCCATCTCATGAAGCCTCCATTTGAGCCCCTGCAGTCTTGCAATCTGAAGTACCTATCCTGGAAGGTCATGTTCTTGGTGGCAGTCAGTAAGCTTCAGGCTTTGGTGTCATACCCCCCTTAATACAAAATTTTGTCATGAAGAGGAGGTCTTGCATACACACCAGAAGTTCCTTCCCAAGGTGGTCACTGTGTTCCATCTCAATCAATCTATTATATTGTCTACCTTTTTTCCAAGACCGCACGCTCACCATACTCTGGATTGTAAAATGGCCCTGGCCTTTTACCTGGAACAGACAGCACCTCACCACTTGTCCACTCAACTCTGTCTCCTTCGTCAAAAACAGGTTGGGAGTAGCAGTGTCCAAGCAGACCTTGTCTCATTGGCTAGCAGTCTGTATTTCCTTCTGCCTTGCTCAAGCAGGCCTGCAAATTGAAGGTCACATCAAGGCTCATTTGGTTTGGTCCCTGTCTATTTCGGTGACTCACTTGCATGCAGTACCCATTCATGAGATATGCAGGGTGGTGACCTGGAGTTCCCTCCACATATTCGCCTCTCATTGTCTGGACAAAGATGAGCGGCATGACAGTCATTTCGGCCAGTCGGTCCTCCGTAATCTATTTCAGCCATGAAAACCCAACTCTTCCTGCCTTGGACCCTTCTTTGGGTGCAGGCTTGCTCCCTATGATCTAGCAGCTCGAGTTGTTGTGCACTTTTGCACCTGTTAAATGCTGCCTTTGTTGGGAGCAACCTGTAGCTACATATTCACCCATGTGTGAGGACTACCATCCTGTTGTCCTTGGAGAAAGCAGAGTTGCTTACCTGTAATAGGTGTTCTCCAAGGACAGCAGGACAGTCCTCATAAAATCCACCCATCACCCCATGGAGTTGGGTTTTTTTCGGTTTGTTATTTTATTTTTTGCAAATTCTATGTTATAAGACTGAAGAGGGACCCCCACATGGTTAGCGGCATGCTGGGCATGCTCAGTGTGCCTAGGCAAAGTTGTAGAAATGTTGACAGAAGTTTTCCTTGCCAGGCTGCATCTGATGTCACCCACATGTGAGGCTAACATCCTGCTGTCCTTGGAGAATACATGTTACAGGTAAGCATCTCTGCTTTACAGATGCTCTTCCTGCTTTCTGCTGCTGAGAGACTGCTGGCAGATGCCAGGAATAAAAGTTTAGTTGCCTGGGTTACCAGGATTTTTCCATCCCTGTGGTTCTCACATTTGTATTTTTTTTTCTTTTTCATTTGTAGATGCTTGCACAGTCACTGAACCACCTATAAACCTCATCCAGCATGGGCACAATTAAAAAGTAAGTTATGGATTATAGTAATGTCCAGTTAATTTTGTGATCTCCTGTAGGTACAAATAGAAACCCTCTAACTCCACATTACGCTTGTTCTATCATTGACAAGTGGTTATGGCATAGAGGGCAGAGTGAGTGGATGATACCTACGGCTGAGTAGACTATTTTGGTGAGCTGCTCGGCATACGCTAACTCCAACAGAAGTACACTGCTTTATCCACAGCCCTGGATAGGGGCCTGCTTGGAACACAGTGCCCAAAATAGGTCGCAGATATATGGAGCAAAGTCACTGATTCCTCTGCAGACAAGGCATGCCAAGCCACACCAGTGGGTTCTGCACCTCTGCCAGCAGATGGAGATGGAGTAAAGCGGACTCTCTAACATCACAGACGTATAGCCCTGTCCTGACATCAGCCTGCCTGTATTCTCTGTCACCAGCAGATGATGGACATGCATCTCCCTAAGGGGGATTGTTTGCAGTAAAAAAAAAAAAAAAGAAGAAGAAGAAATTGGAGAAGATACCATTTGAGCGCCTGAGGTGACCCCCAATTTGGTCCCTCCCTCAGTCGAGCATTTTAAGTCTGGGAGCCTGGCAGGCGTAGACTTTAAAAAAAAGAAAGAAAGAAAAGAGGTTTGAGGACAAGGGAGTAGTTTGTGGTGAAGGCGTGTGCCCTCTCCCCCAGTAGTTGGTGACCCGTTCGTGCTCTCAACCAGGGAGGATTGAGCTCAGGTTTAAAAAAAATTGGGAAGTTTTAGTTCCCCTCTTTTTCCTTACCAGGTCTTCTTCCCTTAGCGTTTCTTACCCCCTTTCGCTTCTCTGGGGAGTTAATGTAGAGCGGAAGTGGCTTGGGCCCGGCGGGTTGAGCAGCTTTTGGCTGCTTCTCAGGCTGCATGGTAGACCATGATGGCGATTTTGAAGACACTTCGTGTGGATGTGGGTGACACTGCGGGCTTGCAAATGAAAGATCCCATATTAGTCACCTTACACAAAGCATCATGTTTCTTTCTCCTTCTGGATACAATTCAGGAGTTGATTGACCTTGAATGGAGCACTCCAGAGGCAGATTTTAAAAGGGAGGTGCACTTTGGCGGGTTTGTACCCCTTGGATCCAAAGGCAAGGGATCAGTTGTCATTTCTGAAGGTGGATGCATTGGTATGCACTGTTACCAAGCAAACCACTATTCCAGTGGAAGGGAGGGGAAGCTCTAAAAGATGTTGAGGATACCTACAGTACCTGAATGTAAACCGATGTGATATCTCAGATCGAATGTCTGTATATAAAAATAATAAATAAATAGAAGGATTGAGGCTATCCTTAAGCAGGCCTCTTTGAGGCAATGGCAACGAATTTGCAAATTGCATCTTGCTGCTGCCTCGGGCTGGTTTGCGTCTCTCTCAGGAGACACAAGGAGCAGAGTCCAGTGGTGGATCGGTTATGGAACTGGGGGCTGCATTCTTAGCCGATGTGGATTGTGACTTGGTGTGTGTCGCTCCTAGAGGGGTGACTTCTGTGATAGCAGCTAGATGCCAGTTTTGGCTGCAAAATTGGTTGGCAAACACTATTTCCAAGTCCAGTCTCACAAGGTTATCCTTTAAGGGTTCCCTTATATTTGACAGTGAGTTGGAGAAAATGGCAAATAGCTGGGGGGATGGGGGGGAATTAAAGGTTCCTTGTTTACCCAAGGTCAAGAAGGCAGCATTGCATCCTTTTGTGGCAAAGGGCCATTCCGGGGTTTCCTGTCGGTTTCGTTCTTACAGAGAGCCATCTACTCAAAGGTCTTGTCCCTACGGGAAGATCTCAGTCCTTTCGGCCTAGAAAGCCTGGTAAGGATGCGGGTTCCGGGACCGAAGCACCTTGATCTTCACAATGAAGGTGTAAGGACTCACCTACTGGTTCAAGAGATAGACGGGCATCTGTCTCTCTTTTATCAGAGGTGGGTCCAGATTATGGTGGATGTAGTGAGGGGCGGATATGCGCTGAAATTTTGCCAAATTCCTCCAAATGCCTTTATGGTCTCTCCGTACAACTCTCTGCAGAAGAGTGGTAGTGGAAACTATATTAAGGAGGCTGTTAGATTTGACGGTCGTAATTCCTGTTCCCAGATCGCAGGAAATACGGGGCACTATTCCATTCCCAAGAAAGAGGAGGGATCTTTTCGGCCCAAGGATTCAATCAACATGTGTGTGACTCATTTCTGAATGGAATCTCTATATTCCGTAATTATGGCAAAACAAGCAGGGGAATTTCTCTTGTCTCTCGAACTGACGGAAGCATATCTACATATTCTCATTCGCCAGAAACATCAGCATTTCCTGCACTTTGCCATGCTGGAATGTCATAATCAATTTCAGGCCCTGCCCTTTGGACTGGCTACGGCACCAAGGACCTTCTCCAAGGTCATGGTAGTGGTAGCAGTGTCTATGCAAGGAGGGCATTCTAGTCCATCTGTATCAGGACGACTGGTTGATTCAGGCCAGAAGTGCAGAAGAGAGTCGCTTGGCTTCTCGCAAGGTGATCTCCTTGGTGCAGGAGCTAGGCTGGGTAGTGAACTTGGTCAAGAGCAGTTTTCAGCCATCTCAGACACTAGAGTATCTCTGCATTTGATTCAATACGGAGAAGAGCAGAGTTTCTGCCAGACAGTCGTATTCAGAAATTACTCAAGTTTTAGGCCCTGAGAAGGGCTATTTGCCCTAACGTTATAGTCTCATCAGTAAGTCTTGGGGTCTATGGCAACCACATTGGATGTTGACCTCTGGGCGAGAACTCAAGTTGCTCTCCCAATGGAATCTGCAGTCACAGGAGTAACCGGTGAGACTCCACTTGCCATTGGAGGTGAGGGTCCAGTTGCAGTGGTGGTTACAAGTGGATCATCTCAGGAAGGAGGTTTCCTTAGAGACACCGGACTAGATGGTGCTCATGAAATGCAAGTCTTCTGGGTTGGGGGGCTCACTGTCAAGAGTTGGTGGCGCAAGATTGCTGGAGTACCAAGGAGCGGCAGTGGACCATCAGTCAGAAGCAAGTGTGGTTCGTCTGGCATGCTTGTGGTTCGCTGAGCGACTTGGAAGCTCAATCGTTGAGGATAATGTTGGACAATGCCACGACGGTGGCCTACATCAATCATCAAGGCGGAACCAGAAGCCAACAGGTGTTGGTGGAGATAGATGCGCTCATGGTGTGTGCAGAACATCTCCAGGACATATCCACCTCCCACACTGCCGAAAAAGACAATGTTGGGCTGAATTCCTCAGCGGGCAGGCCTTGGACCCAGGAGAGGGGGAATTGGTGGGCAAAGCCTTTCAACTCAGTGACGTTCTGGGGTCGTCCATATCTGTATTGCTGGTGACCTCCAACAACGCGAAGGTACCATGGTTTTCAGTTGCAGAAGGAATCCAAGAGCAATAGATAATTGATGCTCTTGTTCAGGTGTGGCTGTGGAGTGGGATGTTGTATACCTTCCCACCAAGGCTGTTGATAGGCAGGGTCATTCGTTAGATTGCGAGTCAAAATGAAACTATCCTTCTTGTGGCTCTAGATTGGCCCTAGAGGCCATAGTATGCTGATCTTCAGAGACTACTGGTGTACAGTCCTTTCAGATTGCCACTCAGGGAGGATCTGTTGCATCAGGGGCCCATAGTGCAAGAAGTTCTGGGTTGATTTTGTCTTATGGATTGGCCCTTGAGAGGGCTCGGTTGCTGAAGTGTGGTTATTCTTCATCGGTGATTTCCACTTTGCTTTGGGCAGGAAATATTCTTCATTTATAGCTTATGTTAGAGTTTGGAAAGTTTTTGAGAGCTGGTGTGAGCAGTGTAGTGCTCAGCCTCTCAGAGTTGAAATTCCATTGTTAGGAAAAAACTGAAAGGAGCAGCTACAAAAGTAAAAAGTGTGCAAGAGGCGTGGTCATTGTTAAAAAGAATACCATTCTAGAAGCACAGTCCAGATGTATTCCACACATTAAGAAAGGTGGAAAGAAGGCAAAATGATTACCGGCATGGTTAAAGGGGGAGGTGAAAGAAGCTATTTTAGCCAAAAGATCTTCATTCAAAAATTGGAAGAAGGATCCAACAGAAGAAAATAGGATAATGCATAAACGCTGGCAAGTTAAATGTAAGACATTGATAAGACAGGCTAAGAGAGAATTTGAAAAGAAGTTGGCCGTAGAGGCAAAAACTCAAAGTAAAAACTTTTTTAAATATATCCGAAGCAGAAAGCGTGTGAGGGAGTCAGTTGGATCATTAGGTGATCGAAGGGTTAAAGGAGCACTTAGAGAAGATAAGGCATCACGGAAAGATTAAATGATTTCTTTGCTTCGGTGTTTACTGAAGAGGATGTTGGGGAGGTACCCGTACTGGAGAAGGCTTTCATGGGTAATGATTCAGATGGACTGAATCAAATCACGGTGAACCTAGAAGATGTGGTAGACCTGATTGACAAACTGAAGAGTAGTAAATCACCTGGACCGGATGGTATACACCCCAGAGTTCTGAAGGAACTAAAAAATGAAATTTCAGACCTATTGGTAAAAATTTGTAACCTATCATTAAAATCATCCATTGTACCTGAAGACTGGAGGATAGCTAATGTAACCCCAATATTTAAAAAGGGCTCCAGGGGCGATCCGGGAAACTACAGACCGGTTAGCCTGACTTCAGTGCCAGGAAAAATAGTGGAACGTGTTCTAAATATCAAAATCACAGAACATATAGAAAGACATGGTTTAATGGAACAAAATCAGCATGTCTTTACCCACGGCAAGTCTTGCCTCACAAATCTGCTTAACTTTTTTGAAGGAGTTAATAAACATGTGGATAAAGGTGAACCGGTAGATGTAGTATAATTGGATTTTCAGAAGGCGTTTGACAAAGCTCCTCATGAGAGGTTTCTAGGAAAAGTAAAAAGTCATGGGATAGGTGGCGATGTCCTTTCATGGATTGCAACCTGGCTAAAAGACAGGAAACAGAGAAGGATTAAATGGACAATTTTCTCAGTGGAAGGGAGTGGGCAGTGGAGTGCCTCAGGGATCTGTATTGGGACCCTTACTTTTCAATATATTTATAAATGATCTGGAAAGAAATACGAGTGAGATAATCAAATTTGCAGATGATACAAAATTGTTCAGAGTAGTTAAATCACAAGCAGATTGTGATAAATTGCAGGAAGACCTTGTGAGACCGGAAAATTGGGCATCAAAATGGCAGATGAAATTTAATGTGGATAAGTGCAAGGTGATGCATATAGAGAAAAATAGCCCATGCTAAAGTTACACAATGTTAGGTTCCATATTAGTTGCAATAACCCAAGAAAGAGATCTAGGCGTCATAGTGGATAACACATTGAAATCGTCAGTTCAGTGTGCTCCGGCAGTCAAAAAAGCAAACAGAATGTTGGGAATTATTAGAAAGGGAATGGTTAATAAAACGGAAAATATCATAATGCCTCTGTATCTCGCTCCATGGTGAGACCGCACCTTGAATACTGTGTACAATTCTGGTCGCCGCATCTCAAAAAAGATATAATTGCGATGGAGAAGGTACAGAGAAGGGCTACCAAAATGATAAGTGGAATGGAACAGCTCCCCTATGAGGAAAGACTAAAGAGGTTAGGACTTTTCAGCCTGGAGAAGACGGCTGAGGGGGGGATATGATAGAGCTGTTTAAAATCATGAGAGGTCTAGAACGGGTAGATGTGAATCAGTTATTTACTCTTTTGGATAGTAGAAAGACTAGGGGGCACTCCATGAAGTTAGCATGTGGCACATTTAAAACTAATTGGAGAAAGTTCTTTTTTACTCAACGTGCAATTAAACTCTGGAATTTGTTGCCAGAGGATGTGGTTAGTGCAGTTAGTATAACTGTGTTTAAAAAAGGATTGGATAAGTTCTTTGAGGAGAAGTCCATTACCTGCTATTAATTAAGTTGACTTAGAAAATAGCCACTACTATTACTAGCAACAGTAACATGGAATAGACTTAGTTTTTGAGTACTTGCCAGGTTCTTATGGCCTGGATTGGCCACTGTTGGAAATAGGATGCTGGGCTTGATGGACCCTTGATCTGACCCAGTATGGCATGTTCTTATGTTCCAATGATACTGGAATTTTTACAAGAAGGAGTGCTTGAAGACTTGGCCCTTAACACTCTGAAGATGCAGATAGCAGCTCTTGCTCATTATAGGGATATGTCAGTGGTGGAACATTGTCTTCTCATCCAGATGTGTCCAGGTTTTTGAAGTGAGTTAAGCATCTATGTCCTCCCTTGCAGCTTCTGGTGCCTTTTTGCGACCTGAATCTGGTCTTGAGTTTTTTGGCATGTCCTGCTTTTCAGCCACTGCGTATTCTCTCTTTTCAGCTGCTCACCTTGAAAACAGTTTTTCTCATAGTAATTTTTTCAGCACCATGAGTTTCCAAGCTGCAAGCTCTTTTTGCCCTGAGCTGTTTCTACTAGTGGTTCCGGGGGCGTTACAGCTTAGAACTGTACCTTCCTTTTTGCCAAAAGTGGTTTTGGAGTTTCATTTGAATCAGTCTATTTCCCTACCTATGCTGGACAGGGATAGAGATGAGCATGATTATCGTCTGTTGTATGTCTTGGATGACAAGCAGCATCTAATGAGGTATTTGAAGATTACTAAATCTTTCAGGAAGTCTGATCGACTGTTTGTGCTCCATGGTGGATGTAAACAGGATGAACCGGCGACGCGGGCAACTATAGCCCGTTGAGTAAAAGAAGTCATCACGCTCACCTATGTAGATGCTGATGTCCCATTGCCTAGACAGGTTAGGGCACATTCCACTAGGGCTCAGGCGGTATCGTGGGCGGAGCCTCCTGTCGAGATTTGCCAAGCAGTGACATGGTCTTCCTTACATACTTTCTCCAAGTATTACCTCTTTGACATTCGGGCCCAAGAGGATCTGGCCTTCACACATGCGGTGTTGACAGGATCGCGCCCTTTTCAGGAGTAGCTTTGATACATCCCACTGATGTGGATTGGGCCTGCCTAAATGCAGAGGAAGGAGAAATTACTGCTTACCTGATGATTTCCTTTCCCCTAAGGGGAAGGCAGGCCAATCCATAACCTGCCCTGGGCTGCCTACTTTCTTTTAGTTCGTTCCTTTATATGGATGATGAAGAGTGTTATTTCTATCTGTTCGTTTGAAGGGCTGGTAAGTGAAATAACCAGCCCCTAAGTTTTGTGCATGTTAATTCTTTTAGCTGAGCTCAATTTTCCATTTGGTTGGAAGCATGAGTGGTTGTCTGTTAATAGTCATGTTCAAGATCAGTTTGTCCACAGTTTGGTTTTTCCAGAGAATACTGGCAGGCTGATGTCAGGGCAGCGGGTCTGATTTACTCCGTCTCCATCTGCTGGTAGAGGTACATAACCCACTTGTGTAGATTGGCCTGCCTTTTGTAGAGGAAAAAAAAATTATCAGGTGTGCATGTTTTGTGTGCATGTTTTGCATTATACATTTCAATATAGCCAATATTTGAGATTGCTTTTAAATTCAGTTAGTAGTATTAGTATCTTTATTTTCCATAGATGAAGTAGAATAGCCAGTAAATTTTGGAAGTATTTCTATAAATAGCTCTTCAAATGGCATGTGGAAAAAGTTATGGTTTACAGCACAAACTGGAATACGCCAGTACTGCTGCCTCAGACAGCTTAACCAACGCTGCTCTTGAAACGATACAGCAAAGTTGTATCTGTCGGACGATTTGTGCTGCAGTTCAAGGCGTGATCCTTCGGCGTACGGCGCTTGGAATTTGTGCGTTAAGTCGCTTTGACAGCTTCCTGCTGTAGTGCTTTGCAGCAGGGCCCCTTGTGTGGCCGCTCGGCGTCTTAGGACAGACGACAGGCTGCAGATTGCCCAACGTGTTCCTTACAGATTTTTTGTAAGCATTGGGTCCTCCTTTCTCTGAGGTATGTACATGAGAGCATGGTAGCATGCAGACCCATTATTGTTCAGCCTTAGTGCCTTAGTCATGGGCGGGGAGGAGGTTTAAGTTTGTTTTTTGGGTTGTTTTTTTTTTTTTTACTTCCCAGTATTACAATCGAAATGTAGCCCAAATTTTCTTTTTTAATTTCCTATTTATTTGCATATTGAAGACATTCTGAGAATGTCTCTTGTATTTTTCCTTTTGCAGGGACATGGGGACCTTGTCGGAGAATTGTTTTTAGCATGAGAAACGGAATGTTAGTGCTGGTGAGTACCTTGAGCTGCTTGGGAAAATGAATGTGTTGACTTGTGATGTAGAGAGAGCACCTAGTTACTGAGATTCCCAGTTCAGCTTTCATGTCTTCCTTGAGTGGTTAATAACCCATGATTCAGTGGGGATTCTCCGAAGGATCTTTAACCTGTTAACTTCTTTGGAAGCTCCTTCTAGTTTTGTGAGTTGGATCAGATTTGGTATAGTTGATTTATAATGTATTATTTAGGTAGCACTATTAGTATATATAGTGCTATGCCAGATACAAAGGGTCATGCCACAAAGAGTTTACCTTTCAGTTAAAGAAGATTGAATTAGGAAAGGAGGCTATAGAACAAAAGGGGTCATGAGATGAGGTTGAAAGGGGGAAGACTTGGGAGTAATCTTAGGAAATATTTCTTTACAGAGAAAGGCGGTGGATGCAAAGAACAGCCTCCCAGTGGAGGTGGTAGGAGACAAAAGCATTAACTGAATTCAAGAAAGCCTTGGATAAATGCTAAATTAATTGGGACAGATGAGCAGACTGGATGGGCCGTACACTCTTTTTCTGCCGCCATGTTTTTATGGTATTTAAATTTGAGATTGCAGGATTCATAGCTCTGATTCTAATCGTTGTACCGTAACCACTACGCTACTGGCTCCTTACACATGAACTCCAGTATGTGAACAGAATTTTCTTATAGCACTGAGCAGAAATGAGGTTTTTCTCTTGAACATTTCCCCATGTTTGATCCACAGAAACCTCTCGGAGGACTGCAGAAAATGGAGTGCATTTCCCCTACTCACCAGTACAACCAGCAAGCGACCATGGGAGCAGAACCAAGAGAGAAATGGCTTATAAACACTTGTTCAGCACTGAGCAAGGAAATAACTTTCTGGGCGGAGCGCAGTGGCTTACCGTTTCATTGTGCCTAACGAGCAGAGGTCATATTGCGCAGGCTTGCTATTTCTAAAGGAAATCGGATGATTTCAGAGCCCAGTGGATTGTTTTATAACATGACCAATGTGGGTGATGTATTCATCGGATAAGAAACCCTTGCAGCTTTTGTCTACATAGAAAGTAAAAATGTATGTGTTTTACTTCATTGTAGTAGTAATTTTCCTTTGATAGCGTAAAAATGTTATGACAGAACCCATGTTTTTAGCTGCTAGAGATATTAGAAAATGATTGTTTTTGCAAACTATGATCGTTTGTCTACTTGTTTGTATTAAATATACTATAGGTAGAAGAAGATTAGCATTACATAGATAGAGCTAGATTAGACATAGATATACATTTACCAAACTGAAATACAATATCTTTCTTTGGTTTGCATTTTTCTCAATCCCACGTTGTCATGGTCTTTTTTTTCCAATGCTAATAAAAAAATTTTAAAAAACGCACACACTTCTCTCTCACTGTCATTATCCTTGGAGCTTTGTATTGCATGGCTATGGGTGGCTGTGCTTCTATAAAATTGTTATCGGGCAGCAGCTATCAACCAGACTTAGCAGCAGAACTCAGCTGCATTGTGTCATAAGATTCAGATACAAAAAATCATAGCGCAAAAGCAAAGGAAGAATTTGAATGGAAAATGGTTCAACAGATGTTGTATCATCATACAAGGTATACCTGTTTCTATTTCCAACAATATTTATTCCTTTATTATAAACATATCATTAAAAACATTTACATAATTTCACATCCACTCATACCACATTCATCCACCAATAACAATACAATAATACTTATCGCACATATTCCTTACAGTCTAAAAATACAATATTCAGTTCTTGTAAACACTCACAAGTCTTGTCAAAAACTTTCCTACTACTGTACAAAATTTATCTTGTTTTTCTAAATTTACCCTTTTTTCAAAGTTCCCCCCCCCCCCCCCCAAATATTTCCTTGTACTTCTCAAAAACTCCCAAGAAGAGACTCCTGTTTCACCCGATGGTTTCCTCAGGGAAGTTGGGTGATTACCTTTATGAAAATTTTCTAGTAAACCCAGCATTCTATATAGTACTTAAAATACATAAGAATTTATCTCCACCAGGAAGACCCATTGTCTCCGGAATAGGTTCTCTTTTTGAGCCCATTTCTAAATATGTAGATCATTTATTGCAATCCAGTGTACAACAGATTGATTCATATGTTAAGGATTCAGTAGATTTCATAAAGATGTTAGATCAATTGGAAGGGATTGAAAAAGACTGGTGGCTGGTTACTGCTGATATTTATTCGCTTTATATAAACATACCACAGAATTAGGCTATAGGAATTGGGCAGGAAGTGTTGAATAGAACAGAGATGTTGGATAAGAAACAAATGTCTGTTGAATCAGTTGTCTGCTATAGTATTAAAGAAAGGTTTTTTTCAGTTTGAAGGGAAATATTATCATCAGATCAAGGAGATTCTGATGGGGTCATCTATGGCCCCATCAGTAGCCTTGCCTATATGTGGCAGCATTTGAGAATAAATTGATATATCCATCACGATTTGGGGTGAGATAATAAAATGGAAGAGGTTTATAGACTACATTTTTTTCATATTCACTGGCACACAGAAAAGATTGGAAGAACGTAAGGAATGGATTAATTCGTTGGATGAAAATTTAAAATTTGAATTCAATAAGTCAACAGCGAATGTCTTTTTTGGACATGTATGTATATAAGAATTCAGGTAAATTACATACGATGATTTACAGATAGGATCACTACATTAGAATTCTCTAGTTTTCATCCTAAGCAACTGAAAGAAAACATCCCAGTCAGTCAATTTTTGCGCCTTCGGCGCTTATGTACCACCATTAATGAATTTAAAATTAAAGCACACGAATTAACTCAGAGATTTTTAGCCCAGGGATATAAGCGGAAAATTGTGAAAAGGGCATTTAAACGAGATTTATAAAGAGAAAGGAAGTATTGAATGCGCAGTCGCGGCATTGTGGAAAGGTAAAGCAGTTGGGCTTTGGTGGAAGTTTGTGCTAAAATCATCAAGGTTAGTATGAAATTTTTAAAGAAAAGAGCAAGTAGTTGACAGAAGAATGTGTTTATTGATGATACATGTGGTTGTGCAAATATTTTGAGTAGTTATGGTGTTGGTTTGAAGAACTATTATGGTCGACGGAACCGTGGTTTGGTGATGGAAGAATACAGGCGGTGAACTGGTGTTAGTTAAAAACATGCAATGGAGGAGCTGAAATGGATGTATATAAAAGATAACAGAAGTTAAAAGAGGGGAGTGTGATGATTTCTTATATAGTCATGTTCGCTTTGGAAAAAATATTGGAAACGTGATGTAGCAATATTATAAATAGTGGTGACTAGGTCAATTGTGTGTTTGAAAAATGAACATCAATATAAGTATGAATAAATATGAGTTTGTAAAATGTTTTGAAGGGGTATAATAGTGATTATGTTTATATTGCAAAGAATAGGTTGGTGAAGACTGACAGTTCAATTAAGAAGTGAAGTTGGATGTTCCCTGAAAGTGTAAAGAAAAAATAATAGTTATATAGTGATCCCCTGAGGAAACCATCGGGTGAAACAGGAGTCTCTTGCCAGGAGTTTTTGAGAAGTACAAGGAAATATTTGGGGGGGGGGCTTTGAAAAACAGGGTCAATTTAGAAAAACAAGATACATTTTGTACAGTAGTAGGAAAGTGACAAGACATGTGAGTGTTTACAAGAAATGAACATTGTATTTTTAGACTGTAAGGGATATGTGCAATAAGTATTATTGTATTATATTGTTATTGGTGGTATGAGTGGATGTGAAATTATGTAAATGTTTTTAATGATATGTTTGTAATAAAGGAATAAATATTGTTGGAAATAGAAAAAAGGTATATATTGTATGATTCATATATGACCAATACCTGTAAATTACCCATATGCTGTAATTTATGCTCAACAGATGCTGTACCACACATGGATTGCCAGTTAGTGACAAAGCTATGACTAGAAAGTAGTTGGTAGTATACTTAAATAGCTGAGGTTTGCGGGTTTTTTTATTGCACTAATAGACATTAAAACAATTAGAACTTCTACTGTCTTGTGCAGCTCAGACTTATACATTAGCAAGGCTGAGAGAATACTAATTGTCTTCCCAAAAGAGATTGAGACAATTGAAGTAGACTTGGGTTTGTCTCATGTTGCAAAACATGGAGCAGTAACACTAAAAAGGCTTCTAATGCTCACAGATTCTTTTTGTTTGCATTAAAATAAATGTGGGATTTTTTTTACTGCGGGACCTTGATAGATGAAATGAATTATTTCAAACGAATTTCTTGGAGGCCAATTTCTAACGCTACTTGCTAGATAGATAAATAGGGACTTGGCAGCTAAGTGGCGGCTGCTGAATCTCTGGCTATGTTCAGCAGCCACCACTTAGCCAGATATCTTGGGAGTGGGCTGTTGGCAGATTGAAGCAGAGCAAGTTATCCAGTTATCTTAAGCCTTATCCTGGTAAAGTTAAACAAGTTAGACCTGATCAATAGCATGTCTAAAGTTATCTGGATGTAACTTATCTGGCTAATTAGAACATATCTGGTTATGCTGAATATCCCTTCTAAGTTATCCAGTTAACTTAGATAACTGTATATCTTTGAATATTACAGGTAGCAAAACTTCTCTAACTTTTTTGTTGCGAGGATTCAGTCAACTAAAAGCAATAAACAAATGAAAGACCAGAATACCTCTATTCCCTCCATAAATATTCAAAGGACATTGATGATTTTTTTAGTCTTAATAAATGACCTCATATAGGCAATTTTGAACGAACCCTTAATATAAGTGAGTGTGCTGAATAGCAAGTAGTTTGTATTTCACTAACCTCATGGCACAGAGTCGAGCAGTTTCTTCACTTTAACAAGCTAAGTAGCGATGATAAAATTGCAAAATACTACTAATATATTTATAGATCCAAGAATTCATTGAAGGACTCATGAATCTCACTAAGGTGAACTGACACATACAAAAAAGATTAAAAAAAAACCTTTGAATGACCAATGATTATACATTGAGTGGTAGTGAAATACAAACTACTTGCTATTCAGCACACTCACTTATATTAAGGCTTCGTTCAAAATTGCCTATATGAGGTCATTTATTAAGACTAAAAAAATCATCAATGTCCTTTGAATATTTGTGGCGGGAATAGAGGTATTCTGGTCTTTCATTTGTTTATTATATCTTTGAATATTGCCAGAGGATGTGGTTAGTGCAGTTAGTGTAGCTGGGTTTAAAAAAGGTTTGGATAAGTTCTTGGAGGAGAAGTCCATTAACGACTATTAATCAAGTTGACTTAGGGAATGGCCCCTGCTATTAATTGCATCAGTAGCATGGGATCTTCTTAGTGTTTGGATAATTGCCAGGTTCTTGTGGCCTGGTTTTGGCCTCTGTTGGAAACAGGATGCTGGGCTTGATGGGACCCTTGGTCTGACCTAGCATGGCAATTTCTTATGTTCTTATTTAATAATTTGTATTTCACTGATTCACAAATCTCAGTGGAATATAAAGTTTCCAGAGTTTGACTGCTTTTGAGTCAGTCAGTATATCAGTCACTTCGCTGGTGGATGGTTCCCTCAAATGTGTTGAGAGGAGTTAGTCTGGTCACGCCGTCCTGGATTTTGGTCAAGATGGATGCAAGCATCATGGACTGGGGAGCTCATTGTCAGGATCAGGTGGCCCAGGAGAGTTTGTCTCCGGAGAAGGCCTTTGGTCCAACAACTAACTGGAAACCAGGGCTATTAACCTGGTGCTTCTCCATTTCCTCCCACTGATCTAGGGGAGGGCCATGCGGGTCCTCTTGATCAACGTCACTTCTGTGGCATTTGTAAATCAACAGGGGAAAACTAGGAGTCGCAGTGTGTCGGCAGAGACATCCTTTCTTAGCATTCAGACAGGTTAATCCACACCAGTGGATTATGCACTTCTACCAGCAGATGGAGATGGAGCAAAGCTGACGTCACGGTATATATACCCCTGCTCTGACATCAGCCCGCCAGTATTCTCCATCTCCAGCAGATGGTGGGCGTGCATTTCCCTACAGGGGATTGTTTGTTAAAAAAAAAAAAAAAAAAGAGGAAGGGAGATTGTGTACATACAGTTTCTCCTGAGGTGATACCTTATGATCCCTCCCTCAGTCGCGTTCTCCTGAGGTGATATCTCATGATCCTTCCCTCAGTCGAGTGCCTTGGTCCAGTAGTCTGTTTTCCGGCGTGGACTTAGCTGGAGAGAACAGCTGAAAGGCCAGCGGATGCAGGAAGCCAAGTGTGGTGGTGAAGGCATTAGCCCTCTCCCCCCACAGCCAGAGACCGACTCTACTCAGCTGAGACAGGCTGAATTTAAGTAAGGATTTAAAAAATGAAAGAGAAGTAGAAGGAAATGAGAGAGAGATAATGTTTCGGATTCCTCTCACCCTCTTTTCTATTCTGGTCTCCGAGCTTTGGTGGGCCGATCCAATGTTTGCCTCTGCCTCCGTGAGGGGATAGGGCATCACAGCAATTTTGGTGGGTTGAGCGGCCTTTTGCATCCAATTGCAGTAGTGGCTGAAAGCAGATGATCTAAGGTAGAGCATTCCCTACAGATCAAAAAAGCAAACAATGTTAGGAATTATTAGGAAGGGAATGGTGAATAAAACGGAGGATATCATAATGCCTCTGTATCGCTCCATGGTGAGCCCGCACCTTGAATAATGTGTACAATTCTGGTCGCCGCATCACAAGAAAGATATAGTTGCGATGGAGAAGGTACAGAGAAGGGCAACCAAAATGATAAAGGGGATGGAACTGCTCCCCTATTAGGAAAGGCTGAAGAGGTTAGGACTTTTCAGCTTGGAGAAGAGACGGCTGAGGGGGGATATGTTAGAGGTCTTTAAAATCATGAGAGGTCTAGAATGGTAAATGTGAATCAGTTATTTACTCTTTCGGATAATAGGACTAGGGGGCGCTCCATGAAGTTAGCATGTAGCACATTTAAAACTTATTGGAGATAATTCTTTTTCACTCAACGCACAATTAAACTCTGGAATTTGTAGATAGTGTAGCTGGGTTTAAAAAAGGTTTGGATAAGTTCTTGGAGGAGAAGTCCATTACCTGCTATTAATCAAGTTGACTTAGAAAATAGCCACTGCTATTACTGGCAATCGTAGAATGGGATAGACTTAGTTTTTGGGTACTTGCCAGGTACTTGTAGCCTGGATTGGCCACTGTTGGAGACAGGATGCTGGGCCTGATGGAACCTTGGTCTGACCCAGTATGGCAATTTCTTATGATGATAGGATCCAGACTGCTGGATATGACGGATTTGAGCCTCTGAGATTAAGGGGTTCACTGTCAGGAGATGATAATGTGCAGTACCTGAATGTAATCCACTTTGAAGTGCTGAAAAAAGTGGAATATAAATCTAAATCATTGACTGGTATGCTTGCAGTTCATCGACCGCTTGCAGGATCAAGTGGACCGAGTAAGGTCAGACTATAGGATGACAGTGGTTTATGTCAATTGCCAAGGGAAACGCTAAAGGCCAGCAAGTGTCGCAGGACATAGACCAGCTCAGGGACTGGGTGAAGGTATTTCTTCAGGAGATCTCTATTTTACAGATGCCGGGAAAGGACAGTGTAAAAGCTGATTTTCTTAGCAGGCAGAGTCTGAATTGAGAGACTGGGAGATGTCAGATGAGGTGTGCCAGATCATAGTGGCCCTCTGGGTTCTAGTTTTTAGATTTCTGGCAATATCGCTCAATGCAAAGGCAGGAGTGGCCGGAAGGCAAACTTCTGTATGCCTTTTCCCTGTGGCCCATGTTGGGCAAAGTGATTCGAAAGATCAAAAGTCACATGGGATTGGTGCTTCTGGTGGCTCCAGGTTGGCCTGGGAGGCCGTGGTATACACTGGTGAAGTCTCCTTCCGGTTTATGATCCACAGGGACCTGCTGTGACAGAGACCTGTTCTTCACAAAGATCAGGCTTGATTTTGTCTTATGGTATGGCCCTTGAAAGGGCTCGGTTGCTGAAGTATGGATTTTGTTTTCCACCTTGCTTCAAGCGTGGAAGTTTTCCACTTCTTTAGCTTACTTTAGAGTTTGAAGTATGTATGAGACTTGTGTGAGGAACGAGGCGTACTTCCTCGGTTGTTGAAGATTCTGCCCAACAGAGACTGGAAGACTGGGCTTCCAAATGGCAGGTGAAATTTAATGTGGACAAGTGCAAAGTGATGCATATAGGGAAAAATAACCCTTGCTGTAGTTACACAATGTTAGGTTCCATCTAAGGAGTTACCACCCAGGAAAGAGATCTAGGCATCATAGTGGATAATACATTGAAACTGTCGGCTAAGTGTGCTGTGGCGATCAAAAAAGCAATGTTAGGAATTATTAAGATGGGAATGATAAATAAAATAATGGATGTCAGAATGCCTCTCTGTCGGTCGATGGTGAGACTACATCTTGAATACTGTGTGCAGTTCTGGTCGCCACATCTCAAAAAAGAGAGAGTTTCACTGGAGAAAGTGCAGAGATGGGTGACCAAAATAAGTGGCATAGAATGGCTGTCCTATGAGGTAAGGCTAAGGCAGGGGGATATGATAGAGGTCTACAAAATCATGAAAGGACTTGAAAGTTAATGTAAATTGGTTTTTTACTGTCTCAGATGATAGGAGTAAGGGGCACTCCATGAAGTTAGCAAGTAGCTCATTTAAAACAAATCAAAGAAAATTCTTTTTCACTCAGCACATAGTTAAGATCTTCGAGGATGTGGTTACAGCAGTTAGTGTAACTGGGTTTAAAAAAAGTTTGGATAATTTCCTAGAGGAAAAATTCATAAAGTGCTATTAATTAATAAGCGGTAGTAGCTTGAAATGCATTTAATGTTTGAGTACTGGCCGGGTACTTGTGACTTGGATTGGCCACTGTTGGAAACAGGATACTGGGCTTGATGGACCCTTGATCTGACCCAGTATGGCAATTCTTATATTCTTATACCACATTCCAAGAGTGGCATCATTGCAGGTCCATATTTTTATTTATTTGATTTATATTCTGCCTTTCAAAGCATATGGAATCACACTGCATTTACAGGATAGACTATAATTAATAATATAGTTGGAAATTAAAAAGCCCCACCAAGCACAGGACTGCCTCCCATGTTTATCTATAGTGTGCTGTATAAATCTAGCAACATTATAGACATAAGTGCCAGGTCTGTAGATACTTGAGCATTCCCAATATTGAAAGGAATTGTTATTGGGGTTCAGATTGAGGGAGAATCAAAAGAAATGCTATTCACAAAAATTAAAAAAACAAAAAACATTCCCCCTGTTTTATCCCATAAGACGTGATAGTGGCGAGGCCTGGTGGGAGTCGCATGTTACAAACAAGAAGTGATGGTAGAACACAGTTTAAGGTGGTGCACAGGTTGCCTGGCTTGGCTTACACAATCCTGGCTCCTTTTGCTCCTGGCATGGCTCTGTGGCTACCCTCCCAGCTCTTGATGTGGTTCTTTGGGTAGATCACTCACTCCCTGCTCATTGGAGCTACCTCAAGGATGTAGACTGGTATGCAACAGGCTGGTGAAAATAAATGCTCCCATATCCATGTCCGCTGGCACATATCCAGCTCAGCACGTGCTTCCTAGGGTTTGGGAGCCAAAAGGAGGAAGCACTGCATGCAGTTGCAGCCTCCTCAGGGGGAGATGCGTATGCAGGTGCTGGTAGGGGCTTGTATGAATCTTACAGCCATGGAACTGCTGCAGTGGAATCTATGAATATAGGGAAGAAGGAGCAGCCCCAGAAAGAAAATATGCTGGAGTTCTTGAAGGGCAGTGCAGGTTGATAATCCAAGCCTATGAGGGAGGGGGAATCAAAAATAGGGGAACCTAGCATCCTGTGAAAGGCTGAAGGATGAGATCACGGGGAGCAGGGAAAGGGAGGGGGGAAGAACCAGGGGTCACGCTTTGAAGCTCCAGGGAGGAAGACTCAGAACCAATGTCAGGAAGTATTTCTTCACAGAGAGGGTGGTGGATGCCTGGAATGCACTTCCGGAGGAAGTGGTGAAGACCAAAACTGTGAAGGATTTCAAAGGGGCATGGGATAAACACTGTGGATCCATAAAGTCTAGAGGATGTGAATGAAGAGAAGAGGCATGGGGGTGGCTTGCAGGAATGGCAGCTACTACCTGGAGATTAATACCCTTATTCAATAAACATACACATGGTTAATGCGACTCGAACATTGCTCTATGCTTCAACGGCAAGAAGAAATGTGGAAAAAAAGGATTTGCATTCACAAAAAAGCAGGGGAGTAGCTTACTTGTTGCGGTGGTTACTACCCCAAACCAAATAAGCCTAATACTTCACTTTCAATGCATATCCAGCATAGCTCTCTGCTTCAACAGAGGGGAATGAAGAAAAGAGGATTTATATTCAGACAACAACCAACAAGGACTGAATTACATAGTCTGGGTAAACAAATAAGTGTGGGAGTAACTTGCTTTTTGTGGTGGCTACTACCCTTAACCAATTAAGGGGGTCATTTATCAAAATGCGATAGGCCCTTAACGCATGTGAAAACATAAGGCCTATTTGAGAGAGAGAGAGAGAGAGAGACACTGGCCATAATGTCATTCCCCTAGGTAGGCCCACCTAGTAACTCGAGGTGGGGTTTAGGTATGAGTGTAGGGGGTTAGGGGCCACCTTGACATTCTACACATACAAACAGAACAGTGGTCTCTTGTGAAGATTTGATGACCTTCGGAGTGAGGAAACTCACTCCAAGATGAGATTTGGGCAATGTTCTCTCCACCTAGCTTGATGTTACCCAGGTAGAGAGTCCATCAAGCTAGGTCTGACACCTATCGCAAATTCTGATAATGTTATCGCAATGTGCACTAACTTAGTGCAAATTGTGATAAACTGAATTTTTGCATAAACCACGCCCCTTTTGCAATCGCATGCAGTACTTACTGCATTTTGATAAATCCAGGCCTCAGCTAGATACTTCACTTAGATGCAGCTCCAGCACTGCTCTCTACATCAATGGTGGGGGTGGAAGGTAACTAGAACCAAAAAGTTACTTATAAGGGCCAAGAGTAACATAAGTATGAGAAAAAATAAGTGTGAAAGCTTGCTGGGCAGAATGGATGGGCCGTTTGCTCTTCTGCTGTCGTTTCTATGTAACTTAAGTAGGAATAGTCAGGAAGAAGAGGAGAGGGAACAAACTGGAGGGGAAGAGGGGACTAGAATATGACAGGAAGGGGTTGGAGCAGGGCCAGATTTAAGATGATGATGTGTGTTGCTATGCCTAAATCCGGCCCTGAATTGGGGAAGAGGGAAAATGTATGGATGGGCCAGATTAGAGGCTGGGGAGGAGATAGAAAGAGGGTTGTGTGCATGAACTGCGACTGAGGAAGAACGGGTGAAGGTGAGCTCAGGATTTTCTTTTTTGGGGGGGGAATAACGTGTTGAGTTTAACTCTCGCAATTTGTTTTGCAAAGCTGACATTTATGGCTATAAAAATTACAAATGATAACCCACTTTTATGCTAATAGTTATCTCAGACGTCAGCTAGTTTATTAGGCGTGTCAGCAGCAGCAGCAGCCTTGCTCCCCGGCCAGCGTCAGGCGAGAGCGAGAGCGCCTATCTGACCGATGGCTCCTCCTCCAGCTCCGTGACTCGGCGAGCGATCGCGCAGATAGGCGCTGCCGCGTGATGCCTGAGCTGCGACTGCTCGGAGCCGAAATTCAAATTGCGAGGCGGGCGGATAAACGGTGGCGGCGGCCGTGTTGGCGGGGAGTGGCATTATCGCCTTGACGGGTGGGGGAGAGGCGCCGTAGCAGAGTGAAGGAGCGCTCGGAGCCAGGCTACTGCCCGGGTGGATTGCGCTCGGAGGCCTGGCCAGGAGTAACGGGTGGATTGCGCTCGGAGCCAGGCTACTGCCCGGGTGGATTGCGCTCGGAGGCCTGGCCAGGAGTAACGGGTGGATTGCGCTCGGAGCCAGGCTACTGCCCGGGTGGATTGCGCTCGGAGGCCTGGCCTCCTCGGCACGGACTTTTTTTTTTTTTTTTTAAGAGCCGCCCGGGTTCGCAGCACTGCACAAGGCAAACCGTCTGCTTACATGCACCTCCCCCGAAGAGCTTATAACTCTCAAGCAGCAGCAGCAGGCCTAATGAGGTAACTGGCCTCTTTCTTGCCCGTAGTTTATTGTGGTCCTGCTTCTTGTGGATATTATTATTATTCCTTGAGGCCTGGGAAAGTAAGACTACAAGTCCCTGCATGCAATGGGGTAAACCCAGGACTGATAGGAAACCTGTCGGGTAAGCCTGGAGCCACTTGCGTGATGTTTCTGCATACTGCTGTAAGTTAATGTTTGGTGCTGCTGGCACCTCTCCTGTTGAAGCCGATAGCCACACGCCTTTTGGCTCTGAGGTCTGTTAAGCGGTTCTCGGGAGCCAAACCCCTGCATACTGTCACTTTACTGTACTGGCAATGGCACTCAGCATTTGATCCATTTATATGTCTAGATGGTTAATAATAATGCTTTCAGTTAGAACATGTTTGCATTTGCCTGCAGACCAAAGGACAACACCATATTGCTCCTTTCGTTTTGCATGTAGCCCCTATACCTGATTTAGAGGCAGGCAGACCAGGAGCAGATCAGTCTGAGTACTTTGCTTAAATTCCCCCTAAACTAATGCTGTCATGAAACATAGAAATATGATGGCAGAAAAAGACCATATGCCTATCTAGTCTGCCCATATATCTAATTTATCTAGCCCTTATGATTCCCATTACTCCTTCAAAGATCCCACGTATTTATCCTATATTTCTAATGAAAACATAATTTATTTTTATTTATCTTAAAATATTTCACCCTTGTCCACCAATCTAGGTGGGTTGTGAACTATATTCATAAAAAAGACAGGAGTGGAGTGGCACCTTATAGGCTAATTTAATTAAATCATGTGTTTTGAGGACAGAGTCCACTTCATCAATGTACACAGCTATTAAACACAAGTACTGTGCTGGGTTGCTAAAATTTTTTTACAGCTTGGCTGTTGAGAGATTTAATTCTCCAAAATAATGAATGCTATATACAGCCGTCATCAATTCCGTACTGGAGTGCCAACTTTCACAAGACCTAATTTGTCTAATTAATGAGTGTATCCCTATGACACCATGAAACTACTATACATTTTGAGTTCTATCTTGTCTGCCCAGCAAGGTTTTTTTAGGGTAGTAACAACTGCTGCTTTATTGCAGCAGAGAGAAGTACAGCTTATGCCTTTTTGTTGCTAAATCAGGGAGCTGCATTTCCAGTATAATAAGGATTAATGGATTGTTTCTGTCAGATTCAATGGACAAGCGGACTCTGCTGAATCTTGCGGCTGAGATAGCATTTAAAATCGAATGGAAAATACTTTCAGAGTAATGGAGTTTTTAGAAAGAGATAGCACTTACATGCTATGATGCAGAGATAGCATCCTTGACAGTTGCCTTCCCATTTCACTTGTGAAGATTTTCAACATGGCTTTATGGCATTGCCTGTCAAAGCCTATCCGTAAATATTCTGTAGTGTACTATGTGCAGGAGATTCTGAAAGGCATACAGTTTAGGTCAATGAAGGTGATCTTTTGATATTTTAATTTGTGTTTTATTATGGATCTCTTGGGTAAAACACTGTCAGTTCTGTTTGCAGCAGCACCATGTCCCACCCAAACACAGAAGAGGACCCAAATTCAGATATGCATACAAAGGGTTTTCAAACCGGTTTTCTAAGTCTTTTGACTCCAGAATCCATAAATAAGGCCATGACAGAGTTTCAAACCAGCTTTTCAAACGCTAACAGTGAAGAATGCATACGTCAGATAATGGGGACGAAAGATGCTTACAAGGAGTCCATAAAAACTATTACAGGTGTAGTAGGCCTTTTTTATTGTTATATTATCAAAGTTTTTCAGCCATTTTCTTCACATAATATTTGTGGTGTTTTTTTCTTTAATTCTAGAAATTTTGTCCAGAAAGTACATGGAAGGCCAGCTAATGGTTGAGAAAATTCTTGAATCCCAGAGTGGTATGTCATTGAGTGTGCTAATCTTATACTTCATACTGTAAGTCATATTTTATCAGGCATAATTTAATTTCTGTATTATTAAAGTATCTCTAATGTGAGAAATATTTTGTAACAATGAGATGCTATGATGATCTGTTATGACTCTTAGGCACTGGTGGAAATCCATATTTTTATATTTAGATTATAGTAATTCTAGGTTCCTTAGCAAGAAAAGGGAAACAGGAACTCAAGCTGTATTGTAAAAGTTTTTTAAGAATCGAAAAAAAAAAATAAAGCTTCCTCTTTGTCCTGCCAGTGCAGTCTTCACAGTGGGTTTCATCCCCCTACCAGCAGTGGAAGCAGAGTTCCAGCCTTTTCCCTGAGAGCCCTCTATATAGGCTGGTTCAGCAGGGAAGGAGTCAGTAGTGTTCTGCTTCCAGCAGATGGTAGGTGGAGCTGGTATAGCAGGAGGAATTGGCAGGGGCAACGATCTCCGGGAGATGCCAGGGTCGGGGGATCCTCCCTGGGATGATGGCCCTCCTAGGGTTACTTTTCCCTCTCAGGCGATCAGGCCAATGGCCTTGCATTTCCCAATGGAGGAAAAGAAAAGGAGCAGGAAGTGGCGCATGCGATGGTAAATAAGTAGGCCTTAGAAGCCTAATGCTGCAGATCCGGCCCAAAGCTCTGACCCCCTCCCCCGAGAGGATATGGAGAGGGGGAGGAAGTATCTCACATATGGAGCGCGGTGCATCCCTACTATAGCGGGATCGTACTGCTGCAATTGCCATGATGCCGCAAAGGGGGCTGCGGGAGAATGCAGCGGGGAGAAAGATCTCGCGGTTTGCCTCCCACTAGTTTGCCCAGTGTTATGAACAGCCACAGAACCTCTAATTGTCACAGGGCAGGCACCCGCCCACTTCAGCTGCTTCAGAAGAAGAGGAGGAGGAGGATTTCTCATCCAAATTTATGCTGCTGATGCACAAAGCCTACTATGAAATGAAGGGCAAGCTGACCTGCTCAGGCAGCCTCTCATTGAAAACCCCTTGAAGTAGAGTCCTCCAGGAGAAAGAAATGGAAGCTTGACCCCAGGCGGGGGGGGGGGGGGAGCCCATGTATGTCACAGGAGCAGGCCTCAGATGAACTAGTGGGCTCCTCATAGGCGAACTCCTTGGAGGACGATTTGGGAACAGAACAGGATGACTCTGCCATGAGACTGTTCAGAGAATTAGGAGCACTTGCTCTAAGGGGGTCTCAGGTCCTCAGGCTGACAAAGGATCAGCCTACAGAATCGAGACTGAAAGGCAACCCTATTCTCACAGGCCACAAACATCCCCAGAGATGAGGCTGCATAGTAGAAAAAATATGGAGAAACTGTATGTGATAGACCAGGCAAGGAGAGACAGCCTGCTGTCCCTAGCCAGAGTAGACACCATCCCAGTCAAGGAGGACGTGGCCCTTAGAGACCTGCAGGATAGAAAGATTGAGACCTTGCTCAGGAAAGAATTTAAGGGCGGATTTTAAAAGACTTACGTGCATGAAACCCGGGGGGGTTTACGCACGCTGGGCCAATTTTCAAAGGGCCCAGCCATGCGCGTAAACCCTCGAGACGCGTGTAAGTCCCAGGTTAGTGAAAGGGATGGTCCGGGGGACGGGGCTAGAGGCACCCGGCACAGCGGCCATTTGCCACTGTGCCGGGGGATCACGTGCCGGCACCATGCCGGCGAGCACAACTTGCTCCTGCTCAGAAGCAGGCGCAAAAGGTGTAGGACAAGGAATTTGGGAGGGATAAGGGGAGGGCAGGATAAGGGGAAGGGAGGTTAGGTAGGGGGTTGGGAAGTTCCCTCCCAGTCCGCTGCTTAATTGGAGCAGACTGGGAGGGAACTGGGGAAGGCCTCGATGCGTCGCCGCACGTAAGTGCATATGTTTTCCCCCCTTGCACACGCCGACCTGGCATTTTATAACGTGCATGTGTGTTATAAAATCGCGCGTCTGTGTGCGCGCGCCAGGTTTTAAAATCTACCCCTTATTGTCTGACTGGCACTACAGACAGCAATCTGTGGCCCGTACGCAGCAAGGACCTTGCTTTGTGCACTTCAACAAGTCCCACAAGGTAGTAATGGGAAGGGTTCCCAATCCAGTAACTTAGAAGCAGCCCGAGCAGAGTCCATGGCAGACGCCTTATACAATCTAATTTGAATCGCAGCCAAGCAAACCGCCACAGAGGTAGTGGCCAGGCAGTTTCTATGGCTAAAACAATGGGGCAGCAGACTCTGCGTCAAAAGCTAAGCTGAGTAAGCTCCCTTTCAAGGGGAAATTACTCTTTGGAGAGGATCTGAAAAAATTGAGGAATCTAGAGTCCAAACCCTTGAGGCTGCCAGAAGACAGAAACAGAAGGCAACAGAGAGAGGGCACTAGTAGGCAGTGGCCAGAGATAAGACAGACTAGATAGGACATAGGATATTTATCTAGGCACTTTTATATATGCCAGATTGGGTCAGACCAAGGGTCCATCAAGTCCAGCATCCTGTTTCCAACAGTGGCCAATCCAAGACACAAGTACCTGAACTTGGATTGGCCACTGTTGGAAACAGGAAGCTCCAGTCTCGGGAGCCACAAAGAGGCCTGGTTTTGAGGATATCCACACTGGATATGCATGAGAGAGATTTGCATGCACTGCCTCTATTATATGCAAATTTATCTCATGCATATTCTTTGCTGACATCCTGAAAACCAGGCCTGTTTGTGTCTCTAAAGGACTGAAATTGGCCACCTCTGGACTAGATGGTCAAGGGCCCCAACCTATCAGAGAGGGCAGACAGGGACCCTGGGGTCAGCCCTTTAAAGGCGCCAGACAAAGCTGCAGAGACACTGGTAATAGAGGTCAGCCCCCTAGCAAGAGAGTGCGATGAGTGTGCAGGCCCACTGGGTACTCCCCAGGTTGAAGGCAAGCTGAAGGGGTTTTATGACAAGTGGGCCAGCGAGTCCTCGGCATCCTAAGAGAGGGCTATTACCTGGAGATAAAGGACACCATAAAGGAAGAGTTTATTCTGTCACCATGCAGCAAAGCACAAAGTCAGCCAGTTCAAAACTCTTTGGCCAGGCTGCTGGACCTCCGGGCAATTGTTCCAGTGCCCAGCCAAGAGAGAGGAAGAGGGACATAACCCTATTATTTCATAGTCCCTGAAAAAGATGATTCATGCTGCTCGGTGTTGGACCTCTAAATAGTAAGCCAGGCCCTAAGGATGCCACACTTCAGGATGGAAGCCATGGGGACGGCCAAAGCCATAATAAGAAAAGGCCTGATGGAAGCCTACCTGCATGTACCAATGCAGGAAAGTTTACAGAAGTTTTTCTGTGTTGGATTACCAGTTGCAGGTGCTACCCTTCGGGCGGGCAATGGCACCAAGAACCTTCATGAAGGTGCTGGTGGGGGTGGTAGCAACCTCTGTACGGATTCATCCCTATCTGGACGATTGGCTAACAAAAGCCGATAACTAGCAGGAGGGAACCCTCGCAACCAAAAGTTATTCAACAACTAGAGAAGCTGGGATGAAGAGTGTGAACAAACTCAAAAGTTACTTATGCCCAGACGCTCGGGTATCTGAGAGCTATCTTCGACACAGACACAGAGACGATGTCCCTGCCGGAAGAGAGAAGGCGCAAGCTGCAGCAGAAGGTGGAACCCAGAGCAAGAGCCTACCTGCAGGTTCTAGGGTCAATGGTGGCAGCCAGCGAAGCAGTGCCCTGGGCAAAGGCACACATGAGACTACTGCAGGAGCACCCGTTAGCCAGCGGGGCGAGCCAGAATCTCAAGCAGAGACTGCCGCTGCCAGTCCAAGTAAAAGAAAAGCCTTCAGCGGTGGCAAGTGAGGGACAACCTGATCGAGGCTCCAGTTTAGAACCCGCACGGTGGGTCCTACTGAGAAGAGGCCAGCAGCAGCAGCTGGGGGGGGGGGGGTGCGTACTGCGAGGGACAGGTGAGACGGAGATCCTGGGCACAAAAAGAGAGAGAATTCTCCATAAACAGGCTAGAAACCAAGGTGGACCAGCTTAGCCCTAAATCGCTTCAGAGCAAAGTTGGAGGGGAAACTGGTCGGTGTTCTCTCAGACAGTGCCATGACAGGAGCAATATAATCAGGCAGGGAAGAATCAGGAGTCCACGTGTAGCGTAAGAGATGGGCCGAAGAGCATCTGCGAGAGATCTCAGTGACCGATGTAAGAGGGCCGGACAATGCCCAAGCAGACTTCCTAAGTCGATAAAGACTGGACCCAGGAGAATGGTGATTGTCGTCGGAGAAGTTTCAGCAAATAACAGCTCCTGGGGACTCCCCCAGTGGGACGTGATGGCCAAAAGAAGCAATACCAAGGGAGCCAACCTCTTCAGCAGAAGAGAATGGGGGTCCAGGGGAGTGGCCCAGTGAAGCACTGCTGTACGTCTTCCCCCCCCCTGGCCCATGTTAGGGTACCGAGGGCAGGCGTTTCTGGTGGCACCAGACTGGCTGAGGCAGCCTTGGTACAGAGCTGATAGAAATGAATGGCTCAGGCCAGTTCCAGTGCTCCTGAAGCAGGGAGTCATCAGGATGGAAACCCAGCTCGATTCTCTCTTACGCTGTCACGCTCTGAGCTATTGTATATGAGTATAAATAATTTTTTGTATTTGATCCAGCAGTTTCTTCCTCTTCCCAGTGAGCTTCTAGCTCAGTGGGAGCCAGGGCTGGATCCTGGCACTATGAGCCCTCCTTTCTCAACTACCCAGGGATTTTTTTTCCCTTTTTTTAATATTCCATCCCAATTCATTTTAGCCCAGTCATTGGAACGATATCCTGGGCTGGGAACCGTGAACCAGAGCGCCTTCTGGGATCCTGCAATCGTGGGCTCGAAGTCTGGCCACCAGGTGGCACCACTACCTGATGACAGAGGGTGATGGCAACAAGTCATTTAGCGAGGCCCCCGGCGCTGGTGGCATCTTCTCGGATCTGCTGTCTCTGTGCCGGTCTCGGCTCCTGTGCCACATTTTGGCTTTTTTTCCAGCCCTGGCTAAGTATTAACTTAATGTCTCTCCATGTCACCACAGATTGCCTACTGCAGAGCAAGCGCATTGAAGACCAGCAAGATGAACTGTTAAAAATGGTTGAAAAATTCAAACAGAACAAAGAGCACATGACCGACCTGGTAAAAAGCATCCAGAACCTAAAGGAGGAATCCAGCAGAAAACGGGCAAGTAAGAAGCTTTCCTGTGTACTTGGGTTTCTGAAACATTACTACAGGAGTCATGGTGAGGATGTGGGGCAATTTCAGTTGCCACCACACAGGGGGTTGGGTCCCATTCTGAAAATGGATGATGTTGCTATTTGACGGGGAAAGCAAAGATATCTAGATCTATAGATAGACATTACGTATTTCTATATACTTGTCTACGTGTACACACAGCTTCCCGATGCAAAGTCAATCTCTTTTCTTTTCCATTAGGCATTTTAGCTAATAAAAAAGCCATTAAAAAGCAGCTGAAGGAGCTGGAAAAATCAGCAGTGCTGTTCACAGAGCGACTGGGCATAGAAATCCGGAAGTTGCATGGTAAGTAGCCTTCCTTCATGTTTTTCAGGCTGATCATTTTATTTTGCATGTGAAATGTCTTTGATCAGTGCTAAAGAGTCACTTGTAGGCATTGTTGGTGCATTTGCAGAGGGAATGGACTCAGACCTCTGTGACACTTGTCACTTCTTCTAGGCTGATGTCAGCCCAGGTGGTTTCCTTGGGCATTTCATTCCTTTAGCCTTTCTTAAGGTTCACTTTTAGGTCCATATTTTCATTTTCCTTAGCCTCCAGACAGATGGATTGTTCTGTCCTACCAGCAGACGAAGACACAGTCAAGTTTTATTTATTCTCTTATTCAAACAGCCTATTTAAGGCACCGTGCCACTTGGTCACTCAGTATTTCTCTGTCTCCAGCAGATGGTAGAGGCACCAAATCCTGCAGTCAGTGCTTCTAGTGGAAAACTTGTTTCCAGGCTTGGCCATGTCCTGGCTTGGACTCTCCTCCTGGTGGAGTAGGAATGAGCAGGGGAGGGGTCTGTGATGCTTGGCTTGTTCCTGTTTACTGGGTGGGATGGAGGGGGTTTCTGAAAGCCAGTGGTACTGGCTCCCTCTTTCCATCTTCTTCCTCTCTCCGTCTCCCCAGCTTGGCTGGACCGGTGGATTCTCACAGGAAAGTATTTCTTTAATTATTCTTGCCAGCAGTCTTAAAGTAAAAAAAACCAAAAACCCAAATTTAGCGATTCAGGCAGTGCTGTTCTGAGCGAGAGAGGAAGCAGCAAGCAAGTTAATGTTCTCGTGCAGTACGAGGGGGTTAAGAACATAAGAAATTGCCATGCTGGGTCAGACCAAGGGTCCATCAAGCCCAGCATCCTATTTCCATCAGAGGCCAAACCTGGCAAGTACCCAAAAACTAAGTCTATTCCATGTTACCGTTGCTAGTAATAGCAGTGGCTATTTTCTAAGTCAACTTAATTAATATCTGGTAATGGACTTCTCCAAGAACTTATCCAATCCTTTTTTAAACCCAGCTACACTAACTGCACTAACCACGTCCTCTGGCAATGAATTCCAGAGTTTAATTGTGCGTTGAGTGAAGAAGAACTTTCTCCGATTAGTTTTAAATGTGCCACACGCTAACTTCATGGAGTGCCCCCTAATCTTTCTATTATCCAAAAGAGTAAATAACTGATTCACATCACCCATTCTAGACCTCTCATGATTTTAAACACCTCTATCATATCCCCCCTCAGCCGTCTCTTCTCCAAGCTGAAAAGTCCTAACCTCTTTAGTCTTTCCTCATAGGGGAGCTGTTCCATTCCCCTTATCATTTTGGTCGCCCTTCTCTGTACCTTCTCCATCGCAACTATATCTTTTTGAGATGCGGTGACCAGAACTGTACACAGTATTCAAGGTGCAGTCTCATCATGGAGTGATACAGAGGCATTATGACATTTTCCGTTTTATTCACCATTCCCTTTCTAATAATTCCCAACATTCTGTTTGCTTTTTTGACTGCCACAGCACACTGAACCGACGATTTCAATGTGTTGTCCACTATGTCGCCTAGATCTTTCTTGGGTGGTATTTTTCCCTATATGCATCACCTTGCACTTATCCATATTAAATTTCATCTGCCATTTGGATGCCCAATTTTCCAGTCTCACAAGGTCTTCCTGCAATTTATCACAATCTGCTTGTGATTTGCTACTCTGAACAATTTTGTATCATCTGCAAATTTGATTATCTCACTCGTCGTATTTCTTTCCAGATCATTTATAAATATATTGAAAAGTAAGGGTCCCAATACAGATCCCTGAGGCACTCCACTGCCCACTCCCTTCCACTGAGAAAATTGTCATTTAATCCTACTCTCTTTTTCCTTTTAGCCAGTTTGTAATCCACGAAAGGACATCACCACCTATCCCATGACTTTTTACTTTTCCTAGAAGCCTCTCATGAGGAACTTTATCAAACGCCTTCTGAAAATCCAAGTTCACTACATCTACCGGTTCACCTTTATCCACATGTTTATTAACTCCTTCAAAAAAGTGAAGCAGATTTGTGAGGCAAGACTTGCCTTAGGTAAAGCCATGCTGACTTTGTTCCATTAAACCATGTCTTTCTATATGTTCTGTGATTTTGATGCTTAAAACACTCTCCACTATTTTTCCTGGTACTGAAGTCAGGCCAACTGGTCTGTAGTTTCCTGGATCACCCCTGGAGCCCTTTTTAAATATTGGGGTTACATTTGCTATCCTCCAGTCTTCAGGTACAATGGATGATTTTAATGATAGGTTACAAATTTTTACTAATAGGTCTGAAATTTCATTTTTTAGTTCCTTCAGAACTCTGGGGTGTATACCATCCGGTCCAGGTGATTTACTACTCTTCAGTTTATCAATCAGGCCTACCACATCTTCTAGGTTCACCGTGATTTGGTTCAGTCCATCTGAATCATTACCCATGAAAACCTTCTCCAGAACGGGTATCTCCCCAACAATTGCTGAATTACATATAGATGTGAAAAACTGTATGTTGCCCACATACACACGGTAGTTTAGTCCCAAGCCACTGCGAAGTTTGCATAAAGGTGATATGTACTTGTGAAGGAGGTTGAGAGGGCTGATCCCTGAGGAACACCTGTTATCTCTAAGCATTTGGAAGTGGTGTTTGCCATACTGATTTGTTGTGTTCTACCGGCTGAAAAAGAGTGGAACCATTTTAATTCAAAGAGCCCAAATTCCTCTATACTATTTACCTGTTTTGTGATCAATCATGTCTCATGCAGCTGATTTTTCGAGGAGGTCTAATATATCTTTGTCCCCCATGAAAGCCATGCCAGATTGTGTCTGATAAAGAGTATAAAAGTGTTTCTGTACTTTAGTTTTTCCAGAAACCGAACTCATCTGGATTATGTCAAGAAACTTCTTCCAGCTATTCGGGGAGGTGTTAAATGTATTCTCAATTACCTTTGCCATAAAGGAAAGGGTTAATATCTGTCGCTAGCTGGCAGGAGTCTCAGGGTCAGGGGTGGTTCTATAATGAGGCAGCAAAACCTCCTCCAGAGGCCGCCTCACCCTGCCGCCAAAACACCAAAGGACCTGCACAGACCTCCCCACCCATATGTAGCCAGGGTGGAGGGGCTCCCAGAGTGCCGCGAGCAGATCATGTCCCGCTTGCAGTGAAGATGAAGACCCCAGTGACAGGAGGCGTGTGTGTGTGTGTGTGTAGGAGATTGCAGCCTAGGGTGGGGTGAGAGAGCATGTGTGAGGGTACGGGGGAGGGGAGCATGTGCGAGAGTGCTTGAGTTTGGGTGCCAGAGAGGGGGGGGCGGCACTATCTCATCCCTCGCCTCAGGCAGGGATGAGATCCCCCCCCCCCCCCCCCCACAAGGGTCAGTGGAGTGGTTTTCAGAATGGCCCACACCGAGCCTCAATGTACAAATGTTTAAACATGTGTTTGTTTGTTTTTCCATTCATTTTAGGTGAAAAATTGCAGTTTGTATTCAGATGTATTAATCCCAAAGCTCCTCTCGAGGCTTATACTTTTATCCTCTGCATAAATGAAGGAGGACAGTATGAAGGTACATTACTACTGGTAAATTATGTGAATGAATTGTTTAGTCAGAGGAATCAGCTGGCATATGTACGTGTTAGCTGGCCAGAGATCTGATCACTTTTCTTGTAATTATTTCCCTCAGCAGGCCAACTCTCATCTTTCCCGTCTCAGACTTTTGTGATAACGCGGGGTCTTTAGGGAGCATGCAAGGAGTTCTCTCCACAACAATGGCGGCAGGTGGGCTGAGGGAATGACCAGTGATGGGGTTTCATGCCAGCTTTCACGTGAGGGGACAAGAACCCATTCCAGCATTCCTCTGCATTCATGGGGCATGGAGACAGATCAACTGACTCACTGGTGTCACACTCATGTAGCCCTGCACTAACATCAGCCAGCCAGGAAAATGAGGGCACATTTTGGATGTGAGGAGACATCGGTTGCATTACCTTAAGGTGACCGAATCTTTTCGGAGGACGGATCGGTTCCTTGTGCTTCATGAGAGAGTGAGGAAGGGAGCGGCAGCTTCTCTTGCTACAAGGAGGTGGTTATGGCACCCTCTGTTGATGCGGATAAGCCGCTGCCCAGACAAATTAGGGCTCATTCAACCAGAGCGCACGTGGTGTCTTGGGCGGAGTACAGTTGCTGTCTCCATCTGACATCTGTAGAGTGGCGACCTGGTCTTCATTGCACATCTTCTCCAAGCATTATGGTTTGGGAAGATGCGTCTCTTGCCGGAGTGGTGTTGCAGGGGGTACAGGCAGCCTCCCACCCGGCGAGGAAGTAGCGTTGATACATCCCACTTGTGCGGACTGACCTGCCTGAATGCAAAGAAGGTGAAATTACTTCTTACCTGATAATTTCCTTTCCTCTAGGACAAGCAGCCAATCCACACTCCAGCCCTGTAATATAATGTGCTCTATAGTATTTTCTTTGTCCTGTACAGGGCAAAAGACAGACGTTGAAGGTCAATGTAAATATCCGGGTCGCTGGGGTACCTGTGTGTCTCTTCTTTGCCTCTTCTATTTGTTACATTTCTTTCTCTACTGAATCCAGTGCTTTTCCTCATTGGAAGTGGGGGAAAGAGGCGAATGGTTGGAGGAGGAATTGTAAAGTTTGAGGAGTATTCTGTTGTCCACAGTGGCCAGCTGTGTGGTGCATAAAGCACACAGACTGATAGATGTGATGGGGGAGCCTTTCTGTGTTAAGCTGTGAATTGTTTCTGCTTGCTCCCTACTCTTATACAGGCTGAGCGCACTGTTAGCCCCTGTTTGGCTGTGCATTTTCGACGCACTATTTTTACCCCTTACACAGTAAGGGGTAATAGCACATGGAAAACACGCGGCCAACCCCCCTGAAAATAATAGCGCCCGCAACATGCAAATGCATGTTCATGAGCCTATTAGTCCCACGAGATACAGAAAATAAAATGTGCAGCCAAGCCGCACATTTTACTTTCAGAAATTAACGCCTGCCAAAAGCAGGAGTTAAATTTCAGCCAGTACCGGGAAAGTGTAGAGAAAAGCAGAAAAAACTGCTTTTCTGTCACCCTCTGACTTAATATCATACCAATATTAAGTCGGAGGCCCCAAAAGTTAAAAAAAAATTTTAAATCGGCCCGCGGGTTGGAAGACAGATGCTCAATTTAGCCGGCGTCCGTTTTCCGAACCTGTGGCTGTGAGCGGGTTTGAGAACAGACGCCGGTAAAATTGAGCATCAGCTGTCAAACTCACTAACAGCTGCTGCTCCTGTCAAAAAGGAGGCGCTAGGGATGCGCTAGTGTCCCTAGTGCCTCCTTTTACCGCAGGCGCTCGCCGGCTCTCCCGCTCTCTCTCTCTCCTGTATCGACCCGATAGTAAATAGTGCTGATTTCCTGTTTTGCTTGGTGATTCTGTGAAAGCACGTGGCAAGGTCTGGCATACTATACAATGCAGGCATTGCATTTAGACAGTTTTCACATACTATAAGCAGGAGGGTAAAAATAAGTTTGTATAATCTCATAATTGTAAAAATTATTGGAAATACAGTAAATAGTAAGATAATGGCTGTACCAGAAAAATTAAAACAGCGAAGCCAGGAAGTGAAACAAAGATGAGACAAGGAGGTGGAAGGAGGGCGTGTCATTGTGTGTCACCACTAATGAGAGGGAGAGAGACAGGTTCGGAAAACATGGAGAACTTTGTGACCCAAAGGAGGCAGTACTGGGGACAGGCTGGCACACCCAGTAATCATAAAGAGCTAGTTAACCCGAACACAGGCTTGTGCATGGAAGCCTTCCCAGCGCTGCCCACAATCCCCATCCTTGTGCAGTGACTGACCGGACAGCCTTTTCAGGAAAGTACACTGCCACTGATTGTACATTTAGCTTTGCTTTTATATGCTTTTTCTACTTAAATTCTTTTATAATCTGTCTGATTATTGCTAAGAGAAAATATAATCACCTTTACTATATCATTACTTTCTCGGAGTATTTCTAGTTATTTAGAAATATATTACAGCAGGAGAGGAAAAGGGGGGAGGGTAGTAATGATGTGATCAGTTCTTCTAAGCAGACATGTTAGTAACTGGAAGTGTTCACACCGGAACCCCTCAGCACAAGTACGAATTGGGCAAAAACCGGCGGATCCTTGAACCTGTGTGCGCTACACCGCTGACTGTGCAGTGCTATGTGAATGTGAGATACAGCAAATCAGTTGATCGGTCTCCATCTGGTGTGGACTGGCCTGTCTGTCCTAGAGGAAAGCAAAGTTGCTTACCTTGTAATAGATGTTATCCTAGGACAGCAGGATGTAGTTCTCACATATAGGGATGATGTCACTGGACGGAGCCCTATCACGGAAAACTTTCTGTCAGTTTCTAGAAAATCTGACTGGCACACTGAGCATGCCCAGCATGCCATAATTCCCTGATCCACAGGGGTCTCCCTTCAGTCTCGTTTGTAGCACTAAGCTTTAGCCAAAAATAAAATAATAAAACATATCGGACCCAACTCCGCGGAGTGGCGGGTGGGTTTCGTGAGGACTACATCCTCCTGTCCTGGGATAACACCTATTACAAGAGAAGCAATTTTGCTTTATCCCAGGGCAAGCAAGGATGCTAGTCCTCACATATGGGTGATTAGCAAGCTACGGCTGAATCATTGTGTAATGGACCAACAGGAAACAACTTGTGCAACAGGCACAATAACTGGTGAACTGTTGGAAAAAACAAATGAAGCAGCCTAAAATCACAGCAGGTTGGATGCAGAAGGAGTTGGGATTATGTTGGAAACAAGTTCTTTATGACAGATTGTCCATAGGCTGAATCCTGTCTTCCTTCCTTGTCCAAACAGTAATGAGCTGCAAAGATGTGAAGAGAACTCTGTTGCAGCTTTACATATATCGGCTATTGGCACTGAACGATAGTGTGCTACTGAGGTTGACATTGCTCGTACTGAGTGCACCTTTACTCGCCCTTGGAGAGGAAGGCCTGCTTTTTCATAGCAGAACTGTATACAATCTGCAAGCCAGTTGGAGAGAGTTTGCTTGCCCACTGCTTTACCCGGTTTGTTTGGATCAAAAGAAACAGAGTTGGGTGGACTTCCTATGGACTGCAATGCGATCCAAGTAATATGCAAGTGCACGTTTACAGTCCAAGGTGTGCAAAACCATCTCACCTTGGTGAGAGTGAGGTCTTGGGAAGAATGTGGGTGAGACTATGGATTGATTCAAATGGAATTCCGTAACTACCTTGGGAAGGAATTTTGGGTGTGTACGGAGTACCACTCAATCATGTAGGAATTTTGTATAGGGTGAGAATGTGATGAGTGCTTGTAACTCACTAACCCTTCTAGCAGATGTAATGGCTATTAGGAAGGTAGACTTCCATGTAAGAAACTTAATATCGCAGGAATTCATGGGTTCAAAAGGAGAACGCATGAGCCTTGTTAGAACTACATTAAGGTCCCATTCTGTGACTAGTGGATGTATAGGGGGTTTAAGATGAATTAAACCTCTCATAAATCTAATAACAAGGGGTTGCACTGATTTCTGTGCATCCCCTATTGTATGATGGTAAGCTGAGATAGCACCTAGGTGTACCCTTACTGACTAGGTCTGTAGACCTGAGTCTGAAAGGTGCCAAAGATAGTCTAATAAAGATGATGTGGGGCAGGAAAAAGTGTCAATACCTTTCTGTGCACACCATGTGGTGAATCTTGTACACTTAGAACGATAGTTTTTTCGTGTGGAAGGTTTACGTGAAGCTACAAGCACTTGAGAGACAGTTGAAAGATTGAGTGGTTGCAAGATCAAGCTTTCAACATCCAGGCCATTAGAGATAGGGATTGAAGGTTGGGATGGCACAACCTGCCCAGATCCTGAGTTATGAGAGTGGGTGCTGTGCCCAGGCAAATTGGTTCCTTGATCAAGAGATCGAGGAGTATGGGAAACCATATTTGTCGAGGCCAATACGGGGCTATGAGTATCATGGACCCCTTGTCTTGTTGTAGCTTCACTAGAGTCTTGGTTATTAGCGGTATCGGGGGATACGCATATAAAAGGCCTGAATTCCAGGGGCAAGCAAAGGCGTCCCTGCCAAACTTGTTGGTCTGATGGTATATGGAGCAGAATTTGTCTATTTTGTGATTCAGTTCAGATGCAAAGAGGTCCACTGTTGGTTGACCCCCAACACTGAAATATCCTGGTCGCTACGAAGGGATCCAGGGACCACTCGTGAGGATGGAACTGATGACTGAGGCAGTCTGCAATGACGACATGTATGCCTGCTAGATAAGTGGCCCGGAGAAACATTGAATGTGTCAGGGCCCAGTCCCAAATATGTGCTGCTTCTTGACAAAGGAGATACGAGCCTGTACCGCCTTGTTTGTGCAGGTACCACATGGCTACTGTGTTGTCTATCTGTATCAGAACAGTCTTGTGGGAAAGGCAGTCCTTGAACAAATGTAGCGCATAACGTATAGCTCGAAGCTCTAGGAAATTGATTTGAAATGTTGCTTCGAGTTTCATCCAAGTACCTTGAGTTTGGAGATTTCCTATGTGCGCTCCCCACCCTAAAGTGGATGCATCGGTAGTCAGTTACTTGCGAAATTGGCTGTTGGAAGAGTAGGCCTGTAAGCAAGTTGTTGGTGTTCGCCCACCAGAGGAGAGAGGAATGTAGTTGTTGAGTTTTTTGAATTGGAGGAGACAGTGGTTGAATGGCTTGTATCCACTGTGCCCTCAACATCCATTGAATGATCCTCATGGCTAATCTGACCATAGGAGTGACATGAACTGTGGAGGCCATGTGGCCGAGCAGAGTTAGGAACTGATGGGCTGTCGCATGTGTCTTTGTGCATAGAGATTTCGCTAATGAGGAGAGTGTCTCTGCCCGGTCTTTTGGAAGGAAAGCTCTTGACGTTATGGTGTTTAATTCTGCTCCGATGAATTGCAATAGGCGAGATAGTATGAAATGGGATTTCTGGTAGTTGATTAGGAATCCCAACGAATGGAGTAGGTAGATTGTGAGCTTGAGAGAGTTGAGAGCTCCTTGTCTTGACTGGCTTCTGATGAGCCAGTTGTCCAGGTAGGGAAAAATGTGTACACTTTGCTTGTGTAACTGGGCCGCTGCCACCTCCAGGCACTTTGTGAACACTTGAGGCGCTGAGGCAAGCCCGAATGGTAGAACTCTGTACTGCAAATGCTGATGCCCCACCACAAAGCATAGATACTTGCGATGAGGAGGGAATATTGGAATGTGAGCATAAGCCATTCCCCCTGATCTCAGACAGGAACCATGCTTACCAACATTTAGAAAAAGGCTTAAGACTTGGTTGTTTAAACAAGCCTTTCCCGAACCTAACTGAAGCACCACAACAACTATTGAGAGACCCTCAGCACTATGTAAATAATTGCTCATCCTACTGTTAAGCTACCCTAGCTTTGTTGTCTTCTTCCCCCAGTTCTAGCACCCTTGTTTTATTGTAACTTTTTTGCTCTTCTTCACTTGTTAAATGTTCAAGCCATTTACACCCCTTGTTAATTGTAAACCAGCATGATGTGATTGTATAATGAATGCCGGTATAGAAAAGCTCTAAATAAAAAGCATCTTGAAGATCCAGAGAACAGAGCCAATCTCCCATTTGAAGTAGAGGTAGCATGGTTCCTAAGGATACCATTCTGAATTTTTCTTTCCGCAGGAATTAGTTGAGTTTCCAGAGGTCTAATATGGGCCGTAGACCTCCTGTTTTCTTTGGAATGAGGAAATATATCGGGAGTAGAATCCCTTGCCCTGCTGAGGTCGGGGAACTGGTTCCACGGCCCTGGCTCTCAGAAGGGTGGACGATTCTTTTTGTAGAAGCGTGGAATGATTTTGAGTTGTCCAAAACGATCTGGGTGGAGCATCGTTTGGTACAGTTAGAAAGTCCAGATGGTAACCGTGAGATATGATTGAGAGTACCCATTGGTTGGTGGTGATGTGCAACCAATTTTGATGAAAAAAGGCTATTCGACCAGAAAGGCTTCTGTTCTCTGGGGAGATTTCAAAACCCCAAGGCCGGGCCTGTCTTGGGTGGAGGCTGGGCCATAGGAGCTCTTGGTTGTCTGACTTGGGCTCTTTGCACAAGCCTTGATGACCTACCGTGGGGTGCTGGAGGATAGTATCTCTGTGGTCTGTAATACGGCTTTTTCAGTTCTTTCCTGGGAGGTCTGTGTGCAGAGGACTGTGATTCTGCTGGAAAAGAGGAAAGCTGACGTAGAGTTTCCGAGTGCTCCTTGAGCTGTGATACAGCTTCACGTACCTTGTCTCCAAAGAGATTATCTCCAGTACAAGGGAGGTCTGTGAGCTTTTCTTGTATCTCTGATCTAAGGTCTGAGGCCTTCAACCAGGCCCATCTGCGAGCACTAATACCCGTTGCAGCCTTCCTGGATGATGTTTCAAAACTGTCATAGGCTGCACGGACCTCATGCTTTCCAGCTTCCAGGCCTTTGAAAATGATATTAAAAGAATCCTGGAACTGTTGTGGGAGTGAGTCAGATAGCTCTTGCAGCTGTTTCCATAGATTACGCTGGTATTGTCATTATAAAGCTGGTATGACGCAATTTTGGAAACCAGCATTGAGCCTTGGAACATCTTTCATCCAATGGTGTCTAAAAATCTGTGCTCCTTCCCAGGAGGAGTAGATGAATGTGGCTTGATTCTTTTAGATTTCGTTTGGGCCGATTCCATCACCACAGATTGGTGGGGAAGCTGAGGCTTCTGAAACCCTGGAATGTGCTGTACCAAATAGGTGGCATCAGTCCATTTATTGACAGGTGGTATGGTACAAGGGTGTTCCTATAACCTGTGTTGGAGGTCCACGAGCACCTCATGCACCCGGTATTGCAAGAACTTCTTTTGGTGGATCCACAAATTGTAAAACTTCTAGAGTTTTTTTTTTTGTCTGGTATCTTCCTCAGTCACTAACTGGAAAGGTATGGTATCAGCCATCTCTTTAACAAAAGTAGAAAAAGAGAGGTCCTCTGGAGGGGACCTTCTCCTTTCCTCCGGAAGCGAGGGATCTGATAGGACGTCATCCGATGAAGTATTGGTGCCTGCATTATCCCAGGTGTCTGAGGAGGGTCGAAGCGGAGGAGTTGAAGGAAGATGGAAAGATGGCATTGACTGTTTCATCGGTGGCCTCGATGGGATTAATGGAGAGAGAGAAGGTTTGGGATGAGAAACTCCCGATGGACCTGGTGTTGGTTCAGGCATCGGCAAAGTCTTCGATATATCTTCATCTGTGGGCCGTGGCATCAGAGTGTCTAATGGCTGCACCGGTATGGCACCGATAAGAGTATCCAACTTGGCAAGTATTGGCACCAACAGCGACAGATCCAGCATCGGTGATGGTCTCAGAGCCAGTGATGTAATTGGTGTCGGCAATGGAATCTGCGCCGGTGAAGGAATCTGCATTGAAGGTGGAATCGGCGCCGGTGCTGGCATCGAAGGTAGCTCTCGGATAGCATCTCGAACCACCTGGCGTATATATACATCCAGTTCCGCCCTTATAACTGGTGAATTCAGAGCAGCTATAGGGGGTGGCAGTGAGGGCGAAACCGGCCGTTCCACAGGTCCCTGTGGTGGCACGATACCCGGCACCGATGTCGGTGGGGATTGCCTGGGAGTCATAGGCCTCGAGGGCATCGATGACTCATCCATCCGAGGTTTCTTAGGAGTTGGTTCGATAGGCATCGAAGGAACTCTGGGCATCGTGTCAGAATCTGGATCCAGAGGTCTTTGCTGATGTTTCATTTGATGCTTGGCGCTCTTTTTCTCGATTTATCAAGGTTGACTTTATAGACAACCGAGAAGGAGTCGGTGATGGTCGGTCACTGGCTTCGTCCGGACGACGTTGTTTTCAATACCAATTTTTTTACCGCTCTAGCTGGAGACTATTGCTTTGAAGTCTACAGCAGCAATTGAAGATGGAAAAGATGCTCCATCTTCTCCATACGAGCTCGTCTGTCCTTCAGTGTCGTTTCGAGCATGTTGATATGTCGTGTTTCTTGCCTAGACATAGCACACATTCAGTGTGCGGGTCCGTTATGGACATAGTGCGAGTACAATTCGGGCATTTTTTAAATCCGGTAGCCATGTTGAAGGCCGGACAGCCGTCATCTACCTTCTGACTGGAAATTTTAGTGAACGGTATCGACCGGAAAAATTTTTACTCACCGGTGGTGGAAAAAAGGGAGACCCCCCCCTACGGTGGGATAACTTTTTCCAAGTGTGAATTTACCACACAGGGCTCCTTATCCGTGAAGCTAATAGCAGCGAGGAAAAAAGAAGACTGAAGGGAGACCCCTGTGGATCAGGGAATTATGGCATGCTCGGTGCACCAGTCAAAAGTTTCTAGAAACACTGACCAAAGTTTTCCGTGATAGGGCTCCGTCCAGTGACGTCACCCCTATATGCGGGGACTAGCATCCTGCTTGTCCCGGGATAAAGGAAATGATCAGGTAAGTAGTAATTTCACCTTCAGTTTCCACTGGTGGGATTAACTCTGGAACCAGTTCTGCACATTAACTATGTGTCCTGTGGAACTTGATTCCTAAATCACATGTGCAGAGTAGGACTCCGGTTTCTCAAGAGCCCTTAAAGCTAACCTACAGTATTTCATCTATGACAAATGTAAAACTATGTGTCCCCAGTGGTTAGGGGAAGAGCTGACATATAAACAAACCCACAATGTGTGTCCCTCATTCCAAAGCAGGGAAATAGAGGTTTCAGCCTCCTTGGAGATTTTCCTTACAGGCCATTTTTAGGTAGGTAGATATGAAAGGCAGAGACCCCAGCAGTGGGAGGAGGGGAAGCTGGTATGGGGATAGGCTCCTCTCTACCTATTGCACTAACCGTTTTCTTCCTTGCCTTGTAGTGCTGTCATGTGATCCTCCCTTGGAATGTACTTCTGAACTGCAGCAGAAAGTGCAGGAAACCAACAACTTTTCAGCATTTCTTGCTAACTTCAGAAAAGCTTTCACCGTGTTAGCTTCCAACGCAAAAGAGATGTGAAATGCTGAGACAACTTTTGTCTGTCTTTATATCTGTCTGGTCTTCATTTGTATATTTTAATATTGTACACATTTACTTCTTTTATATTTTTATATGCATCATTTCAGTGCTTAGAATAAAATGAGATGTTGATGTGATTAGTGTGAATGCAGTTTTTGGTAATGAATTGTGGAATACAAGTACTTGTAAGTAAATTAAAAAAAAAAATGTTAAACAGATGTGGGTTTTCTGGAAAGCATTCCTCTATAATTGTTTTTCTCATTTGTGTAAATGTTTTTTTCAGAAAACAGGCAGATTTTCATTCTTCCCTAAATGCGGTTGTGATTGGTGTTGGCATCTTGTTTGATCTACATCTCTAAAACTAACTCTGGCTACAGTGCTCTCTGGGGTCAATGTTGATGTGGCTGTTGCTATGCACTGCTGAATGGCAGTTGCAGGGTCTGGGCTGGCTGTGCTGCTGCTGCTAGAGGCAGACTTTGACCTGCTCTTTTAAACCTCTTTAGCTTTCCTGCAGTTTCCACTTCACCCTCCCTTACATTTATATGATTCACTGCTCCCTGTCACACAATGGGCTTTCTACTCATTCAGTTTAAATACTCAGACTGCCCTTTGGAATTTTACAATCCCTCCCAAGAGATGTTAAAAGTATTACAAACTTGCAGATGTCATTGTTGAATGCTCTCCAGTCTGTACAAGTTCACAAACCCCCCCACCTCAACATCATCGTTCCCTCTAATCTACTCTTAACTTCTAGCTATTCTGTTACTGCCCACCATATTAATTTCCCATGCTGAAGCTCAGTTTTTCAGGTGGTCAAGTAATTGAACTGAAATACATGTTCCTGTTCATACCCCAGATCAGTCCAGACAAGTGGGTTTTACATCTCTACCAGCAGATGGAGGCAGAGGACAAAAACTTTGAGGCAGTGCTTCCTATACGAGCGGCCACCTGCAGTCCCTCAGTAATTCTGGCTTTAGCAGATGCTAGAGGTGCAAACCTGCAGTCTGACTTAGGAAAATAAAGTTTTAGGTTAGATTTAGAGAGGAGAAAAGGTTTGAGGAGATGCTCCCTGAGGCATTTGGACCATCCCTCAGGTTGAGCCAGGCAAGCGGGGGGGGGGGGGGGGGGAGAGCAGCTTTGACCCGCAGCATCCAGGGGTACTGGTTCCCTCTTTCCTCCTGAGGTTTTCTCCAGCAACAGGGAAGTATTTATTCTGGCTAGGTTTTATACTTTGGTGGCTGCTGTGTCTTTAAAAAGAAAAAAAAAAGAGAGGGGAGATAGCGGCTGGCCATTGGACTGTGTGGGCACATAGCTGGCCTTCGGGGGGGAGAGGCTGAGTGCTTGCGACTGCCAGAGTGTCAGGGCAGTGTTTTCAGTGCTGGTGGAGCAGTGGGCTTGGCTGCTAATTTTCGTCATTTGCATTTGGCTTAATTCAGTTGCACATGCTGGGAATGTTCTATTGGAGGGGAAGGACCTTCTGAGGGAGCTTCAGGTGTAAGAAGGGCTACTCACTCCCTAGGTCCTGTTGGGGAAACCCCAGGTGGGTTTTGTAGCCTGGCAGGCAGGATAAAGGCACACAGCAAAATACAAGCAGTCTCTCGGGAGCCATGGGATTCCTCTCCCCAGCTTTCACCTGGGTTGGAGGATCAGCAGGAGGAGGTTCAGGCTGAGGGACTTGTACCAGATAAGGGAGATGTGGAGGATTTTTCCACCAATTTTGTCTTGCTTCTGCACAAGACCAATCTGGCCAGGAGAAATACAGGAGGTAAACAGTCTCTGAATCATCAGCCACAGTGCCCATTTTAGGGGTCCTCAATCAGGGGATCGTGGGACCTGCTTCACTGTTTGGGCCTTGCCCATCCTGCTCAAGAGGGTGAATCTAAGGAATCAGATGCTTTGCAGGATAGGCTAAGAGATGATATGGAAGATGATACTGGAGATGACCCAGAAGGTAGGAACTGCAACAGGGACAAGGATCTTGTAGATTCGGACAAGGTTCTGATTGTGGAGGGCGATGACCCACGTGTGGTTCATCTGTTCCACAAATAGGAGTTGAAGCCTCATTCCCCAGGTGCTAAAGGAACTGGGTATTGAGGAGATTCAGGAGGAGTTGGATAATAAAGGGCTGGACCCCATGTTGGATGTGCTGCGAGGTCTGCCAAAAGCTTTTCCACTACCTAAGAAGGTTAAGAAACTGGTGAACCGGGAATGGGATTTTCTGGAAATGGTGCCCAAGGTGGCCAGGGCAATAGTGAAGTCTTACCCTTTAATGAAGGATGCTTTGCAACTGCTAGTCTTGCCTAAGGTGGATGTTGTGGTGTCACTGGTCACCAAGAAGATGACCATTCTGGTGATGGGGTCGGCTGCATTAAAGGATGCACAGTCCTCAAGCTGGAAATACAGCTGAAAAGGATGTTTGAGGTCTTGGCTTTGAGCCTATGAGCTGGTAGTAATTTTAATTGTAATATGCTCTTATTACAAATAACATGTGTACTTGTATTTTAAAATTATAGTGTATTTTTCATTCTAAAGTGCAATTTTAATATTTTGTTTTACCTCTTTATTAATTACTTAATTTAATGAATGTATTCTGATTGATGCTCTGCTTTGTCAACCGTTGTGATGGCTATGCCAAACGACGGTATATAAAAACCAATAAATAATAAATAATGCAAAGAGCCTGTTTGTGCTGGGTGCAAAAGTCTCAGGAGAAGACCTTAACAGATTCCAGCAACACTAGGCAGGCGGTCCAGGTAGAGGCCAGGATCGTATATATGGCTGATGCTTTGTATGATTTGATCAGGACTTCGGCCAGGAGTATGGTTGCAGCGGCCTCAGTACACTGCTGTGGTTATGGACTTTGGTCAGTGGATATGTAGTCCAAGTCTCAGTACTGTAATCTTCCTTTAAAAGGAAAGGTTTTATTTGGAGAGGATCTGGAGCAGTTGATGAATCATTTGGTGGAGTTGAAGGGTAACAAACTTCCAGAAGATAAGACCAAAAGGAAGACTTTCCTGGCTTACAACTGTTTTCGGGATACGAGACAGTTATGTCCCAACAAGAGCTCTTCAGCATCCTTGCAGAAGCAGGGATCAAGAAGGCAGCAGTCCTTTCGGGGTTACTGAAGTCCCCCCAGACATAGTTCTGATCTGGAAGTGGTAAGTCATCGCAATGAAGTCAAGTTGGTCCACTCTCTCGGAGAGTCTGTCGGGGGACACCTATCATGTTTTTACGAGGAATGGACCAAGATCACTTTGGACCAATAGGTGTTAGAGGTGATAGATGGCTATGCCTTAAAATTTTCTCGCCCCATCAGGGAAGCCATCATGGTGTGTCATTTCATGTCCCATGGCAATGCCATTCGGGATACATTGCATCGCCTTCAGCAGTTAGGTGCGATCGTTCCTGTGCCATCAACGGAGCAGGGTCAAGGGAGGTACTCAATTTAGTTTGTGGTTCCCAAAAAGGAGGGGACTTTTTGACCCATCCTCGACCTGCAGAAGGTGAATGCAGCGCTGCAAGTGCCCCAATTTAATATGGAGATGTTACGGACAGTAATAGTGGCAGTCCATTGATTGGAGTTTTTGACTTCACTGGGCTTGACGGAGGCTTATTTGCACGTACCCGTATGCGTGGATCATCAGAAATTTTTGTTTCATGATGTTGGGTCAACATTTCCAGTTTCTGGCCTTTCCATTTGGTCTAGTGACAGCACCACGCGCTTTCACGAAGGTGATGGTTGTGGTGGCGGCGATGCTTAGAAGGGAAAGGGTCCTAGTTCATCCTTATCTGGACCATTGGCTTAACCAAGCAACGTCCGAGGAAGAATGTCTGTTCGGAGGGTGCTGGAGATGATGTGATCTCTGGGCTGGGTGGCAAACTTAGGAAGTGTCATCTGGTTCCAACCTAGACATTGGAATACTTGAGCGAGGTTCAACACCCAACTGGGGAAAGCATTTCTGATCTCAGAGAGGATTCTGAAATTACAGTCTTAGATGGTCCGGCCTTTGCGAATGCTGATGCCTAGGGCTTGGGACTGTGCCTTTTCTGTGGCAGCTCAGATTTTGTGGAATGCACTGCCTGAAGCCCTATGTTTAGTTGACAATCTAAAATCTTTCAAATCCTTGCTGAAAACATGGCTATTTAAGCAAGTGTACGACTTAATCTGAGAATTGTCTAATTGAACTATTGGTTTACATTAGCTGTAATTGAACTGGTCTCATGTATGTGTTTTTATGTGATTATGTTTGTGCATATTATTTTATGATTGTATTAATTGTATATCACCTGGTTTTCTTGCTTTAGGTGAGTTATAAATACAGATAAAGATAAAGGTGCTGGGTTCTATAGCTTCTATGCTAGATTTGGAGCCATGGGCCTTTGCCCATATGCATCTGCTCCAGAGGGTGTTTCTGTTTCATTGGAATATGTTGTTGGAGGAGTTTCATCAGCCCTTACCACTGCAGGGGTGTCTCCAGTCTCTTGTGGTGGCTGTCTCAGCCCAATTTGGAGAAGAGAATGGATCTGGAGATTCCAGAGTGAGTCGTGGGGACCATGGATGCCAGCCTCAGAGGTCTGGGGGCAGTCTGCTAAGGTGGATGGCACAAGGACTGTGGTTGCCAGTAGAAGCATCCTGGTCTATCAATTGGTTAGAAAAAGGGCAGTGCACAGGGTGTTTGGAGTTCCTCCCGCAGGTTTGGAGTTGAATGGTCAGGGTGTTCTCGGACAGTACAACAACAATGGCATGGTCAGGGTGTTCTCGGACAGTACAACAACAATGGCATGTATCAATCGACAGGGCGGGACGAAGAGTTGAGGTGTGGCTCTGGAGGCTCAGGAATTGTCTGGGCAGAACAATATCTGTAGGGAATCGTGGCATCTCATGTGCCTGGAGAGGACAATGTACAGGTGGATTTTCTCAGCAGTTATCAATTGGATCTGGAGCAATGGGAGATGTCGGCAAAGGCTTGGGATCACATTTAAGCCAGGTGGAGTACCCTCCACCCAGTTGGATCTAATAGTGATGCAAAGCAATGCCAAAGCAGCACCATTCTTCAGTTGCAGAAGAGAAGTTGGAGCCGAAGGGACTGATGCTGTGATTCTTCAGTGGCTAACAGGAATTCTGCTGTATGTGTTTCCTCCATGGTCTCTCGTAGGTTGAGTGTTGTGGTGCTTAGAGCGACATGCAGGCAGGATGGTTCTGGTAGCATCAGAGTGGCCATGGCATCCATGTTTTGCAGATCTGATTTAGCTCGCTGTTTCGGGCCTATCAGGTTGGCTCAGCTGCAAGGCCTGCTCAGGCAAGGGCCTATCTTTTCCAATTGGGTGGATCATTTTTGTCTTGTGGCTTGGCTTTTGAGAAGAAACAGTCAGTTGTGGCTACATTGCTACAGGCAAGGAGGCTAGCCACCTCGCTGGCTTATGTCAGAGTATGGCGAGTGTTTGAATCCTGGTGTATAGAGGAGGGCTGGATCCATTGTGGGTGGATATTCTGCACATCTTGGTCTTTTTGCAGCAGGGCTTGTCGAAGGGTTCGGCCTACAATTCACTTTGGGGTAGATTTTCAGACGAGCGCGAACAGCCTACTTTTGTTTGCGCTCCAGGCGCAAACAAAAGTACGCTGGATTTTAGTAGATACGCGTGTAGTCGCTCGTATCGGCTAAAATCCTGGATCGGCGCGCGCAAGGCTATCGATTTCGTATAGCCTGCGCGCGCCGAGCCGCGCTGCCTACCCCCGTTCCCTCCTAGGCCGCTCCGAAATCGGAGCGGCCTAGAAGGGAACTTTCCTTTGCCCTCCCCTCACCTTCCCCTCCCTTCCCCTACCTAACCCACCCGCCCGGCCCTGTCTAAACCCCCATCCTACCTTTGTCGGGGGATTTACGCCTCCCAGAGGGAGGCGTAAATCCCCGCGCGCCAGCGGGCCTCCTGCGCGCCGGGCCGTGACCTGGGGGCGGGTACGGAGGGCGCGGCCACGCCCCCGGGCTGTATCCACGCCCCCGTACCCGCCCCCAAAACGCTGCCGACACGCCCCCGCAACGCCGCGCGCTCCGGCCCCGCCCCCGACACGCCTCCCGACACGCCCACTCCGAAAACCCCGGGACTTACGCGAGTCCCGGGGTTCTGTGCGCGCCGGTGAGCCTATGTAAAATAGGCTCACCGGCGCACAGGGCCCTGCTCGCGTAAATCCGCCCGGTTTTGGGCGGATTTACGCGAGCAGGGCTCTGAAAATCCGCCCCTTTGGGTGCAGGTGTCAGCTTTGTGTTGTCTTCAGTGAAGTTGCAGGGAAGGCCTTTGGCGTCCCATTTATTTGTTTTATTTATTTTATTTGAGTTTATATACTGCTTTTACAACAAATGTCGGTCAAAACAGGTTACAACAGTTAATACACATAATAAAATAATGTGAAAGACATACCATAAAACATTAAATATAAAAATTGTAGGGGATAAAAGAAACGTAATTATAGTCTAGAGCCTTATGGAGCCGTAAGGATGTAATTAAAAAGTGAACAATGGAGAGTGATATCATACATTTTCTCAAGGGGACCAAGCATTTGCAACCACCAGTGAGAAGAATGTGTCCGTCTTAGAATCGTAACTTGGTCTTGTGATGTCTTTGTGGTCCTCCATTTGAACCTTTACGGAGGGCATCGATGAAGGATCTCACCTTGAAAACGGTTTTGTGGTGGTGATTTGTTTGGCAGAACCAGGGAGCTGTTTGTATGGATTTTGGAGGATGGAATGACTTTGCATACCATACCCACTTTTTTGCCAAAGGTAGTGTCTCCTTTTCATCTCAACCAGATGGTGGAATTATTGTAATTTCTGAATTTGGCTGGAGAGTTAGCATATGTGAGAGAGCTTCATTTATTATGGGCAGTAGACCTTGATGGGTTATCTTAAGGCCACTAACAGATTTTGACAATCAGATCTGTTTGTTTTGTTCAAGGACACAAACAAAGGAGCCAAAGCATCTAAAGCCACTTTTGCTCAGTGGTTAAAGAAGACTATTTTTTCGACCTATCTCTGTAAAGGCTGGAAGGTTCCGGACAGTTTGTGAGCACCTTCTATTAGAGCGTGGGCAGAGTATTAGTTGGTGTCGCCTCAAGAGATCTGTAGAGCAGTGACATGGTCTTCCCTTCACACTTTCACCAGGCATTACTGCTTAGCTGTGCGGGCGCTAGAAGGGGCAAGCTTTGGTGTGGGTGTTCTGAGAGCAAGTTGTGCGTGGTTTCAATCTGGAGTATGAACAGGAAAGGAAAACTGGTTATTACCTGCTAATTTTTGTTCCTGAAATACCCCAGATCAGTCCAGAGACCTATCCCTTGGTTCCTAAATTCTGCCGTGAGTGTGGTAAGTGTTTCTACAAAGCTTATTATTACTATATGTATATAGTTGGAGATTTTAAGACTGTTAAGTTTTCAGTTCCTTGTTGGATGTGAAGGCTCTATGTTAGGAGGCCCCAACTATGACTACCCGGGTTGGAGACATTGTTCATTGAATTTGAGTTTGGGGCTCTATTTGGATTGGGTACATGTCAGTAATGAAGGACTGCAGGTGGCACTCGGGGTTATGTAGCAATGCCTGAAAAACGTTTATTCTCTGCCTCTATCTGCTGGTAGGGATGCAAAACCCACTTGTCTGGAATGATCTGTGGTATTTCGGGAATGAAAATTAGCAGGTAAGAACCAATATTCCTAGTACAAGAACAAAAACCCTCATTAGCTACCTTTGATGTGGATTAAATGTTATACTCAAATCAAATTCAAAACTTTTAAGAGGAACACAGGGAAGAATATCTGGTGAAACTGAGGAAGATGAAGAAAGAAATCAGGAAAGCAAAAGAAAGGATTGCCAAAGCGCTAAAAGGAGGTGTGAAGCAAGCCAAAGAAATGGCAGAAATATTTAAAAAAATACTTCGGTGTGATGTTCACTATTGTATTGTAAGGGATAAACCCTGGAAAAGGATGGTTGCTAGTACACAAATGTAGATGGAGGAGACATAATTAGTTTATGGAACAGATTGGATGGGAAGAGCTAGGCAAACTAAGAGTGGACAAAGCCATGGTGCCAGATGAGGTACATCCTAGGATAGTGAGGGCATTCAGAGATGTGCTGGTGGGTCTGCTGAAGGTCCTTTTCAATAGATCCCTGGCAACTGAGATGGTGCCATGGGATTGGAGAAGAGCAGTGGTGGTCCTACTTCACAAGAGTGGTAGCAGAGAAGAGGCTGGAAACTTCAAGCTGGTTAGCCTCACACTAGTGGTGGGAAAATTAATGGAGACTCTGCTGGAGGACAGGATAGTGAACTGTCTACAATCTGGAGGGGTGTTGGACCCCGAGGCAGCATGGATTCACCAGGGGAAGGGCCTGTCAGACAAATTTAATTTATTTTTTTCATTGGGTGACGAGAATTGTATCAAGGAAGAGTGCTCAATATGATGTACTTAGATTTCAGAAAAACTTTTGATATGGTCCTGTGTAGGAGGCTTGTGAATAAAATGAGAAACTTGGGAGTGAGCACCAAGGTGTTAGCATGGATTATAAACTGGTTAACCAATAGGAGATAGCATGTAATGGTAGATGGACCCTACTCTGAAGAGAGAGCTAAGCGGAGTGCCACATGGATCGGTGTTGGGACCAGTTCTGTTCAATATGTTTGTGAGCACATTGTGGAAGAAATAGAAAGTAAAGTATGACTATTTGTGGATGATACTAAGATCTGCAAGATAGTGGACATGCTTGAAGAAGTAGAGAAAATGAAAAGTGATTTAAAAGTGGTCAAAGATTTGGCAGCTGGGATTCAATGCCAAGAAGTGCAGAGTCATGCATTTGGGTTGTGCTAATCCAAGAGCTGTATGCGATGGGGGTGAAAGACCGATGTGTATGAACCAAGAGAGGAATCTTGGAGTGATAATGTCTGGGGAAGCAACTTGATAAGGCAATAGCCAAAGCCAGAAGAATGTGGGGCTGGATAGAGCAGAATAACCAGTAAGCAAAAGGTGATAGTGCCCTTGGACAGATCCTTTGTGAGGCCTCACCTGGAGTAGTTTGTTCAGTTGTGGATCCTGTATCTCAAAAAGGATAGAGACAGGATGGAGGTGGTTCAAAGAAAGGTGACGAAAATGATGGGGTCTGTATCAAGACCTACAAGGAGAGGCTGAAGGATTTGAATATGTATCCCTGGAAGATAGGAGATGCAGGGGAGATATGATATAGACTTTCAGATACCTAAAAAGGTTTCAATGAATCTCTTCCATTGGAAAGAAAACAATACAACTAGAAGTCATGAAATGAAACTCCAGGGGGACGACCAGAATCAATGTCGGGAAATATTTCTTCACAGAGAGGGTTGTGGAGACCTGGAATGCCCTTCTGGAGGAGGTGGTGAAGAAGAAAACAGTCAAAGGGAATTCAAAGGGACATGCGATAAACACTGTGTATCTCTAAAAGAGAGAAGGACAGAAATGAGATAAACTTGCAGAGGGGTAACTTGCTGGTACGGTGGTTACTCCCCTTAGTAGAAGGCATGGCGATTACTAGCCTTACCCAATATGCTTTGATACTTTTAATGCAACTGCAACATTGCTAAAGCAAATGAAGTATGGGGCTAACTTGCTGGTGCAGTGGTTACTATCCTTAACCAATAAGCCTTGATACAACTCCAACATTGCTTTCTTCTTCAACAGCAGGGAAAAGGGGAACTGGATTTAGAGAGCATTGAACGAGGGCCCTGACTTTTACGGTCTGGGGACCTGATAAGCATGGGGGCGTACCCTGCACCGAGCAGCAGTTACTACCCTTAACCAATAAGTCTTGATGCTTTTGATTCAACTGCAACATCACTGTCTTTGGAGGGGGGAGGGGGTTAGGGGTAGAGGGAAAAAGGAATTTGGATTCAGAAACAAACACAAGCTATGACTTTTTTTTACAGTCTGGAGTACTCATGCCCAGACATTAAGGAAAAAACACAGGATTGCTTCTATAATCAAGTCCATAAGCAAAGCCCATCAAGCAGCACTGACTGATACATGGGGGTTACCTGCACGGCAGATAATACCATGGGAAGCTTGTTGGGTAGACTGGATGGACCACTGGCCGTTTTCTGCTGTCATTCCTAAGTAGAAATTATTAAAGTATTCCAATAAATGTAAAGTCTTAGCAGTATGTATATTGCCAGAGAGGTTGGTGTGGCTGCATATGGTATCTAAGGCCCATCTTGGCAAGCTTCCAAGATGACCGATCTCACAGAGTTCTATGTTCAGTTCTGGAGATTGTATCTCAAAAAGAAGAGAAGCAGTCCAGCGAAATGCAATAAAAATGGTGTGGAGTCTGCACCAAAAGACTTGAGACTGCAGGATCTAAATATGTATATCTTGGAGGAGAGGAGAGGCAGGGGGGATATGATACACTTTGGGAATTTAAAACTCTGTATTAATATGCAAGAATCAAACTTTTTCTGATGGAAAGGAAGCTATAGAAGTAAGGGTCATAATACAAAACTCGGAGTGGGTAGACTCAGGAGCAAAATCTGGAAGTATTTCTTCACAGAAAGGGTGGTGGATGCATGGACTACCCTCCTGGAAGAAGTGGTGAAGGCAAGAACGGAAATGGAATTCAAAAGGGCGTAAGATAGAAAACAGGATTCCTAGTAACTACTAGAGGATGGAAATGGGGTAACGTTTGATGAAGATACAAATTATACTGTCTGACACACTAGTGAACACACCACAAGAGAAAAAGTAAATGTGTGCCTTCATTGTAACTTTTGATGTAACATTTCTGCATGCGGAGAACCTGCACAAGGCAGCAGTTACTTCCCTAAACATTATTCTGGGCAGACTGGATGGACCACATGGGTCTTTATCTGCCGTCATTCACTGTCTATTGCTGCATCTGAGAGGCCTCTTCTGAAGCTGCCCAAAGTTTAAAGGTGAGCTTGAAAGCAGGTCCCTCTGCCCAGACACTCAACAAGGCTCCGCTCTCCAGGCCCCAGAAAATCTTCACCAGGAGGGAAGGCCAACACCTGCCTCCTCCATTTAGCAATGCTTCCCTGTGCTGAGTAGATACGGTGAAGCGCTGGGAGGCAGTAGGTGGTGTCACCTCTTCCTTTCTGGAACTGTTCCTGGGCTTCAGACATGGGGAGTGCAGGGCTAGTGGAAGCACCTAGAGCACCACTGGTCTGGGGGTGGCAACAGTGTGTGGCTTCTCTTTCTCCCTGCCCGGAAGCAGGGTCTATGCAGGTAGGAAGGGGGAGAGGTCGTGCAGTCATAACCATAACAGGAAGAACAGCATCAGCCTTGGACCCATGCAGCTTTCAAGCACAGAAAAAGCAACACCCCCTCCCCCTCCATACACAGGTTAGAGAGCAACAGCAGCCCCCATGGCCACAAGAAAGATGAAGCGTCCCATCTGCTGCTGGACAGGAAACGAGCGAGAGAGTGTGTGTCTGTGTGTGCGCACACTTATCTGTCTCAATGTCTGTATAGATAGGAGACAGAGGAGAAAGGTTCTGAGCAATGCGCCCTCTCCTTTTCCCTGTTAATCCTCAACAATCTCATGGCATCTGGAAATCAACAGATCCCAGCTATGGACAGTGGGGAACTTTGTTGTCCCTTTTTATTTTATTTAGATTTTTATATTCCACTTTCCGGCACTTCAAAGTGGATTACATTCAGGTATTGTAGGTATTTCCCTGTCCTGTGCGGACTTTGCGGCTTGCAAATCTAGTTTTGTACCTGAGGCAATGGAGGGTAAAGTGATTTGCCCAAGGAACAACAGCAGGATTTGATCTCTGGTTTCCCTGGGGTGGAGCCTGCTGCTCTAACAACTCCTTTTTAAGTATGGGGTAGTGTTTGTGTCTGTTTTGAAATAGTTTATTGGTCTTTGTAAAATGTATACAAGTTTCAAATTAACGGAAGTTATTTTGTCAGCTGTTTTGAAATATATATATATATTTTTTTATGAGTATGGTTTTACTTCTATTGATGATTTATATAGTTCCTGATTTTGTTTGATGTTTTGAAGAATTGTAGTGTTTCTACTGCATACATAGTCTGGCTAGTGTTGCAGTTTACAGTTTTTAACTGCATGTTTGTATTACTACTTCATGGTTACTTTATTCTGAATTTTGCACGTGTGTCTGAGTTGACGTATTCTTTCGTTAGTGTGTTTGGTGCTGGATAAGATCTGTGGCAGCTTGGCGTATTCTGTTTCCTAGCAGCAGGTGTATTGGTGTTTTAGAGCCTGGTGTAATAATTGCAGTGTTGCCTTTTCGTAAGCAGGGTTGTTAGTGGTTGAGTACAGGCAGTTATTGGTATGGGAGACTTACTATACTGAAATTGGAATTGTTTACTTATGCCTTGCTGAGAACCAAGCCCATACCCAACATACATTACAATAGATCAAATACCAATCCCAAGGGGCTTTTTTTTACAGGGTTTCACAGTATTGCATATATATAGAGAGAGAGAGAGAGAGAGTAGACCTGTGATTTTACCTAAGACTGTACGTAATTTCTTGTTCATGTAAAATCTGATTATAAATGCATAATGTTTTGTGGGAATGGGAAGGGGCAACATCTGGCTGCCTAATACCACTGGAGCAAGCCTCACGCAGGGGAAGGGAGACAAATGAACTAAGGTCTAGAGCCTGTGTTTCTTTGGGTGTTGAGGGTGTGAGAGCCGGAGCACCTTCTTTAGCTGTAAGGTGGGTAGGTGGGGTGAGTAGGGGACTAAGGCCAGGACCTTCCCTTAGCCCCTGTCCCCCTCTTAAATGTTGGCATTGTGGCTCCTTAGTATACAAACCTTTACCACCACCTTGAAGCAAATGCTACCTTTATCAGCTGCTGAGAGCCTGCCTATAATTAATGCATCTCATTAATTGGAACATTTTGCATGCAGATGAAATGATGCGGGTGCTCACTCCTCGGCAGCCGTTGCCATGACTTTAGTAGCCACAGCAGCAGGGGATTTTGCACTCACGGCTGTTAGACTGGCTTGACTTGTGTGTTCTCCCCGGCTAAAGAATTTGTACTTGACAGAAGATCAAGAATCAGTCCATTTGACTGAACTTCTCCCCATGTAAGGATCACCAAACACGATTAAAGGACCGAGTACATGGTGCAGATGCTGGGGAAATGTTTTAAACAAACAAAGAAAGAAAACCCCACACAGTAGCTGTCTGAAACAGTTTATTTAAACTGTGGCAAATCCTTCCTGATACAAGCTTTGTAACTACATTTCCAGTAACAAAGCCAATTTCTACAAAACTTCATGTACAATACCCAGAAATGTAGCTTTAAAAGCAACTTGAGTCCTGCCCTACATTCAAATGTTAGCATAAAAACTAAACACTAGTCTGCAAGGGGCAAAGCCCTTAAACATAAAACGCAGGCAAAGCAAGAGAGAAAACCAAGGTTAAGGTTAATGTTGGGGCAGGAATGCTAGATGTATTTGTTTCAAATCATTTATTGACTGCACTGTATGAAAAGCATAGTGGTTTACAAAATAACACACTGGGTCAAGCCTTCCACTGCTGAAGGGGAGATGACAAACCTGCTTTCAAGCTCACCCTCCCAAGGATTTGTCAATGATTGATTTTTAGCAAATCTTATTAGAATCTCAAGAGCAGCTAAGGTCTCTACCATGATAAAATATAAAATAAAAACAGCATGTTTTCCAGATGCTTATTTGCCTAAATAAACGTATGAGAATAAGATACTGAAGAGCAGATCACCACTTTTGTACTTCAGCAAGGAGCTGTTTAAGATTACAAACCAATATAAAAACAAATGATTTTAACATCTGCAAACTGCTTGTATTTTAGTATTAATGCAACCATCACCCTAAGCGCATCCTGCATTACCACAGCCACTAGAAGGATTTTCAAGCGTTCTGCAAGCCCTACCTGTGGTCACTGTGGGCTGATGCAGAACTTTTCCTTTCTGCACAGATTGTCCTCATAGTGGGGCATTAGGGGGTCAGAGAAAAAAAGCATGAGCTGGCCCTCGTTTCAAAACACATACTGCCACAGGAAGAGAACGGGAGGAGGTCTTTTGAAAAGCAGGTCGAGTAGCCATATTGGTGCGGGAGAAAAGCAGAGTTGCTTACCTGTAGCAGGTGGTCCCCGAGTTCAGCAGGAACTCAGGGAACACATGGGTGACATCATCAGATGGAGCCCTGACACAGAAAGCTTAGGTCAAAGTTTCTAGAACTTTGACTTGCCACACTGGGCATGCCCTATACCATGCAGGGTCCATCTTCGGTCTTATAACATAGAATTATATAAAAACAAAAAGAGGAGAAACCTAACTCCATGGACTGGCAAGCGGGTTTCATGAGGACTAACATCCTGCTGTCCTCAGACAACACCTGTTACAGGTAAGCAACTCTCTGAGGACAAGCAGGATTGTAGTCCTCACACATGGGTGAATTCCTAGCTACAGTCTGCTCCCCAACACAAAAAGGGGACCAAAAGACACCCAAACCAGGTGCCAACAGGCACAACGGTGCTGTTGGTAACAGAAGGGGAGATAGCCTGTACCCAAACAACAGGCCCTAGGCAGGGAGAGTTGGGTTCTACACCTCAAACAGATTCCAAAGGACAGCCTGACAGAACTACTGCCGCGTCGGCCATCCCTATCCCTACAGGGAGCTCTCACAAGTGGGCCATAGACGCTGCCATAGCTTGGACAGAATGAGCCTTGACATGGCCCCCAAGATACAGTCCTGCCTGGACATAACAGAAGAGATGCAATCTGCTAGTCAATTTGATAGTGTCTGTTTGGCAACAGCAATGCCCATCCTATTCCTATCAAAAGAAATAAAAAGTTGGGTGGACTGGCTATGGGCTCCAGATAGATGGCTAAGGCTTGCTTGCAGTCCAAACTGTGCAGGGCTTGTTTGCCTTGGTGCGAATGGGGCCTGAGAAAGAATGTTGGCAGGACAATGGACTGGTTAAGATGGAAGTCCATCACCACCTTAGGCAGGCACTTAGGGTGCGTATGCAAGACCACCTTGTCATGATAAAACTTAGTATAAGATGGGTGAGTCACTAAGGCCTGGAGCTTTCTGACCCTTGCACTGCAGTTACCAACACCAAAACTATGACCTTCCAGCTACTTTAGGTCACAGGTGCGTAGCAGTTCAAAAGGAGCTTTCATCAGCTGAGCTAAAACCACATTGAGGTCCCCAGACACAGCGGCCGGCATCAATTGAAGCAGGCCCTGCATAAAACGTACAAATATAGGCTATACAAAGATTGGCGTACATCTATATCATGGTGGTATGTGCCACCTGCACTCAGATGAACTCTAATGGAGTTGGTTTTCAAGCCTCTGATAGGTGTAGAAGGTAATCAAGCAGTTTTTGTGTGGGGCAGGAGAACAGATCTAGGGCCTTCTGCTCATACTTCACTGAAAACCTCCTCTACTTCAATCCATAGGACTTTCTAGTAGCCACCAGGACCCAAGATGCATCCTCTGAGAGATCAAGTGGTTGCAGCATTAACCTCTCACCATGCAGGTTGCAAGTGACAGGGCCTGGAGATTGGGATACCACAACCTGTTTCACTCCTGCATGATGAGATCTGGGATGGCCCCAGATTTATCAGTCTCCGGATGGGCAACTCCCACAGGAGTGGAAACCAGACTTCTTGGCCAATAAGGAACTAGGAGGATGAGTCCCCCTGTCCCCATGAAACTTCAAGAGAGAGTGTTTGCCACTACGGGAAGTGGAGGATACGTGTACATGAAAACCCTGGCCCAAATGACAAGGGCATCAGAGGTGGGTTTGCCATCTGTCCTGTACAGGGAGAAACAAGGGATCTTTCTATTGCAAGGGGACACAAAAAGGTCCACGTCTGGGCTTCCCCCAAGGCAGAATATACGATTCGCAACCCACTGGTTCAGGGACCACTTGTGGGGTTGATAGGCATGACTCACTCTGTCCACTACCGTGTTCTCCGTCCCAGCCAGGTGCATGGCCCCGAGCACCATCCTGTGGGACAGGGCCTATGAGCAGATCTGGACTGCTTCCTGACAGAAGGTACGATCCCGTACCTCCCTGCTTGTTGAAATACATTGCCACCTGGTTGTTGGTTTGGATCAGGAGAGCTTTGTTGGACAGTCGATCGCTGAAAGCCTATAACATGTACCTGATCGCTCCAGGAATTTGATTTGACGACAGTTTTTCTGAGCCAACCAGAGACGCTAGGTGCTGAGCCCATCTACATGAGCCCTCCAGCCCAGGGTGGATGCATCCAAGTTAAGATAATTTGGGTAGGAGGACTTTAAAGAGAGATCCTCCCCCTTCCAGATTTGAAAGTACTTACCACCAGGATAGAGAGAGTCCTACAGGGGCGAGGTGACTTGGAGGCAATCCTGAAGGTTCTGAGTGACCTGGCGCCAGTGCAATCTCAGGTTCCCTGTACGTACCCGGATCAGTCCAGACCATAGGTTATGCCCCCCTTCCAGCAGATGGAGTCAGAGCAAAAGCTGAACGGGCACCCTCTCATAAGGTGATACGCCCTCTGTGTCCCTTCCGTATTTCCTCTGACTCCAGCAGATAGGGTCGCTCCTTTGGCCCTCCCTTCTAGTTGAGAGAATAGGTTAACTTTTTGACTATTTTCATTTCTCGCTTTTGGATGGATCAGTTTAAAAAAAAAAAATAGAAAGTTTCTTCAGGAAATATTGTTTGGTTCTCTTTATGTCCCTCCTCAGGGCTTGCTAAGAAAGCAGCTTGCAGACTGATCTGTCAGTGCTGTTTAGCCTCCTAGTTCTATCTTCTTGATTTTTTCTTTCTGGGGTAAGTTTTTTTTTGTGACTTTCTTTCAGGTTTTACTTCATACAGGGGTGCACACTGGTGATCCAGCCCCTCCCCCTCTCGCACAACCCGCTGTTCCGAGAAGCCGAGTTCCTCGGGGCAGCACAGACTGAGAAGCGACATTCCTCTTTTTAAAAAAAAAAATCAGGGTCAGTGCCTTCTGCTGAGAGAAAGAGCCTTCCATTCGCTGGGCTCAGTGACGGTTACGATTCGGGGGTGTAGTCAAATTTCTGAGAGTCTTACCTAACTTCCCCCATGCCGCGGCCGACGCAATATGGAGCTTGTGGAGAGCTTGGATCGCGGCTCTCCCGCTCAGGGCTCTGTACGAGGTGCCTCCCTCGCAGGGAAGGGCCCTTGAGTTCGGAGGCATGCTCATCGGTGCGCGGCCATGCACATCTGCCTGCCTGCAGGCCGGCCCCGTTCCCGGGCAACGTCGGCCATTTTGTCTTCGGGGATGCTTGCTCCACAGCCAGATGCTGCGGCTGACCTTGGGCTTGCGCCATCACTGCCGATTCTTACCCCGGTCCACCTCCCTGATGCAGAGCCACCCACGGGGGACCTTCCTTCTGTGCCTCCCCCTCCTCTCCCACCCGGGCCTCTGCTTGAGCCGTTTTCGGCTGAGTTTATTATTCTGATGCATAACGCTTATCTGGCTAGACATAGCCAGCAACAAGATTCAGCACTCCCCCCCCCCCCCCACCCAAAGCTCCCCACCTGGGAGATTATCTGCCTGTCCCAGCCCTAGGTGTCCCTCTGGGTACTACAGGACCACTGCTGCCCCAGGGGCCAGGCGGCTTGTTTCCCCAAGGGCCAGGAGGCTCTCAGTGGCCCTCACGTATTAGGGTGGTATCTGCTCCTGTTGGTCCGGACCTGACCCTTCAAGACCCTGACCCAGATCTAGAAGACTCTACGCCCTATGCGCAACTGGAGAGAGATGATCCGTGCGTCCTGCGACTGTTTCAGAGGGACGAATTGGACCCCATTATCCCGCAAGTCTTGGCTGAATTGGATATTGACCCCTCTTCAGAAACCTCCAGGCCTCAGAAGACCTTCGCCCTCCAGCCAGAACTTTTCCAACTCATCCTACGATCCTGGAATTACTCTCCCGTGAGTGGGAGACTCCGGAGGCATCTCTTCGGGTGGGCAGAGCAATGAACAAGCTTTACCCGCTCCTGGAGGACTTTCTAGAGCTTCTCAAGATCCCGAAGGTAGATGCGTCTGTGTCTGCGGTCACAAAAAGGATAACTATCCTAGTTACTGGGGGCACCGCCTTGCGGGATGTACAGGATAGGAAGCTGGAAGTCTACTTGTAGAGAGTCTTTGAGGTCTCTGTCTTGGGCGTCAGGGCAGCGGTTTGTGGCTCTTTGGGTCCTGGATATTCTAAGGGACAGCTACGCCTTAGAATTTGCTCGACCCTTAAGAGACAGGGTAGTCTTCTCTCCCTGCGGTCCTCTGAAGAAGCAAGGAATAGTTCGCTGGACGCTAGACTGGCTTCTCACCTTGGGGGCTATTCTCCCAGTGCCGGTGGCGGATCAAGGGTCCAGCCATTATTCCGTTTATTTTGTAGTACGCAAGAAAGAGGGTTCCTTCCATCCAATACTGGATCTCAAGATGGTCAACAGAGCTCTCCGGATACCACGTTTCAGAATGGAAACCTTGAGCTCAGTGATGGCGGCCGTGCACCGCGGGAAATTTCTAGCCTCCTTGGACCTGATGGAGGCCTATCTTCATATCCCGATTCTCAAGGATCATCAACATTTTCTCCGCTTCAAGGTCCTCAGTCAACATTTTCAGTTTCAAGCTCTGCCCTTTGGACTGGTGAATGCCCCCCCCCCCCCCACGCACCTTTACCAAGGTCATGGTAGTGGTGGCGGCGGCCTTCCGGAGAGAGAGGATTCTGGTTCACCCATACCTGGACGATTGGCTCATCCGAGCGAAGTCCAAAGCCCAATGCCAATAGTCTGTCGGCAGGGTCCTGGATCTCCTGCACTCTCTAGGATGAGTAGTCAATTTTGCCAAGAGCAATCTGACCCCTTCACAGACACTAGACTTTCTAGGGGCCAGATTCGACATCAAAGTGGGCAAGGTCTTTCTCCGCCAGGAACAAGCGCGATCCCTTCTACTTCAGGTGCAGCGTTTTCGGGGTCTCTTATCCCAGACAGCTTGGGACTACCTCCAAGTTCTCGGTTCTATGGCTTCAACTATCGATGTAGTGCCTTGGGCTTTTGCGCATATGCGTCCTTTGCAGAAGGTGTTACTTTCCTGCTGGAAGCCGGTGTCCCAGGATTTTCAGGCACTCCTGCTGATGCCGGAGATCGCTCGACAGACTCTCCTGGTGGTTCGACCTGGATCACCTGTTGCAAGGGGTGGAATTGGAGATTCCCCACTGGATCATCGTGCCAGTCTTTCCGGTTGGGGAGCAGTTTGTGGAAGGCAGTCGACACAGGGACAATGGACAACATTGCAAGCTGAGTGGCCAATCAATCGCCTGGAGACCAGGGAGGTTCGTCTGGCACTGAAGCGCTTTCTACCCCTGATCCAGGGCAGAGCAGTTCGGGTTCTTTCCGACAACGCAACCGCAGTGGCGTACATAAATCATCAGGAAGGAACAAGGAGCAGACAAGTCTCTCTAGAGGCAGACAAGCTCATGGAGTGGGCAGAGCCCCACTTCTCCCACCTGGCGGCCTCACACATAGCTGGGGTGGACAATGTCCAAGCGGATTTTCTAAGCCGCCAACGCATAGATCCAGGGGAGTGGGAACTCTCCGTGGAAGCAGTGGCTCTCGTCTTCGGCAGGTGGGGAGTCTCCCATCTGGACCTAATGGCCACTCACAAGAATGCAAAAGCCCCGCACTTCTACAGTCGCAGAAGGGAGCACGGAGCGGAAGGCGTGGATGCTCTGGTTCTACCGTAGCCACGAGGGCTCCTTCTCTACGGGTTCCCTCCATGGCCTCTTGTCAGGAAGTTGCTTCGGAGGATCGAGAGTCATCAAGGGTTGGTAAATTTTGATAGCCCGGAATGGCCTCGACGGCTATGGTTTGCGAACTTGGTCAATCTAGCGGTGGATGGCCCTCTTCGTCTCGGGCATCTGCCAAACCTACTGCACCACATGGCAGACAATCTCTGCCACGATGGTTTTCAAAATGATGGCCCTTTGATAAGGTAGGAAGGCCTTAGCCTCTGCCATGTCTAGCAAGGCTCCTATGAAGTTCAATTCAGGTGACGGACTGAGATGGGACTTCGAGTAGTTGATGACAAAACCTAGCAAGCGCATGGACCTGACAGGCCCTGCCTGAGATGAGCTCTTAACCAGTCAATTGTCCAGATAAGGGAAAACATGCACCCCCAGCCTGCGGAGGTGTGCCGCCACCACCATAGCCAGGAATTTTGTGTAGACTCATGGGGCAGACACTAGCCCAAACAGCAACACCCAATACTGGAAGTGTTGTTTTCCACCCATGAACTAGAGATACTTCCAGTGACTGGGGGAAGATCTTGATGTGAGTGTACATGTCCTTGAGATCAAGGGAGCATAGCCAGTCCCATTTTTGCAAAAGGGGGATCAAGGTGTTCAGGGAAACCATCTTGAACTTTTATTTTTTTGACAAATTTGTTCAAGACACTTAAGGTCAAAGATGGGATTGAGTCTTCCTGTTTTCTATGGAATCAGGAAATACCTGGAGTAAAATCCCTACCCTCTTTGCCTTGGTGGAACAGGCTCAACTGCTCTGGCCGTTAAGAGGGAGGAGAGCTCCATTAGAAGTACCTCCTAATGTGCTACCCTCCTCCAAAACTTGCTCGGAAGGCAATTTGGCAGGACACCCTATAGGCTCAATTGGTAACCTTGGTGGACGATGGAAAGAAACCACTGGTCTGAGGTTATACTGGGCCACTGGTTCACAAAGAACCGCAGCCTGCCCCCCAACTGGTGGATCCATCATCCCGGGTATGGGCAACAGACTAGGCTCCCTATGACCCAGTCAAAACCCTGTCCCTGGAGTTGAGGCGCTGTCTGGGACAGCTACGGGAGCCCTGATGCTGTTGTCAGGAATGAGGGGGCAGAGGACAGCACTTCCTCTCACGAAAGACTTCCTCTGCCCCTGATCTTGCTGACCTCCTACATGAGGAGGACAGGTCCAGCGTGCTGGTGAAGGTTTTGTTGGAGGATTTCATGGTGGTCCTAGAGCTGGGCCACCGTGTCCCTCACCCTATTTCTAAAGAGATTCTCCCCAGTACGTGGCACATCAGCAAGTCGTTCCTGTACCTCCAGTTGGACATCTGAGGCCCGTAGCCATGCCATTCTGCAGGCACTGATTCTTGCTGCAGAGACTCTTGATGCTGTCTCAAAAACAATCGCAAATCGGTCAGGTCTCGTGTTTCCTGCACTCCAGGCCCTTATGCACCAGCAACATGAGGGTGTCCTGCTGCTGCTTGGCCACCTCCTGCACCTGCTGCAGATGTCCTGCAAGTACTGGCTCATGTAAAGCTGAAAGAAGTGATGCTGGCAATGAGCATGGCTCCCTGAAACACCTTCCCCCCCCCCCCCCCCCCCCCCCCCCCCCAAGAGCTTCCATTGCTCTGTGATCCTTCCGCCAAGGAATGGGTCCAAGAACGCTCAACGCTCAAGAGCAGATATGACCACCATTGACTGGTGGGGCAGTGTCACTTATCATACCCCATCAGCCTTCTTGTTCATGGAAAGCACTGTGAAGTGTCATCCCATAGCCTAAGCAGCAATTCTTTAAGGGTATCGTGTACCGGACTGCCATGATCTCCTAAGGAGATCGAACTGGAGGATCTCAAACATTTTGTGCCTGGCATCTTCCACTGTCAGTAACAAATCCGATGGCCTCAGCCATCACTCTCACAAAACTTGTGAAGGTTAAGTCCTCAGGTGGAAACTTCCTTCATTCTTCTGGAGACCATCAGAGGATTCCATGGTGTCACCCCTCCCCAGGCGTGATAGGGACCTCTTCCTCACTGAAAGCCACAGGGGATGGAGCCCTAGGCGGTCAGCCTTTGTCCAGAGGTGCAGGGACCAGCAGAGCTGGACGAAAGAGTTGCTTCAGCCAGCCGGGCGGAGCTTCCCCCTCAGAGGAATCAGCAACTACCACCATATCGATAGAGGGAGGCTGCAGTGCCCCTATGGGCACCAATGGCAGCTGGGTCAGTAACACATCAATAAGCACACTGAACTTCTCCAATAGTGGTTCTAGGCCATACTATACAGGCGGTACTATAGGACTGATGCCCTGCATTGCCCGTTTGACTGCCAACTGGCCTCACAGCTCAAGCTCCTCCTCGAACAGTACTGATGCCAACACCAACTGGGGGAAGAAGGGATGACCAGATCCTCTTCGACCCGAGAGGGGGATCAGTGACTGGCATTAGGACCGGTGCAAACCTTTGCAGACCCCCAGTACCAATGGAGGACTGACACTCCTCACCGCAAGGTCACTTCAGGGGAATCACAGCATGAGCTGGTGCATCCCCGTGCCTGGCACCATGCATCAAGAGTGACTGATGCCGATGCTTCTTCAGCTTCCCTTGATGCTCAGCCCAGTCCTTCCCCAGTGCCGAGGCCAATGCAAGGAACCAGACATCCTCGGCCTGGAGGAGCTCAACTGTGGTCAGTCTCTGATGCCCCTATCTGCCGACGGCACTAATGGTCCCACTGATGTCAATAGCTCGGTGTCCATCAGTGCAGCTCAGAGATCCTTCAAACACAATGCCTCAATCTTCTCTGACCCGAAGAGTTTTTCCACCTTGGCAAGCCGAAAACAACATCCCTTCGGGGGTCATCTGTGCGCATTTGCAGCAACCCCGGATGTCATGCAATGCATCCAGGCAGAGAACGCATATCTCATAGAGGTCCATGATGGACATGGTCCTTGGACACTGAGGACATCATCAGAAACCAGATGCAGTCATGACGGGGCAAAATAAATGGGAAGTAATATCAAAATCATTGGTAGAGGACATGGATGGCCAGCAGGCAGTGAAGCACTACCACCGCAGGGGAATTAACCACGAAAGGAAACTTACCGATAAATGACGAAAACCCCAACTAGGAGCACTATGGAAATGGACCGAGAGGGACCCGGAGTCAAACGCAGGAATAAAGTCCACAAAAAAGTGAAAACAGAAGTTTTCCCAAAGTAGGTCAAAAAGCTCACCAACCATGACGCTGCAGCTCCGCAGAAAGAGAGGCTGAAGAGGGACCCTGCATGGACACGTGGTATAGGGCAAGCTCAGTGTGACAAGTCAACGTTCTTGAAACTATGACAAGTTTTCTGTGTCAGGGCTCCAATCTGATGATGATACCCATGTGTAAGAACTACCATCCTGCTTGTCCCTCAGAGAAAACTATTTTCAGGAGGCACGCTGACTTTTAAAGGGCCAAGAAAAATGTGGTAGACGAGACTGTGCAGACCTCAGATACTTTGGATTCCTTTCAGCAAATAGCTTGATCAGAGCTCTAACACCAAGTCCTTAATCATATTGCAAATGCACAACAAACAATTGCACAAGAGCTGTAGGGGTTTTTTCTTAAGTTTTATTTATGAAGGTGGGTTGTTTTTGGGGTTTTTTTTTAATATGGATAATTATTTTTAAAGGAGCTACAGTACGTGAATCCTTCACTTCCACCAACTCTGCCGGTTAAAACCATAAAAAACACTACAGGAAATATTCCATACCAGGGTTGCCAATGCCCCCCAGCCGTCACCCAGTAGCACAGAAAGACATCCCCCCCCTCCCACACCACACCATCTGCATTGCTCATTTTCCTAATTCATGGGCCAATTCTGCTAAACTCACAATGCAAGTTTTGAAAATGCAGCACCAGCATTGCAGAGGGGGCAGCAGATGGCATGCTGGATGCAGGATTTCATCAATTCCCCTCACCCCACTGAGCATTACAGGACTTCATTGGCATATGGCGCCTGCTGGAGGCAGGGGTCAACACGCCAGCAACTCCTTCACAAATATATGTTTTTGGCACTTGGCAAACGAAAAAAAAAAAAATAATCCTTGTGTCAATCCCTGTGCTGAGCTATTTCCTGGCCTATATAATATTTCTTCCCCCGGCAAACCCTTCAGCCACACAAAATGGTTTATGCAGTAAACCCCTTCTGTCCCTGCAAATTGACCCTTTGTCCCTCTGATTTCTAAAGGATCCTTCGTAGCGGAAGCTGCATGCCTGGGTCAGACATGAGGAAGTGTGCAAGAGAAGCACCCTGCACCGCACACCACCACGTTCCAGAACGGAGCTGACAAGTGTGGGTCTTGTGATAGTTCCCTCGAATAAGTAGAAATAAAGGTAGAAAAACACCATTCACATCAAACTGTTCACTAGACTAAGTTGGTGCCATAAAAAACCAGCGCCTGTTAACTCTACGAAAAGGAGTTACCGGGACACTGCAGGTTGAATGGGAATGTGGCAAAGGTTTATTGAAATTAAGGGGCTTCCCTAGACTGGGGGGCACCTTAACTTACATGAAGTCTAAGTAGGACCCACACATGCAAGCTTCTGTCAGCTGTTAACATCATGGTAAAATAGTAAACTTGAAAGTTTGATTTGTTGAGCCTAGGGTGCTCCTGAAAAAAAAAAAAAAAAATCAATCCTACAAAGAATCAGACATCACTGATCCAGCTAAAACAAGAATTTGCTGCAAAAAGCAAAAAACAAACCCTATTCCCCGACCCAGTCAACGCCAAAGCATCATCAGGCTGATCTGTAAGGAAAAAAAAATGCTACAAAAAATAGAAAAAAATAATTTCTATGCAATTAAAAACAAACTAATGTATTCGGCAAACAACTTCTGCTGATCTGAAGAGGAGAAACAATGACACAAACAAACCATCATGAAAGCAGAATGGAAAGGGCTGTAGCCAAGAAAGTAATAATAGCAAACATCATTTACAGATCTAGGACACTGGCTCTGTGTGGAAGGTAGTCTGGAGAGGCCTCTTGGAAAGAACTTGTGCCAGAAGGCAATCAACACACCTTTCTATTTATGCAGCCATAGAAATCTCAATTAAACCAACTGACAGCACTGAAGCATTGGCGCAATTTAACTGCAGTAGTATTGCATCCCATCTACCCGTCTTCTCTTTCTTGACCGAAGTTCTTCAAAGAACTGCTGAATGTCCTCGCTTGTCACAACCTGATGGCAAACAAGATTGGCAATGTTAGAAACAAGAGCACAGTAAAAGCCAGAAGGCAGCGGGTATCAGACCTCCAAGAAAGTTCCCAGACTGGGTGCAAGCTGAGCTGTGGGATAATGCTATGCCTCATCCTCTGTAGCCCAACAATTCTTTTTTCCCCATACGTACCCGGATCAGTCCAGAGTTTATTCATCCCTGCCAGCAGATGGAGACAGAGAAAGCTTCACTGACACTGTACATAACCCAGTGTGCCACCTGCAGTTCCTCAGGATTTCTGTCTCCAGCAGATGGTGCAAAACTGCAGTTCTGCAGTCAGGAGACTCTTTTGGATTTATGAGCCTTCCTCCCAGGGGGGTTTTGGGTCCTAGTGGGTCCTTCCCTGTTTGGTCGAGGTGGACGAGCTGGGGGTTGGTGACCCTCCTCAACTATGGCCGGCGGTTCCCTGTCCTGCAGAGGTGCAGAGAGGCACTTACACTCAGGAATAGATATCTTCTGCCAGTTTTAATTTGCTTATGCGCAAAGCATGTTTAGCGAGATGCTGGCTCTTGGCCCCAGTCTCTATGGATTCTCGGCCAGTCGAGAAGCCTGAGCTGTTGAGAAGCTCATCAGGCCAATGATTTTCGGTGCCGGATGTTAAATGGATCCAGGTAGGCTTTACTTAGCCTTGTGGTAGGCCACAACAGCGGTTCTTTTCTCGCGTGTGTAGACAGGTGCACGCATTCTCACCACGTGGCAGTTGCATGTGCTAGGACCTGTGTGCATAAGGCCATGGCCTAGATTTGAGCGTGTACGTCTGCGAGCTGGACGAGTGCATATTTGCACAGGTACTTTTGCATGTAAGACTGCAACCTAAACTCGAGCACGTATTAGAACAGCTAACTTGTGTGCGTACGACCATGGCCTATATGAGCGCATCTTTGCGTATGTACTTGTGCGAGTACGACCACAACCTAGTCTTGAGCACATATTTGCATGCCTGGTGGAGGGGTGTGTGTGTATGCCCAGGAGGCATTGGGGTGCGCACAGGAGGCCACCTAGAGCCGAAGTTCAGGAGAGCTAGGCACCAGGGACGAACAGCAAAGCACTTGGACCTCTCTGTGAGGCTTGAAATCTGATAGCAATTCAATCCTCACTCTCTCTCCATTTGTGTCAGTACTGTTTAGATACTCAAAGCGATTTGACTACTACACCTATGGCTCATGTTGGTACATCCCCTTGGCCTATGGTGTCTCTGGAGGGGGGGGAGTGAAGTGGGAGGCAAGGCAATGCTCAGTTCTCCTCCCTTGTTCCCAAGGGCAGAAGCTTCCCTGAGAGAGGTTGGAGAGAGCAAAGTTGGGCCTATGGACTCTGGTATAGGTCCATCCTCCTCCTCCTGGGTGAAAATGTTTCCAGGGCCTGCAGACCTTTCTTCAGGGGTGTCCAGCGAAGGTGAAGCAACCTACTATGTAAGGATCACGTGCTTGGACCTCCCATTTGTCAGTCACAGCATGCAAATGCCGCAGGGAGGCTGTCCTTGGTAAGGTTCAAAGGGGTGTGGATCATGAGACAGAGGATTCAGATGCGGAATTGGCTTTCTCACTTTTAAAAGAGGGAAAAATTGCATATGATTGAGAGCCACTTTGGACTCTGCTCAGATTTTTCCTTTTTTTCCCCCACAGAGATGTCTTGCTGAGTTTGTTGGCTCAGACCCTAAACACGCTTAGTGTGCCTGGAGGTCAATTTTAAGTTAGGAATCCTGTTTCTTTTCCCACCCTGTATCCAATTCAAGAGATACTGGATTTAAAGAAGGTAAATGCAGTTCTCAAGGTTCCCCATTTCCACATGGAAACTCTAAGGACCAACAGAGCGGCGGTACATAAGGGAGAGCTCTTAGCATCTCTCGCCTTGATGGAGGCCTAACTGCACATAGCCATCAGACCGGAGATTCCTGAGGTTCATGGTCCTAAGGGAACATTTTCAGTTTCAAGCCCTTCCCTTCGGCTGGCGATAGCTCCAAATACCTTCACCAAGGTGATGGTGGTGGGGGCAGCCGCGTTGGTGTATCAGTATCTGGATGACTGACTTATGCATGCAAAATCAGATGACCTCTGTTGACAAACCAGTACAATAGGTACCAAGGCGCCTGGTCGCAAGGATGGCTGGTGAACCTAGTAACGAGCTATTTAGTCCTCTTACAAACTCTGGAGCATCTGGGAGCTCAGTGCAACACACTAGCGGAGAAAGTGTTTCTCACGGAGAGAGATTGCTGAAATTGCAGTCAGATTAGGTTTCTGCTAGAGCTTTTGGTGCCCAAGGCCTGGGACTATTTACAGGTCTGGGTTCTCTGGCATCGACATAGGAATTAATGCATTGGGCGTTCACACATATGCGGCCTCTGCAGGGGGCTCTTCTCCCGCTGGAATCCATTATTGGAAGAGTTTCATCTTCCTTGTCCGTTACAGGTGGAAGCCAGGGACAGTCTTTCGTGGTGCTTACTCGTACCAATCTAGAGCGTGGTGCGGAATTGTAGATTCTGAATTGGATAGTAGTCACCACCGATACAAGCTTCCCTGGATGGAGGGTGGTGTGGCAAGATCAGTCGGCACAGGGCCAGTGGTCAAAACTGGAGGTCTCATGGCCTATCAATTGTAAGAGACTAGAGCGGTACATTTCAGGTTGCTTGCCTGTCTACCAAGGTTACGCGGCCTTCTAGTACAGATCCTATTAAACAATGCGACGACAGTGGACTACATCAACCGTCAAGGCAGAACCAAGAATCGGGCAGCGGCTCAAGAGGCCCAGGAGTAGATTCTCTGGGCAGAACAGCACTTGGAGCGGCTGGCATTGTCTCACATTGTCGGAATGAACTACGTTCAGGCGGATTTTATCAGTCTGAGAAAGTTAGACCCCGGGGAATGGGAGCAGTCGGGGGCAGCAATATGTCTCATTCATGGAGGATAGGGATATCCCAACCAAAGAGAACACCAAGGAGTCAAGGTTTTACAGCCGCTGAACAGAACATGGTACAAAGGAATCAGAGCTCTGGTGCTGCAGTAGACTCAAGGGATTCTTCTTTGTCTTTCCTCCCATGGCCTCTGGGATTCCGGCAGATAAGAAAAACATTCAGGCAACATGATCCTGGTAGCTGCAAAGTGGCCACATCGCCCAGATCTGATGAACATGGCCATAGATGGGCCCCTGAGGTTCGGACATCGGTCGACTGTTTTCTACCAGGGCTCAATATTTTTGGGTCAGGCAGCTCACTTCTGTGAGGAGACAACTGAGATGGAGGGAATATTCCAAAGCGGTTATTTCCACCTTCTACATCCTTGACATGTGTGTGAATTTGGAAGGTCTTTGCGTCCTGGTCTGCTGTTGACGGCATGCAGCCTCAGTATCTTTATGCATGGTGCCTTCTTTTCTGCTTGAGGTAGTCTCGTCATTCCATCTTAGTCCGTAGAGCTTCCAGCTTTTATGATTTGGATTCCTCTACATCTCATGCAGAGCTTAGGCTCTTAGATTGGAGGCATGCATGAGGTATCTAAAGGTCATTTATGATTTCCATACATCACATCTCTTTGTAGATCATATCACCTCTTTGTACTGTGGAGTGGTCCAGAGAAGGGAAATAAGTTGTCTAAGGCTACAATTGTGCAGTGGCTGAAGGAAGCGATCGAGTCGACTTACATTTTTAAAGGGTGACCGCTGCTGGGGAGTATAGGGATGCACTTGATGTGTTCTTGGGCGACTTCCTGCACTGAGTCACATCAGGTGTCTCCACATGAAATTTGCTTGGTGGCTACTGGGAAGTCATTACCCACTTTTGCTAGGCATTATCACTTGGATTTTGGGGCTTCGGTTTCCTTATGCTTTAGTGAGAGTGTTCTATGTGCGGAACTCTCCAAGCCCCACCTGAGTTAAGGGGAGCTTAGGTACATCCCAGGAGTCTGGACTGATCTGGGTACATACAGGGAAAGGCAAATTGGTTCTTACCTGCTAATTTTCGTTTCTGTAGTACCACAGATCATTCCAGAGACCCGCCCCATTTACTGGAGGGGAAGAGTCCGCCGCTCGTACTGTTGCTTTGTATATTGTGCGGAGATGCTGGAGATTTTCAATACTGATCGCTTATGTTAAATTTGGGAAGTGAGTTTTCTGTTGTCTTTTTGGGCAACTTCACCTTCTTCTGCCTCACTGGAGGGGAGCAAGTTTGCTTAGAAGCTTGCTTAGAAACTTATGGTTGTTGCTGTGCTTGACTTGGGTACAGGTCAATACTGAGAAACAACAAGGGATTATGAAGCAGTATCAGTGAAACTTTCTGTCTCCATCTGCTGGCAAGGAGGCAAAACCCAGGAGACTGGACTGATCTGTGGTACTACAGGAATGAAAATTAGCAGGTGAGAACCAATTTTCCTCTCTCTCCTCTTTGGAAACAAGAACGCGTGTGCAAAGGGCAGGCAGCTGATAGATACCCCAGGAGAAATGCTCGTGGCTTCTCTGATCTGCTCTCCAGCACAGAGTTAGAGAAAAGTAAGATTTCACAACCTCAGCGCCAGATGCACCAAGTACTTCCCCCCTAAAGACATTAAACAGAGCAACCCTACGGTACATCAGACTAGAAGAGAACTCTAAATGATCAGCAACGTGAAATTCGCCAAGCCTGAGAGAAGATTTTAGGCATGATCATCCGGAAACAATTTCTGACGTGTGTGGAATGAGTTGCTGCAACAGTTTTCAGCAGTCATGAGACCAGATAACCTGGGAAGGTTATGATATCTTACTAGCCAATGCTGTGGGGTAGTGTGTAAAGCATCTCACTGGATCACAGTGGCAACTTCTCTGCAGCACCAACACCACTGGGCTGGGCATTCCCCCAAAGGCCACGCAACCAAACACAGAGGTTTCTGAGCTAAGCAGTGCAAGATAAACAGCAGAGGTCCGACAGGGGGCTATGGCTGGAGGCCCCTTACCCCTTCATTTCTAGGCTGAAGGACCCTATGGAGCTCTTAAAAGCAGCGGTTTGAGACATGCTTTTACGTATGATGAAAACGTGCAGCTGCCACTTACCTTTCCTTCCTCGGCAAACCTCTTCAGGTAATCTTTCAGTTCCGTCTTTAAGTCATTGTATTCTGCATGAAAACAAAGAACAGTAAGATTAGGCTTCCACAATACCAGGAATAGCTTCCATATTAGCTACAAAACATGGATGCAAAACCTCTCCATCCTGGGAGATTTGGTTGCCATGCCTTAGCAAAAGGAGGAGGGGAAACAGACATCAAAAGGTGAAGTCTATTATTATTTGCTCTTCTGCAGGGCACCAACTGTTTCCTTCTAAATCACTAAAGTAGCTCAGATCATTGCTGGGTCAGGAGTCCTGGCTCTTTTCAATTGAGAGAGGCTTATTTATAGCACACATAGCGCAAGCGAATTATAACTTTCTTATGGAGTCACAGTGGATGTTGCTTTGAAGAACAAGGTTTCCCAATCCTGGTGAAATGCGTCCTATTGTAAACAGCTCCCCAAGCACGTTGTGTGCCACTTCTCCACCCTTCCTTCCCACGTACATAACTGACTGGAAACAGGAAGCCTTCCCTTCTTGCACTCCATGCCCAGAAAACAGTTGAAGATCTTTGTTCTTCACATGTGTTTGAAAGCATTAGATGTTTTGAAAAATTGGGGACTGCACCGCACTCATCTCTAGGCGATTGATGGACCAGGTTGCTTCCTCCGCCGACCATAGGCCCTGTACTGACTGGGACTGATACATAGCCCCCCAACTGGAGAGACTCGTGTCGGTAGTCACCACCACCCAGTGAGGCACCTCGAGATCCACCCCGCGGCACAAATGATCACAGCCAAGCCACCGCGAAAGACTAGACCTGGCGGACCCTGTAAGCGGCAGTGGAAGATGGAACTGCTCTGTCATCATATCCCACCAGGACAGCAACGCTTTCTGTAGAGGTCTCATATGAGCAAACAGCCACAGGACAACTCCAAGGTCGAGGCCATGGAACAGAGAACCTGCAAGTAATCCCAGACCCTGGGCACTCAGGTCGCCAACAGGTTCCGAACCTGAGCTTGCAACTTGACAATCCGCTCCCCTCCGTGAGAATGACCTTCAATACCCACTTGGGTATTAAAACGTGTGCCCAAGAACTCCATAATTTGTGAAGGAGGAAAATCGACTCTTGGACAAATTTACTATCCAGTCCAACAGTCTCAGGCAATGCATCATCATTTTCACCGCCTGCCTGCAAAGGTCTTCCGACCTCGCTTGGATGAGCCAATCATCCAGATACAGGTGCACCAGCATGCCTTCCCTTCTGAGGGCTACTGTCTCTACCACATCACTTTAGTGAAGGTCCTTGGGGCTGTTGCTAGACCGAACGGGAGAGCACAAAACTGAAAATGCCTCCCCAAGATCATAAACCGGAGATACCTCTGATGATGCAAGTAAATCCCTATGTGCAGATACGCCTCAGTCAGATCCAAGGAAGCCAAAAACTCCATGCTTCATTCTGCTGATGACAGACCACAAAGTCTCTATCCAGAAATGGGAAACTCAGAGCTATGTTCATGTTTTTCAAATACAGAATTGGACAAAAGGTTCCTTCCTTTTTTGGCACCACAAACTAAATGGAACAATGCCCTGTCCCCTGCTCGTACCAAGGGATGGGGACATTGGCTCCCAGCATTTGTAGTCGTTGCATGGTTTGCTGAACATAGCTTCTTCTTCGCTGAGGCACAAGGAGACCTCAAACAGGTTTCTAAGCTGCCGAGCAAATTCTAAAGCATAACCTTGTCCAATCAATGTTTAGAACCCACCGGTCCAACATGATTTTGACCCACTCCTCATACAATAGAGTCAAACGACCGCCAATGACTGGGACTGAGGAGTGGGCCGGCTTCACCTCATTGCGCAGTCTTGGCTCCACCACTACCTTGACCAGGGCCATCTCGGCTTGCTCTGTGCCCACATAATGGCTGGTTCCAGGACTGCAACCTCCCCAAGGACTGCCTTTGGCCACCACTCGGAGCTCTGCTCTGGCGGAAATGCCTTTGCCCTGAAAACGAGCACATACAGGGAGAAATCCCTTGGACCCTTTAGGCTTGTCCTCCAGAAGCTTGTACACCTTGTCTCCCAGATGCTTTATCAACTGCTCAAGTCTTCTCCAAACAAAAGTTTGCCCTTAAAAGGCAATGTTCCCAGCTGAGCTTTTGAAAGGCGTCCGCTGACCGTTGCAACCAAAGAAGTCTCCTAGCCAAGACCACAGACATCATAGTCCTAGAAGAGGTGCAAATGAGGTCATACAAAACATCTGCCCCATAAGCGACCGCAGCCTCTAACCACTCTGCCTGTGGTAGACTCCTAGGGTGTCAGATTCCTGTTACTTTGTAACTGCTGCACCCATCTCAAACTAGCTCAAAGCATAAAGCAGATGCAGACAGCCGCCCGGATGCCAAAAGTAGACACCTCAAAAATCTTCTTAAGATGCACCTCGAGCTTCCTGTCCTGCAAATCCTTCAGGGTTGCTGCGTCAACTACCAGAATGGTAGTCCTCTTCATAACCACCGAGACCGAGGCATCCACCTTCGGCACCCGCAAGAGCTCCAGAGTGTCTTCGGGAAAAGGATAAAGTCTATCCATGGCCCTGCTAACCTTAAGGCCAGTCTCCGGAGTATCCCACTCCCTGACCACCAGTTCCTTAACTAACTTGTGAAAAGGGAAAGTCTTGGCTGGACCCTTCAAGCCAGTCATGACCGGATCCACCTCCTCCAAGCCAGCCTGCTCCTGCAGAACGTATATTCCTAATTCTGACAAGATCGGCAGTATCAGAGCCCAAGTTCCTCCCTTTGAAACAGGTGAACCACCTTGGGATAGTCGCCTTCCACCACCGGGACCTTTCCAGATTCCTCTTCTAGATCCTGTGGAAAGTAAGAAGGGTCAACCTCAGAAGAACCATCCCCAGATGGCAAGCCCCAATCAGACTCCTCCAAGGAACCCTCCTTGGTGGCCCCCAACCCAGAAGGACCAAGGACCCTCAGAACCCTAGTGGCTCCCAAGGCCCCCGAAAATCTGAAAGGAAAATTGGTTCTTACCTGCTAATTTTCGTTCCTGTAATACCACAGATCAGTGGGTTATGCACTCCCACCAGCAGATGGAGTCAGAGAACAAAGCTTCGAGGCACTGGTATCCCAAGTGTGCCAGCTGCAGCTCATCAGTATTTATCGATACCCAAGCAAAGTATAATTGACAAAAAAACCATCTAATTCCCAAACAGGGGTGAATAGGAAAACTCCCTCAAGGGTCCGAAAACAAATGAACCCAATACCTGAAAATCAGGTTTGAACCACAGTTCATAACAAAAACCAAAATATTATAGAATCATTCTGATAGATTCCCTATGTACAGCAGCTGTTAGGTAAATCAGTCTTTCCGGGCAGGTCCTGGACTGATCTGTGGTATTACAGGAACGAAAATTAGCAGGTAAGAACCAATTTTCCTTTCCTGTACATACCCAGATCAGTCCAGACCAGTGGGATGTACCAAAGCCACATTACACTGGACGGGAACCCGAAAGTCCCACTCGCAAGACGCTCTCCCCAAAAAGTGCTTAGACCAGATCCCTGACATCCAGATGATAATGCCTTGTGAAGGTATGCAGGGAAGACAAGACTGTAGCTCTACAAATCTCCTCAGGCGACAACAACTGACACTCCACCCAAGAAGCCACTTGAGCTCTCGTCAAGTGAGCTTTCAAACCAGTCGGGACGGGGCTACCCTTTCCGATGTAGGCCAAGCAAATTGTTTCCTTCAGCCAGCGAGCCAAGAATGCCTTAGATGCCTTTTAGATGCCTTTTCATCCTTCTTCGGACCTCCAAAGAACACAAAAAAGGTGATCCGATTTTCGAAAAGAGTTGGTGACCTTCAAATACCGAAGGAAAACCCAGCGGACATCTAACAGATGAAGATTTCTTCCCATAGCGGGGTCACGAGCCCAATCAGGGAATCCGGGTAACTCCACGGACTGATTAACATGAAAGGCAGACACCACTTTCAGCAAAAAGGAAGGAGGGACGGTGCACAGGGACAGCCTATCAGCCGAGATGCGAAGGAAGGGGTCCCTACAGGAAAGAGCCTGCAATTCTGAAATACGCCTCGCAGAACAGATGGCCACCAAGAACAAAGTCTTCAAGGTGAAGTCCTTTAAGGAAGCGTGTCCCAGAGGCTCAAAAGGGGGATCATGAAGCGCCCTCAACACCAGATTGAGATTCCACTCCGGGCATAACTTATGAAGAGGATGACGAAGGTACTTCACCCCTTTCAGGAAACGGTCAATGTCCGAGTGGCTGGCTAGAGGCCTGCCACCTACCCGCCCTAGGAGACATCCCAGGGCCAAAACCTGAACATGCAGGGAACTATAAGCCAAACCTTTAGATAATCCCTGTTGCAAAAACCTCAAAACCTGAGGAATGGTCACCGACAACGGCACTACACCCTGCTGGTCACACCAGACTTTAAACACCTTCCACACTCAAGCGTATGCCATAGACGTTGAGGGCCACCTGGACTGAAGCAGGGTGGAAATCACCTGTTCCGAATAACCTTTCATCCGTAATCGCCGCCTCTCAAACACCAGGCTGCAAGAGAGAAGTGATCCTCCCTATCCGAAAAAATGGGCCCTTGTCGCAGGAGGTTCGGCAGATGAGCTAGGTGTAGCAGGCCATCTGTCGCCAACCGTATCAGGTCCGCAAACCACAGCCGCCGTGGCCACTCCGGTACCAACAGAATTACCAAACCGGGATGGTCCTCTATGCGCCTGAGAACGCGCCCGATTGGGGCCATGGAGGAAAGGCATACAGGAGGATTCTGGCTGGCCACTTGCAGACTAGGGTGTCTACTCCTACCACCTTGATTTCCTTCTTTTGGCTGAAGAACTGGTCCATCTTGGCGTTGACACGGGTTGCCATGAGGTCCAGTTGGGGAGTTCCCCATTAGGCACAAATGTAATTCCATTTGTGGGATAGTTCCCACTCCCCGGGATCCAGCTGTTGACGACTGAGGAAGTCTGCCTGCACGCTGTCCACGCCTGCCACGTGAGAGGTTGCGATGCCTTCCAGATGAAGCTCGGCCCAAGCGAAGAGGAGATGTGCTTCCTGTGCCATGGCCGGACTCCTGGTTCCTCCCTGGTGATTGAGATATGCCACCGTGGTGGCATTGTCCGAGAAGACTCGAACCATTCTCCCCTGCACCAGGGACTGGAATGCCAACAATGCTTTGCAGACTGCCCTTGTCTCTAGGCGATTGAGACCACGACCGTTCGGGTAAGGACCAGGTTCCCTGTGAAGTATGACCAAGGGACACTGCTCCCCAGCCTTGAAGGCTCGCATCCGTTGTCACGATGACCCAATCCGGGACTTCGAGAGGCATCCCCTTCTGTAAGTTGTCTTCCAACAGCCACCATTGCAGGCTGGACCTGATTCGCTGCGACAAGGGCAGGGGAAACTGGTATTACTCCGATATTGGGTCCCACTGTGACAGTAGATCTCTCTGCAACGGTCTCAGGTGAGCGAAGGCCCAAGGCACCAATTCCAACGTCAAAGCCATGAACCCCAGAAATTGTAGGTAATACCACACTCTGGGGATTGGAAGCTGTAACAAGAAACACACTTGTTGCTGCAATTTGTACATCTTGTCATTCTTGAGAAACACCCTGCTCTGGAGGGTGTCAAAACAAGTTCCCAAATACTCCAGACACTGTGGCGGAGTCAGATGACTTTTCGCTTTGTTGATTACCCAGCCTAGGGACTGGAGACAATGGATCACACAAAGAACCGTCCGCTCGCCTTCCTCTTCCAACTTGGCTCGAATCAGCCAATTGTCGAGGTAAGGATGGACCATTATCCCTGCCTTCGGGAGGGTTGCCACCACCACGACCATCACCTTGGTAAAGGTGCACAGAGCTGTCAATCTGAATGGCAGCACCCGGAACTGAAAATGCTGACCCAGGATCTTGAATCGTAGGAATCTCTGGTGAGCGCTGCGAATCAGGATGTGTAGATAAGCCTCGGTGAGATCCAAGGAGGTGAGGAACTCTCCCTTTCGAACCACTGCGATGACTGTTTGAAGTGTTTCCTCAGGGCATCTTCAAGCAGTGATTCACCTTCTGTAGGTCCAGGATGGATTGGAAAATGCCCTCCTTTTTGGGAACCACGAAATAAATGGAGTACCGTCCCCTCCCCCATTCCTCGGACGGCACAGGGACGATCACCTTCAGGGCCAGCAATATTTGTAGAGTGTCTTCTACTGCAGCTCGCTTGTTGTGGGAAACGCATCGCGATGCCACAAAAGCCTGCATGAGAGGCCGATTAAAATTCTAAGGCGTAACCTTCTTTTACCACCTCCAACACCCAGCGATCGGAGGTGATCCTGGCCCACTCCTCATAAAATTGGGACAACCTGTCCCCAATCATCCCATCTGAGGAGTGGGTGGGCCTGATTTCATTGGGCAGGCTTCCCAGTTCCAGTTCCGACCGAAACCACCTCTGGCAGGACGACTGGAGCTGCAAAAGGACTGTGTACGGGAAGAGGTCTGTCTGGAACCAGAGGGTGGAGCACTCCTCCCTGACCTGCTTTTTCGGAAATCCCAAAAATGGGATAAAGGACCAAGTGATTTTCTGTAGGGTTTTCTATCTTCCGGCAGTTCATTGTCCTTGGAATCCCCCAGAGATTTCATCAGCTGATCCAAATCCTCTCCAAACAGCAACTTCCCTCGAAAAGGCAGACTGCACAATTGCGACTTGGACATACACCGGTGTACTGATAGGTCGTGGAGAATTGGAAACCAGACCTGGCGTGGCCAATGAGGAGCTATGAGAATCAACAAGCCTTTGTCCCTTCACAACTTCACGAGTCTTCGATATGAGTGGAAGTGGAGGGTATGCATAAAGGAGACCGCTGGCCCACGAGAGGGAGAAAGCGTCTCTTGGTTGAAGATGTTGGCTGCGCGTGAGAGAGCAGAAGTTCCCTACTTTGCGGTTGTGAATTGACACAAAGAGGTATATGTGAGGATAACCCCAACGTTGGAATATTGAGTGCGCTACAGTGGGGTTGAGGGACCACTCGTGCGGTTGAAAAATGCGACTCAGCTTGTCTGCCAACACACTCCCGGCAAGTAGGTGGCCCTGAGTGGGAAAGGGCTTCCGCCCATATCTGTGCAGCTTCCTGACACAGGATGTAGGAGCCTAGTCCCCCTTGCTTGTTGATGTACCACATGGCCACCTGGTTGCTGTTTGAAGCAGGATGACCTGGTTGGAAAGGTGATCCTGAAAAGCCCTGAGAGCATATCTGATTGCATGAAGCTCCAGGAAATGTATTTGGTGTTTGGCTTCCTCTGGAGACCAAATGCCCTGAGTTTGCAGGTTTGCAACATGTGCACCCCAGCCGAGGTTGGAGGCATCTGTTGTCAAAGTTATTTGAGGTTCTGGAGCCTGAAATGGAAGGCCTTGAAGCAGATTGGATTGGTTTATCCACCAAGCCAGCAATAAGCGGCTTGGTGGATAAACCAATGTCCATCATTGTCCACCATTGATGTGGACAATGGTGGACATTGGCTGAGAAGACTGAATCCACTGCGATTTTAGAGTCTACTGCATTACTCCCATGGCCAGGCGGGCCATGGGAGTGACATGCACCGAGGAGGCCATATGACCCAGCAAGATCAGAAAGTGACGTGCAGTTGAGTGTTGTCGAGACTGCAGTCGATGGGCCAGAGAGGTGAGAGTGAAAGCTCGATCCTGAGGTAGAAAGGCTTTCGCTTTTAAAGTGTCCAAGTCGGCCCCTATGAACGACAGGGTTTGAGAGGGAACTAGCCTGGATATTGGATAGTTTATGAGAAACCCTAGGGAGATCAGGGTATGGCACGTGAGACGTAGAGACGTCAGTGCAGCTTGCTGAGTAGGAGCCCTGATCAACCAATCGTCGAGATAGGGGTAGACGTGGACACTTTGACTCCTAAGAAAGGCAGCTACCACTACGAGGCACTTGGTGAAGACTCGTGGGGCAGATGCTAGGCCGAATGGTAACACTCGATATCGGAAGTGTTTTGGGCCTACTAGGAACTGCAGGAATCTGCGATGTGACGGAGTAATGGAAATGTGTGTGTAGGCGTCCTGGAGGTCTAGAGAGCAGAGCCAGTCTTCCCTTTGGAGAAGGGGAAGAAGAGAACCCAAGGTCACCATCTTTAACTTTTCTCTTTGAAGGTATTTGTTTAAGGTGCGAAGGTCCAATATTGGGTGAACACCACCTGACTTTTTTGGTATCAGGAAATACCAGGAATAGAAACCCTGCTTCTGTTGGGAGAGGGGCACTTGTTCTATTGCTCAGGACTGGAGGAGGAGGGAGACCTCCTGCTCTAGGAGCGATGAGTGGTTGGATGTTCCCCATGTCAGCCAAGATGGGGAATCCAGTGGAACAGAAAGAAAGTTGAGATGGTAACCTTGGGTTATTTCAGCGAGTACCCACTGACCTGTGGTGATCGTGTGCCTTGGTTTGGAGAAGTGGCACAACCGGCCTCCGATGGGAATAGTCAGAAGTGGAGGCTGGGTACTGCTCTCTAGGAAGGAGTCAAAAGCCAGATGCTGGACCTGGCTGGGAGGCTGGCTGTGACTTCTGTACTCGAGGTTGCTTGGATTGGCCTTTTTGGTAAGGCTTAGAAGCTCAAGCCCTGGACGACGGGGGATAGAATCTCCTTTGCTGGTAGAATTGTCTCTTGGATTCTCTTCTAAAAGAACGTTTAGAAGAGGAAGAGAGATCAGAAGGCAGTAAGGAGAGCTGGCGCAGAATCTCTTGGTGGTCCTTGAGCTGTGCCACTGCTTCTTGAATCTTTTCTCCGAAAAGATTATCCCCAGCACAGGGCAAGTCAGCTAACCTGTCCTGTACTTCTGGTCTAAGGTCTGAAGACTTTAAGCCAGGCCCATCTCCTCGCACTAATTCCTGCCGCCGAAACTCTGGAGGCGGTGTCGAAGATGTCATATGCCAAACATACTTCATGTTTGGCAGCATCTAGACCCTTTTGTGCTAGGGCATGAAGTTGGTCCTAGAATTGCAGGGATAAGGCTTCAGCAAATTCCTCAATCTTCGTAAACAGGGCCCTATTGTACTGGGTCACGTATAATTGATAGGAAGCAATACGAGAGATGAGCATTGACCCATGAAATACTCGTCTTCCAAATGCATCCAGAAGTTTCTGTTCCTTTCCTGGAGGAATGGAAGAGTGGAGTTTGGAGCATTGTGCCCTCTTCTGGGCTGACTCCACTACTACTGAATGATGATCTAGTTGAGCTCTCTGGAAGCCAGGGGCTGGCTGAACTAGAGAGGTGGCATCTGCCTTACGGTTAACAGGTGCCACAGAGCCAGGGTGCTCCCAATTTCTCTTTAAAAGGTCCAAAAGGATGTCATGAATAGGGATAGACATGATTTCCTTAGGAGCATCGAGAAACTGGAGAAGTTGTAGCATCTGATGCCTAGAGTCCTCTTCAGTCTGAAGCTGGAATGGAACTGTTTCAGACATTTCTTTAACAAAGTTGATAAAGGACAAGTCCTCTGGAGGAGACGCTTCCTTTCATCAGGAAGAGAGGGCTGTGAAGGCAGACCGTCTGAATCCTGGGACGAATCATCGGTCCAGGGATTGTATGGCTCATCACCAACTCCCATATGTTCATCAGAAGGGAGTAACGGTGTTATTCCGGAAGGTCCAGGCCTAGGCATTGAGGGCTTTGGAAGTGAGACCAAAGGCATCGATGGAGGCATCGGAGGCATTGATAGAGGCACCGATGGAATCGGTGACATTGATGGATGTATCTGTTGTAGCACTCCGGAGGGCGGAATGGAGATCAGTGATTCTTCTTCCAATGACAAGGATATCGGTGAGGAAGGAATCGGGGCCATCGGTTCTCTCGGATGCACCAGTGGAAAGGCACCGATTAACTTGTCCATTCTTACCAATAGCGGTGCAGGGCAGGCCAGAAAAGCTTTGTGCATCAGCAACACAAATTCTGGCAAAAACAGAGAGGAACCTTCCCAATCCTCCTCCAGAGGATCCTGATCCTCCCAACTGTCTCCCATAGACCCCCCCCCCCCCCAAGGCCTCCTCCGCTGAGAGAGAACAGGCGGGAGATCCCCTCCCTCTGCTGCATACTGTGTCTTTGCCGCAAATGATTCCAAAATGGCCACCATGCCCACACTCAGCGGGATTGGAACAACCTCCCGACTCCACAGCTCCAGGCCCACCACACACACACACACACCCCCCCCCCCGCTGCGAAGAAGATGCTACCACAGACAACCCCCCCCCCCAGTGCCCTCTCCACCGGAGAGGCATCGGTGACCAGCCGGCTCGAGAGAGGCACAACACTTGTCATGGTGCATCTACCGGCAAGGCTCAGAGCGGCTGAGAATGCGCAGCACAAGCCGAAACAGGCACACACTCTGGGAGACACACCCGGAGATCGTAACTCTTCTGCCACAGTCGGGGAACCGCCACAACTTATCTGAAGGGTGGCACCGACTTCTCTCCAGTCTCCTGAGGATGAGAGAACTGGACCATCAGCTGTCACCCTCCAGCGTGGATCAGCAAGCACACAAGGGTCCCCAAAACCTGCTTATCCTCCTCTAAAACCAGGAGGGATGGGGTCCCATCAGGACCTGCCAACCCCCTGGGAGGGAACTCCTCCAAAACTATCCTGAAGACTTTCTGTCTTTTTTTTTTTTTTTTTTTTTGCTAGATACAGAACTGCAGGTTTTGCACCTCCTCCATCTGCTGATGCCAGAGAAACACTGAGGAGCTACAGGTGGTGCACTGGGTTAAGAGGCGGTGCCTGTGAAACTGTCTCTGACTCCATCTGCTGGAAGGGAGGCAAAACCCAGGAGTTTGGACTCATCTGGGGACGTACAGGGAAAGGAAAAAGTCCTTTTTATAAGCTCATGGGATGATTTCTGGTTGATGCATGTTAGGCGTGTGGATCTCCTTTGTGATATTACAGCCAATGTGAACCAATTCAATCCCGTGTGGGACTCTCTCATTAACATGCATAGGGAAGATTACAGAGGAGCAGCTTAAAGAATTTCAGAAGTAATATTTGCAGTTTAAGCAGGGTGCATGCTGCAGTTTTGTGTGCCCACAACTGCTACATTCCAGTTTACTCTGGAAAGCAATCAGGACCAAGAGCATCCTGCGGCAATGCCAATACTGCGCTTGGCTGAGAAATCTTTTGGAATCCGTGTTTACAGTAATTCGGGAACGCAGATGGTAGATTTTAGCACTAAAACCGCAGTAACCTGATACATTTAATCTCATTTCCCTAGTGGAAGGTCCCCAACGAGGCCTCACCTTCCTCCCTGACTTTGGTAGACGATCCCTAGCTATGAACGCCCGCCCCCAAGGCTCGCTTACCACAAATGAGTTCTAGCTGCTGGACCCTGTCCATGCTGCTGAGTGCAGTCATCAGAGGGTCTCTTCTCTCCCCCTCCTGCTGTCTTTTGCCTTTATTCTCATAGGCCAGGACTGTGTCACATTCATCTAACAGGAAAAGCACTTCCAGGTCAGAGTACATTTTCTTAAGAAAGTAAAAAGACAGATCACAATTCGTTAGAAACAGATTGATATAATCACAAATAGCAAGACTAGTTCACCAGGCATGCCGAGCGTCACTTAACCCACCACACTGCGGTGGGAAAGCTTGCATGTACATCATAGAAGTCCATATACCCGGCAAGCCTGGCAGGTGCAGAGCTGCCTGCGCCAGCTGGATGGCCAGTAGAGGGCAGCGTTTCTCTTCACATCCTGCTCAGCTGGCAGCTTCTGGAGCTTGCAAGCAGAGCGAGCACCTTCCTTCTCCAGGCAGATCCCACCTCCATTCACAACCACCTGAATTCAGAGAAAAATACGTCAGCAGGTCTGCCCTTTGCACTTTCTTATGCTTTTAGGATATACCTGGTCCAGATTTAAGAGGGAGGTGGACATAAACACTGTAGTCCTCTTGTTACTTGACCTTAGTTTAAAGGCAGGGATGTTGGGTCTTTGTCAGGTGTGGGGCACTTTCATCAGGATAGGAATAGACAGGGCCATGCACCACAAGATGTCAGAGGAAACCTTCCTATGCTGGGTGCCCTGCTCCTCCGTTCTGAAGCAGGCGACTTCTCAGAGGAGCTCATTATCCAAAAAGGGAGAAAAGGTGAAGCACAAAACAGAGCGTGCACTCTTCCTCATGCTCGCTCTCTCTCTCTAGCCTCCCGAACCGTTTGTCGTCCCCGTCCCCCCCCCCCCCCACACACACACACACACTCCTTCTGCAAACATAGCTTTAGCGCAGGAGGCAGGGGGGCAGGAGGAAGGGGGGAGTGAGAGCGTTACTGCCTACAAACAAGTCTCTAGTGACCCTTCTCACGCCTGGGCAGTGCTTCTTACTTCTGTCAGGCGCTCGGCCTTCGTGCTAGTCGACGGTCCATTGTACTGCTCTTTGTCCCTGTCCTTTAACTGCTCTTGGGTTGTAATTTCCTTGGGAATGATGTCTGGAAGGGCTGCTCCAGTCTCTGCCTTCAAACCTTTTTCTGCCGCAACCTCCACTTCTCCATCCATCGCATGAGAAGTAATTCTGGTCACAGAGGGAACTAGGAGAATCCACAATAATCACCATTACCTCACTAATCCACTAATCACGGGCTCTCCACCATGTGTCCCCCCCTCCCACTCTACCCCCTGCACACCGGCTCTCCACCATGTGTCCCCCCCTCCCACTCTACCCCCTGCACACCGGCTCTCCACCATGTGTCCCCCCCTCCCACTCTACCCCCTGCACACCGGCTCTCCACCATGTGTCCCCCCCCTCCCACTCTACCCCCTGCACACCGGCTCTCCACCATGTGTCCCCCCCCTCCCACTCTACCCCCTGCACACCGGCTCTCCACCATGTGTCCCCCCCTCCCACTCTACCCCCTGCACACCGGCTCTCCACCATGTCCCCCCCTCCCACTCTACCCCCCTGCACACCGGCTCTCCACCATGTCCCCCCCCTCCCACTCTACCCCCTGCACACCGGCTCTCCACCATGTCCCCCCCCTCCCATTCTACCCCCTGCACACCGGCTCTCCACCATGTCCCCCCCCCTCCCACTCTACCCCCTGCACACCGGCTCTCCACCATGTCCCCCCCCTCCCACTCTACCCCCTGCACACCGGCTCTCCACCATGTCCCCCCCCCTCCCACTCTACCCCCTGCACACCGGCTCTCCACCATGTCCCCCCCCCTCCCACTCTACCCCCTGCACACCGGCTTCTCCACCATGTCCCCCCCCCTCCCATTCTACCCCCTGCACACCGGCTCCCCACCATGTCCCCCCCCCTCCCACTCTACCCCCTGCACACCGGCTCTCCACCATGTCCCCCCCCCCCACTCTACCCCCTGCACACCGGCTCTCCCCCATGCCCCCCCCCTCCCACTCTCCCCCCTGCACACCGGCTCTCCACCATGCCCCCCCCCCCTCCCACTCTACCCCCTGCACACCGGCTCTCCACCATGCCCCCCCCTCCACCATGTCCCCCCCCCTCCCACTCTACCCCCTGCACACCGGCTCTCCACCATGCCCCCCCCCTCCCACTCTACCCCCTGCACACCGGCTCTCCACCATGCCCCCCCCTCCACCATGTCCCCTGCACACCGGCTCTCCACCATGCCCCCCCCCACTCTACCCCCTGCACACCGGCTCTCCACCATGCCCCCCCCCATTCTACCCCCTGCACACCGGCTCTCCACCATGCCCCCCCCCTCCCACTCTACCCCCTGCACACCGGCTCTCCACCATTCTCTCCTCCCCCTGCTGTGCACAGGCTCTCCATCTCCACACTATCTCCCTATGGCTCCCAAATGCTCCACCTTTCTGTGTGTTAGGACATGGATTGCATTCAGTATTTTTTTTACAAGTTAAAAAGCTTCCCATCATGCTTCAGGATTTCAAGTAAGGATGTCTGAGAGATTAAATCTCTTTTCCTGCAGGTTTATGGAGACTCTTACTTAAGTGTAAGGGGAATTCATTACCACCAGGGGAAAAATTAAAGGTATCCAAAGATGTCCGCATGGTTTTTAAAGAAAGTAATCGCGTGGATTCTTTTTGTCTCAAAGTTAGAGGCATGCGAAGTTAGCCTTCTACGTAATTTACAAGTCAAACTGGAGAATCCAGCAGAGAAATTACTAAGGTGCACAGTAAACACTACAAAGCAGTTATCCAGGTGCTGTACTGCACTCGGCCCTCTTACCTGCGAATTGGTCAGCATAGGCGCACAGGAAGGGGCAGAGGCTCACACATGCCTGGCAGACCATCTCCTGGAAGTCCATGTTCTCCGGGGGAAGTGCACCCAGGTGCTGAGGACACAGAGCGCACACATGCATCAGGCTTTCAGCAACACCATTCTAGACCCAGCAACTTAACAAAGCAAGGCTGCTACGCTCTACAAACTCTTCAGATGCTCGGAGAGATGGGTAAGGGGAGTGCCAGAAAGCTACCCACTCACCCCGAGACCAGAAAAATGTATGCAGGGGGAGGGGAATTATTCTCAGATCTTTCAGGGAAACTTTGCAAACTGAAAACAACCTGGGACAGATGGCACCTCGCACGCAAAAATCATAAAAATACATTGCCAACCTCTCCTGATTTAAAACCCAGAAATGTAATCCACTTTGAAGAGGCTGAAAAGCAGAATATAAAACAAATTAAATTTGGAAAAGGCGAGTAATTACATCTAAAATCCAAATCAACTTAGGGTTCATCACCTCTTCCGTTTGGAAGTGAGCAGCAAGGAATGCCTATTAGGATAGGCCCCCGACTGGATTCTGTTGGAGACAGGATGATGGCCTCAATAGACCATTGATCTGACTCATATGACACCTCTGCCATGGCTTTCCACCTCCAAACTGGGCACAGGCAGGCATAGAGGAAGGAAAACATCCATGCATCTTACCCACAGGTTCATTCATTAAAAAGCTAAACACAAGGCTGAAATGAATGACTGATCAAAAGAGCATCGGGATGTTAATGCACTTTTAGAATATTATAGAGCAGTGATAGCGAACACCAGTCCGCGAGTGCCACAAACAGGCTGGGTTTTCAGGTTATCTACAATGAATATGTACGAGAGAGATTTGCATGCACTGCCTTTGGTGGTAGAGACATAAACAGTATCTAAATTCAAGAAAGCATGGGGTAAATACCGGGGATCTCTAAGGAAGTGATGCTAAATTAATTGGACAGGGGGAAATGATGTCCCCAGCGAAGATTGCAGCTTAGTCTCGGCACTCCTTCCACCACCTGGCAAATCTGCTACCATCTCAGCTTAACAAAAATCTCTGCAATTTACTCCATCATCAAACCCAGAATAAGCTGCTATGGCCTCCAAACGAAAAAATTTCAATTTTCGCCGCTTCTCTTTTCAGAAAGATGGCATTTCCGAGGCGGAGGAAGGCAGCGAGAGCATGGTAAAGATGGCGTCGACACAGCCGGCCTAGTGGGTGATCTGCCTAGTCTTGCCGCCTTTAACAACCCAGAATCAGGACTCCCTACCCAGGCCGAATTCCGAGAATGGCTCCAAAGTCTCAGAAAAGATATCAAATCAAGTCGCCAAGAATTATTAGAACAAATGGAGGAGATTCACGAGGATATAGCGACATTAGGCCATCGTGTGGTTGATATGGATTCTCGCCTTGACCAGCAAATCAATTCAGCCAGAATCGTGAAGGAGACTTGCTCCGATCTGCAGACCGACAATCTATTAAGCAAATAAAAACTGGCTGACTTGGAAAATCGGGCGAGACGGAGTAATCTCCATCTCTGGGGCTTTATAGAGTCACCAGAAAATGAGGAGTATCATACCATGATCACCCGATTTTGTAAGTACTTACTTACCTCCTCTGTAACAGATGCTGAGCAACAGCCTCCTGTAATTACCTTAGATAGAGCACACCGAGCCTTAAGAGCCCCCCCATAGCAAACCGCAGCAGAGATGTTGGGACATGCTTTCATGATTATGCAATTAAAAAGAGGTGGTGGCTCAGGCGGCTAAAAAAGCAGGCTCTTTGGAAATGGGAGGGGCAGGACATCGCAGTATTCGCAGATCTCTCCCAAGCCACACAACAAAATCGCCAGGAACTGAAAGAGGTAACAACCTTTCTAAGGAAAGAAAACATGAAATACAGATGGCTACACCCATTTGGCCTATCCTTTTCTCTAGAGGGGATCACTCACAGGATTCAGTCACCTGACGATACCTCCTCCCAAGATGAAGGCAAAAACAGCTAAACCACTCACCACAAGAGCTGCTATTCCAACTTGACAGAGAGTTGAGAAACGCAATAGCAGATTGTGACGTTATTCTGGTGGTTCCTTAACCGATAAGGGAACCACTTGACTGTTGCAGCAAAGTCCTTCTAAAACAGTATTCATGACTTTTGTTCATCTGCATGCTTAAATTAATATCACAGATCGCTTGTTTAATTTTCTTGCTTAAGGGTGTTTATTTGCTGGATGGTGGTTGGATCCGATCACACTGTTGATGGGTTGATAGGCTGATACCGTCCACTTTGGCTCTGAAGCCAGTGCGGCCACCTGAACCATGAGGGAGTTGAGGTACAACCCCTTCTTCAAGCCGTTCTGCAGGAACTCCAGGATCATGGGAATTTTGACTGTCCGCGAAAGGATCTCTCGGTCTTCACACCAGGCTTCGAATACTCTCCATATTCGTATGTAAGCTAGAGATGTGGAAAACTTGCACGCTCAGAGCAAGGTGTCAATCACTGCCTTAAGAGTATCCGCTTTTCTTCAGGTGGGTCCTCTCAAGAGAGAATCGAGTTGGGTCTTCGTGGAGGATCGGTCCTTGTCAGAGAAGGTCCCTGTGTGGAGGTAGGCACAGAGGGTTCCCCGCATGAAGTCTCCACATGTCTGTGTACCATGGTCTTCTTGGCCAGTCTAGGGCCACTAGAAGTACTAGTCCTCTGTGGTATTCTCTCTTGTGGATGATCCTGCCCAGTAGTGGCCAAGGGGGAAAAGCATACAGCAGGTCTTCCTGTGGCCAGGTCTGGACGAGGGTGTCGACTCCCCGGGATTGCGGTTCTCGTCTGTGGCTCAAGAACATGGGAACTTGGGCCGGGTTGCTAGTAGATCCATGGCTGGAGTTCCCCAGCAGTTTACTATCAACTGGAAGGCTGTGGTCGACAGCGTCCATTCCCCTGGGTCTAGACTATCTCTGCTGAGGTAGTCCGCAGAGATGTCTTTTCCCGCAATGTGTGAGGCTGAGAAGCCTTGCAGGTTTGTTTCCGCCCATGCCATGAGGGGGTCTATCTCCAGGGACACCTGTTAGCTTCTGGTTCCTCCCTGGCGGTTGATGTAGGCAACTGTAGTGGCGTTGTCTGACATGACTCTGAGACTCGCCCCGGAGTCTGTGGCTGAATCGTAGACAGGCTAGTCTGACTGCTCGGGCTTCCAGCCGGTTTATGTTCCATCCCACCTCTTCCTTGTCCTATTGGCCCTGGGCCATCAGTTCCTGACAGTGGGGATAGTGTTACTCCCTTGCTCAGATGGTCTTCCTGTAGCCACCATTGGAGCTGGGTCCAAACCTCTGCCGGTAGCTGGAGGTGAATGGAGTAGTTCTGGGACGTCGAGTTCCACCGTGACAGTAGGGAACGTTGTAGTGGGCGCATGTGGGCTTTTGCCCATGGAACGACTTCCAGGGTTGATGTCATGAGACCAAGGTCTTGGAGGTAGTCCCATACATTGGGGCGAGCATAGTTCAAGAGTTTTCGTAGCTGACCCATCAGTTTCCTTCTCCTTGATGGGGGAAGGACAACCTTGTCTTGCTTGGTGTCGAACCGAACTCTCAGGTATGCTAGCGATTGGGATTGAGACGACCCACCTGAGATTCTGCAGCAGATTCTTGACTCTGGTGGTCGCCTGGTGACTTTCCTCTGGAGATTTTGCCCTGATCAGTCAATCGTCCAGGTAAGGGTGAATGAGGATTCCTTCTTTCCTTAGTGCTGCCGCCACTACCACCATGATTTTGGTGAAGGTCTGAGGGGCAGTAGCTAGTCCAAAGGGTAGCACCCGGAACTGGTAATAATGATCCAGTACCTCAAAGTGTAGGAAGCGCTGATGGTCGTGATGGACTGAGATGTGGAGATAGGCTTCGGATAGATCCAGTGAAGTCAGGAATTCTCCCGGCTGTACTGCCCTTATGACTGAGCGCTGGGTTTCCATGTGGAAGTTTGGTACTCTCAGGTAACGACTGACGGTCTTGAGGTCCAGGACAGACAGGAACGTTCCTGCCTTCTTGGGAACAATAAAATAGATGGAATAGTGACCAGTATTTTGTTGGTGTGTGGGCACCGGGGTTATCGCCTTTAGGCTGAGTAGTTTTGTCAGTATGGTTTCCACTGCCGTCCTCTTGGAGAGGGAGTGGCACGGTGATCTCACAAATTTGTCTGGAGGGATGCTGTTGAAGTCCAGATAGTATCCCTCTCGAATGATGGTTAGGACCCACTTGTCCGACGTTATCTCGACCCATCTTTGGTAGAAGAGGGTAAGTCTGCCCCCTATGACTTCTTCCTGTGGATGGGTCTGTTGATTCTCATTGTGGGGTGCGGCCAGAGCCTGCACCCCTCTTGCTGTGTGTTCCGAAAGGACTGTGCCCTGCCTGCGGGATGAGGTTCTTGGTAGTATGTGTTCCTGTAAGGTCTAAAGCGCTAGGCTTCTCTGTCCTTGGTTCTTCGGGGGGGGGGGGGGCGCCCGGTTCTTTTGTTCCTGTCCTCCGGTAGACGAGGAACTGGAGATTCGCCCCATTTGTTGGCAAACTTCTCCAATTCGCTTCCGAACAAGAGGGATCCTTTAAAAGGCATTCTCTTGAGGTTCGCTTTGTTTTAAAATTGCTAACACTATTCTAGTGTGTGGAAGTGTCCCTATCTGCTTTAGGAGATGGAGAAATACTGAAGAGCTAAGCTTCCTGCATGGATATATGTAGGCTGACATCAGCTTTGAAATAGTCTCCCATCTGCTATCAGGAGTACACTATACCCATTGGTCCTGAGTCCATCTGGCTACTCGCTAGGAAATCCATGTATCTGGTTTTCAAATAGGTCCTCAGTCCTTCAAACTCTCCCTCTTTGCAGACAATATTTTTATTTACCATTAGGAATCCGCACTCTTCCGCTACTGATTGAACATCTCTGGGTAAATGGGAAAAACTTATCTTTTAATAACTTGCGGGATAAGTATGGGCTATCTAACACCGAATTCCTCTCATACATGCAGATTAAACATTTTATAGCTAGTATCCAAGCCAAAGCTCTTTTATCTTCTGAGAAATCTCTATTTGAAGTTTTTTGTTCCCAGGCACCATATGAAAAAAGTGATTTCTAAAATGTGTGTCTCGTTAAACACTAAACTGAAGGATAAGCCCCGCCACAGAAACGCTTGGGAGCAAGACTTAGAGTGTGCTCTCTGATGAAACCTGGTTGCTCATTTTTCAGGTTGTTATAAAATCTTCAGTTTCCTCTCTGATCACAGAGAAAAACTACAAAATGCTTTACAGATGGTATTATACACCAGCTAAATTGCATAAATTCTGCTCCAAAATAAGCAAAATATGTTGATGGGGCTGTTCCTCTAGAGCAGGGGTCGGGAACCCATGGCTCGCGAGCCAGATATGGCTCTTTTGAGGGCTGCATCTGGCTCGCAGACAAGTGGTCGCCATACTTCGCGGTTCCCCGCTGACCCAGCTGCTCCCCGGTCCTCCGCCGCCCGGGCTTAAAATGCTGTCAGCCCGGGCGGAACGCGGCAGGACAGCTGGAGTCAGCGGCACCGGCGTGCTCTCTTCTCCTCCCCCCCCCCCCCCCCCCCGCGGCCCGGAAGAGGAAGTGGAGAGCATCGGGTGCCTGCGCGGGAAGAAGAGACCACACTAGCGTGGTCTCTTCTTCCGCGCAGGCACCCGATGCTCACCACTTCCTCTTCCGGGCCGCGGGGGGGAGGAGAAGAGAGCACGCCGACTGGAGTCATCCGGGTGCCTGCGCGGGAGTCATCGGGTGTCAGCCGGGTGCCAGCGCTGGAGTCATCGGGTGCCTGCGTGGGAAGACCCGCGCAGGCACGCTAGTGTCCGACGGGAAGAAGACTGCAGCGCGGCTCGGAGGAAAATGAAAATCTTCAACCGCGGCCGATGGGACTCCGCCTTCGCCTCCGCGAGGGCTGAAAATGAAGGAGGTTAGCGTTGGGAGGTGGCTGCTGCTGCCGCGAGTTCCCGGGGGGGGGGGGGGGGGGGGGGGGGGGGGGGGAGAGAGAGAGTGAATGAGCGAGCAAGCATGTGTGTTTGAGATCCTGTGTGTGTGAGTGAGAGATTGCATGTATGTGAATGACTGAGAGCCTGTATATGTGAAAGAGAGTATGTCTGTGATTGAGATCCTGCCTGTGAGAGAGAGAGCATGAATGTAAGTTTACCATTGGGACCCTGTATGTGTAAGTTTGTAATTGAAAACCTGTTTGTTTGAAAGAGTATGTGTGTATGATTGAGATCCTTTGTGTGTGAGAGAGATCATGTGTATGTATGATTAAGAGCCTGTGTGTATAAGTAAGAGAGAGATCATGTGTGTCTGTGTCTGATTGACAGCTGGTTTAGGTAATGGAGCATGTGAGTATGTGATTGAGAGCCTGTGTTTAAATGAGAGAGAGAGACCATGTGTGTCTGTGTGTGATTGAGAGCTGATTTAGGTGAGGGAGCATGTGAGTATGTGATTGAGAGCCTGTGTGTAAATGAGAGAAAGAGAGGACATGTTTGTAAGCATGTGAATGAGAGTCTGTGTGTGAGAGAAAAAGACAGCATGTATTTATGTGATTGAAAGCCTGTGTGTGTGTAAGCGTGAAAAGATAGACAGCATGTGTGTAAATGTGTAATTAAGAGCCTATATAAGTGAGAGAGAAAAAACATTTGTATATGTGAGTGACTGAGAGCATGTGTGTATAGGTGTGTCATTGAGAGCCAGTGTGAGAGAGAGCGCTGGTATGTGACTGAGAGAGGAGAAAGTTCCAAGCAAACCACCCCACCTCCTGCTAATTCAGAACAATCTCAGGACACCTGGATATCAAACGTTCCCAGGTATGCAGAGCAAAAAAATTTTTGTATCCTTATTATTTTCATTACTGGATCTTTGTGTCTGCTATTTTGAAATATTTTGTTGGTATCTGGAAATGTTTTATATGAGTTTTTAATTATTGGATATTCCACTCATCAGCTGTTTCGAAATATGTTCTTTTTGTTAGTACAGTTTTACTGCTGATGATTTTATATTTCTTGATTTGTTTTATAAGGATGTGTGATGTTTCTTTTTTCCTTTGTTACACTGCATACAGAGACTCTGGCTTGTTGCAGTTTCCAATTCAGTTTTTGTCTGCATGCTTCTTGTTATGCGTTTTGGTCTCTTTATTCTATGTTAGGTGAGGGACAGCACGTGATTCAGGTGAGGTTTTCTGCTGGCATGTAGTTTCTGTGTAGGACTCTATAGCAGCCTGACTTGGTCCGTTTTCCTAATAGGAGATGTATTGGTGTCTTAAGGCCTGGTGTAATATTTTCAGAGACTTATTGTACTTTAAAAGTGTGATCTTACATAAAATGCACACATTTACTTGTATTTAGTTTTAAACATATTGTATGGCTCTCATGGAATTACATTTTAAAATATGTGGCGTTTATGGCTCTCTCAGCCAAAAAGGTTCCTGACCCCTGCTCTAGAGGCACTTTCTCCACATCTGGTGGAAATGCCCTGAGGCACAACATCTATGGATGCGAGTGTCTGATATACTCTCTAAGATATTAAATACCAACATACAACTGACGAAGGACCTGGCACTTTTAAATCATCGGCCTGGTGATGAAACTCTGACCCAACAACCTCTGATTTAGCATATATGCATTGCAGCCAGACTTGAGATAGCTTTTTTCTTGGAGAATGGATCATATTCCACCTCTCTCTAGAGTACTCATTCGCTTGGATACAATATGCACAATGAACAAAATCACAGCTCCAAACACCACAGAATAAGCATGGTTTATTCCATTTGGGATCCATATCTACAATGGAGACATTCTGATAATTAACAGTATATATTAACAAATGTGTTTCTGAAATACTTCTCATTGCTCTTTCTATATATTTTTTTTTATTTCTGTATAAATGTATGAGGTACTTGGGGGTGGCAGAAAGGGTAGGGAAATAAGTTATATTCAACATTTAGTTTATGAACAACCTGTTACTGTATTCTCTGTATTTTGATCACAATAAAAATATTTTTAAAAAAAATGTACAGATGGGCAGACTGGATGGGCCATGCAGACTTTTTCTGCTGTCATTTCTATGAAGGAGACAAACCCTGGAACATAGGCTCACAGGATGAGAGTAGACTGGAGCAGTAAAGTAAGGAAATATGTCTTTACAGGGAGGATGGTGACTGCATGCCACAGCCACCCAGTGGAGCTGGTGAAGATGAAGTCAGTATCTGAATTCAAGAAAGGATGGGACAAGCATAGGGGGATCTCTAAGGGAGTGGAGGCAGACTAGATAAGATGTATGCTCTGTTTTCCCCTGATCTGAAGAGTAACATGAGGGGAGCTTCCTGGAGAGAATCGCCTTCAGCTGGAGGGGAGACGGCCAGAGAGACTTGCGTGAGCCTGGGGAACACCTGTGCCACAGCCCCGAACGGAGCGAGTTGAGCCACGCCCCCCGAGACATCATCCATCTGCGTTTTCTAAACCGGATAAAACCAGGGACCTGGGGCGCGCTCCTTGCGGAATCGGCGAGCTACATCTTTGATCTCTTCCTTTAAATATCTATGGGCAGGAAAAGGAAGATAAAATTTCCTACAGTTTCTACCCCTTTATCGGTGAGGGGACCTATGGACACACATGTTGTTCGGGGGAATTTGGAGGTACAAAATCCTGACCCGGAAGTATCTTTTTCCTCAGGATCAACTCGGAGTCTCAGCCATCACTCACCTTCTCCAAGTATAGAACCTAATGGTGAGAACAGTTTAAGTATGGCAAGTAATGTATTAAATGACTATTTCATTGCAAGTTGCTCAGACAGGAGGAAATGATATTCCTCCTTTGCCTGGAGCAACTTTAGAGGGGACTATAGGAAATGGAAAAGATAACACAGATTTAAAAGAAGTTACGTTATTAGATGTGTGGAAATCTGTTAATAATATGCAAAAATTGTTAACTCAAGTAATGAATCAGTTCCAATCTTCCAACACTGAAATTAAACAAACACTTCAAGATCATGTTTTGAGATTGGAAAATTTGGAAGGAAATTTTGCTACAGTTAATTCACAGATTGTAAATATACAATCTGCAAATGCATCCTTCATGAAAGATAGCTTGTTGACAACAAGGCAATTAGAAACTATGGAAAATTTGATACGATCTAAAAATCTTAGATTTTTAAATTTTCCTATGAGAAGATTACTATCACCTATGGAATTACTGAGGAAATATATGGGAGAAGTTTTACAGATTTCCTCCCATAGAGAAATTTTAATTTCCAAACTGTATTACATTCCAAGATCTCAGACCTCGTTAGGCCCAGAGGCTGGAATGGATACGATTCAGGAAAATAGTCCAAATCTGACATCATTTCTCGAAGCATCAGTGGACGATATCCCAACTAGGGCAACTCTATTAGTAACTTTTGGTATTGAAAGTGATAAGATTATGGTGTTACAAAAATACTTTAAAAATAAGGATTTCTCCTTTTGTGGGGGGAAAATCCAGGTATTTCCTGATGTGGCTAAAGCCACTCAATTGAGACGGAAACAATTCTTGTTTTCAAAAAATAGATTCACCTCTTTGGGAGCATCATATATACTCAGATTTCCTTGTAAGTGTTGTATTATGTTAGCTGGAAGTAAGTTTATTTTTTATGATCCCCTACATTTAGAGACTTTTCTTGTAGATAAAGAGTCATGTAAGAATAATTGGACTATATTGGAGATATATGGTGAAGACAGTATATATATTTTCTCTCATTAAATGCGCAATAGTACGCTAATTTTCTTTAAAGTATTTTCAACTATACTACTCCCCAATGTAATGTGGACTAACGAAGGATTGGTTTAATTATGTATGAATTGGTATACCTTATGTATAGGCAATTGGAAACCCTTTATTCTTATGTATTTTATTAATGAAGATTGATAAAAACTTAATAAACTATATATTAAAAAAAAAAAAAAAATTTCAACATAATCTAATCCTGTCAAGGGATCAAGTTATTCCCAGCTTTGTAAGAGACTCGTTTTGATACTGAAAAGGTTTCTTTGACAGAAGGTAAGAAACTATTTGTAATATCCTTAACTTTAAATACCACAAAGCTAGAGTGGACCGATGCGCAGAATAGGAAATAGCAAAAGAAATACATGTTGCTGCGTTAACATTCAAGTGGCTGCGTTCAAACAAAAGTTATTAGATAATTAAAAGAATAGAGAAAACATCTCATTAAAGCATAAAAAAATCATTTTAATCAGGGAAAATCCAAAAGTACAGTCCTTATGAAATAACTGCATTGAGTATCCTTGAAAACCAGCGGCCTAATAAAGCTGTCTACAGCTCTGTCCCCGGACACAGGACCGTGGCATCGGGAGGGACAGCAACAAATTCAAAGTACCCTGTAAACAAAACTTAGAGTGACAAAAAAAAGACAGTAAAACGCATAGTGCAAGAGGCATACAAAAGCACAGTACAATAATACATGCCCACTATAAAGAAGGCTGTATAAGAAAACAAAAACCAGTTCCATCAGAGGTAACAAAATCTCTGCAGCTAAACAAGTTTAATTACAGCCGTGTGATAACGATGATGTTACAAAGGACTTAACTGGGAAAGTTTAACCCCAATGTAAAACAAAGAGCCCAGAGTGTGGGAAGTGGAATACATAAAAGTAATAAGGAAGGAAAGGTCATAAACACGCCGGGAAAGGTCTGAATAATACGAAAACCAAGGAGACTCCATGCAGTTATTGCACAAGGACTGTGCTTTGGATTTTCCCTGATTAAAAAAGGACTTTTGATGCTCTCTCTAGGTTTTAATTAGCTAGTCATTTGTTTGCACACAACCACTTGAATGTTAACACAGCACACGTTTATTTTTTGGCATATCCTTAGCTTTAACCCGGACACGAGATTGCAGCGTGTCAAAAGCCAGATTAGTCAGGCAGCTTTTGACGATTTGGCCTGTTCAGATACTTGCGTCAAGCACAGCCTGGCATTTGATGAGTCCCTCCCTTTTTATTTCTGGGTTTTAGGCTACAAGCTTTTTTTTTTTTTTAATGATTCTGTGCGACTTGGAGGTAGCACCATCTGCACTTGTTCTATTTGTGTTTGAGGTCAGGCTGCTGGTGGATTATGCACTGCTGTAGTAGTCACCAAATCATGCACACAACAGCAGCAGTTATACTTTAAAACCTCAGTGAAAAGAACAGCCTTCCTCAGAGCAAATGCCCCACAAGCCAGTATTCTCTCATCTGTTACTGAAAATAAAACAGAGAAGGGAGACCAGATAAACACATCCAAAAGTTTCTGTACAGCTCAGCAGCAAGGGTGAGATTTCAACGCAGCTAAGCATCCCAAAGGCTCTATATATGCATGGGTTATGAAAATGCTGAGGTGTTTATATGTTCGTCTCAATGAAATAAAAAAAAACAAAACCAAGTGCTTTAACATTGCAAAAATCCACTTTGACCTCTATTTACGCACTTAGTTGAATTTCCTTATGGCTAACTACATAGGTTGGAAAGGGAGCTGAGGCACCTGGTGGTCAGAATATCCAACAGCTCTCTTCCAGGGCAAGAGTCCAATCCCCCACCCCCAGACCGTGGCAGCAGCAGTAGATCAATACCAACACCCCAGCCAGATATTGCCACTGCATGTTGCTTAGATTTTACACATCCTCTAAGTTCTGAAGCACTAGGCTGTGAAACTTTTTATGCTCACTGCAAAACCAGTGCTATTATCATAGGCTCTCTCCCCCTAACACTGCACCTCAGCAGGACCGCACCAAGCGCGGCAAACTGCATCATGCACTATTCTGCCCCCCTCGGTAAGCACAGGATTTCAGACAGAGGAAAGCACAGCCTACACAAACATGAATTCTCTGGCCTATGCGTGTTGTCGGTCTCCCACAGGAGACAATCCCTAGCTTGAATCCTTACCCTTCCATGGAACCAGTCTTCACACACCACGCATTGAATCATCTCATCGGGGGTCTGTAAAAACGACAGATTAATATTAACACCCTGCACAGCACAGAACCTCAAACACAATACCAGATCATATAAGTGCCCCCCCCTCCCTGAACCCTGCACTCACCCACAAGTAGCTTTGGGCTGGGAAATTATTTTTCATATTGTTTAATATTTTGTTTCCACTTTTAATTCATTTGCACACAGTATGCAAGTGTACCCTTCACTACTGTATCTATTATTTTACTCAATGTTCAGGAAAGTAATTTTGGAATGTTTTTTGTACACCAATCACCAACTGTGCTTCTGTATCGCTGTCAGGAGATGAGCACAGCTTATTTTATGATCTGATGCTTCAGAAAAGGAAACACACATGGTTTAGCAAAGCAAGCCTCGCCTCTCCAGTACACTGCCTGCTCTAAGCACATTCAGCCCAGCTTCCACAAACACTGGCTGCACCCTTGCTGATAAATATAAGCCAAAGAACAGACTACCTATCAATTTCTCTCATAAGAATTACAGGAACAATATTTATGATTAGATATACCAGGTGTACACAGTACTGTTCTGACACATATAGAAGAGCCCCTGCTCCTTAGAACTTAGTCTAATCAAGACAGGCAAGAAACCCAACAAAAAACACCTAGATCAATTATCTAAGCTGCATCCAGTACTGACTTGGTGCCATCGCTCAAACATACATTCAGCCTTCAGCTACAATACAATGACCTGCAGCTGGGATTTACTTCTCTGCATTCCTTAGGGGGTCCTGCTTCAGTCACCCTTTGCTTACCTCGTCCTCCGGATCAGGATACGGTCTCTTGCACGTGCAGTACAAGCCAAAGAAATTATCATTATACTTATTGACGGCATTCACCTTCTCCTTTTCCTGGAAAACAGAACCATGCACATTTGTAAGCCGCTAAGGAACCAACTCAAGCTCTTCCTGTACCACCTTTACAGTGTAAAGGTAAGATGGCATGGCAGCAATAAGTAGGTTAAGTGATTAGCTCAAAATCACACAGCGATGGGCTCGTTAGTGAAGATAGACTGGATTAAATAATAAAAAGACTAACTCAGCAAAAATGGAGCACAAGTGAAAAACAGGCATTTCTGTGAGAAACACGAGTAGCACAAGGCCAAGAAGCCAGTGAACAGAAAAAGTCTCTCTCAGATAAGACACTTGGCAACCTTTAACATTAGCCATAGTTTTAGAGAAGATTCAGTATTTTTCCATCTCTTATATGGAAGTCCCGGAAAAGAAAAAAAAAATAGTAAAGCACTTTGCTATCAATGATTGTATATAAGAAAGCTGTATGCCATGTATAATTTGAGTAGACTCTGGGGCAAGTCATTATTGGAACTGTCTCAATCTACTCCCGAGAACTGACTGTATTTCTCGCATTCTTAGCTGCCTCTTATTTCCTACTTTTACTTAATAAAGGTAATTGCTTAGCTACAAGACTGAGACATTTCTTTTTCCAGTCATACAGCCCGAGAGGAATAGCCCTCGGGATGTAATCACAGGGAGGAAAGGTCCCCTGGAGGTAAGTCTACCTGGGGATACAGTCCAAGTCTAACTAGTACCCAGGTGAACATTAGCTATCACTATCACAGCTCTGAGCTCTAACTACTCTTAAAACATGGCTAGCACTTACATTTTTCTTTGAAACTAGGATTTTATTTTGGACAAGAGGAATTATTTAAATTTGCAACAATTTAGATGCTTGCAGCACTTGGAAAGATGATTCTTCTAATCTGCTTCCTGGGACACACTCATACCCCTCTGTCACTGGCAGAGTTATTCCCAACCTCCTCCTGTCTCAGACACCCTAAAAAAGCTGTGCCAATATCACAGGACCCCACTCTCTCCAAATCCCAGGCTATAGCAGTATCATGCTGCAAATATCATATTATAAAAACTTCAGCTCATGATACCGAGGAGACACTATGGTCAAAGTGGATAGTTTGATTTTAAGTTTAGAAAACAGAGCCCAACCACAGCCTGGCTTTTGTTTCCTTTTCCCCTTTGTCTTGTGTGACCTAGCTGCACGTCTCCTGGATTGGGTTGACAACCACTGCCTAATGCCAGTCACAGGTAAAGTCTGCAACTAGCACAAATTGTGCCCTGCACAGCCACAGCATCTCTGGCTGTACCCAATCTCTTTACTTACTGGAAAGAACTTGCATTCCACATTTTTAAACTTGCTATTTCCACAGTCACAGCGAAAGTTCCTAGGAAAGAGAAGAAAATGCAGTTTAGTTTAAAATCTAATATACACATATATAGTTTTACCAGTTCCTTGGCAAACACTGCTAAGAATCCTTTTACCTTTTTGTGTACAGCTCAAAGAGTTCATGCCCTTCGTGGCACTTGTAACTGCAGGCCAAGCAGATCCCCGCTGGTTCTTCTCCCTTGGGCGTGCAGGTATTACAAGCGTACAGCGCTTGTCTCTTTACGTAACCCTATGAAGACAGGCCATGATAGGAAGCCAGGGTTAAAAACCACTGAAACAGCGGACAGACTCAGAAATGGGGTCATTTAACACTACCATTTAACACTACCCGACACGCAGCAGGAATGGATGGTACCAGTCCACCAGAGATTAAAAGGAAACTATATAACAGGACTCTGTAAGACTCTTCTATCCTAATACATATTCTTTTCAGAAGTCTGAGGCGGGAAAAATACACAGTGAGGTTATTCAAAGAAAAGTGATCAAGTAACGGAGTTACTGTGTTAGTCCAGGTAACTGCACAGAAATAAAGGTTAATGGAAAAAATAAGAACGTTTTATTGTACTAAATACATTTCTTGACTAGCTTTCAGGATAGAGTATTCTGTGCATTCACCTGGACTAACACAGTAACCACACTACTTGATTACTTTTGTCAGATTTCAGGCCATTTTCATAGATCAATTGCCAGTGGATCTACGAAACGTGCTGAAATCTCACAGAGTACTAGGGTGAATAGGACTGGGTGTATTTAAATCCAGAAGACATACTTCTCTATAGGAGGGTTGTTGGGGGTATATACTATTATTGTTAATGTGCATTGTAAGTAGAAATATGCCAATAAAATGTCTAACCTTAAAAATTACTTGAACATTTCAAAATTGATTATAATCTCGCTTCAATTAATCTCTATAAGGTTGCTCTGTATTAGGGTCTTGAAAAGGACCCCAAGCAGTGTCTGAGCAGACCACCAAAATTGTAATGTCTTTTCTTGCCGCTACTCACAAAAGGAGCCATTACTGCATCAGGTTCAGCAGCACAGACAGACAACCCTGCGGATTAGAAACCTTAGCAGGCACACTGCTCCCCAGGGAATGCTTGAAGCTATTGTTTACAAACCCAGGGGTCCATGCAACAAAGCGTACTCAGCCTAGCGCACAGCTTAATGCGTATTTTTGACAGGTGAGGCTAACATCCGATGCAATAAGGGGATTAAGCAGGTCCAAACTCATGCGCAGCTAATAGCACTCATCACAGGTAAATGCCATGTAGATGAGGCTATTAGCTGTTACCCTCCAGAGCTGGTGTTAAATCAGTCTGCGAGTGCAGGGCTCAACTAAAAACCAAAACAATACTGCTTTCTGTGGTTTCTGTTTAAATAAAGCCTTTCTTATTTTGCGGATTTGGCATGTTGAGGCGATAAACTGTCAAGAATTTGTTCATGTTACTATTTTTCCCTAAATCATGAAACAGTTTAATTTTTCTGCTGGCCATTCCCTCATGTAAAGTATGTAACAAGTCCTCTCTCAAGTGAGGTTGGATCAGCCAGCTTATGAAGTTCTGAAATGGCAGGATAAACTGGACACTTGTGTTGAGTGCCTGATTTCCTAACCTACGTACAGCCATGTGTCTCCTGGGCACCCGATGCTTTGGAGCACCAAGGATGCATAATTTCCCCTCTACTGAAAATTCAGATCTCCAGCAAATTTGCATGAAAATCTCCAACAATCTGGACATGCAGAGTAAACACCAAGAGGACCAGACCTCATAAGAACATAAGAAGTTGCCATACTGGGTCAGACAGAGGGTCCATCAAGCCCAGCATCCTATTTCCAACAGAGGCCAATCCAGGTTACAATTGGCAGGATCCCAAACACTAAGTAAATCCCATGTTACTAATGCCAGTGATAAGCAGTGGCTATTTCCTTAAGTTAACCTAACAGTTTATGGACTTCTCCTCCAGAAACTTGTCCAAACCTTTTTTTAACCCAGCTAACTGCTTGGCAACGAATTCCAGAGCTTCGAGTGTTTACTCTTTCCTATCAGGATATATAATAGTATTACAATGGCAGATAATTCTGGTTCCTTTATGATTTTAAAGGTTGGTGGATGGAGGCCAGCTTTTAAAAGCGATACAAAATGTCATTATGAAATGTGAAAGGGAATGACAGCGTTTATAAAGTCACACAGATACATTGTTTTGCTTTATCATGAAATCAGTATAAATACAAGTCTGCGCATGTAAAGGAAGGCGAGCTGAGAGCTCCCCTAAAACGAAAGCTGGTTGCTCTCAGTCCTGCTTCCCCTCATCCATCCCTCCCGATTAAAGCAGCAATATTAGCAAAATGTTTACATCAATTCAGCTAGCAACTCAACCATCACGATCCCCTTTTCCTAAGGGAGTCTGCCTCTCATGCCCACGGGGATGCTCAAGTTTCACGTTTCTCAGAAGTGGTGCTGTTTAACAATGTTTCAGGTGAATCAAAACGCTTGGAGGAGGGGGCTCGAGAAGAGACAGCTTAAACCAGGTGTGGGCTACAATAGAGAGCGCGCGTCTTTTATCCCCCCAAAAAAGTGCAAAATCATAAATTAAACGGGCTCCTAGCACAAAATAGTCAAGTACTAGTTTTAACGGTCCATGTGATGCTGCATCCATCATTGTCGGGTAGAGGCGCAAGGGGAAGCCTTCGTTCGCCGGCCTGGGCCCCTTACCTCCGGGTAGGAGCATTTCTCGGCATCGCTCCCGCCCAGCACCGCGCAGGCTTCGTTCTCCAGCTCCTCGTCCTCCTCCAGCACGTCCACCAGGGAGAGGACCGGGTCCTCGGCGCCCTCGCTGGCCGCCATGGGGAAGCCGAGACGAACAGAGCGGCGGGAAAACACGAGCCCCACCCCCCCCAGGGGAAGGGGCACAGCCGCCGGGGCTCGCGGGCAGGATCCGCTAGCGCTGGCCCCACCTACGCCGCGTTCCTGTTTACGGCGACACGTGCCGGCACTTCCGGGCGAAGGCGCGCGTGGCTCGCGGCTGCGCACTAAACAGGCCCAGGCTTGCACGTTTTTTTTTGTTTGTTTGTTTAAGTTTTTATTTGTATTTGAAGCTTTAATGACGCCGGTGTTGGGCGGACAAAGGGTGACCGGGGAGCTGAGAGAGGTCTCGGGAGTGCCACTGCCCCGGAGGCCCCGACCGCCTGTGCGGTTAAAAATAATACACAACAACAATATGAATTGATGATGGGGTCCCGTCGCTTTCTCTTTTAATTTAAAGTGGAAATAGAAAACCGCCAAAGAACTTTAAAACGGAAGGCAAATAGCGGAGAGGGGGCGAAAGCTAGAGGTGAGCTTTCCGGCAGCGGGGGTGAAAGGGCGGAGGGGAAACGGAAGTTGCGTCTGCAGGAGTCCCGCCCCCCCCTCCCTCCCTCAATGGAGCTGGAAGCGGAGCTTACCGGCCGCGACGGGACTCGGACGAGGTTCCGGCGCCAGTGCGGCAGCTGCAGCCTCCGAGATCTCGTCGCGGGCCTGGCGCAGCTGAAGGAGGAGGTTTCCGCGGCCATCAGCGAGCTGGTGGCGCAGGAGAAAAGCGACAAAAGCTCGGGCGCTGGGGACAAGGAGTCTGCAGGTGAGGGCGCAGCCGGCTCTGTGGGAGGAGGGGCGCAGTGGGGGGGGCGCCCCCCGGGTCTGGTGCCCTGCCCTGCCCCCACAGCCTTGCATCTGGTGATTAAAAGGATTTCGGGGGCCTGGGTCTTCTTTCTGCATTTCCTGGCGGCAGGGCCGGATTTAGGGCAAAAGGCGGCCTGGAAAAAAATTGTTGTCGGCGCCTCCCCGCTCCCCCAACTTAAAAGCACAAAACTGTCATATGGGACTTCATAATTGTAGTACATTGCAGATCGCTCTCTCGCACACAGGTTCTCGTATATGTACGGAGGGAGAGAGAGACGTACGCGCTCCCTAGTTCACACACACACTCACACACACACACACACTCGCTCTCTCTCTCGTCCCCAGTTACCAGCATCCTTGTTCTCCAGGGTCCTCTCCCCTCCCAGTCTCCAGCAATCTTGTTCTGTTCATCAAACAGGGCCGAGTGTTCTTCTGCTGCAAGTTTCGCTAACTCTATTAAAAATTGTGACTCTTGGTCTCCATAAGTAAACCTTTGAATAAATGCAATACTGCACCCTAACCACGTCGAGGCAGAGGTGATTTACTGGCGTTAGGAAGACGGACACTGGTAAACTGAGCGTCCGTTTTCCTACCCGGACCCCCGTCAAGACTTTTTATTTTTTTCCCCATCATGTTGCTGCTTTCTATGGTTACTCCTGTTTATCGTGACGATAAGTCGGAGGAATCGCTGAAAAGCAGTATTTTTGTTTGCTGTTTTGTTGAGGCTTGGAGCATGTCAAGACTTAATGCCAGCTCTGGAGCTGGTGTTAATTTTTGCGTATTAAAGTGCATGGTGATTTTTTTTTTTTGTATCCAGGTATTAAAAGTCTCATCTGCATGGCATTTACATGTGATGAGCGCTATTAGCTACGCATTGGCAGGCCAATACAGTACAGTGTGCTCTGTTAACCCGCGTTTGGACGTGCTAGCTTTACCCCTTATTCAGTAAGGGGCAATAGCACGTCGAAAATGTGCATCCAAACCCCCCCACACCCTCCAACTTAATATCATGGTGATATTAAGTCGGAGGTTTCAAAAGTTAAAAGTTAATTAAAAATAAAAAAAAATTTTTAAATCGGCTTGTGGGTTGAAAACTGGACGCTCAATTTTGCCGGCATCTGGTTTCCGAACCCGTGGCTGTCAGCGGGTTTGAGAACCGATGCCGGCAAAATTGAGCATCGGCTGTCAAACTCGCTGACAGCCGCCGCTCCTGTCAAAAAAGAGGCGCTAGGGACGCGCTAGTGTCCCTAGCGCCTCTTTTTACCGCGGGCCCTAATTTAAATAATTTGTTTTAGTGAATCGCACACTCTCCCGCGAACTTTACTGTATCGGCCTGTGGGTTTGGACGTGCCAATTCTATCATTGCATCCAGAGTTATTCTAGCAGGTCAAGCTGTGTGCTAGGCTGAGTGCATCAGCCTGTGGGGGAGGAGGGTGGGAGGCCTTCTGTCACACCTCCTTGTTTGCTGGCTCCACTAGTGTATTCAAAACACTTCCTCTATGCTGATCCATTCATCATGTGATTAGCATATAGGACCAGCCAATCCTGCAAATTTTGAATACACTCATAAGCCACAAACAAGGAGAAGTGGTGTTATGGCTACTACTTCTGCAGCATATCTGATGTGGGGCTGAGCTGCAACATGCACATCTCTGTCAGCCTCTCTCCAGGCAGTGGCAGAATGGGCTTTGTTGGGACCCCACCGGGAGCCTCTCTTCTGCCACTTGTTGGGTGTTGCTGGTAGTGCTCAGTGTGCCCCTCAGCTCATGGCCCCCCTGGTGATTGGCCACCTCCCCCCCCCCCCCCCCCCCCCCAAAAAAAAACAGTTCTGCTTGAGGTGGTTTAGGACAGTGCAAAGTCAGATATTGGTTGTTACTTTGGGGGATCATCAAGTTTTAATATAATTGGGTAAACTCCTATAAATCAATACAGAAATAAAACTATTAATATGAAGCTGGTTAAAGGAGATTAGACAGAATGTGATCCTAATTTGGTTCTGGGCAGCTACATTTCTCTGTTTTTTCAGGCCAGTAGCAGAGGAGCTGTGTGCTCTATGCCTCCTCCTATGCATTCTCTTATAAATTATTGCTTTCCTATACACCCACTACTCCTGGGGGAATTCTGCGCAAACAAATTAAAAATTCTGCAACAAAAAATTGAAAATTCTGTGCACACATTTTCTACATTCTGCACATTTATTTTTCAAAATAACTATTTTTTTGCAAATTATTCTGCATTTCAGTTCAATGAGTATCCCTGGCGACTTGGCTCATCTGCCAGCAGTGTCAATTGCTGCTGCTGGCAGATGAGCCAAGCTGGCAGGGACTGCTGCAGTTGTTGCTAACCCCTCCACCTGAGTATCCATGCTCACTGTCTCTCTTACATATCAGACATATATGCTTTCTCTCACACACATGTGTGTGACACATCTGTCACACACATGTTCTGTCTCCCCACATACAACTCACACACACACCACAGAGGTAGACACCTACCCACTGGCTCACTACAAACACAAGGGCTCAACATACACTCTCAGAGCCTCTTCTTTAGCCCCTCTGTTCCCCTCCCTTCTCTCTCTCCCTCTTCTCCTCCTTGCTTGCTTACCTCAAGCCACTGGTGCCGTGCTGCGATGCCCCCACTCTCTGTGCGCCACCTGACTTCCCCTCCCTCCTCTCTTCCCCCTTCTCTCTTTCTACCTTCCCCTCCTTTCCCCTCCTTCTCTCTCCTTCTCTCCTCCTTTCCCCCTTCTCTCTCTTTCCCCCTTCTCTCTCTTTCCCCCTTCTCTCTCTTTCCCCCTCTTCTTTCTCTTCCCCCTTCTCTTTCTTCCCCCTCCCTTTCTTTCCCCTCCCTTCTCTCTCTCCCTCTTTTCCTCCTTGCTGCTTGCTCCTCGAGCCGCTGGTGCCGTGCTGCGATACGACGCTCCCACTCTCCGTGCGCCACCTGACATCGCTGTCCCGGATTGGCCGCTGTACGTGCGCGGCATGCTTTCGTTTTTTTTTATCCTTTTCCGGCGCGGGTGGAAATAGCGAGGGCAGTGGGGGAGGAAATTTGTGCAAAGGAGGAATTTTGCGCAAATTCTGCATTCCGCAGTAGCACAGAATTCCCCCAGGAGTAACCCACAGTCCCAAACCTTCATCTTCTGGGGAATCAGAGGCATTTTGATCCTTGGCTACACACAATTCTTACTGACTGAGATCTCTTATCATGATACAGCCTTTCATTTAATATATTTTCAGTTGGTTTCTAAAGCCCCACTTTGTCATTGTTTCCTAACATTATTTGGTAAACTAAATATTTTTTCTAGATTTTATTGTGAAATTGATGCATGTATTTCACATTTTAAAAAGTCGCTAGTTGTATTTACCAGTGCATGTCAAACTTAAATCAGTAACCTGTAAGGAAGAAAAAAGTTAGTATCATCTTGACTTTTAGTAACTCTGGATTTCTGAGCAACTGAACAATTTTTATATGAAGTGTCTTTGTACAAAAGGTTAATTTCCTGTAGTGATGCTATAAAATGATTTTTGTGTAAATTACTGTTGAGCTATTCAATTAAAATAGGTTGTAAGATACTTTTTTCATTGAGCGCGTGTATAAATGTTTGTGCATGATAGCAAAGAATTTGCAAGTAGTAATGATGCCCACCTTTCTTGACCTATTCCATATTGCATTGAAAAAGATGAAGAAGAAGAGGAGGAGGATGAAGAGGAAAAAGAAACCACCACCACTAAAACATGTGCAAATGGCCCTCCAGCAAAACGAACAAAATCTCACCCCTCTTGACTCTGACCCAGCAAACGGTTTGAAAGGATGCTTACAAGACCAAGACTGCTGAATGGCATCTGTGTAGAACAGCTTGGACAAGATCAAGTGCAGTGGTTGTACATTTTGTATATCAGGAAGAGATTTGTATTTTTTTTTTATTTTGAACTTACAGATCTTTATTGGATTGTGACAAATTTCCATAAATGGGTTTGTTTTACTACATTTTTCTTTTTTTAAATGTTACTAGGAAAGCTTCAGCCATGTGCTTTATGTCCTTTATTAAAAAAAAAAAAGCAGTGTGAATATTTCACAATACCATGTTTCTTCCTTTCCCTTCCTATTCCCTAATAGAAACAGAAAGAAGGGATGGTGAGGGCACTTGAGCGATGGGCCTTTGAGTATGCTTATTTCTGTGACAGAGATGGGATGAATAGTTCTGCAGTTTATTAAAGGAGGGGGATAGAGAGACGTGATGATCTTAAGTCCAATTTCTCTGCAGGAAAGGGGAGATAAGGTAGAGACATTCAAAGGTTTCCATGCACCAGGAGGACAGCCTTTTTCAATGGAAAGGAAAGGTAAAAGGGGGTGACTCAGGAAAGCATGAGACAGAGGATCTCTAAGGAAGTGATAAGAATTTTATAATGCTAAATTAATTGGGACGGATGGACAGACTGGATGGACCATGCTGTCTTTTTCTGCCATTGTGTTTCTCTGAAATTAAGCTAAGAATTTAAATCCCACAGTGTAGGTATGGCATATGTATAGCTTACATGAACTTAGTTCTGATTTTGGGTATTTATTTATTTTATTTAAGTGTTTATATACCGCTTTTACCAATATAATTTAATCAAAACTGTTTACAATAAAAACATACATCATAAGAACAACATATTCTAAAACTGACCTTACCAAAAACTAATATAATCAAATAAAAATATCTAAGGATAAATAAATACATTAATAAGATGACCATCATACTTTAAGTAAATTAAATTAAAAAATTAGTCAAGTGCCAGAAAACCGCTAAAAGTGCTTACACTCTGGGTGGGTGATGGCGGGAAGGGGGAAGAGAAACACGATTAAAGGAGTAAGATAAATTAGGTGAGTTCTGTTGATGGGATCTTGAATGCAATTTGAAATAAATGAGTTTAAGGTTTCTTGTATTGTAGAGGGCTAGATATTTAATGAAGAAAGTTGGATAAGGAGTTCCAGAGCGATGGACCAGCAACTGAGAATGCTCTTTTTCTAGTAATATCCAGTCTAGCGAGACGAATTGATGGAATATGCAAAAGATTTTTTGATAGAGATCTTAAATGTCTTGTTGGTTTGTAAATGCGTAAGATGGAACTTTTGAAAATAGGGGGGGATGCTGAACCCTCCTAAAAAAAAAATTAATGCCCCCCCCCCCTACAAAAACAAGGGGGCCATCAATCTCATTGACCTGCCTGTATTTAAGTGGCCAGAGCGAAGGTAACATGGACGTTGGGAAGATTCACGTGCCCAAAACAAAAGCCAGGAACACACAAAGTCCCACCAGTTATTCTTCTCCCAAATTCCAGCTCAGCTCCACCAGTCTTCCTCTGCCACAGCCCATCCACACCACAGTACCTATCCTCCTCCCCCCTTTTTTCTCTAATATCTTCTTCCTCTTCCCATCTTAGCTGCGTTCCCTCCCTTTCCTGTTTACTCTCTCTGCACCTTTTAATTCTCCCCCTCCTGCATGGGCACATTTTAACCTGTACGGGCAAGTGGTTTAACTCAGCTCTACCTGTTTCATTGCCTGCATCCTCTTCCCCCCACTCTGCTCCCCATTTCTTCTTGACCTGTCGTCCTCTGTTCCAGCTCCCTGCCAGGTAGACTAAAGCAAGCTATTCCAAATCCAGGGACCCAGTAATTGGAAATAGGTCTTCTGCATGGGAGCTGCCAGGCACTTGCCAGCCCAAGTGGTTATGATCTGACAGAGCATGGCAGGTACGTTCTTATATTCTCTTCCGCAGGCTTGTTTCACACACCCCTTCCGCATCAGCCTCTGGGCAATGACAGGAGGGCGGGGCACTGGCCAATAGAGGACAGCACCAGAACCTGTACTATTAACCATTCTGTGCCCTGTCACTTCACTTAGCTATTAGCACTCATATTTTTGTTCTTTTTTTTTCTCCTTTTAGCCACTTTATAACATTTTTGTAAGATGTATACAAATTTTGTCATGTGGGAGTTTCCTGAATCTAAGTCACAAAAGCTGTTGTGGGAGGGTGGCACCCTGGATGGCTGTCCTGATTTTCTGTTCCCCCACCACCACCACCCCCAGGATGGCCCTGGTACTAGTTTCACCCCTCCCCTTCACTGCTTCCACCCACCCACCTCTCCTTAGCATGTCAGCCTGCATCTCATGGGCCTGCTCATCTCTCTTCTCAATTTGATTCCCCTACAGGCTTAGATCTCTTCCTCCCTGTGTTCCCTGAGCCCAGGCCCATTGGGTTTTTCTTCTGGAACCACTCCTTCCCAGCTCCTGCAGCACTTTTCCCTTGCCGGCAGAGTCCACATACGTCACTCCGCCATTCACAGATGCATGTGGTGCTCCCTGCCCTCAGCTCAGAAACCCCAGAGATAACTGCCATCTCCTGAGAGATAGAACAGTGGAAATTTTTTTTTTTTTTTAATTTTTGTGAAGAAAGGGAATGGTTCTCCCCCCACTGATTCAAGACCTGACCACAGTGAACACAATGGAGAGGGGGAGGAGGGGGATTGAAGGGGAGAACTTTAAAGAAAATGGAGATCCAACAGAGCCACACACACAAAATGTGAAGAGATAGATGTTTATTATTGCAGCAGTAGATAATACTGATTATAACTGACTACATGGCATATAAAGAAAAATTTCATGAAACATATTTCTGCATTATACTGATATATTTCAGGCAGTCATATCGGTAATTTCTTGTTTCTTGTATATTGTTTTGGCAACCTGTGATGATCTCTAATAAAAATTTACAAATTGAAAAAAAAGACCTGACCGCAGCCCCTCTCGCTGTGAGAGAGATTTTCTGCCCATGGTATCACATGCCATCACAACCTCCCCCTTTCCAGTAACATTCCAGTAAAATACCTGCCTCTCATTTTTTTTATAACTTCTATTTTCCTAGTGTGTAGCAGGACCAATGGGTATAGTGTGCTCCTGATAGCAGTTGGAGACGGAGTCAGATTTCAATCTGACGTCAGCACTACATATACCCCTGCACGAGGCTCTGCTCTCCAGTTTTTTCCGTCTCCATAGCAGTTTGGGACTTCACACACGCACAGCGTTAGAAAACCAAACTCCAAATTTAAAGAAGAAACAAAGAAAACCTTACCTCCAAAACGAGTCCTGTTCTCCTGCGGTGATACCTAAGGGTCCCTCCCCCAGTCGAGATTTCCTGAGGTGATTTCCGAGAACCCTCAGAGGCAGCCTCGGTCCTGGCATGGACTTAGCCCCCGGGAAAGGGAGCGGCCGAGAGGCAGCGGGTGCAGAACCGAGCGCGGTGGTGAAGGAAATTCCCTCTCCCCCCGTAGCCGGAGACCGCCCAGCAGAGGACCAGGAAGCGCTGAGACAAGGTAAGGTAGAAAATTTTCTCTAAGTCTCTTAGGCTCGGACAGCTGCACAGATCATCCCTCTGGTGTCTGTACATTTGGGTTGAGCAGCCCCGTCCGGGCTAGACCCCGATCCGGCAAGAGGGTCCTCCCACGTGGAGACCCCCTGGGGGCCGCCATCTTACTGCGTGGTCGCTGGCACCTCCCCCCCCCCCGGTCGCCGCATCGTCCACACAACTGAGCCGTGCATACATCGGGGCCGGGCGCACAGCAGCACACCCAGGGGTGCCAAGCGCACAACTAGGCCCACGCGCACAGCCATGCGTGCATCTTCCGTTCCTACGCGCACAATGTAGGCATACCCGGAACACATAACCAGGCCTCCAGGCACGCGCACCTGTTCAGGATACACGCGCAAATCATGGCACCGTTGTCTAAGCTAAAGGTCCAGTCCTCTGCCCGGCATGCCACCTGAGAGCGGCGCAGCCCGAGGTGACCTCCGCCCTGTGCCTGCTATGCGAAGCTCAGGGGGGAGCCAAGACAAGGTCCCCCTCAGTCTGTAGAGGACTCCGGATCCACCAGCGAGACTACCCCGGACCTCTCTATTCCCGACTCAGCCCCTCCTCAGTGGGAGCCCTTGGGGAGCGCCATCGGACCCAATGCTGTCCCAGGCAACTTCACATGGGCGGGATCCTTCGCTGAGCTGCAATCTGACATCCATGCACAGACAGGGCCACCAGCGGCACAACCGCAACCCCCACCATGGTCCAGAACTCCCAGGCCCCTCCCGGCCTCCACCAGATGAGCTGCCCCTGGACAAATACCTCCCCTTAGGGGACACCGATGATTCGGAGGAGGAACCAGAACCCCTGGAAGAGGGGGAACTCCCTCCAGGAACGGAACCATATCGCACCATGACGCGCTTCTTCCCAAAAGACAAATTATCAGATCTCGTAGCCACGAGTCTGAAGGCATTGGCCATCCCAGACACATGCAACACAGCAGAGTCCAAGGCAAGCCTCTTCCTGGCTGGGCTCCGCCAGATCTCACGCCATTTCCCTATGCTACAGGCCGTACGCAACCTCACGGGAGGGGCCTGGGAAGTTCTGGACCACTGGGGAGGTATTTGTCCAGGGGCGGCTCATCTGGTGGAGGCCGGAAGGGGCCTGGGAGTTCTGGACCACTGGCTGGTTTGTGGTTGTGCCACTGGTGGCTCTGTCTGTGCATGGATGTAGGATTGTAGCTCAGCGAAGAATCCTGCCCAGGTGAAGTTGCCTGGGACCGCAGGCCAAGGAGGACACAGCATTCGCAAGGGCAGTACTAAATGGGCCACGGGCAGCCTCCCACCCAGTTCGGGAGTAGCTTTTGTACATCCCAGTGGTCCTGAGTCCATCTGCTACACGCTAGGAAATGTAGAAATTACTTACCTGATAATTTCATTTTTTTAGTGTAGACAGATGGACTCAGCACCCCGCCCATGGCTGTCTCGCAATCAAGAATCCTCGGGGGAACCTCCCCCACAAGAGCAACACAAGCACGGGTAAGCCCACTCTTATCTCTAGTTCAGACACCCATACTACCAGGTGCCAGCACTTCTCGGTTGAGTGTCCTGGCGGTCTCCAGCTAGAAACCACGTCAACCAATTCAAGTTAATCAAGTTATCCAAGTTAATAAAAAAAAAATTATCCAAACACATAGATCCATAATTGCTTTTCAAGGAGAAAACTGGAGAACAAAGCTTCGTGCACGGGTATATGTAGTGCTGACGTCAGATTGAAATCTGATCCGTCTCCAACTGCTATCAGGAGTACACTATACCCATTGGTCCTGAGTCCATCTGTCTACACTAAGGAAAATGAAATTATCAGGTAAGTAATTTCTACAATTTTTCTATCCTCAGGCTCTCTCCACAGCTCTTATCTATTCTTGCTAGTCCCACTCTTTCCTGCCACTTCCATTCCTTTCCTCACCCCTTCATGATCTGCTCATGACCCTTCTCTTGGTTTACTTCTCTGAGCAGCCCCCCTCCTTTCCAAGTCCACCTCTCCCTCTCCCTCCTTCTTAAGTTCCTTCACCTAATCCCTCACCCCAGTTTCTCTGTTCACAGCCCATGTCATCTCTCCATTTATATCCCCTTCTCTTAGCTTCTCTCCCTTTCTGCCAGCTAATGCCTCTTCTCCCAGACTTTGTGCCTACTCCTCTCTCTTGGCCCCATGATCATCCCCTCACAGTTTCTGTCCCTTCCAGTCAGTATTCTGTTTTTTACATTCCTCTCCCACTCACTATCACCTTTTACAACCAATCTTCCCATCTACCTGGCAGTAGTTCTCGCAGCCCCTCTCCAACCCTCAGTTTCTCTGTCCCTCAGTGCCTTTCCTAGTATCTCTACTATTGTCCTTCCCATCTCACTTTAACTCAGGGCAGACCGAAGACAGGAAGCTTGTCTGTCCTGCACTGCTGCTGCTCTCTGGTCTCCTGGCAGCCCATTGGTCAGACATTCTACAGCCAGCCAATAGGCTGTCGGGGGTAAGGGAGCAGGAGCGGAGGAGGCCCATGGGCTTTCTTCCTGCCCTTCCCCTGTGGCATGAAGCTCTCTGCTCCTACTTCATGAGAGTGCAGGAGACCATATTGGGGATGCTAAAGCCCCTTCAGAGCTGGTGCCTGTTTTTAGTGCTGTTGGGGAGAAGAGGGTTGGTTGTGTTAAGTATTTGTTCTTACATGTATACTTGGAGGCCTGCTAGAGAGAATAGCGTTGCGGTGAGCTTTGGGTGGGAGGGTAGGTTGCCATTTCAAAATCTTGAGATAACTATCTACAAAACTCAGTGTGGGCTGGGTTTCTGCAATGACCGGTAACCTCACAAAAGCAGTGAGGCCTGGCAGGTGCTGATAAATAGACTTACTTCAGCTTGGAATAACAGTAAGGCAAAACTTGGTTTCTCTACAACTCTAGTTCCTATTGCTTCATTTCCCTCAGCGTGGTGATCTGCTTCTCCAGATCCAGCCTGATGATAAAAGAAGGAACTGTCCTGTACCAGATAAAGTTTTCTATATTAGTGGCGTAGCCCAGTAGTTAGAACAGTAGTCTGCAAGCCAGGGTTCAGATGTTGCTGACACTGGAACCACTTCACCCTCCATTGCCTCACATACAAATTTAGGGATTATTTACTAAAGGTCTTCTCCCGTTTGGTGTCTGTGGGGAAAGAAAATGCTAAGTAAATAGGGTCCTTAGATCGTAAGCCCTCTGGGAGCAGGGGCATACCTGCAGTACCCAAGTGTCACAAAAGGCAGAATAGAAATAAAAAAAAAAAAAAAAGGCCACCTGACATCTATGCGCCGGGACCTTCCTCTTCACCGGAACGGTGCAAGCTCCATTCGCGGCATGCCAGGGTCTCCTCTGCCATTTTCTGCGCAGAATTTGGCAATTCTGCACAGGAGGGGAATTCTGCGCTCCGCAGTAGCGCAGAATTCCCCCCAGGACTAACACATCGAAGAACACCCGATTCATTAAAATCAATAAGGATTAAATAAAAAATCTCTCACTCTCCATACCTGGGAGCGTTTGACTTCCGGTGTGTTAATGTTCTATAAAGCCCCGGGTGAAAAGCACCAGGTTCATCTTGAAAGAGGTGAACTCCCCAGCAACACCTCCCTTCCAGTTCTGTTAGGGATGACATGCACAAAGCAGAAAGGTTTAGTGGGGGATCATCCCTTCCTATCTGGGATTTTGCAGGCTAGGAATCCTTTAATTACGTGGAAGAATATCTACCCGACTGTCTCCGTTAACGCCCTTATGAGTGAGGAATAAATCACACAGGTCAGTTATTCTACAGGGGGAGTTTTCTTTCTCACCGGCAATTGGAAGAGAAATTAGAGGGCAACCCGATCCCGGTTTTTCCTTGTCTGCAGCTACAGGGGAACCCTCCAGTCTGACAAGGGCAATGCCTGCCTTTAGTGGTTGATTAAGGCCTGTCAAGGAGTTATTCCTTGGGAAGGTTAAGAATAAAGGATTCAGTTAATACTCGAAGAGGAGGGGGACCCCATTAGTAATTTAAAAATGCGATGGGTTACTGACATAGACAAGGACATAACGGAAGAGCAGTGGGATCACATGACTTGGCGGCTCTTTAAGGCTAATTCATTACGAATGACTATTAAAGAAAATGGATGTAAAATGTTGGACCATTGGTTTCATACCCCCATTCGCTTACATAAAACGAAGCTCCGTGACACAGATGGGTGTTGGAGGGGCTGTGGCGAGGCAGGATCCTTGATTCACATGTGCTGGACTTCTCCTCTGATAACGATTTACTGGAAAGAGGGCAAATCATGATTTTATGACATCACTAAAGCCTCCCTTCCATTTGACCCAGCCATAACTGTGGTTTTTTTTTAATTTAATCTTTATTAAATTTCTGAAACATTTTACAATGAAAAAAGAAATAAGAATAGTTGGTTTACATTTACCACAAAAAACCATCCCAGGGAAAATCTTATAAAGAAAAACAAATTATTTATAAACTCAAATACAGTCCACATTAATGGGAGGACTTACTATAATAAAAAAATCATTAGGAAAATTACCAAGAGACATGGTAACTGCGGAATTTAATATCTTTAACCAATATTTCCAATAGAGTTGTTATAAACTTTCTCATCCTTCTTTATCACCAAGAAGAGTTTCTAAATGAGTTGGCTCAAGCAAAACAAACTTATTTTTATTATACATAATCAAACATCTGCAAGGAAATTTGAGAAAGAATGTAGCTCCAATGGCTAACACTCTCTCTCTCAACGCAAGAAATTGTTTTCTTCTTACTTGGGTAGTTTTTGAGACGTCAGGGAACACCTGTATTGGTTGTCCACAAAATTTAAACTCTTTATTTCTAAAATATTTTTGCATAGCAAGATTTTTGTCCTGCTCTAAACTGAAAGCAACAATAAACGTTGCTCGAGTTTGTATATTGTCTACTGACGCCTCAAAAAAAGCTGTTAAATTAGGGCTTTGATTTGACATAACATCAATACCTCCCTCAGGGGCTAGTTCAGCTCTTTTCTGTCTTGATAAATAATACATTTTAGAAATCAATAATTCTTTAGATATCCCAAGAGTCTCTTTCACGTATTTCCTGAACAATTCATGTGCAGACAAAAGTCTTGTACTTGGAAAGTTCAGGAAGCGTAAGTTTTTATTTCTCATATTATTCTCTAGATTTTCTAATTGCCTGTAAAGAATCAAAGAGTGCTTAATAAAAGCAGTCCCAGAAGCTTGCAAAGAAGAAATTTTTGAATTAGAAAAAGTGTTCGCTGTTTCCAATATTGGAAACAGCCATGATTTTACTAGGGTTTCCTGTTCCAGACATCACTTCTTCTCGCTCTGGGGGGGTACCCATTAGTGATTCATCTGCTGGTGGCTGCAAGATGAAACATTGCTCAAAAATGGAAATCTGCAGATATTCCAACTTACACACTCTGGATGCAAACCATTTGGAAGTTTTTTCAATGGAGATTCTCACTTTTTCTCTGGGATAAATATCACAATGGGGTTCTAAATTTTATGGGTAAGGCTTCCAACAACAGACCTGCATGCTAGGTTTTCCCATGTTAAACACTATGGGGTGGATTTTAATACATGTGCATACGCGCACACACATGGACGCACCAAATTTATAACATGCGTGCGCCGGCGCGCGCATGTTATAAAATCATTGGGCCGCGCACCGGATTTTGTAATCCGCACATGCATGTATGCAGCAAGCTTAAGGGGAGGGGGAGGGGGGGGAATTATGCAAGTTTTGCGCGATTTCGCATCGTGGCCTTCCCCAGTTCCCTACCCTCTATCCTAACCTCCCTTCCCCTCTCCTCTTCGCCCCCTAAACCCATTCCCTTACCTTTTTATTTTCTTATTTTGTTGCTTACTGCTTCATTGGAGCAGTAGCAACTTGCGCGTGCGCACCAGGATTCCCTTCCCGATACAGCGGCAAATGGCCGCTGTACCGGCCACCTCCAGCTCTGCCCCCCCCCCCCAAGACTGCCCCCCTTACAGGCCCTGGCACTTAATCGCATACCGGGGTTTACGCGTGTGGCCAGGCCCGTTTGAAAATTGGCCTGGCACGCGTAAGGCCTGGGATATACGCGCTGGGCCGATTTAAAATCTACCTGTATATCGGGACCTACTATTTGGGTTACCTGTCCATATACCTGTAAATTTTGTTACTGGACTGATAGGTCCATCTCATCACATGATGTTTTAGTTAACTGGATGGACCTTTTTATTACCTGTCTGCAATTCTGTCCTTACCTGTTATGCAACTTTTTATTAATATACTCACTGTAAAAGCTTCTGTCCTATGCACCTTTGTCATTTTCACTGTCTTTATTGCTGGATTTTCTGCATATTTTAATAATAATAAAAAAATATTTAAAAACAGCAGATGACCAGAATAACATCCAATAATTAAATTCATAATTTTTAAAATTTCCCAAACACCAATACAATATTTCAAAACCACACACAATTCAAATAACACCAATTAATTAAAATCAATAAAGATGAATTAAAAAAAAAAATCACTCACTCTCCATACCTGGGAACTTTTGACTTCTGGTCAACCTGAGATTGTAGTGAAGTAGTGGGAGGGGAAGGGAGGTGCACAAACTTTCTCCTACCTCATGGTCACACACATTCATCTTCATGCACACATAAACACGCTTTCAAAATACACACACAGACACACAAAAGCTGGCTGGCTCCCTCTCTCTCAGGCTCGCACACACACTGGCTCACTGTCTCTTAGGCGCATGCATGCTGGCTCGCTCCCTCTCTTCCACACACACATACACTGGCTCCATTCCCTCTCCTCCATATAAACACACACTGGCTCCATTCCCTCTCCTCCACACACAGACTGGCTCCATTCCCTCTCCTTCATACATACACAGACATGCTGGTTCCACTCTCTCTCCTTCACTCACATCACACAGGCTCCACTCCCTCTCCTTTACACACATGCACACACACAAGCTGGTCCCACTCCCTCTTCTCCAATCACACACACACTGGCTCCACTCCCTCTCCTCCACACAAACACGTACATAGGTTCTGGCTCCAGCTCCAGTCCCTCTCCTTCAGTTAGGTCACGGGCCTCCTCTACCTTTGCCGCTGCGTGGGATGGGCTCCACTGGCAGCCGCAGGCCTCCTCCTCTGCTGCTGCCGGGTGGGATAGGCGCCCCTCAGCAGCCGTGAGCCTCCTCTTCTGCCGCGGGCCTCCTTCACCTCTGCCCCCAAGCGGCATAGGCACTCCTGGTGGCTGTAGAGCCTTTTCCTCTTTTGGTGAGATGGGATCCTCTGCCCCCTTGGCGACCCCCCACAGCCTGGCACCCGGGGACGTTTGCCCCCTCCTCGCTATACCAGTGAGGCCACTTCAACTTTCCTTCCTGTGGGGCTGGGACAAGATCAGCAGATAACGCTTTTGCTACAAAGGCAAACTCTTCACTTTATGGTGGCAAAATTCAATCTCTCCACCGATGTCCTTCATCCAGTGCAGTGGTTGGTGATATCAAAATCCAGTTTGAAATGATTGGGGACCCAATACCAGGAGCTCACAATCCAACAGCATTGGTCTCTGCTAAAGTTATTTTATACTTTTATTTTGAAGGGGTGAAAGAGGGGAGAGTTGCTCATTTTTAGCCTAGTTGCTTTTGTGTTCCTGCGTTTGGATCCTCTTCTCAGCTTCTCAAGCCTGCTCCTTTTTCCCACTATCTACAAGTAGAAGGGACTGCAGGGACTGCCTCCGGACACATTGTCGCCCAGCTGGTGTGGTCAGGGGCTGGCAGTGGCTCCAGTTCCATGCGGCCCAGCTTTCCACTACAGGCCCAAAATATGGACTTTCTAAAGGAGGGGTTTGAAAAAGGGTGAGTAGTATGTTACTTTTGAGTTTCTGCTGTCAGCGCAGTATAAGAGAGGAAATCTCAGGAACCCTGCATAGCAAGCCTCCATGCAGTGGATAACATTAGACCTCCCTGGCAAAATTCTATTCCAATATAGTTTTAAGTGCTCTGAGCGAGTCTCCCTTTGAGACTCTGAAAGACATTTTGCTTAAGGTTTTCTCTTTTACATGTTTTAATCATCAAATATCAGATTTTTATTTTTTTTTTCCATCCCAACATACCAGTGCAGTACCCTGCAATCAGATTTCATGGGCTCAGGCTATTATGGGCAGATCTGATAGAGAACAAATTCATACCTGCTAATTAGCTATCTTGGTGTTCACCACTTGTTAATGGAAACACTGCACCCCTTCCATGCTGTTGCTATTTCATTCTACCACTACAGATTTTACAGGCCTCCCCTATTCTGAATTTAGATACCCTCACCCTGCCTATATGAATTGTTTGAGATAACTATTAGCTGATTCCTTTTCATCACTGCCACTTTTACATACCACAATTTGCACCAACAGGGTGTAAAAAAGTGATAGTACCTAGCTCTGTCATATGGTTTCATTATTAATAAGAACATAAGATATCTTTATTTTATTTGTATTCCGCCTTTCGGCATGTCAAAGTAGATTGCATTCATGTACTGTAGTTATTCCTCTGTCCTCAGTGGGCTTACAATTTGACAGGCCAATGCAATAATCTGAGCGTTAAGAAACTGTGCTGTTTTTCAGTGCATAATTTTAATGCATAGATTACATTTTTTTTTAAACTGTTGAGGCAGTAAGGTAATAGAATGCAAATGCATCAGGAGTTTAAAAAAATGTGCATTAACTATAAAATGTGCATTCGGCAAGAATGAACACACATTTTACCTCAGGAAAGTGAATTCCAGAGCTTAAAATAATTTTCTCCAATTTGTTTTGAATGTGCTACCTACTAACTTCATTGAGTGTCTAAAACGTGTAAATCAAAATCCCTTAAAGTAGGAATTTGTTTCACTGATCTACACAACACATTCTACACTTTCATCCTGAAACAATAATTATAAAGATATTTTAAAGTAATTAAGAATGACAAAAAAAAGGTCTTGATTTCATAAGTCTTCACATCCCTTGACTCAATTGTGAGTGGAAGCCCCATTTGCAAAAATATTCCACCTGTGACTGGTCCACCATTTCAAAGTGGATTACATTCAGGTACTGTAGATATTTTCCTGTCCCCAGTGGGCTCATAATCTAAGGTCCTATTTACTAAGCATTTTCCCATATACACAAAATGGGAGAAAACCTTTAGTAAATAAGTCCCTAAGGGGGTCATTTTCTATTGATATCGCACGCAAAAAGTCCTTTTTTGCATGCGATAGCTTCATAGGGGCAGAGTTGGGGCGGCGTCAGCACCGGAAGAGGAGGAGTCGGGGCAGCACCAGGGCGGACGCAGCGGAAACATCGCTGGCGGCGAAAAGGTAGGAACCCTTATCTCTGCCAATAGCGCACCCAATAGCATTACCTTTTACGTTGGCGCTATTGGGTGCGAATGCCGGGCACAATAATAATAATACCACGGTGGTGCGATCACTGCCGGCTTTCTCAGGTCCAGCCCCCCCCCCTCCGAATTCAGAGAGGTTTATACCTAAAAAAGGGAGCGCAAAATGACTTGCCCATGGTCAGAGAGAGTGTTGGCAAGATTTGAACCCTGGCTACCCTGCTGCTCTAGCCACTAGTCTACTCTTCCAGTCCATGAATGATTTAGGATAAGGTTTACCAGCTTTGCTCAGTGGGATAGTACAGATTGTGTTTATTTGTGGCAGAAGAGCTCAAGCGCTTTCAAGTTTATTTGATTTATTTTCAACCACTTCAAAGCAGATTAGCATTGAGACCAAACGGTTCCACTTTGATCAGTGTCCCCTAAGCGTTTCTCTGCAGATGTGATGATGCGGCACATCAGTCTTCTCCCGCATGGGCGCGGTGTCCCCTAAGTGTTTCTCTGCAGATGTGATGCGGCACATCAGTCTTCTCCCGCATGGGCGCAGTGTCCCCTAAGGTTTCTCTGCAGATGTGATGCGGCACATCAGTCTTCTCCCGCATGGGCGCAGTGTCCCTTAAGCGTTCCTCTGCAGATGTGATGATGCGGCACATCAGTCTTCTCCCGCATGGGTGCGGTGTCCCCTAAGCGTTTCTCTGCAGATGTGATGCGGCACATCAGTCTTCTCCCGCATGGGCGCGGTGTCCCCTAAGCGTTTCTCTGCAGATGTGATGCGGCACATCAGTCTTCTCCCGCATGGGCGCGGTGTCCCCTAAGCGTTTCTCTGCAGATGTGATGCGGCACATCAGTCTTTTCCCGCATGGGCGCGGTGTCCCCTAAGCGTTTCTCTGCAGATGTGATGCGGCACATCAGTCTTTTCCCGCATAGGCGCGGTGTCCCCTAAGCGTTTCTCTGCAGATGTGATGCGGCACATCAGTCTTCTCCCGCATGGGAGCGGTGTCACCTAAGCGTTTCTCTGCAGATGTGATGCGGCACATCAGTCTTCTCCCGCATGGGCGCGGTGTCCCCTAAGCGTTTCTCTGCAGATGTGATGCGGCACATCAGTCTTCTCCCGCATGGGCGCGGTGTCCCCTAAGCGTTTCTCTGCAGATGTGATGCGGCACATCAGTCTTCTCCCGCATGGGCGCGGTGTCCCCTAAGCGTTTCTCTGCAGATGTGATGCGGCACATCAGTCTTTTCCCGCATGGGCGCGGTGTCCCCTAAGCGTTTCTCTGCAGATGTGATGCGGCACATCAGTCTTCTCCCGCATGGGCGCGGTGTCCCCTAAGCGTTTCTCTGCAGATGTGATGCGGCACATCAGTCTTCTCCCGCATGGGCGCGGTGTCCCCTAAGTGTTTCTCTGCAGATGTGATGCGGCACATCAGTCTTCTCCCGCATGGGCGCGGTGTCCCCTAAGTGTTTCTCTGCAGATGTGATGCGGCACATCAGTCTTCTCCCGCATGGGCGCGGTGTCCCCTAAGCGTTTCTCTGCAGATGTGATGATGCGGCACATCAATCTTCTCCCACATGGGTGCGGTGTCCCCTAAGCGTTTCTCTGCAGATGTGATGCGGCACATCAGTCTTCTCCCGCATGGGTACGGTGTCCCCTAAGTGTTTCTCTGCAGATGTGATGCGGCACATCAGTCTTCTCCCGCATGGGCGCGGTGTCCCCTAAGCGTTTCTCTGCAGATGTGATGCGGCACATCAGTCTTCTCCCGCATGGGCGCGGTGTCCCCTAAGCGTTTCTCTGCAGATGTGATGATGCGGCACATCAATCTTCTCCCACATGGGTGCGGTGTCCCCTAAGCGTTTCTCTGCAGATGTGATGCGGCACATCAGTCTTCTCCCGCATGGGTACGGTGTCCCCTAAGTGTTTCTCTGCAGATGTGATGCGGCACATCAGTCTTCTCCCGCATGGGCGCGGTGTCCCCTAAGCGTTTCTCTGCAGATGTGATGCGGCACATCAGGTGGCTTTTCTTCAGCAGTGGCTTCCTTCTTGCCACCCTCCCATACAGGCTATGTTTAGGGAATAATTTTAAACAGTCAATGCTTGCCTCAGCTAGAGACCGGGGTAGTTCTTTTAAAGTAATCATACAGTGACCCACAGCTACCGTGTTGGAGGGAAAGCCTGACCACAGGCTCTGGGTGCTGCCAAATTGGTTCCTCTTTACAATGATGAACCCAAGAGTGCCCCAAGGGATATTCAAAAACATTGACAGGAGTTTTGCGGTACCTTATCCACTGAGCAATTTATTGAAGCATGAGCTTTCAAGGACAGAGTCCACTTTGTCAGATGCATGAAGTGATGTAAAGGAAATGGGTAAAATATGTACAGAACAAAGAGAAGGCAATGAATTAGGCAGGACACGGTAGGGAGAGAGTGTTACTAGCATTATAGTATAGACTACTGACAACTTGAGGTATTTTACCTGTTTCCTGTACATCACTTCATGCATCTGACAAAGTGGACTCTGTCCTTGAAAGCTGATGCCTCAATAAATTGCTGTCTATAAGGTGACACACGACACCTGTCATTTTTGCTTCATCAGACTAACACGGCTAATCCTCTGAAGATTTTTCAAATACCTTGACATTTTCTTATTGCCTTCTCCCACTCTGTACCTTTAAGTAACATTAGCACAGAGTTATTTTGGCAGCTCCATGTTTGGCATGTTTTGACCTTTGCTTCTGATGTCCGTCATAGAACAGAAACAGCGTGATTCTTCATGCAGGAGTATTCACATCAGCTCCACTGCTGGGACTGGATGCAGATGGGCTCTTTTTAACTTTTTATGCACCTTGGAAAGGTAGATTGTTGAACCAGAGCTAATCTGAGGGTGAAGACTTATGCTGTAATTACTTCTGGAATATTGTTATAATTGTTCTTTCATAATTAAAGTGCAGAGTATGTTGTGCAGATTAGTGAAATAAACCTTAATGCATTGTGATTTGTATTTCTTGCACAGTGGACCATGAAAAATGTACAAGAGTGTGAAGACTATTATAGGGCACTGTCTTTATTACCAGGATTTGATAATCTCCAATACATAGTAAGTAAACATAATATAACCTCTGAATATAGCCCACATACAGGACAGACCAAACAAATCGTTAAGAAGAGGGGAGTGGTCAGGACAAAGTTCAGAGCTGACAGATAATTAACATATAATGATTGCACAGCGCTGCTGTGTTCACCCCGGTTAGCAGCCTAGTTGCTCATTTTGAGTCTGGGGAGAGAGTGAACTTCTAGAATACATTTTTATTCCCACTCGCTTACAGGTAAATTTTAAAAGTGTTGCTCACACATAAACAACCCCACGCATGTGGATGTGGGCCGTGCACGAGCATCAAGAATTTTAAGAAGCCGTGAAGTATGCACGTACCCACCCACGCGGGCATCAAGAACAAGGGGGGGGGGGGGCGGAAATGGGGGGGGCAAGGTGTTCCTGGGCGGGGCCAAGAGTAACTTGTGCAACTTCAAATTTTAGAAAAGCTGACCATGGCGCGCGTAGGTGTGTTACCTGCATAACATTACTGCTAGTCCTGATAAGGAGCAAGTCTGGAGATCTCAAGTTTTAGGGTTTTTCAAGACTGGGGGGGGAGAGCGAGCACTGTAGGAGAGAGAATATGACACTTTATATATCTACCACTGTAAGAGGGGCACTTTCAGTTCAGGGTGGGTTTGAATCATAAGAACCTTATTATCCAAACCTTTTTTAAAGCCACTTACACTTAACTGCCATAACCACATCCTCTGCAATGAATTCCAGAACTTAATTATGCGTTAGTGAAAAATAATTTTCTCTTGTTTTAAATGAGCTACTTGTTAACTTCATAAAGTGTCCCCTAGTTCTTCTATTGTCTAGGAGAGTAAATAACTGATTTACATTTACCTGTTCAAGTCCTTCATACTCTCCCCCGTGGCCAGGGTGCAAGGGTCTGTAGTGCACCAATGTAACACCGCACCCCCCAAACCCACGCTGAGCTGAAAGTGCCCCCTTACAGTGGAGATAGATATAGTGTCGTATGGTCTCTCCTACACCCGGTAAGGAGCTGAGAAAAATGGTTTTCCCCTTGTGTGAGCATACGCACGGAGCGGGATGCCAGTGGCCAGTGGTAGGTGTCCACCTTCACGGAGCGGAAGGATGGAGGGCTGTCATCTCCCAATTAAATAAATAATAAAAAAAAACCAGGGATGGGATCCATCAGTTCTAGAGGACGCATATAAAGAGCAGGTAGTAAAACACTGCATGGAGCGGCAGTAGCCACAGAGGCATTAACGGAGCGGGATGCCGGTGGTAGGTGTCCACCTTCACAGAGTAGAAGGATGAAGGGCATCCATCTCCCAATTAAAAAAAAAAAAGAAAAAAAGAAAAAAACAGGGATGGGTTCATGGGCTATAGGTATTACCAATTATTAGGCTTTTCAATATTTGATGATAGTTAATGTGACTTTCAAGGCATGCTTCACTTTCGGTGCATGTCCGGCATGACTCCCTGCTTCAATGACAGGGGAAAAGAAAAACTGATACTTCACACATTTCCAGCATTGCCCTCTGCTTCATGGCAGAGAGCTATGCTGCCGCTTACCCAACTAATCAAACTTAATATTTCACTTGGAAGCAGCTCCATCACTGCTCTCTACATTAATAGTGGGGGTGAAAAGGGAATTAGAACATAAGGTTACTAAGAGCCAAGAGAAACAGTTAAGTATGAGAAAAAATAAGTGTAAGGCTTACTGGGCAGACTGGATGGACCGGTTGGTCTTCTTCTGCCGTCATTTCTATGTTTCTATGTAAAAGCCACTAAAGCCCTGGTGGTAATTCACGCAGACTAAACCAATGCTCTTCACCAACTCAACAGCTGACTATAATACTGTATATATCAGAACCGCATCAGCAAGCCTGACGACGGGCTTAGTGGGAATCTAAGCCGACCGGTCTTTTCTATCATTTGCGGTTCGATAGATGGTACAGAATCACCAACCTTATTTCTCTGTGCCTATCGATGAAATTGACTCAAGACTGTAGAATTTCATCGGATGGGCACAGACAAATAAGTTCATTCGAGATTACTCTTAAGCACCGGTTGGTGATTCTGTACCATCTATCGAACCGCAAATGATAGAAAAGACCGGCCGGCTTAGATTCCCACTAAGCCCGTCGTCAGGCTTGCTGATGCGGTTCTGATATATACAGTATTATATGCAGCTGTTGAGTTGGTGAAGAGCATTGGTTTAGTTGGCACGATACCTTTTGTATATATCCTCAGCAATTTGCATACAGTATAGTGGCTCTTTGTTTTTGTATTTTGTAAAGGTAATTCGCGCAGGACATTTACTCGATCCACCTCTTAAGATCACGCGCACACATACGAGTGGCAGGGTATTTTAAATGATATGCACGTATGTCTGTGCATATTAAATCGCAGCGTATCTCTGTTCTCGTGCCAATATGCGTGCTCGCACATTCTTTATAAAGTTAGCCAGTCAGGGAGCAGGCCTTAGAAGGATAATGGTCAGGTACAAAAGACTTGGACAACAAATCTGAATAAGAAACAACTGGGAAATGTTATTTTTGTAAAAGATGACTTTAATTGTTTTTCAGTGCTGTTTATTCCATGCTTTCCCCCACCCCCATACACACAAAAGATAGAAAATAATTCGGAGGCTCCTGCTTGGCTTAACAGAACAATTTTGGTTTGCTGAAGATGCTGGAGCTGACAGTTGGGGTGATAACTGAAATCCTATCGGACAAGACTCTGCCCTAAGGCTGGTTCACACAGCGCCCACTGCTCAAAGCGTACACTTTTAAATGAAACCTCTGGCTTTCTAATCGTTACAGACAGTTTCTTCCTCTCACAGCAGGGCACGGGGTGATGCAGCGCTGCCCCTCTGCTGAGAAACCTTTGGGGACGGGAGACCTCCAGCTCAGGTCTACACAACGTAATATTAAAGCAGCACTTCAACCGAGCCAACCTGCTGGAAAAGTAATTCTAGCAAACTGTGGTAATTTGTGTGTGTGTGGGTGTGTGTGCCATAGCTCAGGGAGACGAGCGGCTCCTAAGAAGCTGTTCAGGCAGCATCCAGGAAGAACCCCCAAATTGCAGTGAAAATAAATAACTTTTTTTCTCCTCCTCTGGCTGAATAGCACTATATCTTGACAGTGTGCACTATTTTATATATATATAATCACACTATCGAAAGGTTCTGCCCTAGGTAATGTACAACAGAATAGGGGAAGCGATAATCTCAGCAGAAAGGGAGCATGTTAGCTTAGGTTAAGGTGATGTGACTGTGCAAAATCCCACACCACTACTGCACGGAAAAACAACTGCCTGCTGCTTTTCAGTAATGGAAAGGTTATCAGTTCTTTCTAGCTACCTTACAAGCAAGATATTCCCAAACTCTCCAAGACCGACCCCGAGCTTAGACACAGGCCTGTAACGGAAAATCTTTTCTTCCTCCATCACCCTGTCCTTCACGTCAGCAACCAGAGTCACATTTGGTGCCAGCTCGGCCCTTGCTCGTGTGTGCACCAGCGCCTCTGTCCTCAAGCTGGAGGAAGCGGCTACCAGTGCCAAGACAATGGGGGGGATGGATCTTAAAGAGAAGGTGTTGGGTGGATGGGGGTCACCGACTGGATCATCATTGTAAATTCTTCTATTCCCCATGTATTGTAACCAGGGGACCTGTACTCGCCATTTTCAAATTTAGATTAAAAGACAATTAATGCAAATATATTTTTGCAAGTTTAATGGATTGTCCTTCTAAACAACTGGGTCCAGTGTGTTCTTAAAGGTAAATTATGCAAATTATATTTCCAGAAGCATGAGGAGGTTGTGCATCCAGTTAAGTGTTGTCAGCATGAAAATCATCTACATCTGCCAAGAACTATCGAATGGCTACATTCCTGGAACTTGCTCCTTTTAAGATTTGGCTACTGGTGGGGCTTGAACTAGGGCCCTGCTTGTGGGAAGAAGGCTAAAACGTCAGTGGAGGGAAGGCTGCGGTACTGGAGAGTAGAAGCCCAATGCCAGGACTGATAACTACGTGCCCAAGGAATCAGATTGGCCCGCCAGCCTTGAAGTGGAGATGCTAGGAAGAAGGAAGTGATCCCCAGCAACCTGAAGGCTACCCAGCCACGTTAGGAAACTCAGGCCTCTGCACTACACCGATGGGCCCTTCTGACGTGCATTTTGGTTCCCTGGCCAGTGAAACCACTGCTTCTTCCGGACTGGGCTGGCCCCGAGAGAGAACTGCTCTTCCTGGGCTTCAGGTAACCCAGGCTGGGAACCTGGCAGTTGACGTTTGCTCTTGAGGACTCAGTAAACCACAATTTACTGTGACTTATTTTGACACTTAACTAGCTGCACGTAAAGTGAAGACAGCAGATATTCCCGTAACTCCAAAAAATTAACCCACGTTCCCTTCAACTTGTTAAATGTTAAACCGTTGCATGGGAAAGCTAAATAAATAAGTAAATGGTTCAAGCACACAGCATTGTTAAATGTACTGTGACTTATCCAACCTAAAGGACCTTAATAAAAAAGCAAAGTTTCCAGCCACGGGAGAAATCTTTATGAAGGGAGGACGCTCTCTCGATCACAGCGTATCGGAAAAAGACAAAAATACCTCAAAACAGCAGAAAGAAAAATTAAACTACGTAATCTCTACCGATATTTAGAGACACAGGAACAGAGGCGAGCTGACATGCTGCTAATCCTTCACAAGTGAGGTGCTAAAATTTAGCATCATACACCCATGGAAAGAAAAAGCTATAAGAACATAAGAAAATGCCATACTGGGTCAGACCAAGGGTCCATCAAGCCCAGCATCCTGTTTCCAACAGTGGCCAATCCAGGCCATAAGAACCTGGCAACCTATTTCCTCCATATTTAGGGGTTTGACACATTCGAAGGGAAAATGTTTCTTTTTCCTGCAGTGGCTCCAACACCTGCCGATGCTCCTGCAGCTGGGATCCCAACTATCAGAGTCTCCTTGGAGTGGTATTTCACAGTACCGGATCCTTGGGCAGGCAGATCCAGTCCTCCAGAGCCAGGTTTTCAGGATAGCCACGGTGAACGTGCACAAGGTAGATTTGCCAGCAAACAGCTTGAAAACCCAGCCTGTCTGTGGCACCCCAGGGTCTGCCTACTGTAATGCTGGACTCATGCCGGGGAAGAGGGGGTCTGAGAGCACCCGGCAGAGATGAGTTAGCCAAAATGACTCATCGTTTGAACTTGCAAAGAGTTTTTTTTTTTTTAAAAGATACTTTGCAAATTTCCTAACAACGCAGCTGTAATTAGAAAACTATTTCACATCCTTATTGTGGCTGCTTGGTTTTTCACTTTTACAGATAAATACAACCGGGCTCGGTTCAGTTAGATGGGGTTTTGTTTTAAGGGGAACTCATTCACTTTGCACCTTGGACCCTTTCCCCGTTCCCTCATGAAAGTAAGTGGAAAGCAATGACGGACAGTGTGAGTAGTTAGAGCACATGTAGATTACAAAGTTCTGGGCATGTTCAACCACTCAAATTGCTCGATTGGTGAACGCACCCCTTCCCTGCATTTCTGGTAGTGTCTGTACTGCAGAGGAGCACTGGTTGGACTGTCCCACTGTAGACTATTGGGTAACTTTTCCTTGCAGCCATGCTTACACTCAAAATAAAGTGGAGCAGTCCAGTGGAAAGGGCTGCATGCTGCCACACTGGGCCAGGACTTTGCTTCTCAAAATGGCTGCGAGTAGAGATAACTGCAGAGTTGGCGTTCACAGCCCCTGGGGGCAGGGCCCTCCACCCATGGCTCAATGGTTAGGGTGCACATGAACCGAGTTCCAGAGGGATCCATGGAGTTTTGGTGCCTGGTCACAGATGATCGCTGGGATGGCTAAACCGAGTCGGGAAGGGATTATTAAAATTATACGAGAAAGCACCGACAGACCTCAAATTCCTAGGTGCTATGCAACTGGTTAATAGGTGTTTCAGGGGTGTCAGTTCTGGCTCATCGGCACCGCTTGCTTCAGCCGCACCAGCACGAGAGACCAAGCTGTAGCGGAAGGTGGCTGAGTGACAACAGGTAGTGTAAAATAGAAAATGAAAAGCAATTCCAATAAAGGGGTTTTTTTTCTTGTGTACAAATACCCACACTAAGCCCAAAAAAATAAATAAAGGTGAAAACACACAGGCTTTGGCAGTCAAATTATTATTTTTTTTTAATAAAGTGAAGAAATAGAAACAAAAATGAAAACATAAAAATGCTTCCATTTCGACGGAATTTATTTTTCTGTAAGACACCTGCACATAAGGGCAATGCAGTGAAACATTCTTTATCCACCTCCAGGTTTAAAAGTAACCAGAGGCCCCAGACAAGGGGCACCAATACACACTGGATACCTCCGGACCAGGGACACTATTTGTTAACAATTACAGCGGCTGGTGAAAGTCTTCCAAGTCCTTGAACGGTTTTCACATTTCGCTGCCTAAAAAAATACAAATTGAGATGCATACAATAGGAATTTCACTGATCTACACCACATCCACTAGGCTTTCATCCAGAAAGAACCACCATAGAAATATTTCAAAAGTAATTAAGAATAAAAAGCCCACAAGTCTTGATTGCATAACCTTTCACAGTCGTAGGAAACCCCAAATTAGCTCCTATTGAAAAGACCGCCTTAAAGCCCATCCAAAGTTAAATAGAGGCCACCTCTGTCCAATCCTAGTAGCTGAGCTGATTTCAAGACTCCTGGATGAAGAAGCAAGCAGGTCCTGTTGTGTGAAGTGAATAAAAGCAAAGGTCAAAAAATGCCAAACAAGGAGCTGCTGAAAGCGCTCTGTGATAACGTTATTCAGAGGTACAGATTGGGGGGAGGCGATAAGAAACTTTCGGCATGTTTGAACATCCCCTGGGGCGCTGTCAGGTCCATCATTGTAAAGTGGAAACAATTTGGGACCACTGAGACCCTGCCGCCATCAAGCTGCCCCTCCAGTGCGGGTAGCTATGGGGTAAGGAAACTGCTGCCGAAGGTTACTGTGAGGCCTAAGATTACTTACACAGGTCTCTAGCCGAGACGGGAGGGAAACGACTGTTTACAGTGACTCCACCATCATGACCTGTAGGGGAGGAAGGTAAAAAGGAAGCCACCGCTGAAGAAAAGCCACCGGAGATGGTGCATTGCATTTGCAAAGCATTGAGGGGACATTTCATACCTGTGGGAGAGGGCTGTGGGGGTCGATGTGTGAGGCATAAAACAAAGAGAGCACATCACCCTGCTAACACCATCCCTACAGTAAAGCAGGGTGGTAGCAGGCATTACGCTGTGGGGATTGCTCTGCAGCAGTGGGGACAGGGAGGCTGGTCAGGGACAGTTTTATCATTAGGTAGGGTGGGCAACTGCCTCAGGTTGCAAACTTTTGGGGCAGCAGCAAGTGCCCCACCTCACCCTGCACCAAGATACAAGATGCAGGCGCTGCCGGCTGATGTGCCTGTGGGGTCCCCATGCCCCGTGGGCAGAAAGAACAACCCCCCTGGTGGTGCCAGCTGACGACATGCCCTGTGGGCAAACAAGCACCACGCACACATGCTGATAGGTTTCCTACATCCCGCCATTAAGAAGGAAAAACACCCAGTGGGGCTTCTGATGGGAAGGGGGAGGAGTGAGAAGGGAGGAAAGGAAGGAGAAGGGAATAAGAGTGAGGCAGAAGAGGAGAACAAGAGGGAAAAAAGGGTGGGAAGTAGACATGGAGCGAGACGGGCTGGGGAGTGTGTGAGTGGGAGAGAGTGCAGGGCCAGTGGAAGCAGAGAGCAGCACAGCAGTGGCAGGATTGTGCAGTCCCCTTCTTCTTGCCCACGTCTGCCTGCACCAGTGCTACAGAGGCACCATCAGCATGGCCAAAAGGAGCAGGAGCAGCAGCCGCAGGATGTCATGGTGGCCGTGTGGGTTGTGCGTTCCAGAGAGGGAGAAGAGTGCATGCGTGTGTACTAATGTGTGTCCATAAGAGAGAGGGGCAAGGTTCGTGCATCCCCTCAGCTAATCCAGGACAATCTCAGGTGACTGGAAATCAAAAGTTCCCAGGTATGGAGAGCAGGGAAACATTTTTAGTTTTCATTAGTGGGTGTTACTTCCTGGGTCTGCTGTTTTGAAATATTTTATTGGTTTTTGGGAACTTTAAAAAAAAAAAAAAAAAGTTATAGTAGTTATTGAATGTTTTTCTATTTATCAGCTGTTTTGAAGTATTTATTTCTTTTATTAGTATGTTTTTAATATTTTAAGTTTCATATTTGATTTTATTGTTGGTGTTTTATGAGGAATGGTAATGCTTCTGCTTTTCCATGGTTGCACTACATACAACAGCTGGCTTGTGTTTTCCAGTACATTTCCATTTATAGGTCTGTTTATTCTATGTAAGCTTTTACCTTAGAAGATTGTACTTTAAATGTCTTTTTTCACCTCTAAGTGCATAATTTGTAATTGTGTGTGATGGGAGCTGAGTGGGGAGGGGAACCAGGCTGCAAGGTTTCCTAATACCCTTGCCCCAGCCCTAACAGAGTGCATCACATACAGACCCCCAAGTATTCACTCAGCTCCCACTGTCCCGGGGCAAATGCTGAAGAAGGGTGGGAGGGACCATGGCAGGGTTGCCAGCATCATAGAAATATTATCACCGGCAGTCCCGTGGGAATTCAGGCCCCCACCTCGGCCCGCTCTGTGGTTTGACCTAAACCGCAGCTGGAAGGGTGGCGGGGAAGCGTCTTCTCATCTCTCACCTCAGGCAGAAGATTGCCTTGAACTGCCCTCCCCCCTGAGGCTTGTGAAGATCGAGTAAAAGATGAACGATGCACAGGAAAACCTGGCACTGGGGAGAAGATTCACCTTTCCTTAAGCACAAAGCGAAAGCAACAATGGATTGGGCTCAGCAAGAAGAAAGTGAATGTCCTTGAGCGGCCCAGGCAAAGCCCAGCCCTGAATCCAGCAGAAAATCTGTGGCAAGACTCGAAGGCTGGAGGCTACAAAAGATCCCCAAGTCCATCAGAAAGCGCCTGAATGCTTTGGGCAAAAACTGCACCGACCTACTGTGCAAACCTGGTCAACATTTATCCTAATGGCTCGTGGCTGTTCTTGCTGCAAAAACAGGCTTTGACCATGTATTGAATCAAGGCGGGGAGGGGGGGTGAAGACTTGTGAGCAAGGATTTGGTTTTTTATTCTCACTTTTGGAATATTTCTATAATTGTTCTTTCATGATGAGAAGGGAGAGGATCAATCAAAAACTCCTGCTTTAATGCATTTTGATTAGACTTTTTTTTTTTTTAAGACAGCAGAATGTGAAAATGGACAAGGGTGTGAAGACTTTTACCAGATACAGTACATGTCAATGAGAACCCCAGCAGGCAGGTCCTGAAGTCACCCCTTTCTCCTAAATCCTTCTCTAGGTTGTTCCTCCTTGCCCCTCTGCGTGGCTCATGGGGGTCAGTTTTGTCACTCTGCTTTCTCAAACTCGTGTGTCATGGGTAAATGAAACCTTTTCAACAATCATTGAAACAAGGCAGACCGTTGTACTTAACTTATCCCCTGAATGCCACACCTCCTGTTTAAAATCTCTACCTTTGGCTCCGTGTGCATAAAAATGGCTGCTTCGTTCCCTGCAGGGAAATGCAATTCTTTATATTCCTTTCCCCTAAACCAGGGGTCCCTAAACTGTGCAAGAGAAGGGCCATATAGGACAGTTCAAAACACTGGGTCAGAAGGGTTGGGGGGGGCAGCTCCCTCTCTGAATTTGCTGAGCAGTGGGTGGGGGGCACGTCTGGACCTTTGGTTGACGTGGAAAGGGACAGGGGCTCCTGGCAGTTCTACCCGGTCACAGCCCCATGAATCCTGCTCACTGACTTTCCCTTCATTTGTCCCTAAAGGTGGTGGGGGGCTGCCTCTTCCCCGCTAGCAGCGCTCGTCCCCAGCATGGATCCGCTCAGCCATTCTCCTGCTGATAGGGGGCCTGGGAACCCCACCGTGGCTTTCTGCAAACACCAAAAAACCCCCATCCACACCCATTTCATTCAGGAGTCAGATCCAGCCTTGGATGAAGGAAAAGCTTTGGCGCGCTAGAAAAATGAGAACTGCAGCCCGGGTCTGACCCACAGGGTGCGGAGCCCTGCACTGGAGAAAAGGAAAAAACTGTCATAGGTAAAGATTTCACATAGAGAGTTTTATGAGTTAACTGCTCTGTACCGAGGGCACGGAGTAGCAGTTACTACCCTTAAAAAAAAAAAAAGAGAAAATCTTGCTGGGCAGACTGGATGGACCACATGGGACCTTTTCTAGTGCCATTTACTGTGTTACCCTGTTAAGTAATTCTTTAAGAAAGGAGGAATAGCTCAGCAAACGACCTGCAGTCGCTATTCTTCAGGTTTTTGATTGTTCGGTTCTGCCGGGCTGCATCGCTCCGTGCTTTCCCTCTGACAGTACTTCAATTAAAGACCAGGCTGGCAGAATGGGCTGCTGCAGGAGTCAGATTGCAGGGCACAGGTGGCCAAATATTTTTTGCCCTTCCTGCTACACTGCAAGTTACGCCTCAGGCTGATACAGTTTGAGGCATCAGCCAAGATTACACAACAACTGCTACTCAAGTAAAACAGTGTTTACATTTCTAGATATTTTTAACATCAGATATTTCCAGCATTAGCCGTAGCTTCAAACAAGGCACGAGTTCAGCTCATTTGCAATCCTCCCAAAGGCAGGAAAATACATCAACACAGTGAGAATGAATACTTGTGCGAGGCCCTTGTGCGCTCTCATGCTTCCTGCCCACTCTCTCTCTCTCTCGTATGGTGCTGTCTTCAGACCAAGATCATTCACAAACAGGAAAGAAAGAAAAGCCAGCACCTAGATACAGTTGACCAAGTATTTAAAGTACATTTAGCTATTCTAATGCCCCAATCACTGCAAATCTGGATTTTTGGAAAGCGTATGCGAGACTGCTACAATAAGTTGGAGCTGGTGCTGCAGTAAGCGGCTTAACTTTTCAGCTTCATAATCCTGCAAAACACTGGAGCACTCTGCTATGCACAAACCCTTTATTCATGGTTATTCTGTTAACTCTCTAACCTCAGGACCTGTGCTGGTCCAACAGGGTGGCAAGTGCCAGAACAGCAGCTGAAAGTACCAGAAGTGGGGGGGCTCCAAGAAAAGAGACAGGGGATGATGGAAGAAACCCCCCCCATTACCGAATAGCCGCCTCTCGCTGTTCCTGGACAATGCGGCTAAAAACTGAACGCATTCTATAAACGTCCTTAGGTGTCCTTAAGGAGTGCTCCCCTAGTCCGTGCTGAAACCAGAGGCTAAGAAAGTAGGAAAGCAGGATTACAACCACAGGTCATGAAGTGAGGATATGCTTATATATCACGGGCTCTCACCTGTGCCTTTCAAGTTAAAAAAGAAAGGCCCAAGAACCCCACAGGAGTCAGAAGTGACAGTAGTGCACTGAAAAACCAAGCAGAGTTAGAGAAAAGCCCAAAAGCACCAGAGGGCAGCACGCAGCAGGTGCCCGAGCCTCTGCTGAACTGCTGATAGGTGCAAGGCCCTGGTTCCTCAGATCCTAGCTCAGGCTGCAGCTCTGCTTTCAACCTTCCTGGTCTTTTATGGGTGGGGTGGAGCATGTCGTGTCTCCCTCCTACTTCCTGCACATGGGAAGGTGTTACTGCTTTAAAAGAATGACCTTCACAAAGGTCACGTACCCTCTTTACTTAACAATACAAAGGGAGGGGGTGAAAAAAATAAAAGGAGGAGAGCAAGGTTATTTGTCTTAACATTTTCTTTTATGATCATGTTCTAAAGCTTGATACAGTTATCAGAAGAGAGGTCCGTTTACACGACTTTTGCAGGAGATAAAAAGAACATGACAGCCAACAGCGTTTGGCTCCCTGGAACAGAATCAAAGATGGAAAAGGCGTTTCGGAAAGGACCTTGTCGAGCCGAAGGATGATTTCTCCTCAAGTCTTGGAGGGAGGATTTGGGATGCACTACCAAAATTTATGCAGAATTTCTTCTCTCCTTGCTGGATAGGCGGCCCTTTTGGAAAAATGGTAAACCCTAAGCCCCACCACCCTTCCCCCCCCCCAAAAGGCTCTGAAAGTGTCAGCCTGACGCCCTCCGAGCCCCCGCAGCATTGGGTGGCCAAGCGATGGCAGTTGGAGATTTGCCCTACGTGTCGATCAGCTGCAAGCGGCTGATCTGATTAGAGGCTTTAACAAACGTCTGGTGGCGATTGCACACAACGGCCAGGCACACGGGGATGATGCAATAGCCCACAGTCTTGGGGTCAGCTCTGGTGCAGGAGTAGAGAAACAGGAACATTTGCACATAGGGAACTAGAAAAATAGTCACCCACAGCCAAAAGGGGAGGGAGAGCAGCCGAGCTCTCACCGCGTGCGTCCATGTGGTGCCTTCGCGGGACTCCCGCGGGTGCTGCTGAATGTGCTCTAGCGCCAGTCTGCTGTAAGTCTCGTTGATCTCAAAGACGTAGTAAAAGGCAGCAGCGCTCGCCAGGAGGTACAGCCCGACACCAATCCACCCCATCCTCTGGCGGAAGTTCATCATTCTCCATGCTCTGCCCCTTCAAGTTAAGAAAAATAAAATTACTAACAAACACACGCTTAGGGAGCGAATGAAGATGACATCTTAGTGAATTCCTCAGTTCCACCACATAAGATTAGGAGAGTCCATATCAATTTTTAAAAAAGCCACAATTTGTTTTTCTGCATTGATTGTCATCGGCTATGCAACAGGTTGCTATATTATCAAAGCACAGCATTATCCTGCTCACTCTCCCCATTAGCCATTCTGAAATGTCACGCTAAAAAGAAAAGGATCTACAGAGGAGGCATTTAAAACTGCCCCTTCCAACCATCTAAGCCTGAGATGCATTATAATCTGTGATGGAGTAGTACTTAAACGTTTTCCTCCACCCCCCCTCTTAAGCAGACTCTCCTCCCTCAGTTCCCAGTACCTGTCCAGAGCTGGAACCTACCATAAGAGGCAGGGAAGAAGCAAGTTGGCTGTAGTGCAAGACACAGAGGAGAAAAAAAGGACCTGGTAACGACTGCTGAACATTTTCCCATGTGCCCAGAACATATGTTGTATTAATGGTTTTGAAGGATGCACATATTTCCTGATTACAAAAATATGCATATTTTAAGCCTATCAGTAGTACCCAAATGAAATCTATTCCTGCTCTTTTGGGCTCAGCAGCTGTGTACAATTACATGGAACGTAATCTGTCCACATGGAAGTAGTCTTTTTTTTTTTTTTAGTAAAAATGTTCCTATAAATTTCTCTGTTTTCAGACCTTCAAGCATATGATGGAAATCTGGAGAATGCAAAATTTTCTTATGCACGTTCACTGCAGCCATCTTGAAAAGTTTGCTGGCTGAGGGGGGGGGGGGGGGGGTCGGTTTTGAAAAGCTGTGTACTAGTGTGACATACATTAAATGCTAATGCAAATCTGATCCCAGCTAAGCCAGAAAAGTGAAATTATGCTTACCTGATAATTTTCTTTCCTTGAGCTCTGCTAGACCAGTCCTCAGCTACTGGAAACAGAGGACACACCCCATCTATGACATCAGACTTTGCAGAGGCTCTTGTCAGTAGTCCACTATCAAATCAATGGATCAACGGGCATCAACTTCCCCCAAAATATTATATATATTATATTTTGGGGGAAGTTGATTTTATATATATATATATATATATATATATATATATATAATATTTTGGGGGAAGTTGATGCCCGTTGATCCATTGATTTGATAGTGGACTACTGACAAGAGCCTCTGCAAAGTCTGATGTCATAGATGGGGTGTGTCCTCTGTTCCCAGTAGCTGAGGACTGGTCTCAGCACAGAGGGAATGTAGGAGAGCAGCAAAGGTGAGAGAAAACAAGAAAGCAGGAAAGAAAGCTTGCTGCCCCGTGTGCCCCGTGTATTCCCAGCTGTACTGGTCTAGCAGAATACAAGAAACTTACCAGGTAAGCATAATGTCACCCTCCTTATCTACTAGACCTGTCCATTACTTGTGGGATGTATTAAAGCCATTTCCTAAGCAGGGTGGGATCAAGAAAGGACCTTCCTAAGAATCCCAGCCCTGAGAGTTGCTTCCTCCTTTGCTTGAACGTCAAGCCTGTGGTGTTTGGTACAGGAGTGTGGGAATGCCCAGGTCCTGGCTCTACAGATCTGCCCTGGGGAAACTAATGAGGCCTCTGCCCTCAGGGCCAGTGGGACCTTCTTGCCATTATGTATGCTGAAGAGATGGCCTCCTTGATATGTGGATTTAGAGGCTGCCGCTCCCTTTCGAGATATCTCAGTACCACCCTCCAGAAACCCAGTAGCTGCAGACTGCGCTTGTTCTCTTTGCCTTCTTGCCCAGGGAGAGTTGGCAACACCACTTCTTGATTTAGATGAAAGGTTCAGATCACCCTGGGGAGAAAGGAGGATACTGGCTGAAGCATAATCATGCAATACGATATTACCACGAGAGGGCCTACAACTCCAAAATGCATCTGGCCGAGCATATCATGACCAAGAAAGCTGTTTTCAATGACAAATCCTTAACAGAAGCCCCCCTCCGGGGTTCAAAGGGAGCTCCTGCCAATGCTATCAGGACATGTTGAAAGGTGGCCTGGTGCAAGTCACCCCCTTCAGAAAGCAGACCACATCTGGGTGTCTAGCAACCTAAATGCTGACAATGCAGCCTCTAGAACATGAAATGGCTGCCACCTGTACCCTTAAAGGAAGTGAAGGCTAAGCCCTTGTCCAGTCCCTTCTGCAGGAAGTCCAGGATTCATGCGAAGTCTGCCCTCCTGGGAGACCACCTCAAACAACCTCCCGACCCTAAAATAGGCTAAGGAGATAGAGGGGTTTTAGCCTTGACAGTCTGTGAATACTCTCCGTTTCACAGTCGTGCTCCACGCAAGGGCTAGGTCATAAGTCAGGATGGAGCTAGAACTCATTTCTGAGTAGACTGCTTAAGCACCCCCATACTGGGGGGGGGGGGGGGGAGGAAACGGGGACGGGCCACATTTTCTAAGCTTGAGCCACTCCCTGTGCCTTGGTGGAAAATGGTTTGCAGCCCCTTAGCTTCCTCCCAGGGTGCCCCGGGGATTCCTGGCCCTTGCCTGTGCATTGCCTGATCAGCAAAGCCTTAACTTATTCCATCCTGGGACCTTGGTCTGTCGGGCAGATTTCTGAACAGGACGCCTTTGAAACTCAAATTCCCTGTAGGCCGGACCAGCCTGGTCCTACCCTAGCCTTGCTACTCAAAGCTTTCCCCAGTTTTCCTCTGGGTGGGATTGGAACTACAGCTTACAAGCCCTCTCACCTTCCTGTCCTGCTATTCTGCGCTCCTAGCACAGGCTCCCCTAAACTTAAATTCAGAATTGGATTCTTGGGAATATGGGCCCCTTCCACCCCACTTCCTGTTAGGTGATTGGATCAGTTACCGGAGGGCTCTCCCCAACATATCATTGCACAGGCTGACTGCCACCCACCAGAGCAGGTGAGTTGGTCCTCAGACCCTTAGCCCCATGAGAGGACTGGAATCTACCTCTAGAGTTTTGTGACACAGAGGTCTTTAGTGCCTTGCTTTTCTGTTGGCATTTGTCCTGCCTTCTAAATGCTTGTGCATTGCCATGACTTCTCTCCCGAAAACCTTTGAGGCCTGGTCTCCCCCAGCTCCTTCACCAATTATTTTTAGATCTTCCCAAAAATTACAAAGCTCAAAAAAGGTCCTCTCAAACTTATCAAAATTCAACAAACAGAGGACACTGTACTTTCCTTTATATGCACCGATGTCCAATAGCAACACAGAGTTCTAGAAAGGTACAAGTCAAGTAAAATCTCTCTTAGTCCCTGATGAAGATGGGATGGTTCAGTGTTGGGCTGACGGCTCTAATCTCACAATAAATGGTTTTTACAGGAGAAGATAACTTCTTATTGAATACAGCTAAGTATAAAACAATGCTAATGAAAGCGACAGATGGTGACCGTGCAAGAGAGAGCTAACCTCACAAAGATAAGCATATTTTTAAAACGCTTTCGGTTGAGGGATATCACTAACGGATGGCAAAGAAGATATATTAAAAGCTGCATTCAAATATGAAACAATAAAAGAATTAAAAAACAGTATTCTTACTAATTAGGCTACACCGATACATGGTGCAGCCTAATGAGAAATACTGGACATCGGTGTACATAAATGAAAGTACAGTGTCCTCTGTTTGTCGAATTTTGATTTTTAGATCTTCCCCTAAAAAGGAGGCCTCACCTAAAGGGAAGCTTGCACAACCATGCCTTCAACTCTGAATCTGCTGCCCAACGTCTGAGCCACAGCAGCCTTCTGGCTGCCACCCCCGAAGCTACTGACCTGGCTCACAGCCTAATTAGGTCATATAAGGAATCTTCTAGGAAGGTCAAGGCCAACTTACCAGCTAAATCCCGATTTCCTGGCAGGGCCGCTTGTGCCACAGAGCCCCCACAAAACGAGGCCTGCATGGCTATGGCCCCTGTGGGACACTCCTGTTTTTAGGACTGCTTCCATCTTCCTGTCCTGGGAAGCCTTCAGGGCTGTTCCCCCCCCCCCCCCCCCCTTCCACTGGGATAGTGCCACTTTGGACACTAGTGTGTCCACCTAAGCCACTAATTCTTCTTTCCACCAAACCTACTCATCACCCTGCCTTCCCTTGAGGACTCCCAGGGGTGAATCCCATTCCATCACCGGACACTTGTGAGAGAAGGGCTGAAAGCTCCCTCCTTTTAAAGAACCGGATTGCCGAGAAAACTTCCTCCTCTCCTAAGGAATTTGTCCCTCTTCTTGTGGGCTCGGGGCAAACTTAGGGAAGCCTCTTCACCTGACCCTCCTTCACGGCTGCGTCTAGCAGGCTGGAGAGTCCCTGCAAGCCTCTAAGAGCCATCGGATCCCGAGGCTGATTAGGAGTTACAGTCCTAGTGCCTATAAGTTTTCGATTCCTAGGTCTTGCACCTCTCTTCTCGTATATCACAGAAAGCTTTGTGTAATCCCTACACAAATTTGGGGGAGAATCCTTTAGGGAGCCCAGTCCTAGGACCCCCTCGGTGTTCCCCTCAGGGAGAAGGGCGGCTGCTGCTGCTAACTGGGGCGGTATTGGGGTGTCTCCCTCCCCATGGGTGCTTGGAGCCTTTATTCTGGCTGAGCCCCCCCATCACAGGCTAGGCAGAATAAGCCTGCTACACCGGGCACTTTCCCGTTACCACAAGTAGTATCTGTGACCCCTGTGCATGCTGAAATCACTTCCCTCCAAGCTGCCAGGCCAAGCTCTACTGGGAATGCCCCCCCTGTTAGACTTGTTCATAGAAACCACTCTACAGGCTCTCACCTTTTTGTTTGGTCTGTAATCCCACGGTTAGTGCCTGCTCACTCCCTTTCAGGTGTGGCACCATTGCAGCGCATCCTCACACCTCCCGTGCCCCTCCTCCAGGTACTCACCACCTCCCGGGGACGCATAGTCCATGCCTTGCCAGGATCAATCCTGCCATGCCCTGTAGCCTGCCTCAGAGATAATTGTTCCTTCTACTTCCTGCCCCTTTTTTTTTTGTGGCAATTTTAGCAAGTCCTGTTGCAGAGCATAAGAGCAAGGCAGGAAGACGAGCAGTCTCACAGCCAGGAGAGGAAGGGAGAGAGAGCTTAGGGAGAAAGAGAAAGTCAACCCCAGATTTGGGAGGATAAATCCCTAAGGAGCTACAACTCCTTGGGGAAAGGGGTCCTTCTGGAGAGAGGATGAGGCTGGGAGGCAGCTACACTGGAAAAATCAACTCCAAAAGGCTGTTGTCCTAGGTGCTAATTAGTCCACCAGGCCAGGGCTGCACCCTGACTCGGAAAGCAAGTAGTCCATCAACTCTTGTCCTCAGCTGCAGGAGAGAACTACTGACGAGAGCCTCTGGCCACTTTTCCTCTATGCAAAGGCTGACATCATAGAGGGAGTGTGTCCTCTATCTCTAGCAACTGAGAAGCTGGAAATATCCCCATGAGTAATAGACTGGTCTAGTCGATAAGGAATATTAGCTTCCTTTTAAGGAAGACACATGAACAGAAATAAGATACTAAAAGTCATATGATAGTCACATATAAACAGGGTAAAAAAAAAGGTTAGGTTACTTTCCTATCTGTGGCTACTTTTATGTATGAGATTCAACATAATATTTTATATAAAACAAGAAACCTGCAAGTTAAAAAAAAGTTACAAAAACTTGGTATATGCAGTGTACATCCTAGAGATCTTCAGATACTCTAAAATATATTGAAAGTTATGGAATCCTATATTAATATGCAAAATGGAGATTTTTCAAGAATTTAGTTAAGAGGCTGAGGTTCTTTATAGTGAGATGCCAAACTCTAATCCTCAAAAGTTGTACTTGGGGGTGGAAAGAAAGTAACAAATGTTAATGCTTTTTGTCAAACAAGAGGAAATTTCTGATTCTAAAAGGAAACAAGTTAGCAACTCTGCAGTATTGGACAAATTTCAAGAGGTCGGTTTTTTTCTCCATATACTAAAATCTGTACAAAATTAGTTACTGCAACAACTTTTCATTCTGTAATTTACATGGAAACATCAACAGTCCAAGAAGCCAGTTACAAAGTGTTGTGTGCTGTACACCAAGAATTATCATATCGGGTATCCGCAGCAATACTTAAGGCTAGAACACTAATTACTAAACACTTCTAATTAATTATTCTTTGAGTTACAATACAAATCAGCCCATATAAAAGTTCCCAAATTTCATACTTTGCAAAAAAGACCTTTGAGCAGCTGATTGTGATGTCTTAAGACACACTGGAATCTGAAGTTCAGAAAATTGCATCTGATTATCCTGATACTGGCTTGTAACCTACATATAAAATTTCTAAAATTCAAGAAGCTGGAGCTCGAGTGCTGAAACTATAATAGTCTGATTTATAGCACCTTCCATTCAAATATATCCGAAAACGCTCTATAAAAAAAACCCACCAGATCTCAGCACTAACAGATGCCCTCTTCCTCCCAAGGCAGTATCTGGCCAGAGCTGAAACCCAAGAAATAGGGAAGAAGTTGTCAGCAATAGTGCAAGGCATGGGGGGAGGGGAGGAAGATGTAGCTGGAAAAAATAAGTGATTACTTTCACGTGAACAAATTACATGGCTAAGAAGTGGCACAAACGGAAGAGGAAAATCCTGAAACAGAACGTGGAGAGAGAAAGAGATCGAGGTAAGACGACAGCGGGAAAGAAAGATCGCGAGCTGAACCCAGAGAAGCCAGGAGGGACTAGCCAGAAGTTGGCGGGGCCATGCAGGAGCATATTCCTGATAGCACCAGAAAACGGAGGGGAGGAGGTTCATATTATACTGGTCTTCAAAAGAAAGGGGGAACTGCTGCTGCATGCGCTGGTCCCAGTCCGTGGGACCAGAAGAGGCCACAGAGAACTGCAACAATAAAAGAGGGGGGGGGGGGGGGGGGGGGGGGGGGGGGGGGGGGGGGGGGGGTGAGAAAGAGCGGGCCAACGAGGCAGAGGTGGAGCTGCCCTGTCATTACCGTGCTGAGCAGGAAAGAAAGCCCCGCAACCAGCCGCCGCCGCCTCTCCTCGTGCGCCCGCACCAGCCCCGGGACGCGCCTCATCTGGCAGCAACACGCACACTTCCGGGTGACGTCCGCATCCGTCGCCTCCACAACCCTCAGCCGGAAGAGGAAAAAGCGGGAGGGGGTGGCGAGAGCGCCCCCTGCAGGCCTGGCGGTGTAGGTCGTCGGTGTTACTCTGTAGCCGTCCTGCACGTGCACGAGGCTTTTGCCACCAGATTGAAACAGCTTTATTGCTATGGCAATTTTGCACGTATTGTCAAAGTAATTCATAAAAGTAATGTATTGTCGTGCTAATAAAGTTGTCTGAATCTAAAAGAGAAAACATTTACAAAGTAATAATGCCAGTAAAAATGAAAGTACAGGGAACAGGAAGGACAGTAACAAGGACAATTCCCAGGTTTTAGTGTTGGCCCATATTGTTCCTGAGCATGTTTGACTTCCGGCCCGGTGGCAGAATACAACAAATTTGGCGCCTAGAGCTGCTGTCTATCCTGTTTCCCCAAAGATTATACACAGAGTGGTTCCTGCTCATTATTTTGTGGGAAGTCTTTGATTTTCTCTTTAAGTTTTGGAAAATGTGTATCCCTTCTGCCCAGGAGGAAACGCATTTCTCTATATATACTCTATTAGTATATAGTTTCTGTAGTAGTCCAGCTTGTTCTGCTTTCTAATCTGCACTTCCCACTAGAAAGTGTATTGGTGATCTAGGGCACATTGAAATGTTTGCAGTACTGCCTTTTTTTGTAGATGGAGTTGCAGCTGTTTGCCTTCTGGTGTAGATGATGGCTTGGTATGGCAGGTTTGCTACATAGGTACTGAGAATGTTTTTTGCAGGGTTTCCAGTTACTTCACAGAATGCCTGGCACTGGGGGGATTTTGTGTCTCTCTTATTGAGATGACACCATAATTTAAATATTCTTTTTGTGTATGGTGAATAGTAAGGGGAAGCATCCTAATTCTGTTCTGTATCTGTCATTAGGGGTGTTTCCATGGATGTGGAATGTCTACTTGCAGAACTGGCTCTCTGTCAGAAACAGGCAAATCCAGCCTTCCATTTAGCCTGCTGCACATGGAGGTGTAGTTTTGTTTTTCATAGGTCCATCCTTCGTTTGATGTTTTACAGATTGTCCTTGTGTGGGCGCAGCATGCTGTAGTTTCCGTGCCAGTTGTTCTAGTAATTCAGACAATTCTTTCACTCTCAAATTCTGATGAATTTGTAGGAAAACACTTTGAAAATAATTCTGGGGAAACCTGGTTTCAATTCCCAAACCCAGTTTCTGCTTCTGGAGCTGGTAGGGATTAGGGATGCTTTATAACCACCTCTACCTTGCTGCTTTGTAGAATTTGAGCTCTTTACTGACTGAACAGTAAAGGGGACGAAAGTAGTTTGAGAGACATAGGAGACGTTCGGCAAAACAGAGAAAGGAATCACAGTATCCTCAGACTAGATAGAGTAACACCTAAACTAAATCCAGTGGAAAGAAAGATATAAAACTTCTGGGGCTAAGGGAAAACATTGTGTTAACTTTTTCTGTCTCTAAAATGTCTTGCTGTATCACATTAAAATTTAACCAAACTGTTGGTTACAATTATGTTTCTACTACAGACTGTAAAAAGCCCCAGGTAACATACCCTGGCAGGCTCCTCATTTGGCTTACACCCACTCACAAAGTTCTCATAAAGATATATTTTCAGAGATTTCCAACGTTAGGCTGCATGATTAAGGGAGACTGCTTGAAAAATTGACTAATGGCAGAGGAAGGCTGCGCTATGAAATCATTAGCAAAGACATGAATGCATCTGCGTTACACAGCCAGATCCAGCTAAAGGAAGACTGGCACCATGGGCGAGGCCTAGGCCATTTGACTCTCACAAAGTTCAATCCTAACAGCTTCAGTAAAAATTAGAGGACAGAGCTCAGAATCACTGGAAGGCTGTGCATGTGCCACTGTGGAAATGTTTGTGTAACTTATCAAAGCTACTTAGTGGCCCTGTTGGGATGCAGCTTTTTTTTTTTTTTATACACAGACCTCACAAGGATCATCTAACTCAGTGTATTGCATGGGAAAATAAAGACTTTAGTTGCTTACTTGATAGAAGATTGACTGCAATTGTACAAGTATTTCTATGACCCAACATGATTAACTTTTACATTTACAAAATGACAGGTCACTTAACTGTTATACTGAGCAGATTAGATAAAAATGTAAACTAAAATTGTTGTAGAAATATTCACTCCTCTTCTGCTGATGGTGTGACCTTCCTGATACGGAAGACTGCTGAGCACTACGAGTATCTTTGCAAAAGCCATATCTAGCCTATGACTAATATGGTCACAAGAGGGCGCCATCTCTCCTTCCCAATATTGTTGCAAAATAGCTGCCTCTTTATGGTCCTGCCATTGGGGGCCGATAAGCTCTCCCTGAGCCAAAGACAATGAGTTGCTTCCACATTCACTTTCCTTCCTAACTTGCAGGCCGATTCAGTAAACCGCGCAGTAGAGCCGACGCTCCGAGGCGAGCCGCCTCTCTCCCAGCATGGGCCCAGGCCACTCTCCTGGGCGTGCGATTCAGTGTGCAGCTGAGGGCCCGCGCTAATAAGGAGGCTGTCAGCGGGTTTGGCAGCCGACGCTTAATTTTACCAGCGTTGGTTGTCGAACCCGCTGACAGCCACGGGTTCGGAATATGGACGCCGGCAAAATTGAGCGTCCATCTTCCAACCCGCGGTCCGCGGGCAGATTTTACATTTTTTTTTATTTTTGGGGCCTCCAACTTAATATCGCTATGATATTAAGTCGGAGGGTGTACAGAAAAGCATTTTTTTCTGCTTTTCTGTACACTTTCCCGGTGCCGGCCGAAATTAACTCTTGCCTTTGGGCTGGCGTTAATTTCCGAGAGTAAAATGTGCGGCTTGGCTGCACATTTTGCTTTCTGTATCGAGCGGGACTAACTAATAGGCTCATCAGCATGCATTTGCATGTTGAGCGCGCTATTAGTTTCGGGGAGGTTGGACATGTGTTTTTGACGCGCTATTATTACTCTTTATAAAGTAAGGGGTAATAATAACGCGTGGAAAATACGCGTCCAAACGGGGGCTAACGGTGCGCTCGGCCTCAGCGCACCATACCGAATCGGCCTGATGGTGTTACAGCTGTTGGTTTTCTTGTGACCCACACAGCCAAAAAAACATTTTGCTGTTCTTGCCACCTCCCTTTCCATGATGACCTGCAGACCCTAAGCTTAGGTATTGTGCACCCCTCAAACATCCCTGGAGGCCCAAATTGCAGGACACTGAAGGTGGTGGCACATACCGGGCCCTAGCGCCTTCTCCTATCTAACTGCCAGAGGGGAGAAAGGTTGGAAAGAAAAGAAGGATGGGGAGGGGGCTGGAAGAGAGTGGGAAGTAGCAAAAGATGGAAGATAAGGGGGAGGGGTTAGAAGAGAAGGATAAAAGGTGGAGGGTTGGAAGGGGAGGGAGAGAAAAGGATGGAAGAGGAGATGGAAAGCTGTGAGTAGAGAGTGAAGGGTGGAAGGGAGGTGGTGTGTTGGAAGGATAAAAGGTGAGGGGATGTGGAAGGCAAGGTAGCAGAGGAGGAAGCATGAAAAGTAGAGAGTGGAGGGGGAAAGATTGAAAGGATGGAAGGTGAGGTGAAAGGTTGGAAGGTGAAAGAAAAAGGGAAAGTGAAGGAGTGGAAGGGAAGGGGAAGGTGAGGGAGCAGAGGTGAGAGGATGGAAGATGAAGTGAGAGTTTGGAAGGTGAGGGAGAGAAAAGGAAAGACTGAAGGTAAGGGAGCAGAGGGGGAAAGATAGTGTTAGCTTGGTGTCGGAAGGTGAAAGAGGAGGAGGAGGAAGAAAGATGGAAGGTGAGGAGGTGCTGGAAAGTGATGGAGGGTAGGGTAAGTATGGGAAGGAGGAGGAGAGAAGGACTGAGGGCAGAGGGAAGAATGGAAGTTGAGGTTGTGAGAAGGGGGGGAGGTGAGAGAGGGGAGATGGAGAATGATTTGGAAGAAGAATGGGGTAACAGAGCAAGACTGGAGCAGTTGTTGAGGGAAAGGACAAGCGGCCCAAATAGCTGGAAATGCTCAAGGGAGCAAATCAGCAAGTGGGAGATGGGGAGGGGGCTAAGAAGAGGCAATAGCAGGGAGAGTTGGGGAGGTATCAGCTTGGGAACTAGAGGGAAAGAAAGGGGGATACAATCTAGCTATGAGTTTCCCTATGACAGGGAAAGAGCAATGTCAGATGTACGAAAGGAGCTGAAGAACATAGGAGAGAAAACAAACAGAAAATAGATAGGAGACCCTGGAAAAGACAAGGACCAAAGTGATTAGAAAAATGTCCATACAAAGGTAGCAAGAAGTATTTTATTTTCAGTTTAGTAAATGGAATCTGTCAACTTTGGAAACGTGCATCTCATGTATCTTTTTATTTTGCAGAGTACAGGCAGAAATTAATTTCTGTTTCTGTTTCTCTAGTGTTGTGCTGCAAAGTCTGGCTTCTTGGGATTTTCCTTTTGATTTTTGTTTCCCTTTCTGTTTCACATCTGAGGCCCCTTTTTCTGTTTGGTGTGTGTTCCTGTGGATGACATCCTGCTTAACAAGGCATTGTGTAGAGGTTAAGGATCAGTTCTGGTAGCAATTAAGGACAAGATTCATGGAGACTGAAGAATCATACTTCTGGGACTAAGGTCACGCTTGCGTTTACTTATATATTATAAATAAATCAGGTCTAGACACTCTGCCTAAACATCAGTAAATCTGTGTTGAGGCTTTCAGAATACAATTGTATCACTTTTTTGGGGGGGAGGGCAAAAGAGAAGAAATACATCTGCATTGTGCCTATTCAACACCCAGTCACAAGGCTACTGTTGCTCTTTTCGCTTCCGAGACAAAGAGGTAGCCAGGCTCTTTGGCACCTATAGCCATATGAAAAAGTGCAGCTTCACCCCGTACACAATACACGACACCACAAGCTGGGAGACTCAATAAAATGTTTTTAAATTTAAAAGATAACCCCATTTTTCTTTGGACAGACTTTTGGGAATTAAGCTATTATGTTCCTGGCAGCCATTTTTTGACTGGTTGTGGATATTATTGATAGGTTCTTGCTGGCTTTTAGGCAGGGCTGTGGTTTAGATGGGGTTTTAGAGGACGTTGAACTGGCTGGGGTTGGGGATGGACAGGATGGAATGTGGATTTTGCTATGTGTTTGTGGGTCTTAGTTGGTGTTTGGGTGGAGTTAGGTTTGTATTGAGTCTTGGGTTTATGTTTTATGTTTATTTTGTGTGTCATCAGGCTGACTGTGTTTAGTCCATTTATGTATGGATGTTACACAGAAATAGCATTTATAAGGGCTAGTCATATATTAGATCAATCAACTGATAGTTTACGCAGTTTGGTTAGTCCTGTCCTTTTTCCTACATAAGTAGGAAACGTATGGTTCTTGATAGTGCTGAGTGGCATTGCTGCTTTTGAGAGAAGATCTACAAATAAGACCGGAGCCATCATTTCAAAATCATTCCATTATATCAGCTCCTTTATGAAGGTCAAAAAGTTTTATATGACTTTAAGAAGTATTATATTGCATTTAAAAATTCTTACACAATTGATATGGACCTCAGCACTATATTAAAAAGACAGCAGCAAGAAACATTACGAGACTTGTATGCTCTTAAGTTTGTTTAGCTGCACATATGACTGCCCCTTAATGTATTAATAATTCAGCTGTTTTGGGTTTTTTTTTGTATGATCTACACTTATTATTTTCCATGGTTGATTTTTGTACTTTAACAAGTGGATTTTTTCAGCTTAGTCCTTTGGGAGTAAATTTTCTTTGCATACAATGTAAAGTTGAGTTAATCTAGGAGACTGTGAGCCAGATAATATTTTATAAGTATGGGTGTGTGTGGTGATTATGGGTCTCTTGTTGTGTTTATGTTGCTATCTTGTTGGATAGCAAAGAAAAAACAAGAAGAAATGTGATCACTGTTTCCATTTATTGAAATGTTTAAATTGAATTGGCTAGTTACATTTAACAAATGTATTTATTTATTTAAACATTTTTATATACCGGCATTAGTTGTGGACATCTTGTCGGTTTACAGTAAACAGGTTAAGTTTGGAAAATTACATTTTAACAGGGAAGTCAAAACTGGGAGAGGGAGTTTTAAAATATAATATATATTATATATAAATAAATAAATAAATATATATTAAAAAAAAAAAGTTATACTGAATTTCATATTACCAGCAGAGGAATAGTTAAATGTGGTTAGAGTGGGATAACTACTGTAAACTAGAAAATAATCCAATTTGAAATAAAGAAATTAAAAAAAAAAACCCAAAATTAGTATATGCCTATAAAGCTCGATTTTTAATAAAGTCAGTTTTGATTACAAACTGAAATGAAATGAGAAGAATGGCAGCCACCCTTGGAGAAAAACACTGGAAAGGAAATCTTCAGAGCAATGCCACGGGGTCAGCGGTGCAGCCATGAAGAAATAATATGTGCGAGTTCCTTACGAGAGCGGTCAGAGCAGCAAAGGACAGGAGCCATTATGATGGAATGCAGAGATAGCACATGTGCTCTACGAAGAACGTCATTCCATACCCAAAAAGGAGACAGCTCTAAACAGCAAACTTAAAAGCAAATATAGTGAAAATCCTTTCTTACAAAACTATCTAGCAAGGTTCTAGTGAATCTTAGTGCTCAGAAGAGGTCCCATATCACACAAACTGTATAAATCTCTATCCTAACCCCTCTCAGTCTCTTCTCCAAGATAAAAAGCCCTAACCTCTTTGGCCGTTCTTCACAAGGGAGCTGTTCCATCTCCTTTATCATTTTTGTTGCCCTTCTGTGTCTTTTCTATTTCTTCTTTATTTTATTTTTTTTTTTTTTGTACAGATGGGTTGAAGGAAAATTAAACAAAGCACAAAATTATTTGTAGTTGCTATTTCGGATTCATTGTGTGTCATTTCCAGTACTAAGTTACACAGAGAATCAAAACATTACATAGATCCCATGCTACTAAAGCTGATAATAAGCAGTGGCTATTCCTTAAGTCAGCTTGATTAATAGCAGTTAATGGACTTCTCCTCCAGGAACTTATCCAAACCTTTCTTGAACCCAGCCACACTAACTGCCTTAACCACATCCTCTGGCAATGAATTATTTTCTCCAATTTGCTTTAATTGTGCTACTTCATGTCCTTGTATCATCTGAAAGAGTAAATAATAGATTCACATTTGCACATTCAAGTCCTTTCATGATCTTATAGACCTCTATCATATCCCCCCTCAGCCGTCTCTTCTCCAAGCTGAACAGCCCTAACTTCTTCAGCCTTTCCTCATAGGGGAGCTGTTCCATCCCCTTTATCATTTTGGTTGCCCTTCTCTGTACCTTCTCCAGAGCAACTATATCTTTCTAGTGATGCGGTGACCAGAATGGCACACAATATTCAAGATGCAGTCTCATCATGGAGCAATACAGAGGTATTATGACATTCTCTGTTTTATTCATCTTTCCCCTTCCTAATAATTCTGAACATTCCGTTTAGTTTTTGTTTTTTTTTTTTACTGCCACGGCATACTGAGCCAATGATTTTATTTTTAATGTATTATCAACTATGACACTTAGATCTTTTTCCTGGATGGTAACTCCTAATATGGAATTCGACATTGTGTAACTACAGCATCACCTTGCACTTGTCCACATTAAATTTCATCTGCCATTTGGATGCCTAATCTTCTAGTCTTGTAAGGTTCTCCTGCAATTTATCACAATCTGCATGCAATTTAACCACACTGAATAATTTTGTGTCATCTGCAAATTTTATCACTCCTACCCCTTTCCAGGGACAATCTGGAAACCTGCCATAACAAAACAGCACCAACTGCCAGCACTCAAGCAAAAACAACCCTACCTATGAAAAAGCAACACTGAAAATATTACACCAAGTCCTATAACACCAATATACCTGCTATTAGGAAAACAGAACAAACTAAGTTGCTATAGATCCCTACATGTAAGCAGAATATCTCACCTTGGTCACACATGCAGAACAGACAGCTCCTCACCAAATAAAGAATAAAGAGATAATAAATTATAAATAGAAACATAAAGACAAAAACTGAACTGGAAACTGCAACAAGCCAGTCTCTGTATGCAGTTGCAACAGTGGAAAAACAGAATGATCAACATTCCTCATAAAAATAAACAATACCATCAAATATAAAACATCAATCATGATAGTAAAATCATACTAATAAAAAATATTTTAAAAACAGGGAGGGACTGTGATGGTAAGGGATCAGTTGCTCTGGGCAGGGAGGGATGACTTGCTCCAGGTGGGGAGATTGAGGGATAGGTTCTTTATGGGATATGAAATCACTGTATGTGAGAAAGGAATAAGCAAGCATCATGCTGAGCAGGAAGAAATCAACAGAAAAAAAAAGGGAGTGACTACAATTCTACACTCCATGTACCACCAACTTGCTAAGATGATTTCCCTTTATTTTTTTCCCCACAATACTTTTTTTTTTAACTGGCTGTTGCCTCCTCTAGCTCTGGCTGCAGCATCCAGTAGTAGCCTGAGAAGCAGGTGGCAGTGTGAGGTGACTAAGCGAGCCTGAGGGAGGGACCAGGTCGAGACGAGACATCACCAGGCTCAAAGAGAAAGGGAGGCAGGCGGTAAAATAAGAGTAGGCAGCAGCAAAGCTGCAGTGGGCCAGCACAGGGGACCAGGGTTGCTTCGCTTGTGGGAATCCTGGGACTGAGACAGCCCAAGGGACTGGGGGGGGGGGGGGGGGGGGGGGGAAGGCAATGGTAGCAGCAGGGAACTTTACCTGGAGGCTGGACCCTGGATAGAGAGCCTGCAGCAGCAGCAGGCAGCGTGTGTGGCAGGGCAGATAGGCACAGGCCGCTGCGGTGGGAGCAAACTTTATTTGGAGAAGCTCTACCATAGCTGTGACGCTGCCACCGCCAGCAAGGATTCGGACAGGATCTCTCTCACGGCCTCCAGTCACGGCTGCTCACGGTGGCACGCCACAAGCAGGCAAAAAAATAAGGCAGGCCACGACTGGGCCTTGTAGTGGCTGGAGCCCGGAGACTGACTGAGCCATTGAGGAAGGCAAGGGAGGAGGGTCGGTGAGTGACCGAGGCTGAGCTGTGCGAGGAGATGGGAAACACTCTGGGCAGGCAGAGCAAGCAGCCTACGGCTCTTCTCTCTCTTCTCTGGCTGCCATAGCCACTGATTGGCAGCTGGCTCAAAACAGACCAGGCCTTGTTTGACTCAGTTTTACAATATCTGGTTACTGGTGTTACTAGACACTGTGCAAGAGGCTGTAAAACTGGGCTGTCCAGTTCAAAACCAGGAGGTTGGTCACCCTACTCACACCCCCTCCCCCACCCCAGCTGATCCCTTCTCATCCCCAGCCTTTTTCCTCACCCCCCCAAGTCAGCACCTCCTAACTTATCTGAAATGATCTCCCTTTGTTCTGTCTGCTCCATGCTCAGCCCCCTCTCTTCCTATCTCTGAATGACAGGAGAGGAGGGTCTGGATTAGGGAACAGAGCCGCTCTTCTTTGCTCTGCTATATCTCTTTCCAGTTTCACCTCCTACTCTCCTGTTCTCTGCAAACTGCTTGGGAGAGGAAGAGTGGGCCTGGATGAGGAAGCAGAAGGCTGTTCTCTGCTGTTGGGTGTACAGTACTCACCAAGAGATGCACCTGCACCAGCAAATTTTGAATACGAGCTTCTAGAAGAAAAACTTTGCCCTGCTTCATGTCGAAACATAAACCCAGATACTCCAATGACGGAGATGGCTGAAGGCTGCTTTTGCCTAGGTTCACCACCCAACCAAGCTCTTGCAACAAGGAAATCACCTTGCGGGTCACCAGATGGCTCTCTTCCAGAGACTTGGCCCGAATCAACCAGTCGTCTAAATACGGGTGTAAAAGGATTCCATCTCTCAGTTCTGCCGCCACTACCACTATAACCTTGGAAAAGGTTCTTGGAGTGGTTTGTGGACCAAAAGGCAGCGCCTGAAACTGATAATGGCACCCCAGTTCCGCAAAACGCAGAAAACGTTAGTGCTCCAATCGGATAGCAATATGGAGGTGCGCCTTGGACAGATCCAAGGAGGTCAGAAATTCCCCCGACTGGACGGCCATTAATCATGGAGTGCAACATCTCCTTGCAAAAGTGAGTCACCCGCAAATGACGGTTGACCCCTTTGAGATCTAGGAGTCCTCCTTCAAGGGCACAACGAAATAAATGGAATATCGGTCCATATTTTCTTGAGACCTGGGCACTGGAACCACTGCCCTCAGCCTGAGAAGCCTTGACAGCCACCTCTCAACTGCCTGCTTCTTCTACAGAGAGTGGCAGGGAGGCACCATGAAAACGTCCCGAGGAATACTGCAAAACTCCAGCGCAAGTCCTCCTCGTATTACCTCCAGGATCCAATGTAATCTCGACCCACCTCTGATAAAAGAGAGAGAGGCACCCCCCCATCTGGTATTTCTATTAAGATGTTTAGACATTTTATTTTATAGACTAAGGATTTTAGGGATATTAATATTTGATGTTTTAATGTGTTATTTAATGTGATTATTATTATGTAAAATTGTATTTTAAGTGAGATGTTTGGCACTTGATCAAATTTTCATTTCTTTTTTACTGTTTTATATTTTGTGCCTCTTGTGAACCGTTGTGAAGGAATTGCTCTAATAAATAAATAAATAAATAAATTGATCTCCAGTTCCCAGGGGTGGGTTGGCAAAGCTTCATTGGGAGGCACGGGGAGGTTCCACTACCCGAGTCCACTCCCAACTTGGGCTGTCTGGGACGAAAGGACTGAGACCCGCCGAAAGGTTGAATTCTCTGAAAGGTCGCCCCTCTATAGGGACGAAATTGCCTGGATCGCCTGAGAAGACCCCCTCATAGATAAGGGGCGCAGCGACTGCTTCTTATCCTCAGGCAGTCAAGGAGCCGGGGATGCGCTTCACTTGCTGGCCAGCTTCTCCCACTCGCTCTCAAACAGGCCACCCAATTTCTCAGCCATAACTCACGCCTGGCTGCTATTACCGAACCCACTCCTCTGGCTGAGCTGCGAACAAAATCGCAGCCCGCATCTGCTAAAAAAAGGCAGCAATGGGCTCCATAATTGCCCTGGCATTCACTCCAGAGTCATCGACCTCCTGAGAGAGAAGCAGACATGAGCGAGCCACCGGGGAACAACAGGAAGCCATCGGCAATGTCATTGCTTCAAGTGCTTGTTTAAGGAGATGGCCTCAATTCTTCTATCGTGCGCATCCTTCAAGGCCGCTCCTTCCTCCCTGGGGACAGTCGCATCCACTTTCGGAAAACGCAAACGCTCTCTCGCCACTGGATCTGGGGGGGGGGGGGGGGGGGGGGTTACAGGCCTTCAGTCAGTTCTTGAATGACCTCCATAGCTGGGAAAAGGCAAGAGGCTTTACATAAAGAAACCGAAATGGGATTTCTCTTTGGCTCAGACATGGAATCTGCTCCAGGGACTCCCAGCATCTTCAAGGTCTGGGAAATCAGGGCTGGCAGTTCATCTCTATGGAAGAACCGCTCCATTCCCAGGGGGGGGATTTCCCCCATCTTCCAGGGAGTCAGGATCTGCCTCATCATCAGTGCCATCCGGATGCCCGTCAGGTTCACCTGCAGCTCGAGGTGTTCTTCGGGGCTTAAACGTGTCGAAGAGGGAGAGGCCACCACCGCCTGAAGATCTGAACTGACGGGCATGGGCAGCGCTGAGGCCTGCACCTGAAGGAAGGATTGCGATACTTGGAAAAGATTCTACCCAAGAAAAGGCAAAAGAATCCAGACCAAGACCAGGAAGGCGCCTGTGCGGCGCCCACTGAGCTGCTGTCCCCCGCTGAAGAACCAGTCAAGGGAGTTCCTAGGTCAGGCGTCCCTCCTGACGTATCCTTAGCCAGGGCCATCATCAGGCCGGGAAGACCCAGGCTTAGTAAAATCAGAGGAAGATAATTCTCCCTGATCCTCTAAGCAGTGCTGGCATGAGTTAGAGGGCCCTTCAGGCTGAGGTGCCCTAATGTGACAGGCGGCACAGAGGGAAAGTCGCTTAGGTTTCTTAGCCACCGGCGCCATTAATCCACCACTACGCTTAACGGGCGACTGAAGATGTGCGTCCAGCCGAAGCCCCGCTGAAACAAAATTTATGGGCACAAATTGTATGAACACAAAATGTAAGCCTCCCAAGTTTGTGCGCCAAAAAGCTAAGCGCACTGTCACCGCTCCAAACCTTGGTGCACAACCGATATGCGAGAGCGTGCGCACAGGCCGCGAGCACAAATCAGACACACAGCAGGGCACGCTTGTCTGAATCAACGATCCTGTAGAGGGCAGCTGACTGCAAAGAAGAAAAAGTGCGCAAAAATGCCGCCACAGCCTACCACGCGGTGCACAAAAAAAAAAGAAACCTAACAGCGGGGCCTAAGCCAAAGGGGCTGCTCAACCTGCCAGGCTGCCCAGTTCCCCTAACCCCACGGGAGCAGGATCACTCATCAGGACGGTGCGCCGAGCACGGAAACCAGAGGAAGTCCTAAACTAACCCCTCCAATCTGTCTCTGACTTTGTTTCTTTAAAAAAAAACTAAAAACAAAACCTTACGTGAGCTCAGCCCTTCCTAGCTGAGTACAGAGATGGTCTCCGGCTGCGGGGAGAGAGAGCATCTGCCGTCACCATCGTACTCAGACTCCTGCACCCGCTACCTTTAAGCTGTACAATCAGCTAAGTCCACGCTGGCTAAAAATCCAGCTACCGGACCAAGGCATACATCTGAGGGACCGTGGAAATTACCTCAGGAATTCTTAACTGGGGGAGGGACCATTTGGTATCACCAAAGGACAGCGGGGCAATTAATTTTCCTTTTCAAATTCTCCTTCTAAAAGCTGAAGCAATCTCCAATAGGGAGATGCACGTCCACCATCTGCTGGAGACAGAGAATACTGGCAGGCTGATATCACTGCAGTACTATATATACTCTGATGTCAGTTTGCTCTGTCTCCATCTGCTGATAGAGGTGCATAACCCACTGATTCCGGATCCATCTGTCTGGCCGCTAAGAAACACAGTTTTACCTGCACGTCAATGCACATGCTGAGGTAGATCTTAAAAACATACACGCGAGCGAACAAAAGTACACCGGATTTTATAAGATACGCGCGTATCTTATAAAATCCGGGGTCGGCGCGCGCAAGGCTGCGCAAAATCGGCAGCCTGCACCCACCGAGCTGCGCAGCCTGCCTCCGTTCCCTCCAAGGCCGCTCCGAAATTGGAGCGGCCTCGGAGGGAACTTTCCTTCTGCGTCCCCCCACCTTCCCCTCCCCTCCCTTCCCCTACCTAACCCACCCCCCCGGCCCTATCTAAACTCCCTCCCTACCTTTATCTTAAAAGTTACTACTGCCTCCGGGCAGTAGCAACTTACGCTCGCCGGTGCGGCAGGCCCCGAAACAGGCCGCTGTGTCGGGACACTCGGCCACGCCCCTGAAACGCCCCGAGCCAAAAACACGCCCCCAGACACACCCCGAAAACGCTGCGTCACTCCCGACACACTGTCCCGGGGCTTGCACGTGCCGCTGAGCCTATGCAAAATAGGCTCGGCGCGCGCAGGGGGCTTTTAAAAGGGTTACGCGCGTACCTTATGCGCGTAACCCTTTTAAAATCCGGCCCTTTGTGCATATAAACCTTACTACTGATGCAGGAAGAAGTTTTACACTCACAAAATGTGTGTTCAGTTTAGCACCCTTGCATGGAAATTCCATGCTAATGAGGGCTTAAACATTACTCCAGGATGCAGAGAGGTGCAGTGGCCTGACAAGTTTTTCTTAACACTGGAAACCTTACTCCTGATCAGAGATGGAGTAACATTTCCAGTAACAGTGACAGAAGTGGCTGGGCCAGTTCCGTAAGCCAGTGCTCAGAGCGAGAATGCCTGACAATCTGAAACCACATTTTAATGTAAAATAAACAGCAGGGATGTCTGCAGCAGGAGTTAGGGAATGCTATCCTAGAGCCCAGCTCCTCCTCCTCCCTATACCAGTCCTGGCCCCAAGCTTACCAAGTCAGCTCATTGGGCTATAGCCTGCTGTCCATGTCGGTTTCGAGCAAAGTGGCAGAGTGGATCCTAAAATGTTCATGCAGAGTGGAAGCGTCCATAATGTAATAGGAATATAAATGATTTAAATAAACGAAAACCAGGATCACAGGAACTGAATAACTAGGGCATCACATTCAAATTCTAAAATTCAAGACCCAACAGCCATGTAAGCCATGAGCTTTCAGCAACCAACACAAGTCTCCCAGTAGTAATTTAATTACTTAATCATACCCAAATTTATTACACCACTTTAAATATTCTTTCTCTTTGGTTTTACTCTTTGTAGGACCTTCAAGTACCCAGAATGTCAGATTCACATCCTGCTTTTACTCCTAAATCTGATTTTATTTTTATTTTATTATTTTCACTTTTCAAAATAAAGGATTGTGCCTAAACCTTGGGAACTTGCACTTCTTTCAAATATTGCTTGTGCACTTTCGTATGTTCATTTCATTTTGTATCGAAGGTCCCTGGGGCATTGATGTTCTTACGAAGATAAGTGTGGTTCTTAATCTTAGACTCTCTATGTAAATATGGCTGATTGGAAGACTGCTTTAGAAGGTAAGCGTGGATCTTAATCTTAGACTCTCTATGTAAATATGGTTGGTTGGAAGACTGTTTTAGAAGATAAGTGTGGTTCTTAATCTTAGACTCTCTATGTAAATATGGTTGGTTGGAAAGACTGCTTTAGAAGGTAAGCGTGGATCTTAATCTTAGACTCTCTATGTAAATATGGTTGGTTGGAAAGACTGCTTTAGAAGGTAAGTGTGGTTCTTAATCTTAGACTCTCTATGTAAATATGGCTGATTGGAAGACTGCTTTAGAAGGTAAGCGTGGATCTTAATCTTAGACTCTCTATGTAAATATGGCTGGTTGGAAGACTGCTTTAGAAGATAAGCGTAGTTCTTAATCTTAGACTCTCTATGTAAATATGGTTGGTTGGAAGACTGCTTTAGAAGGTAAGCGTGGATCTTAATCTTAGACTCTCTATGTAAATATGGTTGGTTGGAAGACTGTTTTAGAAGATAAGTGTGGTTCTTAATCTTAGACTCTCTATGTAAATATGGTTGGTTGGAAAGACTGCTTTAGAAGGTAAGCGTGGATCTTAATCTTAGACTCTCTATGTAAATATGGTTGGTTGGAAAGACTGCTTTAGAAGGTAAGTGTGGTTCTTAATCTTAGACTCTCTATGTAAATATGGCTGATTGGAAGACTGCTTTAGAAGGTAAGCGTGGATCTTAATCTTAGACTCTCTATGTAAATATGGCTGGTTGGAAGACTGCTTTAGAAGATAAGCGTAGTTCTTAATCTTAGACTCTCTATCAGGCCGATTCAGAAAAACGCACAGGAGAGCTCTCCCGACGTGCGCACAGGCCACTCTCCTGGGCGCGCGATTCAGGAGGGTGGCCTATGCAAATTAGGGTCCGCGGTAAAAGGAGCGGCAGCTGTCAGCAGGTTTGATAGCCAACGCTCAATTTTGCCGGCGTCTTTTCTCAAATCTGCTGACAGCCATGGGTTCGGAAAACAACGCCGGCATAATTGAGCGTCCATCTTCCGACCTGTGGGCCGCGGGCCGATTTTTAATTTTTATTTTTTTTTTACTTTTGGGGCCTCCAACTTAATGTCGCCATGATATTAAGTCCGAGGGTGCACAGAAAAGCAGTTTTTACTGCTTTTCTGTGCACTTCCCCAGCGCCGGCAGAAATTAACGCCTAACTTTGGGTAGGCGCTAATTTCTGAAAGTAAAATGTGCGGCTTGGCTGCACATTTTACTTTCTGTATCGCGCAGGAATAACTAATAGGGCCATCAACATGCATTTGCATGTTGCGGGTGCTATTAGTTTCGGGGGGGGGGGGGGGGTTGGACGCGCGTTTTCGACACGTTATTACCCCTTACTGATAAGGGGTAAAGCTAGCGCGTCGAAAACGCGCGTCCAAATGTGGGTTAACAGTGCGCTCCACCGGAGCGCACTGTACTGTATCGGCCTGTATGTCAATATGGTTGGTTGGAAAGACTGCTTTAGTAGGAACCTTCTGTTGGATTCATGAACCCTTGAGCCGGCTGGGACAGATGATGATGCACTGTGGGAAGACCCACAGTGGATGTCAAAGCCGGGAGGCGGCACAGGGCAGGAGACCGGAAGAATCTTCACCACTGGAAGCCCGAGATCCCCCAGGAGGAGCCCATGAGGACCCGGGCCGCTTGGACTTATGTGCGGTCTCCTGTGGGCCGGTGTCTGAAGAGGAGTTCCAGCGTATTGAAGAGTGGAGAAGGTGAAGCCAGGAGGCCAACCGGAACTTCACCACAGGAAGCCCGCGGTCCCCCCGGGAGGAGCCCGTGAGGATCTGAGCCGCTTGGACTTAGGCGAGGCCTCCTGGATGTAGCGGAAGCAGGACACCAAGAGCAAGTAGAAGTAATGGACCAGGATCTGAAGCCGAAGTCAGAAGCCAGCGGACGAGCCGAAGTCAGAAGCCAGCGGACGAGCCGAAGTCAGAAGCCAGTGGACGAGCCGAAGTCAGAAGCCAGAGGACAAGCCGAAGTCAGAAACCAAAGTCAGGAACCAGGAACAGCAACTAGCAAGCTCTGGAACAGAGAAAACCTCGTTGCAAGGCAAGGAGTAGACCTAGATGCAGGGTTTAAATACCCTGAGAGCGTCTGACGTCACCCCAGGCTGTGCTGTTCCTTCCCATGCTGGCCCCTTTAAATGAGGAGCCCCTGCACGCGAGCGCATCTAGGGGCGGGGCCAGCCATGGAGCATTGGCGGCGTTTCCCTCGAGGAGGGAGCGCCGCCGGCAGAAGCCAGGGAGGCCTGTACAGGCCGCAAGGACGCCGCAGCGGCCCGGATAGTCCCCGAGGTCGGCGAAGGGACTGGGGCCCGGCCAAGGACCGCAACACCTTCGATACAAAATGAAATGAACATATAAAAGTGCCCAAGCAATATCTGAAAGAAGTGCGAGTTCCCAAGGTTTGGGCACAGTCCTTTATTTTGAAAAGCGAAAATAATAAAATAAAAATAAAAATTGGACTTATGAGTAAAAGCAGGATGTGAATCTGACATGCTGGGTACTTGAAGGTCCTACAAAAAGTAAAAACAAAGAGAGAGAATATTTAAGGTGGTGCAATAAATTTGGGTATGATTAAGTAATTAAATTACTACTGGGAGATTTGGGTTGGGTTAGTGATTGTTTAGTCCCCAGATCACATTGCTCTCTGGGCTTGAGTTTGTTGGAGCCATGAACTTTCAGCCATGATTGAGGTGCTCATACAGCCACATTCATATCACACTCCCCCCGCCCCCAGTTAAAATGTGTGTTGAGCCTGTGCTGAATGTACATTGTAACTCAGTATAGGTACTTAACTCCCGATGCATTAATATAACAGTAGCTTACTGAATCAAGAATTAAAAAAAAATAAAGGAGCTTGTGCTTTAAAAAAAAAAAGTAAGTGCTGGAATTCAATGCACAGTTTGAACGCAAAGCTGTCTGCATCGGCCTAAGAATGAGCAAGTCAGGGTAAAGGATTCTATGCGGCTAGAAATTGCCCTGGTCAGAATGATTTATACACCTGTGACCATCATCTTCTTACACTGACTATTTGCAACCCATGATCATGCTAGGATAGCTGAGCTTTATTCATGTCTGATGAATTCAAGAAATGAAATCTGATATCACGCAACCATTGTGCCATTCATGCTACACTGAATAGTCAAGCTGAGCAAACGGTACAGACCATACGGGTTTCACTGGCAAACATCGCTGAAGGAGACTGGCAACTTGACTCCCGCGTTTTTAATTACACAGCATACGTTGCTGCCTACCACCACAGGCCCTAGTTCAATAGGACTGCTTATGTATTGCTGTCTCATGACTTGCTTAAGTCACATACACCCAGACTGGGCAGCACATACACCCAGACTGGGCGGCACATACACCCAGACTGGGCGGCACATACACCCAGACTGGGCGGCAGAACGTAAAGTGAGGCAAGAGTCTACTCTATACTATAACAGTTAAAGCCACCACAAAAGTTTGAACAAGATGATTCAAGCTTCATGGAAAACGAGTACTATGCTGCTGCTTTTGTCTATATAGTGTTACACATATGCAGCACTATATAGACACTAGGAGTGTGCAGGGTTTTTTCTTCCTTTTAATTTATAGGGCTTTTCAGTTTTTCTTTTCTTTTCTTAACATCCTCTATTATACAATAGCACACCCTCAACATTTTAGTGCATGTTGTTGGCAGCATGCCAGCAACAACAAATTTAGTGCATCCACTAACAACAAATTCCCCCCCCCCCCCCCCCACCACACCCTGGGCCTTACCCTCTCCTGTCCCCCCTCATCTTACCCCATCAATGGGTTGAAATGGGGCAGGATCAATCCAGAGTTACTCCTGCCCTGCTGGTGCCATATTCCAAAATGGTGCCTGCGGACCCAAGGCCACTGCCATTTTGGAAGATGGCTGTACTCCAAATATGGCATCTGAGGGATAGGAGGGACTGGGTGATACTGTTGGCCCACTGCAACCCACGAATGGGGTAAGATGTGATGAGAATCACACAAGCTTTGGCTATCCCCAGGGACACTTTTTTTTTTCTTTCTTTCAATTTGGCAGCAGGGTTCAGGATTCCCTTTTCAAAATAAAATGAACAAAACTTTAGTTTGTTTTTCATTTCATTTTGATAACAAAGAAACAATTTCCTATGTTGTCTCAAGCGAAAGCACATCTCCAACAGACACACCCAGACTAAGCTTCATGGAGCAGGGTCAATCGAGGCAAAACTGACACCACTTGATATCACTTACTCCTTGATACTCTTTCCTCACTTGGATTTAGGAACTCCAGTCTGTCTTGATTCACTTCGTACCTCTCCCATCACACTTTTTAGCATATGCTCTGGCAGATCCTCTTCCACTACTGTCAGTGTTTCTTGGGACTCTCACCTGGGTCCTTTTCTTTCTCGCTATACTCATGCCTTTGGGGCTCTGATCTCTTTATAAGAACATAAACTGCTATTCTGGGTCAGTCCGAGGGTCCATCAAGCTCAACATTCTGTTTCCAACAGTGTGCAATCCAGGTTACAAGTACCAAACTTTAAATAGATCTCATGCTACTAATGCCAGCAAAGAGCAATGGCTATTCCCTATTGATTAACAGCAGTTTATAGGCTTCTGCTCCAAGAACTTTTCCAAACCTTTTTTAAACCCAGCTACATTAACTGCCTCAACCACATCCTCTGGCAATGAATTCCAGAACTTAATTTGTGCATTGAGTGAAAAACCTTTCTATGATTTGTTTTAAATGTACTACTTGCTAACTTCATGGAGTGCTCCTTAGTCCTTGTATTATCCAAAAGAGTAAATATCCAATTTACATTTATCTAAGTCCTTTCATGATTTTCTAGACCTCTATCATATCCTCTCATCAGCCATTCCACGCCCTTTATTATTTTGGTCAGCCTTCTCTGTACTTTCTCCACTGCAACCATATCTTTGAAATGCAGCAACCAGAACCGCACACAGTATTCAAGATGCGGTCTCACCCTGGAGCAATACAGAGGCATTATAACATCCTTCATTTTATTTGCCATTCCCTTCTAATAATTTCTAAAATCCTGTTTGTTTTGAAAGCCACAGCACTCTGAGCTGACAATTTCAATGTAATATCAATGTTGATGTCCAGATCTTTTTCCTGGGTAATAACTCCTAATATGGAACCTAGCATCGTGTAACTACAGCAAGGGTTATTTTTCCCTATATACATCACCTTGCACTTGTTCACATTAAATTTCATCTGTCATTTGGATGCCCAATCTTCCAGTCTTGCAAGTTCGTCCTGTAATGTATCACATTTTGCTTGTGATTTAACTACTCTGAATAATTGTGTCATCTGCAATTTTGATCACCTCAGGTGACATAGCCCTTTCTAGAATATTTATAAAAATGCACCAATCCAAGTATAGATCCCTGAGGCACTCCACTGTTTACCTTTTTCCACTGTGAAAACAGACCATTTAATCCTACTCTGTTTCCTGTCTTTTAACCAGTTATAATCCACAAAAGGACATCATCTATCCCATGACTTTTTAGTTTTCTTAGAAGTCTCTCATGAAACACCTTCTGAAAATCCAAATACACCATATCTACCAGTTCACTTTTGTCCACATGTTTATTCACCCCTTAAAAAAAATGTAGTAGATTTGTGAGGCAAGACTTCCCTTGGGTAAATACATGCTGGTTGTGTCCCATTAAACCATCTCTATCTATATGTTCTGTGATTTTATTCTTTATAATAATTTCCATGATTTTTCCGGGCACTGGAGTCAGGCTCACTGGTCTATAGTTTCCTGGATCACCTCTGGTTACATAGGTCACCTTTCAATCTTCAAGTACAACAGATGATTTTAATGATAGGTTACAAATTACTTGTAATAGGTCTGAAATTTCATTTCAGAACTCTGGGGTATATACCATTCGGTCCAGGTGATTTGCTACTCTTCGGTTTGTCAATCTGGCCTACAACATCTTCCAGGTTCACCCTGATTTGGTTCAATTCTTCTGAATTGTCACCCTTGAAAAGTATTTCCGGATTGGGTATCTCCCCAATATCCTCATCAGTCAACACCAAAGCAAAGAATTCATTTAGGCTTTCCATGATGGCCTCATCTTTCCTACGTGCCCATTTAACACCTCTATCAATTGACTCCCTCACAGGCTTCTGGCTTCAGATATATCTTAAAAAGTTTTTATTTTAAGTTTTTACCTCTATGGCCAACTTCTTCAAATTCTCTCTTAGCCTGTCTCATCCATGTTTTATATTTAACTTGCCAATACTTATGATTTATCTTGTTTTGTTCAGATGGATCCTTCTTCCAATTTTTGAGGGAAGATCTATTGGCTAAAATATCCTCTTTCACCTCAACTTTTACCCATACCGGCAATCATTTGGCCTTCCTTCCACCTTTCTTAATGTGTGGAATACAGCTGGACTGTGCTTCTAAGATGGTATATTTTATATATATATATTTTATTCAATCTCAATCAAGATATCATACTGGTTTACAATCAGGTACTGTAGGTATTTCCCTATCCCCAGAGGGCTTACAATCTAAGTTTTGTACCTGAGGCAATGGAGGGTAAAGTGACTTGCCCAAGGTCAGAAGGAGCAACAGCAGGACTTGAACCCTGGTCTTCTGGTTCATAGTCCACTGCTCTAACCACTAGGCTATTCCTGCTCATACATACATACATACATACATACATACAACAGGCATGAACATTGTTAAAAAAAAAAAAAATATATATATATTTTTTTTTAACAATGTTCATGCCTGTTGTACACTCTTAACCCTTGTAGCTGCACCTTTCAGTGTTTTCTATTTGTCTCCTTTTATCAAAGTTTCCCTTTTGAAAGTTTAGTGCTAGAGCCGTGGATTTACTTACTGACCCCCTTCCAGTCAATTTGAATATGTTATGATCACTTCTGCCAAGCGGGTCCTCCACTGTTATCTCTCTCACTAAATCCTGTGCTCCACTAAGAATTAGATCTAAAATAACTCCCTCTCTCAATTTCCGAACCAATTGCTCCATAAAACAGCCATTTATTCCATCCAGTAATTTTCTCTCTCTAGTGGGTCCTGATGTTATATTTACTCAGTCAATATTGGGGTAATTGAAATCTTTCCTTATTACTGCACTGCGCAATTGATTAGCTTCTCTAATTTCTCTTAGCATTTTATCATCCAGTTTATTTTGGCCAGGTGGATGGTAATATACTCCTATTGCTATACTCTTCCCCAACACACAAGGGATTTGTACCCATAAAGATTATTTATTTATTTAGAGGTTTTTATATACCGCAGTACGTAAAAAGACACATCACCGCGGTTTACAATTAACAAAAATTAGCAACAGGCTTTACAGATAACAGGTATATACGATAACCGGCAGTACAGATAGTAAACCATAAAATAATATAATGTTTTACATACAAATAAAATGATTTCGGAAGAAACTAAAATCATTTATGAACTAATACAACAACTTTAGAGCATAATATTCAATAATATTATGCTCTAAATATATATAAGATTATATATGCTCTAAATATAATAAGATTAGATTAGTCTCTTGAAGGATCTTTATCCTGTTGGACTCTATGCCATCCCAGACATAAAGTATCACCCTCTCCCCCTCCAAGTTGCTCTTCCCTATCATTGCGATAAACTTGTACCCTGGTTTGGCCCTATCCCATTGGTAATCCTCCTTTCACCAGGTCTCTGAAATGTCAATTAAGTCTATCTCATCAGTCACTGTTATACACTAACTCGTCCATCTTACTTTTTAGACTTCTGGCATTGACATAAAGACATTTCAAAGTGTGTTTTTTGTTTGTATTAATAACCTGCTTTTCAGTTGACAGGGATAATCTGGAATCCTTTAGCTCAGGTGATTCTTTACTTATAGGAATATGAAATAATTTAGCTTTTATTGGAACCTCTCTACTGGGATGCCCTAACTCTCCTGCTTCATTAGTATCCTTCCAAGATATCTCCTTCTGAACCATGTGCTCCTATGCCTTTCAACATAATCTTTATGATAACGACTCCCAGATCTACCTCTCTATACCAAAAATTTCACCAAGTATTCAGCCCAAATCTCAGCCTTGTCTGTCATTGCTGCTTGAATGTTCCACTGTCACCTTAAATATAACATCGCCAAGACAGAGCTTCTTCTGCCTCTCCCCTACAAACCCACTTTCTCCCCTTTCTTATTTCTGTGGATAACACAGTTAGCTCAGCGCCCTAGGTACATAATCTTGGGATAATCTGTCTCCTCTCTTTCCTTCTCTACACCCATCCAAAACACGTTTCTTAATATCACCAAAATCCATCCCTTCCTTTCTGAACCCAAAACAAGAGTGGATAAGAGTTTTTGGTTATCACCTCCCACTTAAGACTACTGCAGCCTGCTCCTCACAGGTCTTGCACTGAACTCTCTCTCCAAAGTTCAGATGCACAACTTCTTTCACCAGCATTGCTACACCAACATAATCTCCCTCTTTTCAAGCCACCACATTGCCTCCCTAGCTGCTTCCACATAAAGTTCAAGCATTCTGCAGCTCATTACTTCTCAGGTTTTCCCTGCACCCCTCCTCCTCATTAACTCTTTTCATTGGGCAAGTCGCTTTTATAAATGACTTCTTCCTCCATTTCCAAATACCAACCAGAATCTAATGTATGCCTGGAACAGACTTCCTGAATCGATGTGTTGTGCTCTCCCCTCTGCTTTATTCAGACCCAGCTTAAAACCTAGTTCTTCTGATCACAGCTTGTTGGTTTTAATCATTTTCTATAAGAAATAAAATACCCGTCTTTTTTTTTTGCAAAAATTTTTTTTTTCAGATTAACAAACAAGTAAAAAAGCCAAGCAAGCAAACAAATATGGATACAAACAGGCCATATCTACAGAACTAAGACAAAAAAAAAAAAAAAAGATTAAACATAGAAACATAGACATGACGGCAGAAAAAGACCAATCGGCCCATCCAGGCTGCCCAACAAGCTCCCACATTTATTTTCCCATACTTATCTGTTTCACCAACCACCAACTTCAGGGCTCTTGTTGGTAACTGTTTGATTCAAATTTCCTGCCATCCCCTGACATTGGTGTAGAGAGTAATGTTATTTTATTTATGCAACTCTTATATTCCATTGTTCAGAACACAAGGTTCTATCCTTACGGTTGCATTAAAGGTGAGCATAAGGCTTATGGTTAAGGGTAGTAACTGCCGCATCAAGCAAGTTACCCTGATGCTTGTTTACCCAGATTGCACAGATCAATGCCTTGTTGGACGATGTCTGAATGTAAATCCTGTTTTCTTCACTTCCCCCTACTGTTGAAGCAGATAGCAACGCTGTATATGCATTCAAAGTGATGTATCAGACTTAATTGGTTTAGGGTATCAACCGCCGTAATAAGCAGCTACCCCCACGATTATTTGTTTACCCAGATTGTGAAATTCAGTCCTTGTTGGTCGTTGCCTGAATGTAAATCCTGTTTTCCACTTTTCCCCCTGCCATAGAAGCAGAGAGCAGCACTGTACATTTATTATTTATTTATTTTTAGATTTTTATATACCGGTGTTCCTATATGAAATAAAGATCACATCGGTTTACATTGAAACAGAACATGAAAATTGCCAAAAGGCATTACATAGAACAAGGTTATGAAACTTGGAACAGTGTACATAAGTTCAAAATTTAACAATAATGTTGTAACATTGATGACCAAAAGATAAAGGAGAAAAAAAAAAAAAGACTTAAACAATTAAGTTGACAGGTCTTATTGAGCATAAAAATTATAACGTATAAGTGAGAAAGTCTCAAGTGTCCTGCAGCAAGAGATTAGATACCGAAGTAGGTAGTGGTATGGAAAATGGGGGTTTGTGAAGAAGATATGTTCTTGCTGGTTGGAGGGGAAAAAATGATGATCATGGTCCTGGAAAAGCTTGGCTAAAGAGCCAGGTTTTAAGTTTTTTTTTGAATGAAGAGTGGCAGAACTCAAGCCGAATGTCTGGTGGGAGCGCATTCCATTGAATGGGGCCTGCTGTAGATATGGCACGTTTATGATGCGAGGATTTTGTTGAAGGTACATAGAGAGTGCCTTTATATGCTCCTCTGATGTACATGTATTCAAAGTGATGTATCAGGCTTAATTGGTTTAGGGTAGTAACTGCCATAATAAGCAAGCTACCCCCACACTTATTTGTTTACCCAGATTGTGAAGGTCAGTCCTTTTTAGTTGTTATCTGAATGCAAATCCTCTTTTCCACATTTCCCTTTGCCGCTGAAGCAGAGAGCAATGTTGGGGTAGCATTAACCATGCAAGGGATTTTTTGAGTAAGGGTAGTAATCACCAGGTAGTAGTTAACATTCCAGCAAGCCACCCCCATGGCTCTTCTCTTCATTCCCATCCTCTAGCCTTTATGGATCCACAGTGTTTATCCCACGCCCCTTTGAAATCCTTCACGGTTTTAGTCTTCACCACTTCCTCCGGAAGGGCATTCCAGGCATCCACCACCCTCTCCGTGAAGAAATACTTCCTGATATTGGTTCTGAGTCTTCTTCCCTGGAGTTTCAAATTGTGACCCCTAGTTCTATTGATTTTTTTTCCATTCTAAAAGGCTTATTGCTGACCATAAATCATTAAAACCTTTCAAGTATCTGAAAGTCTGTATCATATCACCTCTGCTCCTCCTCTCCTCCAGGGGGTACATATTTGGGTTCTTCAATCTCTCCTCATAAGTCATTTTATGAAGACCATCCACCTTTTTGGTCGCCCTTCTCTGGACCGCCTCCATCCTGCCTCTGTCCCTTTGGAGATACGGTCTCCAGAACTGAACCCAGTACTCCAGGTGAGGCCTCACCAAGGCCCTGTACATTAATAACTGTACAATGCAATGAAGATCACTGGCTTGTATAATGTGTAAGAAAAGAAAAAAAGAGAAATAAAGTGATTGTGGCCTTATCACAGCTTCAGTGATTTCTTTGTTGCATCCCTCCCTCTCCCTTCCCTTCCCCCTATAGGGTCAACAAGGAGTCAGGAATTAAATAATGATAAAGGGCCTAAGGAGAATAAGGCTGTCCACCTGGGGATCTTGAAATCTGAAGCTAACTCACTGGGATGTGTGTGTACTGTGGGGAATAGGCTTAGATGAAAGGTGAGAGGAGGAGAAGAGCCACTCTGCATCCTAAGATAGGTTGAGTGAGAACTACATAGAGGATGTTGATCTATGATAAGACAGTGGACTACTTGGATTGACTAATGGTGCATGGTGAGATATAATCTGTAAATTTGCCCCATATAGCTGTCATCTTCTTATAGTTTTTTTTTACCTTCTTTGATAGAGAGAAATTCATCATCTGTTGAAACCACTGTTTGTGTTGAGGGGTGGCTGGGCCTACCCAGGTGATTAAGATAGCAGACTTGGTCAAAAAAAAAAGATTTTCTTTAGAGAGACAGATCTCTCGGTCCGGCCTTGAGGAACTACGCCAAACAGCCAAAATAGGGGATCGTGAGGCAGTGAAAGCTTTAAGATTTCAGTACAGCTCTGTCTAACTTGAAACCAGAATGATTGGATTACAGTGCATGACGAGAAAACATGGAAATAATCTCCAACGCAGATATTACACTTAGGACAATTAGGAGAGGAGGCTTGCTGAGCTAGGTAGGCTCTCTCAGGAGACCTACAGAAGAGCCATAAAAATTTAAGTTGGTTTTCTCTGAGTGCGATGTTCTCCGAAAATTGGTGGATATCTGAGAAACATTTTACAAAGGAGGGGAAGGAAAGGCCAGGAGTGGGCCCAGTGTGCCACCTGTCAAAGATATAGTGGATGGCATAATGGTTCTTAACAAAAAAAAAGCTATGGAAGGCCTATGTTTTATGTTCCTAATAAAGATATCCCTCAAAAGCTTTGAGGAGAGGGAGTTTTGAAAACAGTTTTCAAAAGATTTATCAAAATTCCTAAATTGTAAATAAGCATAAAAGTGTGTTGTGTGGGAGGGAAAATTGTTTTTTTGGGGAATTTTTATGCCTAAGTATGTCATTTCCCCTGTTACCCACTTCAAAGGAAATTGTCCGGGCCAGGCTTAAGAACGTAAGAAATACCATACTGGGTCAGAGCCCAGCATCCTGTTTCCAACAGTGGCCAATCCAGGCCATAAGAGCCTGGCAAGTACCCAAACATTAGATAGATCCCAAGCTACTATTGCTTATTAATTACCATTATAGCAGTTTATGGATTTATCCTCTAGGAACTTATCCAAACCTTTTTTAAACCCAGTAACACTAACTGCTGTAACCACATCCTCTGGCAATGAATTCCAGAGCTTAACTATGCGCTGAGTGAAAAATAAATTTTAAATGAGCCACTTGCTAACTTCATGGAGTGGCCCCTGGTCCTTCTATTATCTGAAAGAGTAAATAACCGATTTATACCAACTTGTTCAAGTCCTTTCACGATTTTGTAAATATGTGTAAAGTCCCTTTCGTTGGGTGTAAAGTTCTCCACAGGTCTAAAAGGTCATATTTTTACATAGAAATGCAACTCCTTTATTGTACTTCAGATTTTTAGCTGAGCATGGGGGGCTTTTATCTGAGGAAGGATGTAATTGAAATCTCCCACCACAACTAGTAATCCTTGTGCGTGGAGAACCAACTGATTTAGAATACAAGTAAAGAAGTCGTGCGAGTACTTGTTGGGAGCATAAAGGTTACAGATAGATATCTGCCTCCCATTCAAGGACCCCATAATCATCAAGAATCTCCCCTCTGAGTCTTGGAACATTTTATGCATCTGGAAACTGATGTTTTTGTTTATAAGGTTGGAGACTCCCTCTTTTTTGCCCTTTGCTTCTGAATAGTTACAGGGCCCAACCCATTCCCTTTGGAGCGTTTGAGATTCTAAAGCAGAAAGGTGGGTTTCCTGAACACTGGTTATGATAGCACCACATTTCTTTAAGTGATGCAGTACTTTCTTCCTCTTTTAGGGGAGACTAACCCATTAACGTTCCAAGAAATTATCCGAGTTATATCACCTTATACAAAGGGTGGGTAGGGTTCCTGAAAGACAGGCATACCTGTGGTATAGTGGGCAGTTGTGGGGCCCTCAGCCAGCCCCTCACAGCTCAGCTGAGCAGGCGTCTTATCCTCAATATATAACCCCTGATTCCCCAAGCAAACTGATGAGTGCGCCACTTATATAACCCAGTGTGGATTGCAGATGAAGTTTCCTTTCAAGAATACTCCGGTTTAATGGTCCGGCTGCAACAAAGTAAAAGACCGTGTTTCCCCAAATTAAAAATTCCTGACCCAAAATTCTCCTTTTCCCACCCTTTCCCCTCCCAACCATTTTGAACAACAGTTTCCCCATGCTCTCTGGAGAATTAGGGGCATAGTAAGATGTGAACGGGTGCCCCGCCCCCAAATCTCAACATCAAGAGAACTCCAAAATCATCATGGAAAGCAACCATTAGAATGACTGAACAGCAACAACTGATAATATAACTTTAGGTATAAGAGCTAAGGTGAAATCTATATAACTGTTTAAATTGCAGATGACAATGAGAGTTCAGTATTCCCGAAGGGATCAAACCGCCCGATCTAGACCAGCTTTCTCTCTAATGCTTTCTTAGATGAGATCAGCGTAGGATAGTTAATGTGGAGCAAAGAAAGGAATTCAAACTAGACTGACCCGACTCTGGTCTTCGATGTTGAAGCCTCCGGTATTGCTAATCAGTGAAGCTGAGAAGGGAAAGCAGAAGAGAAGAGCTACCAACAGAGAGCATATTGCACGGTACAATCTGGAATCGGAGGGATGGCGCATAAATTTGATGTTGTGTTCCCCGATTGAGTAGAATCGGCGCATGCTGGAGACTAAGAAATTCTGAGCATCTTGAACTGTGTCAAGATTTTATACTTGGGCCATCGCTCCATATTTTAAGCTTAGCTGGGAAAAGTAAAGCGAATTTAATCTGTCGTTTAATCAATTGGCCGCAGAGCGGAGAAAATCCTCTGCGCATGGCTGTGATTCGAGCTGAGTAATCTTGGAAGGTGCCCACTATCTGAGCATTGTAGGCAAGATCTGGAGTTTTTCGATAGGCTTGCAAGATGGATTGCTTGAGGGCACAGAGATGCGCCCCTCGGCCTGTTCGATATGGGGGCTTAGTTCTGTGAGTCCTTTTTTTTTTTTTTAACTTCCAGAAGTTCTGCTGAAATACCCGAGAGTTTGTCGTCTAGGGCTACCACTACAACAGCTTTAATCTCAGCCAGTGCTGCCTTGTTGAGGGTAGATGTTTCTCCGGAGGCCTGTCGGTTCCTCTGGGTTTTTTCTTTATCCTTTTTCGTTCCCTTAATGGGCATTACTGGGGAAGATCTCCGCATGTAAGGCACAATCGACACGCGCTCTGAAGATTCGGGACTAAATCAGTTGGAATAGCTCGCTTAAAGATGCAGATTATTTAGGATTTTAGGAGCAGGGCACCCAGAGCTTGATGAGAAATGACCTCTTCAGCTCATCACATCACATGATTCCCCCCCCCCCCCCCCAATCTCTTATTTGTCCTGTATGTTTGTCTTGACTAGACTGTAAGTACTACCGAAAAGGGAAAGTCTCTTAGAGGAGTAGTCTAGTGGTTAGAGCAGCAGGACTGACGGGTGAAGGGTCTGAAGGCAGCAGATTGCACCCCATTGGACTGGACAGGAGTCTGAATTACCCCAGGCCTGGTCTGATGTTGAAACAGAGGCAGCAAGCCTGTGTCGGCCGCTGGCAATCCCCCTACAGCCCCGGTGGCTTTTGCCCCCACCCCAATGCACCCTCTCTCAAAGACGCAAAAGGAAAAGAAAAAAAAATAGCAGATACAGTAAAATAAGGGGCAAGACTTCAGATGTCAGTGACAAAAGAAAATGCTAAAAAGACTCAAACATGAAGGAGTGGGGGGGGAAACTGAAGCTGACAAGGAGAAAGCAGGATTGCTTAATAAACTTGTTCAGAGGAAGGGCTTGGAATAGGACCACAGAAAACTGCCAAAGATTGTGATACAAGGGAGTTAGACTTCAAATGATTTTCAGAAAACTGTGTTCAAGAGGAGCAAATAATATAAAAAAGTAGATAAAATAATAGGGCCAGACAGGATGCATCAGGGGAGATTCTGCTTCACAAAAGCGGTAGCGGAGAGGAGGCTGGAAACTACAGACCGGTTATAGCCTCACCTCTGTGGTGGGAAAATTAATGGAGACTCTGCTGAAGGAAAGGATAATGAACTATCTATAATCCAGTGGGTTGTTCTAACCAAGGCAGCATGGATTCACCAGGGGGAAGGTCCTGTCAAAAAAAATCTGATTTTCTGATTGGGTGACTATAGAGAATTGGATCGAGGAAGAGCACTCAACGCGATTTTCTTGGATTATAGTAAAAGCTTTTCAAACGGTCCCAACAAAAGGAGACTCGTGAACAAAATGAGAAGCTTGAGAGTGGGTGCCACAGTAGTAGCCTGGATTACAAACTGGTTGACTGACAGGCGACAGCAAAGTAATGGTAAATGGAACTTACTCTGCAAAAAAGAACGGCGTTAGGATTGGTTTTAGGACAGATGCTGTTCGATATCTTTGTGAGTCACCTGGTGGAAGGGAAAGAAGGTAAAGTTTGTCTATTTGCAGATGATACTTAAGTTTATCTGCAATTTCCTGTAATTTATATTGTATTGTTATTCCTTGTCATCTCTCGTTTTTTGTTATTCAAATTTAGTCTATTGTTATCTGCACACTTAAAGTATGTTTTTACCCTTTTAAGTATGCTTATTGCTCAGTTGCAACCCTTGATACCAGTTTAATTATCCCTTGTTCGATGTAATGCATTCGTTTAATGCTGTTTCTCGTTTGCTGTAAACCGATCTGATATGTTCTTTTGCACATGAATGTCGGTCTAGAAAAGTTTAAAATAAATAAATAAATGATACTAAGATCTGCAACAGAGTGGTCACATCTGAAAGAGTAGAGAGAAGGAAAAGTGATTTAAGAAAACTTGAAGAGTGGTCAAAGATTTGGCAGCTGGGAATCAATGCCAAGAAGTGCAGAGTCATGCATCTGGGGTACAGCAATCCAAAAGAGCTGTATGTGATGGGTGGTGAAAGACTAATGCACACGGGAGAGGGACCTTGGTGTGATAGTGTCCGATGGTCGAAGATGGCAAAGCAATGTGACAAGGCAATAGCTAAATCCAGAAGAATGCTGGGCTGCAGAGAGAGAGGAATAACCAGTAAGAAAAAGGAAGTGATGATGCCCTTGTACAGGTCCTTGGTGAGGCCTCACCTAGAGTACTGTGCTCAGTTCTGGAGCCCACATCTCAAAAAGGATAGACTGGATGGAGGCTGGTGGTGGTGATTTTGGGGGGGGGGGGGGGGGGGGGGGGGGGGGCAGCATTGGAAGACTTATGAGAGGCTGAAGGATGTGAATATGTATACTCTGGAAGAAAGAAGGTGCAGGAGAGAATTGATACAGACCTTCAGATATCTGAAAGGTTTTAATGATGCGCAATCATCAAACCTCTTCCGTTGGAAAGAAATCAATAGAACTAGGGGTCATGAAATGAAACGCCAGGGAGGATGACTCAGAACCAGTGTCAGGAAATATTTCTTCATGGAGAGGGTGGTGAATGTCTGGAATGTCCTTCCAGAGGAGGTGGTGAAGATGAAAAACAGTGAAGGAATTCAAAGGGCATGGGATAAACACTGTGGATCCCTAAAGGCTAGAAATAAAGAAGGAAAAAAAAAAAAAAAGAGTGCAGGTAATTGGGGGTAACTTGCTGGTGTGGCAGTTGCTGCCCTTAAAAATTAAGCCTTGATACTGTTAATGCAACTTCATCATTGCTCTCTGCTTCAATGGCAGTGAGAAAAGGGGAATTGGATTCAGACAGCAACCAAGGGCCCTGACTTTTACGGTTTGGGGAACAAATAAACATGGGGGTAACTTGCTGATGCAGCGCTTACTACCCTTAATCATTAAGCCTGATACTTTTGATGCAACTCCAACATTGCTCTCTGCTTTCACGGCAACGGTTAAGGGAAACTGGATTCAAACAGCATCCGAGAGCCCTGACTTTTATGGTCTGATAAACCGATAAGCATGGAGGTAACCTGCACAGTGCAGGAGATACTGGCATAACCTTGCTGGGCAGACTGAGTGGATCATTTGTTCCTTTTCTGCCGTCATTTCTATTTCATTTCGTTTCTTAAGACAACTTAAGGGAATTTGGCAGCTTTGCTGGTTGATCTTTTGAGTTTTCAATACTTCTTCAGAGTAAGGAGTGGTTCCAAAAGACTGCAGAGAGATAGACTTGGTTCCTTTTCACAAAAGTAGAAGTAAGGAGTCTGAGAACTACAGGCTGGTTATTCTGATCTCTGTTGAGTAAATTAGTGGAATCACTGCTGAACTAGTACAGTTTCTGGAATCCAATGGTTTTTAGGTTCAGAGGCAGCACAGTTTTGACAGAGGTAAATCTTATCAGATAAATCTAATTTATTTCATTGGCTGACCAGAGAATTAGATCAGGGGAGAGCTCAGGATGAAGTGTTCTTGGAATTCAATAGTTCTACATAGGCAACTTATTAAAAAAAAAATAATTTAGCAACATAGATATAAGTCCTAAAGAGACCGACTGGGTTAGAAACTGGTAAAAGGAGTTCATGCCAGGGTAGGGGTGGAAGGGGGCACATTACTGGTGCTTGCAGGGATTGGTCCTTGGTCTGGCTCCGTTTTAACATTTTTGTAAGCAATAGTGCAAAACAGGTATCAGGAAAGGTTTGCCTTTTGGCAGAAGATACCAAAATCTGTAAAAGATTAGACACCATGGAAAACATGGGGAGAGATTAGTGAAGATGAGGGGGGAAATTCTGCATCTTTGAGCAGTGCATTTTAAGTTAATCGTTACTCAAACACCACGATTAAGTTGTTATCTGTTCAACTTATGCAGGATTTAAAAGCACTGTGCTCACGTTTCATGTTTTACACAGGATTCTCTCAGCAGTAATTGCAGGCCAAGGGCTTTCCCTGGAGTAGGCAAGGCATTGGAGCTGCCCAGAAAATGCCTAACTTGCTGTGAAAGAGGGAGGAAGGAGGGAGGCGTGGGCCGTGCCGCCGTTTCTGCTCCCCGGGGCCGTGTGGGCGGACTGAGGGCTGGACTCTGCCGTGTTGCTATTGCTGCTTCCTCACCCCCATCGCCGCTCTGGAACATTTCACTGAATGAAGCGGAGGCGCTGGAGAGGACTGGAGTGCGAGGGTGTGCCTGACGGCGAAATAAACAACCTCCGGTCCCCCTAAAAATATATATTAAAAAACAAACAAAAAACCCCCCAACTCCTTCCCCGCGTCGTTCAGGAGGGAGGAAGAAGGCTCCGGAGCCCGGCCCGGGCTGGCAGCACATCGCTGGGGGCCGGCTTGGCTGCAGGTACGGCTCCGGGTGGCGGCGCCCCCGCCCCTGGAAACGCGCGCAGGGCCGTCTCGTGCACGCTGCACGAGCCGCGCGGCTCCCGGGTCTCTGCGTTCTAACCGCCCGCGCGCTCTCTCTCTCTCTTTCTTCCTAGGCTCCCGCTCCCCGGCGGATTTCCTTCTTCGGAGCGAGGGCTGCTTCCGTGCCCCGCTGCCCCCACAGCTGCTGGACAGTTGCTGTTTTTGTTTTGTTTTTACTCCCTTCCCCCGTCTCCTGTTTTAATTCTGTTCGAGTGAAGCGAGGAGGAAAGGGGGAAGATGCAGACGTTTCTGAAAGGAAAACGGGTCGGCTACTGGCTGAGTGAGAAAAAGATCAAAAAGCTCAATTTCCAGGCCTTCGCCGAGCTGTGCAGGTAAGTCAGTCCAGCTCTGGCCCCGCGGCCTGGACTGGAAACCTGGGGGGGGGTCGTCCCCCCGTGACGTGAGGCTTCTGTGTTAGCTCGGAGGGGCCTGCTCGTGCAGCCTCGCCGGCTTATTATCAGCAAATTAACCTGCAATTACAGCTTTATGCAGGCAGCCGCGCTTAACACCTGCTAATTGCTACTTGAGCAAATCTGAGCCTAGAAAAGAGAATGAAAGCGAGGATGAGTAGAAAGCGTGACGTGAGCTCGCTGGAAGCCTGTAATTTCATTGTGGACTGGGTTTTTTTTTAGTTTGTCAGAAGTTTTGGGGGAGATCCCCCCCCCTCGCCCCCTCGCATGACCACGGAGCTCTCTCCCGGACTTTCCTGGCCTGCTGATGACTGCCTCCTTCACTTCCCTCCCTCCCCCTTGCGTTTTCTCTCTCTGGTCGGGAGGGTAGTGCCAAAGGTGCTCGTCAGTGTCACTGGGACGGAGCCGCTGCATGTGCAGCTTGGATGGCCCCTCCGCTCCATTGCTGGATGAGACAGGTGCAGGCCGCCTAGGGTGTTACCAAGTTGGTGAAATAGATAGTGCCTCTGAGAAACGAATACACACAATGATGAACCCTATTCCATATTTAAATAATTGCACCTATTCTTCCGCCATCTCTTTTTAAAAGGTCTCTTGCTAATACTAAACTGCCAGGGTAAATTTCAGTTATTTTTTTGCCGAACATATGTATATAATTTGGAATTTGCTTCGTTTAAAGTTTATGTAGCTGGTAGTGTGTATGTATATAAACTTACTGTAGTCAAATCCATCAAGAAAATGTTAATAACCCAGACTCCTGAAAGCTTCTAATCTTATCCAATTTAATAAAAAAAAAGAAAATTAAAAGGGCATGGGATAATTACTGTGGATCCCTAAGGGCTTGAGGTTGGTAATGAAGAAAAGAGATAACTTTTGTTAAGTTTAGGTATAGCATTTCTGCATGGGGGTAACCTGTACAGAGCGGCAGTTACTACCATGAGCAACTTGCTGGGAAGACTGGATGGATCATTTGGTCTTTATCTGCCGTTACTGCTGTTATATGTTGTTGTTTTACTATAGCCAAATCCATGAGGAAAAGACCTTAATAGCCCAGACTCCCCAAAACTTCTGACTTTTAGCAGTCGTCCATCTTAAAAAAAAAAATATATATCTTCTCATCTTCTTTAAAATTAATTTTATTTTAGTACTGTCATTTGACAGTTATCAAGTCCTTGACAGGAATGGTGTCGGTTAAGTCAGCTTTCTAGATGGCCAAGTTATGTTATTGGTTGCTGGAGCTTCAGGGTTTCTGTCTGCACTTACATGGAGTTATTGTGTAACCGTGCATAAGTTCCACTGGTTTTCAAAATGGATTTACATGTACAAGTCCCACTTTGAAAATTACCCCAGGACACACATGCACATTTGCATATGGTTGCACATCCCGCCACCCCCACGGAATGCCTCTCTCCTATGCACGTAAACGTAAGCGCATAGGGTATGGATGCACATGATTTTACACACGTGTCAGTCGCTCAGTTTTCTGAAGGGCTATTTCTGTGGGTAAAGCACTACTTCTTTACCCGCAGAAGTCCCTTTGAAAATTACCCGTTAATTTTTCCTATTCCTGAGCTGCTGACTTCAGAGACAGACAGACAGACAGACTTACACACACATTTTTATACATTTGATCTCATCTATGTTGCACATGCTTACTGTGCCCGCTTGATTACGGCAGTGGTTGTGAATATAAATATACAGATTTAGATGAATGGAACCTGAAAACGGTGCAAGTCACTTATGGGCTTCCATTGAAAAAGCCAGGTTTGCTGTTAAGGGCCAGGCCTCCCACCGGGAACAATTTGCAGCGCTGTAGACGTGATAAGCAGTAGTAGAAGCCTAGTACTATAGTTGGGGGGGAAACATGCCTTATGCTTTCCTCAGGAGGCACAGGCTGCGGATGACTGCCGGTTTTATGACTCGCTGTTGACTAATACTGCATGCAGCTCATTGTGCCAGAGAAGGCAATTAAGTTTGCCTGGTTTCTTTCATGCAGTCCTAAACGGTGCAACATGGTATGAGGATGCTTTTTTATTTTTTAATGTGAAATACCTCACAGCTTGCCTGATTTGTTGTGCAGCCTAGTATCTCTCTCCTTCTCTGGTGCTTGATACTTGTTGGCTGTTCCCTGCAGGAATTCGCTTCCCCATCACACCTATTCTCAACTGGATTTTTTTTTTTTTCCCCTCTTGGGCCTTCGGGCCTCTGTGTTTGCTGATGATTTTTTGCCAGTGAAAACTGTGCCGAAAGTAAATAAAGCTGGGTAAACTCATGGTGGAACTGGAACCAAAAAAGTCAGGTTTTAATTTACTGCTTTATCGCTGGTTTTTCTGGTGGTCGAGTGAATTACTTTTGTATTTCATTAGTGAATGAAGTCCCGGCTCGAGTTTACAGTACTGTGGCGGACATTTCTGCATCCACTATGTGTGTGTGTGTGTGTGTGTGCAGTAATGACAGGTTGATGCAGTACCGTGTGGTGAGGTCAGCGCATGGCTCAACACGCGAGTGGACGCACGTTTTGGACGCGTGTCCATAACCCCCGATGTAAAACGAGGATTAGCGCGTTCAGTCAAGCGTGTAGCTAATAGCGCTCATCACATGTAAATTCACGTTGATGAGGATAATAGCTATTACCCTTGATGCTAAAACAAGAGTGCGCCTGATACGTTAATTCTTGGAGGAACTAAAAAGGGAGAACCATTAAAAAAAAAAAAAAGAAGGGTTGCCGGCAGTCAGGTTAGGAAAATGTATGTTCAATTAACGAGCGTCCGTTTTCCTAACCTGTGCTGACAGCCGACCTCTCCTGGGCGCCCGATGCCGAGGAGGCGCTAGGGATGCAAAATTTTCCCTACGCCTCATTTTTTTTACCGCGGCAGCTCATTTAAATATAAAATTGGGTGCCCAGGAGGGGTGGATCGGCACGTGTCAGGAGAGCAGGCGCTCAGTGCGCAACAATATTGCATCGGCCTGTATGCGCGTGAGACTAGATTGTAAGAGATTGGCAGAGGTGGGGGCACTGGATACGATTGCTTTGCACAATTAACCATCAGGCAGAATAAAGATAGCTGCTTAATACTCCAAGGTGAGCGCAAGAAAATTGAATTTCCCACCAAAAAGAAAACCAACCCAAAATAAAAAATTCAGATCCTCCATGCATTGAGCAGCATGTGATTGCCCGAATGTGCATTTGCTGAGGCTGTAAATACTATGAAATGTAAACTTACCTGCTTGCCATTGGCTCCTGTTGATGATGCAATGACCTGAAACGGACCCATGGCTTCCTGAGATGTGAGTAGGGATCAAGCTGCCGCTGGCTGTGTCTCTTCTCCTCCTCCTCCTTTTCTCTCTCCCCACTCCCTGCCTCGCCAGCCTTACTGGTCAATCCAGTAAAGTGCGGCCGCGTTTACCCCGCTCCTAATCTGCTTTGTACTCACTTTCTGGCCGCGTTAGCCCTTCCTGCGATCCACAATCCCCTTTAACCTACTCTTACCGCGTCCTTAAATCCCCGGGTAACCCCTTCCACATGCGGCATGTATATTACATGTAAACGATCGAATTAGCTATTCCCTACCATCCAGTAACACACGCCCCGACTATCGCTTTTTAACCTGCCGTTTTGCCGTGCGTTTAACCTGCTAACTTACCGCCTACCCTTACCCCTGCGTTAGAGGCAGGGGTAAGGGTAGGCGGCAAACTTTCCCCCAGCCCCCGCTCACCTGCCCTGGCCGCGTCCATGGGTTCTGGTCTCCGGGGCAGTTCCAGTCCTCTCCCCTCCTCCCGAAGCAACAAAAGCGAAAAAAAAAAAAAAAAAAGCGAAAAAAAAAGTTGCAAGAGAGAGAGGATGGGCAATCCTACGCTTGGGATTGCCAGCCCTCTCTCCCCTCCTCCCGAAGCAAGGCGCGAAAAGCAGCCTTGCTCCGGGAGGAGGGGAGAGAGGACTGGCAGTGTAAAGCGACGAAGTGACTTACATTTTTTGCAGCCCCCCTCCGGAGACGGACATCGGCGAAGACAACCGCGGCTCCCCTTCCTCCAGCTGCCTGCGAAGATAGACGCATCGCACGGGCGAAAGCGGCCCCTGTGCGTGCAATTGGGCCGCTCAAGATGTGACATCACGACGTTTGGCGTCACGGCATGTGACGTCGCGTCTTGAGCGGCCAATTGCACGCACAGGGGCCGCTTTCGCCCGTGCGATGCGTCTATCTTCGCGGGCAGCTGGAGGCAGGGGAGGGGAGCCGCGGTCCCTCGTCGCCGATGTCAGTCTCCGGAGGGGGGCTGCAAAAAAAGTAAGTCGCTTCGTCGCTTTACACTGCCAGTCCTCTCTCCCCTCCTCCCGGAGCAAGGCTGCTTTTCGCGCCTTGCTTCGGGAGGAGGGGAGAGAGGGCTGGCAATCCCGAGCGTCGGAGAACCGTCCACTTCCTGGTACCTGTCATTTCAAATGTCATTTGAAATGACAGGTACCAGCGTGTCCGTGAAGCGTTAGGCCCGCGCACCCAGGTTACTGTATAGGCGCTGTATAGTGCTCTATACAGTAAAATGGGTTGCGCAGGCCTAACGCTTCACGGATGCTTCTTAGACGCAGCTTGCATTTACAAGCTATTTACATACAGGATCGAGCGGTAGGTGAGCTGGACTGTGCGTGCGGCAACCGCGGGTGCGCCGGGCACTAACGCAGCTCTTCCTACCACTCGTTACTGGATTGACCTGTTAGTAAGTAATATGTCTCATGAAGCTAAAGAGGCTTCTTTGCTTATTCAAGGTCTTTCAGCGGGGGAAGGGGGGGCATTTCCTGAACTGGAAATCTGGTGCTGCTGGTGGACTCCAGAAAGTGTAAGGTGCAAAAAAAACCCCGAAACAAGGCATTCACATTTTGAAGTTTTGTTTATTTTTGTAGGGTGAGTGAATGGGAGGGGGGGGAGGGGGGTGAAGGATCCTTTTGGATTTTTTTTTGGTTGGGGCTTTTCAGCTCTTCGGGTTCTGAAGGGAAGAGTTTGGGTGTCGCTGAGCTACGGCGGGGAATGATTTGGGCTTGAAGGGCGTTTGTAAGAATGCGAGTTATCAGACCCGCTAAAAAACCCTTCACGAGGCAGATCACAGTGCCCTGAAAGGAGGGACCTTGGGCATCCCGAAAGCTAGTCGCTGTTAAACACTTGTAGCCTTATAAAGGTATCATTTTTAACCAGCCACTTTTGTTGGGTTTATTAGCTAATTATACTTTTGGCGGCTCACGCAGTTCTTGCTTTCTGTGTTTAGATCAGGCGGCTCTGTTATGAAATAAAGAGTAACAGAAAAGTGCCTTTTACCCATCTCTTAGGTGCCTCAGCAGAGCTGACTGTTTAAGTCCCGAGGAGGTATTGCACGTGTCACGTTGTAGATGATGGCAGACAAGGACCAGCCGGCCCACCCGGTCTGCCCCCAGTTGCTTTCTAAGGTTTTTTTTTATCTCTCGGCTGTAGGCCGTACAAGCTCAACCACCTGCAGGCTATTGCTCTCTCTCTCTAGCCAGGCTGCTTTTGCTATCCTCCCCGCGTCGGTCCTCTTCCCGTGCTGGGCCGAATTGGATGTCCCAAGCCTAAACCAACACCCAGGGCCCAAACTCTCGACCCCGTTCTTGCCACAGCCCTTTCTGTATGTCCCAGGCAAGCTTACACTGTGGCAGTAGTTGGTCTCCACCACCTCTGCTGGATGGTTAACGCAGGGAAATACAACCCCCTGTTATAACATGGAAGAGGACGCTAAGTTTCCCTGGAAGATGTGAAAATCATTCAGTTAAGATAAGTGCTGTGCTCTTCACCCTGATGTTAAGTTGAAATATGCATCATATATATATATATATATTTTTTTTTTAAGTCTTCAATTCTTTGAGACGAATGAGTAAATCTATGAGCTGTTCTTAATGGTTAGGGTCATGCTTAAAGGAAGGGCCCTTCCCTTTCAATGCTATTAAACTAACCTAGACGGCCTTCATATATGAAGGTCTCCTTACACGTCTTAAGGGTGTCATTCTTTATGTAACTGGCATTGTTTTTTGTTTTTTTCTGGATTATTATTCACCGTAGGTGGCGTGTGTTTTGTTTGGCAGGTTAATCCGGGCATATACCACCCTCATGGTAAATGAGTATTTCTTCTCAGCCGGTTTCCTTCCATCTTTACTGCATGCTTTCTTGTCCCTGAATTTCTTTCTGCGTGGGGACTAGCTCCTCCCTGTACGTTCTTGAAATCTGCTTAATATTGGAACGTTTTAGCGTGTTCCCCCAATTCCTCCCTTAACGATGACATTTTTCAGTGTCTTAAGCCTTCGGGTAGGGTTTGTGCTGCAGGGCCTAGTGCCATTTCCATTTTTTCCAAAGCCTTTCCCCGAACAGCTTCCATCTTCTCGATTGTCCTTGCCGAGGCGCGGCCTTTCCGCGGCTGAGCCCCAGGACTCAAGATGGAGTCTCACTGGTGACCTCCACAAGGGCAGCGCTGCCTCTCTCTCTTGACCCGCTGGTGATATTCCTCCCTACCTGCGCCCCAGCGTGCCCTTAAACTTTCCATGCTGCTTTATCCGGGCGGGTTTTAGACACACTGGGGCCCGGGTTCACTCCCTCCTCCGTTTTGCCCCCCTACCCCCTTGCCTCTCCCCGCCGCCGCCCCTCCGGATCCTCTCCCTCCTCCTCAGGCCACCTCACGGGTCCCAGCCCAGCGGAGATCGTTAGGCGGGGCCAGCCATAGGAGGGGGGAAATCGTTGCTGGAGCTGGTTGGTGCTCACAGGCCCAGCAGCAGCCCTACCCCTCCTGCGGGTTTCCTTGGTAACCAGAAGTCTGTGTGGGAAGAGAGGGTGGGGCTGCTGCAGGGGCCTGCGAGTGCACGCTGGCTCCAGGCCCTGTGTTGATTTTTCACGCCTACTGCTGCCGCCTCTGCCTCCTGAAGATTGCGATTAAGCCTGGGACTGACTGGGCTGTGCTTCTTTCAACTCAGGGCCCACTCTCAGGCCTCCTGTGACAAGGGGATGCTGGGCTGTTGACTTGGTTGCTCCCCCTAATGCCAGGCATGTGCAGTGTTAAAAGTTATCTGAGACGATTATACTCCTAGGTCTTTTCTCCTTTTAACAGTTGCCAGTTCTTGTCCTAATAATGGCCAAAGGATTTTTGTTCCTCAGATGCACCATCGTACACTTTTTAATAAGAAGCACAGATTCCCAAAACACTTTGACTATTCTTCCGTGTGTTTTAAAGTCCCCTTTTAATTTTTATTTTTCACTGTTTCAGGTGGGTCTGCCCTGTTACAGATTTTTGTACCATCTGCAAACGAGCTTATTTTCCCCTCCGCTCTCTTTGCAACGCTGCTGTTAAAGATGTGAGGAAGATTTGCCCCTAGCGCCGAGCCCCCCCCCCCCCCCCCCCCCCCGGTGTCTCTCTACCTTCCTCAGCATGGACTCCACCGATCACCCTCTGTGCATGCTGCCACTCCACCAGTTTCCCACCCAGCTAACAGCCTTTCTGCCTGCTCCCATACTGGCTAAGTGCGCTTGCAAGCCTAATAGCAGCAGCAGCAGTGTCAAAAATCTTACACAGGTCCCCCAGATAGGCTACGTCTGCCGCATCACCTTTGCCACCTCATTAAAAAGCTCAGTCGGGGGGAGGGGGGTCTTCCCTTTGTGCAAATCACGTTATCTGCTGTCTTTTAATCTTTGATTCAGGGGCGCTGCACCAGCTTTTTCTCCTTTAATAGTGTTTGCATTATGAAAATCTCTTCATCCTTAGCATTCCCACCCGCATTGGTGTTGAGTAAATTTGGTATTGTTTCTGTGTGCATCGCGGGTCAGAAACCCATGCTGGTGACGTTAGGGGCCAAAGAGATTTTATTATTTTTTTTTTTAACAGGCAACAGGACACCCAGACATTATTCTAAAGCTACAATAAGAATATGTGAGAACTGATTGGGGAGGGGGCATCAGATCAACGCACAGAGCCAAGAGTCGGGCAGCTTGGTACTTTGAGGGATCATGGGCCGCTAATGCTGATGAGAGCAGACGGTGCTATAAAACATCACCACCGTTTGGCTCCCTACTTGGGTTTAAAAAAAAAAAAAGTGGCAGCCAGAAAAAAAAATATAAAATATATATATATATGGTTCCCAGTGGCCACTGGAATTTTGCTGCATTGAAAGTGCCATGAAGTGTTTCTGTGAAGAAAATCAGATGCTAGTCAGGAGTTAAACACTGTTGGTTTCTTTCCTCATCTGATTGCTCTGTGCAGGAAGGAACGGGTGATCTCTGGGAAGTGCCTTTAGAAGAAGGGAGTGGTTGCAGTAATGAGGTTTGGAACCTGATTTCAAGTCCTGCTACTGACCTTTGCTGTGACCTTTGGCTCCCTTCTCCTCAGGTGCCCACTTTGGTGGCAAGCTTTCTGTTTAGGGCACAATAATTTGAATAGTAAAGGTGAAGGTGTTTTCAGTTTGTCAGTTGCCAAGGATTGGTTGTATTTTTTATTTATTTAAATTTAGCAAATAAGGCTGTGAGCTACTACTATGATGTAGCTGCCTATAGTGGTTGGGTTTGTTTTTTTTTAATGGTGAGGGGAGGCAGCAGTTGCATGAAATCTTTTGAGTAAGGTTCGCTGAGAAGCTTGTAACATTTCCCTAACTTTTGCTGTTCTGCTTCTCACTCCTCCTGTTGGAGGTAGGTGGTGAATTGCACCAGCTGATCAGGGATTTGCAGTGAAAAATTAACAGTGTGCATTCTCGGGGGGGGGCACTTCTTGTCTGCGTAGTGCTTTTTTAAAAAAAATGTGCTGAGCAAAGGCAAGGTTATCAGTGCTGTTGTATTACCTGCTGCAAAAATGCTGAGCTGTGCTCGTATACCGTAGTACGCGTGGCACGGCGCTGTTGTCAATTCTGTTTGTTGATGGGTTTTTTTTTGTTTTTGCCTGTTTTTAACATTTTTATTAATTTTTTTTTCTATTCACATCACCAAATTGAAACCAAGCATCCTGTGAGGCAAAAGCTTTAAAAAAAAAAAAAATTAGTCTTGGGAGCGAGTGGGAAGGGCTTACATTTTTACTTGTTCTTAACCAGAGCTCTGGGCCAGAGTCCAGGAATTGTAATGCTGTGGTGTAAGACAGGTTTCCCCCTTAGCTGTCCACAGACTAAGGGGCCGATGCAATACTTTGGTGCAGAAAGCGGGCGCTGAACAGTTGGCGCCTGCTTACTTAACGCGCCCCCCCTGGGGGCGCCATGTAATATTTTAGTTAAGGGGTCGCGTTAGCGAGGAGGTGCTAGGGTCGCTTGTGCGTCCATAGCGCCTCCTTGCTAAGGAGAGCCCGAGTGTGTCGGCCCCCCCCCCCCCGCCGAGTTTATCGGCGTCGGTTTTCCTAAACACCGCACAGCCAGGGGGTTCAGGAAATGGACGCTTCTCAATTGAGCGTCCGTTTCCTGCACCCGACTGCTGACATTTTTTAAACTTTTTTTTTTTTTTTAAGTTAAATAACTTTACTTTTTCCTCCTACTTCATATCGCAGTGATATTAAGTAGGAGGCAGTACAGAAAAGCATTTTTTTCTGCTTTTCTGTATTGGTTTAAGGAACGCTCAGCAATTAACGCCTGCTCCAGGCAGACTTCAATTTCTGATCGCTAAATTTGCGTCCCAGACGCACTTTTTTTTTTTTTTGCATTGGGAGTGAATGCTAATAGCCTCGGTCACATGCATTTGCATGTGATTATCCCTATTAGATTCACTCCACGTTGGACGTGCGTTGGGGATTAAGGGGATTAATTAGCGCCTATACAACCTGCATCCAGCTGCGGGTTACACAGTGTGCTCGGCTGAGTGCATTGTATTGCATCGGCCCCTAAGCATGGCTTACACTCTGTTGCTTTATACAGAGAAACCGTTCAGTCCTAGAAGCTTGTGGACCTTTCTAGATGCTGTTGGGATGCTGCGTTCCAGTTGTCTTATTGGTACAGGAGAAAATGCAATTTTTGCAGTGGGCCAATTATAGTATAAAAAATGCAGAACAGCATACCGGTAATTTTTTTTGAATACTTCTCGTCATGGCTTTTGTACAGTTTATCACAACTGCCCCCATTCTTCCCTCCCCCCCCCCCCAAAAAAAAAAGAACCTAAATATCAGATGATGAACTAAGAACTGAATGATCTACAGGAACAGGTTCATTTGAGGTTGGCTGAGGTATATGGGGGTTGCCAACAATTCCACAGACTTGAGGACCCGGGGGGGGGGGGGGGGGGCGGGGAGAAGAGAGATGGTGTCTCTCATTTGCATAAAATTTAGATCCTGCCAGTGAACTGCCTAATCATTGTATCCGTGCATGCGTTAAAGGTCAATAATGAATTGACGGGCTGCACGCAGGCAACAATTTCTCTTCCTGCCTCTCAGGGCAATGAAGGGGGCCCCCTGCCACTCAGCTGCTCCCCATTTCTTATCCAGTGGATTATTAGGGGGGTGGCGGTGGGTGGCACGGACTTTTTCCTGTGTCCCTCTCTCATACGCATTCATTCTTTCACACACAAACACGCTCACTCATGCATGCGCCCTCTCCCTCTTTCTCACATGATCTCAGAAGGTCAGAAGCAGCTGCCCAGGGTGCCGGGCCCAGGGAATACTAACGCACCTCATCAGGGGGTCTGCCCACCAGTGCTGCATGCAACCATTGTAGTGGAACAAGTGTTGCTTAGCCCCTAAGTGGCTGCTGTCTCAGCCGGCCAGTCAGGTCATCCAAGGAGGCACTCTCTGCCCCCCCCCCCCAACCACACCACCCATATTACCTACATTAGCCAGGGCACTGGGCAGCCCAGCAATAGGCCTGAGGGGAGCAGTGAGATAATGGAGGGAGGAGACTGGGTTCAGGGCAGGGGATGCTGGGCAGGGAAAGGACCAGGAAAGGGGTACAGGCATGGCAGAGAGGGGAGGGGGTCACTGCAGTACACTATGGGGCTGATTTTAAAAGGGTTACGCGTGTTATTTTGTATAGGCTCGGTGACGCGTGTATGTCCCGGGGCTTTGAAAAAGGGGCGGGAAGGGGGCAGGGGCGTGGGCGGGGCATGCTTGGGGAAACTGGCTGTCCGGTCCAAAACTGAGACATAACAGCCTCTCGTTAAATGTCGAAAAACCCAAAATCTTGATTCTCTCATGGGTCCCGGCTGATAACTATCCCAAGTTTGTTACCTTGGATGGCCACCAAATTCCAATATCAACTGCAGTACATAACTTAGGGGGTCATTCACTAAAGCTTTATCTCATGCGTTAGGGCCATATCGCATGCGATATAATGCAAATTATGGGGAGGGAGGTGTCGGCGGTGTCTTTGCTGCCAGCAATAACATTACCAACGTTATCGTCGGCAGTAGCGCGCCGAATAACACCACCTTTCACGGAGGCGCTATTCGGTGCGAAAGCCGGCAGCGAAGACACTGGGTGGTGCGAAGGCTGCAGGCGTTCGCAGGCCTGCCCCGCCCCTCGTTTTCGCTGGATTCATCATTCTGCGATGAATGATGAATCCAGGCCTTAAGTATTATCGTTGATCCCGCTTTGAATATTCGGTCCTACATTAAATGCGTTGTCAGGACTTCCTTTGCTGAATTATGTCTCCTGCTTCGCCCGAAGCCACTTCTCCGTCCCTAACCCTTGTCCCCCACTGTCCTTCAATCCCCAGCACTTTCCGGGCTTAACTGTTGTAATGCCCTCTAGCTCGGACTGCCTGCTGCTGCCCTCCCCCCGACACACACAAGTAATCCAAAACTCTGCAGCACGCCTTCCCACTGGCCCGGCAGTCAGCGAACACACAACTTCACTTCTTAAATCCTTACGTTGGCTTCTGTTCCACAGGCGTGTACAATACATACTTGCTCTCATGATTTTATAGTTTACTAAATAACGCGACACTTCCTTGGGCTACTTCCTTACCTGAAGTCTGCAGCTCCATCACGTGGCCCTTAGGGGACTGCTCGACGTTCCAGCCCTGAAAGCAGCCCATCTGTGCTAAACCCGAGAGAGGGCATTCTCAGTTGCGGGTCCATATATATATATATATATATATATTTTTTTTTTTTAATTCATTACCTATTTCCATGCGTAGCATCAGTGAGCGGAAAGCCTTTAAGAGAGAGCCTTGAAGACCTACGTATTTAAGTCTGAGTTCGCCCAGCCCTCCCACTCCCGGCGTGGGCAGTCTGTAATAAGGAAAAGTGATGCCGTTTTTAGACAGCTGTTGAAAATGCTGTGATGATGGAGCTTTGCTCACCCGCCAGAGAAGAGATTCCCCCCCCCCCCCCCCGATGAAGGATTAACTTTTGAAACGGAGCCGTGGGGTTGCTGTTTGTGAGCAGGGCTGGCCTGCGGTTCATATTTGGAGCGGGACAGCGCAAATATTTGATGTACTTAAGTATTTTTCACATTTGCTGTATGTGGGTGCTTATTGAGGGCGTTTGCAGCGAGATTTTGACATGCAATTTTGATGAGAACGTTTTTCTAAAAATGTTCTCCAAATATAAAATATTAACTATGAAATAAGGTGGGTGGTTGGTTGGTGGTTGATGATTAAAAGCCTGGGTAACCAGGATGGTACTGGAATTGGTTGTGTGTGAAGCCTCCGCCTTCCCACGTTTAGAATAATTTCTTCGTTCGGTTAATATTATTAAAATATAATTAAAATAACACGCGAAATTTGAGTCAAATATGGTTTATTGATTGTATGCTTTACACTCTTATCCAAAGGGTGTGCTTATCGTACAGTACGTTGTTCTTGCATCTGTTTACATAAATTATAATTAAACAGTTATAAAAATACTATTAACATAATATTTTTGGAGTGGAGTAGTGGGTTTTCTAGTATGCAGATACTGTCATTATTGTTAGACCAGCAGGGAAGGGGTGGCTCAGTTTAGGGTATAATTGTTTCTGTGTTCACCTTTTTGGGGTAGCTGAGTGGGGGGGAAATCTGATCCTCAGAGCTTGCCGGTTGCTTTGGTTGTGAGGACACGCAGAATGAATATTCATGACCGTTTATTTATACACATTGTCTGTCTGTAATTTGATTACTTTGTAATTTGTCCCAGGCAGCAGAGCTGCTGGTGGCCCCCCCCCCCCACCCCATGGAAGAACATCTCTGATTCAGAAGACCTTGCATCTCCTAAGGAAACATTTTTAGAATTCTGTAACGCCTTAAATGCAAACAGGGCGTCTTCCTACTTAACCAGTAGTCACAACATTACTATCAGTAGTAACTATCACCCAGTTGAATGGGGGTGGATTGAGGCATAGGCAGATAAAGTGACTCGCTCAAGGTCACACAGAGCATTTGACCCACGGGGTTCTTAACCTCAGGCTGGGGGCTCGTGCTCCCGTGATTAATCTAAACTGATTCCTGCGCTGTGTAAAATATCGCGTGGCTTTTGCAGCCCTGGGGCTGGTCTCGGGGGTACCTTGGCCGAGTGGTGCCACCTTAACATTGCTAGAGGAGAAGGAGTTTTTCGCACCAATCACTGCTGGTCACCGCTATTCACTGCTGCAGCGCTTTGCACTTTGGAATCTCTGACTCCACCCACTGGGACCCCTGCAAGTTGCTGAAAATGCAGCTGCGCGGGTACTGGCTGGAGCAAATGCCAGGCGACGCATTACTCCAGTCCTTTTACGAGCGCCATTGGCTTCCCTGTTGTCTGCTGAATTTAAATATAAGGTGGCCACAACGATACATAAACTGTTAGAGAGCCCTGGGTCATTGTGGATTAGTGCTTCGCTGATGATCTGTAGCCCATCTCCTCGGTGGTATTCCTCACTGTCTAGTCTGCTTCTTGTTCCCCTGGTGAAAGCAGCAAGGTTATTTGAGACAAGGGAATGTGTTTTCTCTGTCTCTGGCCTGGTTTTGTTTTTTTTTTTTTCGGAACTCCCTCCCTGATCGACTGAGATGTGGATGCCTTGGGTTAAGAGTTTTAGAAAATCCTTAAAAACACTTCTCTTTCAGTTGGCTTGTGATCTGGATTTTCAATAATAGCGACATTACCTGAAGGGAGGGGGCGTTCAGGATATAATTTCCAGGATGTTTGATTGCAGTTTTCGTGTGTTTGTAAGGTTAAGCTTTATGCTTTTTGGTTTTTTGTCTTTCTCATGTGTTTAGTTGTTATTGTATTATGTAAGGAGCTCTGTTAACCTCTTTGAACATTGCCTAGGCAGTATACAGATTTTTTTAAAAGCAATAAAACTCTACGTTTTTTTCAGCAGTACAGCAGAAAGTGGTTGTGCTGAGAGCAGCTGTTCTGTTTTTTAATGTCCTAGTTAACTCTGCTGCATCTCAGAAGGTAGTTGAAAACCAGGCTTTTAGTCTTATTCTGACGCTTCCTTGTAATGAATATAAATAAGAAGGTCGTAGGTGATGGTACTTTTGCTGTATAGAGCCAGGCAATGACTTTGAGGGATGGAGGGTACAGGTATGCGAGCAGAACAGGGACACGCAATGAGGCTAACGTTACTAATGTAGTACAGTGGAAACGGTGATTAAGAGAGAACGGGACCGGTGATTCCAAGATTGTGCGTATAGAAATAGGCGGGCAGACTTTCTCTTCTGTTTACTTGTCCAGTAGTTAAGCAGATTCAGGTTTTATGTTATTTCACAATAATGGCTGCTCTGCCTGCACTCCAGAGCAGGAAGCCGTACAGCTCCATGATTTTATGAAGTCCTGAAGACCTGGGTTGATGAGGGCCTGAGACTCGTGCCTATCTACTGGTTAGAGAGGTTACTGGTTAACAACTTGGCTGCACAAGGGCAGCCTCTGTGCATTGGATTGTGGCCAGGTTAGTTAGAAATGTTAAGCTCGCAATTTACCAGCTGGGAAGTGGAGGGGAGATGATAAATCTAACCTGCTTAACCATATCGCCTGCTTATTTTTATATTTGCAAAAACATATACGAGTTCAACCTTCTTTATGCTGTCATTCTGGGTTTACTCCGTCGTCTTGAGTGCATTGAAGGTGAACGGGAGGCATCGTTGGCCGTATCCAGCGTGAATGCATAAGGGAGCGTTTTCGGTGTTTTACTCCTCAGATTAGCCCCTCTGTCTTACTTGTAAGGGGGTAAGAGGTCAGGGTGGCAGGGGACTGAACAAGAACGCTGAAAGGCCTTACCATTGACTTTTTTTGTTTTCCAGGTTTTAAAAGCTTTGCTCCAGTCTCTTCCTTTGCAGTTGGTTGAAGTGGTTTTTTTTTTTGCAGGAGCAGGGGGAAGAGATGGCGTAAGGAAGTTTTAAAATTTTTTTTTTTAGAGTGGGGAAAAAAGTGCACCGCGTTTGCATTTCCCGTTGCAGTCAATGTCTTGAAAGCAACAGGAAAAAATATGAAGCAGCTCCAGGGTCTTATAGATGTATTTATATATCTATCTGAGGTCCATATTCAAAAGCATTTAAACGGCTACCTCAGAAGTTAGCTAGTTAAATGAATATTTTGGCACATATCCGGCTAAATTCTAGCTGCCTGATAAGTTAGGAGACTATAATTTGGCCGGCTAACAGGGTCATTCATCAAAATGTGTTATGGCATTAATGCCTGTGATAACGCCATAACGCAGGCGATAGTTATCGCAGCGCAAATGTAAATTTGGCAAATTTATTCAAAGGGCAGGATTAATGAAAATGAGGGGCATTATAGCACGCTTGTAGCGCTGGAAATAACTACACCTTTTTTCCTAGTGTTGAGCCGTGCGATATGCCCGAAACACAATTTGCGATAAATATTGCAAATTCCATTTCAGGAATTTGGGGGGAGGGGAGAGAGAGCCTCTGGGGTGGCACACATAATAGTCAACTCTTTATACCACTATAAGAGGGCCAGCTAGTAACTCAAGGTGAGGTTTTGGTGGTGGTTTAGGGTTTTGGGACCAGTTTGACATGCAGAGTGAGACGTACGAACAGCACAGCACACCTCTGTGAAGATTTGACATCATTTGGAGTGAGGAAAGTGTCACAAAGAGGAGATTTCTACAGTGTTCTCTCACCTTAGCTTGATAGTACCCTGGTAAAGAGTCCATCAAGCTAGGCTGAGAGAACATTGTAGAAATCTCCTCTTTGTGAGACTTTGCTCACTCTAAATCACGTCACATCTTCTCTGAGGTCTACTGTGCTGCTCATACATCTCACTCTGCAGGTCAAACTGGCCCCAAAACCCTAGACCACCACCAAAACCTGACCTCGAGTTACTGGCTGGCCCTCCTATAGTGACATAAATAGTTGACTAGTATGAAGGCCTTATAAAGAGTCTCTCAGTCTCTCTCTGCACTTTGCAAACAAGTATCACGGGGCGCTAAAGTTTAACGCATGTCGTGATAATCTACCTATGCGAAGCGCTAAGATATAGCGCACGGTGCGGTAATTCTAAAATGATCGTAGCCACATCCCGTTTCCTTATCGCGGGCATTATCCATGCGATACTTATTGCATTTTGATGAACCTAGGGGTAAGTTAGAGGCATTCCAAGGGTGTAACTGGGAGGAGTTGGGTTAGCCGGCTAAGCCTGGTCAAGCCAAAGAGCCGTCCCAAAGTTAGGCGCTATAGTTATGTGGCTAACTTTAAGATAGCCGGCTATATTCAATAGTGCGGTTTCACTATGGAATATACCTCCAAAGTTAGTCGGATAAGTTTATCTAGCTAACTTCGCTAGCCAGACTGTGCCTGAATATGGACCTCCTCTATATAAGAAAAGTCTGATACTTTGGAATGAAAATTAATTTATTTGAGAGAGACGAGAGTCCTGTGGGAGAGGAAAGCTTTCATGCACCCTTTCCCTTGTTCCCAGCCTTTATGGTTCCTTACTTTTGGTGTATGAGAAGGTGCTTTTCACCTCTTCTGTAACTTAAAAAAAAAAATTTCTGGCCCCGCATATGCGGAAATGAAGGTTTTGTATAATGGAGCTCGGTGGAATGGATGGTGGAAGGAAAACAGTTGTCTGACATGACCCAGAATTGTAGCATGTCTCAATTTTTGTCTCTTCTCCTCTCTCCTTTTGCCCTCTAGCACTCGTCAGGAAATCATTGTGCTGCCATATTTTGATCTTGAGTAATACAGGTACATAGTGCTCAGATGAGGCAGTCCAGGAGAGAGTTATGCTTTTTGCTTGTGATTATTATAATGTTGAATTATTACTATTATTTTAAATTTCTTGGCTTTCTTGTGGGCTAGAACTTAGGGGCCAACAGTGTAAACTAGGAGCCTGTCCACCTTTTTTTTTTTTATGTCCTATGCCCCCAAGTACAATATAACCTGTGGATTTCCTTCAAGAGCTCCTCTCTGCCCTTTGATGGCAGTTTTATTTTTAGGCAAGTGGCACATTTGGAACAAATCAGAGAGAGAATTCTTTTTACCCTTGCCACACTGTTGAGCTCTGGAACTCATTGCCAGAGGATGTGGTTAAGACAGGTAGTGTAGCTGGGTTTAAAAAAGGGTTGGATAAGTCCATAAACTGCTCTTAATCAATAGGGAATAACCAGTGCTTGTTGCCGGCATCAGTAGCTTGGGATCTTCTTGGTGTTTGGGTAATTGCCAGGTTCTTGTGGCCTGGATTGGCCTCTATTGGAAACAGGATGCTGGGCTTGATGGACCCTTGGTCTGACTCAGTTTGGCATTTTCTTATGTTCTTATGTAGGCTCTCGCTGGTAGATGGTAGTGTGGCACAGGAGTAAGTGAACAAAAGAATTGGCTGCAGTTAGGAAATTTTTTTTTTTTTATAGTGGACATCAGACAGCTGGAAACATGAATCTGGCAATACTTCTCAAGTGCTTGAGACCTCCGGGTGGGGGGAAAATAGTTGTCTGAATCTGTTATCGCTTTTTTCTTGCTTCAATTTGATCGTGTAATTAAAATAAGTCGAATAATTGTGCACTTCTGCTTTAAAAACAAGGAAGGCGCCTTATCTAAGGATGTACATATTTAAATAGTTAACCATTTAAGTGACTGAAATTTGAAATTTAAATGGTTAACCATGTAAACAGTAGCCGCCTGTGGATGCACTTGGTGGTGGGGGGGGAGGGTGAGACCTCCCACGTGGCCCGCTCCCCGAGTTGACCACCAGCAGCCCCAGCCTGTGCCAGTGCATGGAGCCAGTGCAGCATGCTGGGAGAGAAAAACCTGGGCGCCTGGCGCCGGCCAACCTGAGCCTTGTCCCCAGCTCCCCGCAGCAGCGCTGGCAACTTTTTAAAGGACTAAATGGTAAGAAGACTTTTACTTAAGATTTTAATATTTTACATCCCCCCTTGGTCTTGGTTTTTTTTTTTAAGCACTGGCTCCCTTGCTCCTGCCGGATTACAGATGGTTCTGCTTTCCCACCTCATCTTTCAGCCTTCTCTTACTTGGATGGGTCTGTAAGAGCCTTCTGAATTCCTGCCAAACCCATCCAGCAGAGAGGGAGGGCCCTTAATATATTGCATACAGGCGGATGGACAGACACGCTGACAGCAATAGGCATCCAGCAGAGAGGGAGGGCCCTTAATATATTGCATACAGGCGGATGGACAGACACGCTGACAGCAATAGGCACTTAGCTCTGCTTAAATGTGCCTTCAGTCATATTTAAATTTCCTTTTGGCCACGTCTAGACCCTGCCTCTGCGGTAATCTTTGGTCACTGGTAGGAGGGGGGAGTGTACTTCACAGAATACTTTCTCCCAAAAGACAGGGACGCAGCTTGATCGGGGCAGGTGCGGCGTCTCGCCCCCTTGTCGTGTGCTCACAGGCAGTAAATGTTAACACTTTGGCCATCGTGGGGGGGGGGGGGGGGGGGGCGGGGGGGCGTTAGGGTGCGTATTAAGTTGTTGGTGGGGGGTGAGGGGATCAGCCGATGAGTAAGGACCATTCAGGACGATGCCGGCCGCAGCAGTGAAATGTGAACTTTGACCCATTTTGGGAATGTCTCCCTTCCAGCCGCTAATTGTTCTTTCCTCTGTGATTCTGACCTCGTTCGGCGGTAAAGTTATCTTGAAGGCCTGCGACAATTTGTAACGGGGAAGGCTTGGGAGATTCAGGCCAGCAAAGGGGGTGGGGGGTGGAAGGGTGTTACACAAGGGGGGGTTACGGAGGAAGTAGCTTTTTATTTCATGCTGAGGGCATGGCAGTACATTATATAATCTGCGGATGGTGTTCCGACCTACCCGACCTGTCAAGTGAGTCTGACATTCTTGCGCATCCAGCTGATGGAAAACGTTGACGCCTGAGGTGGCTTAAGAAGCGGTGAGAACAATTTTTTTTTTTTTTTTTTTAATGCAGAACAGCTCTTTTGCTGCCGGTGAAAACGCCGCAAGGTTTTGAAAGCTTGGTGTGACATGCTTGCACCTCGGTTATAAAAAAAAAAAAAAAAAAAAAATCGCCCGGGGAGGCTCGTGTGTCACTGGCAAGCGGGCTTGGGGGGTAGAGAGAGAGAGAGAGGGAGCCGGTAGGGCGTCGTGCAGGGTTTCCCCGGTGCCCTGTAACTCACCGTCCTGAAGGGGCCGTGATTCCTGCCGCGTGCGTGTGTGTGCGCGCCGCGAGGGTGGAAGAGCCGGAGCTCTGAAGCCTGCAGAAAGCGCTTGCGGGCGTCGAATCGACCTGAGGTTCTTCCCTGTCTCCCAAATATATTTTATTATCGACGATGAGCTCATGCCTGGATGCACCTGCTTCAGTCTCGCCGTGTGCAGCGCCCAGACCAGCTTTTTCTGCATTTGTGCGATTTATATTTCGCCTTTCGGGCACTTCAGAGCGGATTAAATTCAGGTACTGTAGGTTATTGCCCCTGTCCCCAGAAGGCTCGCAGTCTAAGGGGCCTCATTTTACTAAGCATTTTTTTTTTTTCCCCAGAAACAAGGTGTGAGAAAAGCCTTAGTAAATCGGGCCCTAAGTTTTTGTATCTCAGGCAGCGGAGGTTGAAGTGACTTGCCCAAGGTCACAAGGAGCAGCAGTGGGATTTTGGACCCTGGCTTCCCAGTTCCAGCACAGCAGCCCCTTATCTCCCTCCCCACCTGCCCAGCAGCCTCCTTTCTCTTCTCTCTCACTTCCCTGCCTAACAGCAGCTCCTCAACTCTGCCCTGCCCACCTATATCCTCCCCTCTACCTCTCCATTCCCCCCCCCTCAACTTGGACGATGCAGAACCTGGGGCGCCCGCGGTGCCTAAGAGCTTCGGGTAGTGGCAGCAAAGCCCAGAAAATCGGCCCGGGGCCTGTGAGCTGCGGCAGGACACTGGCAGGCCCTGCGGCAGCCCCTCCTCCCTGTTATTAAGGGGTGGGCGTTGCTTCAGGGCCTGTGAGTGCCTGCCGGCTCACAGGCCCCACTCTGAATGTCTCTTCTGTTACTGCCGTTGCCCCCCGCAGTTAGTGTGATGATGTCCTTTAGGGCGTGATACTCGGGGACACATGGGCTCCTGCCCCTTTTAGACTGCAGCCTCCCCCCTCCTCTCCCCCCCCTCCCAGTTCTGGTGCTGTTTGCATGTTATACAATCGGTGCGCGCGGCTTCGAAAATCCGGCCTTAATTTTTACTTGGTTAATAACAGTCTATGGACTTCTCCAGGAACTTGTACAAACCTTTTTTTTAAACCCAGCTATACTTAACTGCCTTATCCACATCTTCCGCCAGCAAATTTGAGAGCCTAATTGTGCACTGAATGAAAAAGAATTTTCTCCAATTTGTTTTAAATGTGCACTTGCTAACTTCAGGGAATGCCCCCGGTCCTTGTATTATCTGTCTAAATAAATAAGTGATCCTTTGAGTGTTTAACAGTATAGACAGACTGTTACAGCTTCTTCCTGTAAGATTTTTTCTTTTTGTCTGAATCTGTTTTATTAATTCTTTATGGATTCGCGTAGGAACCCCCCCTTCTGCGAATTAGACATGCAGGTGTGTACAGATTATTGGTCTTCAGGTGTCGGCTTTCCTTCCTCATCACAGTTGCTGTGCATGAGAGAGTGATGGACCAGCTTTGCTGCTCCTTGAAGTAGTTGAGCAGCACTGTGAGCCTTAAGTGAGCCCATCACCCAAGGCTTGATGTCCTTTTAACTCTGAAATATAAGCCCTTAGCTCTGCTCTGTGCCGTGCTTTTAAAAACAGTCTCGCTCGGGGTGCCGAAGAGCTGCCAGTATGAATCATCCCAGACCCTGGTCCCTGGAAGCTTAGGTAGCAGCGCTGCCGTTGTGGACGCGACCTCTGCCTGCTTGCGCAGTGGTAGGAAGGAACCGGCTCCTGTGTCTTTACGTCATTGGTTGAGAAAATGAGAGCAGACCGGGGCCACCTGCTTTGCATCGGGAAAAGTCTTGTGTGGTGCTCGATGGTGCTTCGAGATGACCATCCCGGGTGAGAGGAGCGATTAAGCAGAGGAGGCGCGTGAAAGGTAAATTCAGGTCACATACTGTATGGCGTAATTGAGTGGTGAAAAATGATAAGAAATTTAACGACGGGGTTGAGGTGAAAGATTTTTTTAAATATGAAACTGCTGCAGCCACTGACAGTCCTAAAACAAAATGGGGAATTTTAAGCTTTAATGTTCGTGATAATTCTTGCAGTATCTCTTGAATGTTCTTGAGTTTTTTTTGTTTTTGAGGTTTGCTGGTTAATAGTTCAGTAATTTTATCATGCAAAATGGGTGTGTGAGGAGGGAGGGACTGTGGTGGAGAAAGCTTGTTGCCTTAGGATATTATTAATACTTCAGGCTCACAAGCTCTGTCTCTGCATGCGTGTGGGCGTTGTGCACAGTTAGATAGCTTTCGTGTTGAGAGAAACTGAATATGACAGTGAGACTTGGAGAATCGTGGCCTGTGTTTTTGGTTATCTTACTGTATATGGACCTTTTTTAACTGAAGGCTCGGAAGGGATTTTACTTGTCTGTTTGTGAATATATATCTAACTGTATTAAAGAGGAAAGTTTGCCTGCACCTGCATCGCCGGTATGCAAATTGAGCTCCTCCCCTTTCCCTCCATGTACCCTCCAGCTCCGCCCCTCTCTGTATGGTCATTGAGCTCCGCCCTTTCTGTCATCGCACACTCCAGCCGCACCCCCACTTTCCAGCTCTGTTTTTCCCCCCCCCCCTCTCTCTCTATTGTCCAATCCATTCTCTACTACCACATGTGGAAATTGAGCTCACTGTTTCTCTCGATTGTTCCAGTCCTTTTTTCTACTACTACCTGGGCTTGTCCTGCACTCTCTACTACCAGACATCTCAATTATGCACATCCTATACTTCACAGTATTCCCTATCATTGGATGGGCTTTTACTTCCTTCTGCGTGCGAGTGTGTGAGTGTATGTATATATATATATATATATATATATCTTTTTTTTTTCTATAATAAAATCTTTCACTTGCAGAGAATTTCAGGAAGTCAGATCGTTCACCCGTGAAAGTCCTCCGTTAATGTGGAAGACTGCCAGCTCAGGAAAGTTGGGAGCCCAGGCAGGTCCAAAAAGATTGATTAGTAATTCGTATCTCTTCATCTGAGCTGTTGAGAGCATAAGGAGCAGCGCTGAAGTGTCCCACTCAGAGACAACTTAAAAAGCAGCAGCCTCTCAAGCACTTGATGGAAATGTGTTCACCGTCACCGCCGTCTGCATACATACGGGCAAGGCCGCCCGGCACAGCTGTGTGAGAGAGCAGCAACTCTAACCGTGCTAGAAAGTTCAGAGGTGTTCATGTTGAAAAGAAGCAATTTTTTTTTTTTCATAGCTTGTGCTAATAAATCTAATCTGGAATATGTATTTTTTCTTCTCCTAGTACTGTTCCCTTAGATAATTCAGTTGGCAAGTTAAAGTAACAAAATTATGAAACCTTGCTTTCTGGTTTTTATGCCACTGTAAAAAAAAAATTATTTTTTTTTTGTATGTAGCCATGCTCGCCATTGTTAATTGAAATAAATCAGGGTGCTGTTCTGATCTTCAGCAGCATCACATGCAAGCATCGTCACATGTGTCTGCAAGAAAAGGTAGAGCTCAGGGCCCATCTGGTCTGGCCATGTCCCCTTCTTGTTGCAGTACTGTAGACCCTACATGACTTTCCACTTCACCTTCACGTTACTTTATTTATTCTGTTTTTGAGATGCTTGTCTAGCAAGAAAGCATCTATTCATATTCTCAATTGCATACAACAAAATATATAAAACAGAATAAAATAATATAATACTTTAAACATAAGCCCGATAAGTTAGACTAAAATAACTCTATATGCGGGTGGAAAAGTAGCCACATTCCTTATTTCAAGACCGTGCTAAATATCCCCTACTAAACTGTCTTCAAAAAAACCTAAATCGCTGTAGTAAAAAGTTATGATTTGAAAATATTGGTTAATGCACAGTGGCTTGCGCATATTTAGGAATTTATATTCCACAGTGCTGGCCCTTTAACAGGAGAAAGCTCTTTTCTTAGTTTGTACATATTTTATATCAGAAAAAGAGGACGTGCTCTGGAAAGTGTTCCAGGCTGTTCTGTCTTTTAAATAATCAGGACCTCCCATAAAAAAGATATTTAAAAAGCAATATTCAGGCTTTAAACTCTACTCTAAAAAGGCACTGGCAGCCAGTGCGGGACATGAGTGATATGGCTTCCAGTTTTCGGCCCTGTAACTATAAACTGTCCCAGACGTTCTTGAATTCTGAAACTGCTTTTGCCTTTACCATCTTAATTGGGAGGCTGTTTCATGTATATACCACCCTTTCTGTGAAGAAACATTTCCTTTTCGTTATAACTTGGTCGTAGAGTTTTGACAAGTGAGCAAATTTTCCGAACATTTTTCCATCCCCTGCCGTGATCCCTTCTTGCTGAAGAGGGGACTCTAGAAAAGAGATATGTGTGTATGAAGGAGCGTGTATCAGGACCCCCTTAAAAGACTTGGACCAGCTTTTAGCCTGGTCCACCTTAAGGTACTGCCTAGGAAGGAATTCTGGTCCCCAGGCATTTCCCTAAGCAGGGAAATAAGAGAGCCAGGCCCTGGTGGCCAGGAGAAGGCAGCTGCTAGGACAAGACTTGTCTTGCTGTAAATTTATAACCGCTGAAGTAAGCAGATCTTTCTACCTGTTTTACTGTTATGATTATTCTCAGTTTATTTGGTTTTGCTTGTTTAACTTCGTTCGTCGCTTTGGGTGATTGTTTCAATCTGCAAAGCAATTTACAAATGCTGTTAAATAAATACAATAAAGAAAGAAATTCTTTACATAAAAAAAACATTTTGCGGAGAAAAGGCTAGAGTCCAGGCTATTCTGTCCTCCGGCACTCTTATAAGCCAGAGATCGCTCAGACACTGTCACATTGTGTGATAGGGCCAAACTAGAAGGCCCATACTTTTTTTTTTTTTTTTTTTAAATTAGATGCAGTTTGTTGGAAGAAATGTACCACTAGATCTATCCAGTCTGCCTGCTGTGCTGCTATGGGTCATGTTTGACCACTGATCCTCTGTCACTAAGATCCCTTTATGTCTGTCCTATGCATGCTTGAATTTTGAAATGGATTTGGTTTCTGCCACCTGCACTTGGAAGTCTGTTCCCAGTGTCCACCACACTTTTGGTGGAAAAAAAGAAATATATATATATTTTTTCTCACATTTCCTTTTGAGTTCCCCTCCCTTCATCTTTACCTTCATTTAAAATTTCTAATTTGCTTCCCCAGTTCTAGATAAGAACTGTCCAAAGCTGTGTAACAATTAAACATGCATCATTTTAAAATATTACAGAACTAATCATACAAATATAATATAAATGCTAAAAATTATACTTTGCCAAAAAAGATCACCAGCCACCCATCCAGTTCAAAACAACGTTACCCTTTATGTTACAAATAACACAATCTGCAGATATGTCAGGTAAAAAGAAACAATAGTAAAGTCCCTGCTTAAGATTGTCGATAATCACCGGGAAAGTGGAAAATGGTACCGTTTGGTATCTTACTGAAGCCTACTAGATAGTGGAATAGTAAGTACCGTATATCTCTTTTCTGTGTATTACGCATGATTGACACTCACTAAAAATATTTTCAGTGCAGATGGCTTTTTTTTTTTTTTTGCCATAAATTGAATTTTCTATGCAGACTATGGGTACCGTCATCAGAACTCAAGCTTCTGACTGTAGACTAAGATTAGCCCTGGAAACTTTACTCCTTCTCAGACTAGAAATTAAGTATCCAGCACTAAGAAAACACCAGGTAAGCCAGCGCACCTTTCTACATTGGGTGGGTAAGTTCTAATACCATAGGGGTCGATTTTAAGACGTGCGCATCCATGCGTGTGCAATTCCCGGCACGCGCATGTACGCGCAGATTTTATAGCGTGTGCGTGCAGGGGGAGGGGCTTTTACAAACTATTCAATGGAAGTTTAAAAACCTGGCTTTTTAAACAGGCGTTCTACAAAGCAAACAGAGAATAAGTTGAGAAATGCAACTGGCATTAAATGCTCCAACAACCAGCACTTAATTTTCTATATGCATTCTCCTTATTTTAAGACCTACCACTAATTTTAATTAATTAATTTTATTTATTTATCAGGTTTTATATTCCGTCATTCGGCTTCATTATAAAGCCATCATAACGGTTTACATACATAGGAAAGGTTACAAACATATTAATATGAATGTTAACAACGTGAGACACCCATTCACTAAGTTTTTACATAGATCTAGCACGACGGATTACACTAAGGGGTGCACAAAGGGGAGTACCCCTTTGTCGTGCCCCTTCAGCGCGCAACGCACAGCGTGCGACGCCTGGTGGCATGGCGCCGTTTAACGGTCCGGCGCTGTTTTCACTAATAATAATAGTATACAGCACACTTTTGAAAAGGACAAGATTTATGACATTCACTCAAATAGTTTGTATTTTGATATAACTGAAAACTTTTGGCACCATTATACACGTATTAATTACCCAGTTCTTTACTGAACATATCCATTTGTGCCTTTTTGTAAACCGTTGTGACGGTATATAACTTAACGACGGTATAGAAAAGATTTTAAATAAATAAATAAATATAATCTATGCGCGGCGACGCGAGTGGCTGGTCCCCAGTTCCCTCCCAGTCCGCTCCTTAATTGGAGTGGACTGGGAGGGAACTGGAGGAGGCCCGATTGCATTACAGTGCGTATTAATGGAAAATCTGTCCCCTCAGCGCACGTCGCCTGCACATGCGCACGTGGCCATCAGATTTTATAACATGTGCGCGCTAGCGCGTCCATGTTGTAAAATTGGCATGTCCATGTGCGTGTGCCGGGAACTGCGCGCACATGGACAGCCGCTCGCTGCTTTGAAAATCGACCCCTTAATGCATAATTTGCTGCTTTTTTTTTTTTAATTTTATTAAAGCATAGTTATTACAATTTTTGCCATTCTTCTGGTTTTTTTTTTAATTCATCTTTCGTTTCTCTATCCCCCCCCATCTCTTCAGCATGCCTGCTCTGTTAGATTTTCATATCATCTGTAAACAGGCATGCTTTCCTCTCTCACCCTTCTCCAATGTTACTTATAACAACATTGAACAGGACTGGGCTTGGCACCGATCCTAGTGGTGCCCTGCCGGTCGCCTTCCTTTGACCAGTGGGGACACCACTGACCACCGTTTTTTGTCCCATTGGTCATCCAGCTTCTCATGTAGCTTCTGAATTCCACCCCCCCCCCCCCGCCCTCTCCCCAATTCCTGGATTGGCTAACCTAAGTCTTCCACACCTGGAGGTTTTTACAGAAATTGAGAGAGGCCGCGTTTACTGCATCCCCCGCCCCCAGATCTACTACTCTTGTCACCTCATCGAAGAATCAAGTTTGTCCAGATGTTTCCTCTGTGCAGCCCTGCTGCCTGGGGTCTTGTAAATCCACTCACTTCACTGCTTTGCACTGTTCTTTCCTCTCTGGTTTTTTTTATTTTTAAACTCTTTTATTTAGTAAAGTTCAGCATGAAAAAAAAAAAGGTGGCAATATATGCAAGCATTCAGAAGACATCCAAGGTAACCAAGTAGTTTTCATAAGAGCAAGTAGGGTTTTTCAAGATTCGGTACCTCGGAAAGAGTCTTAAGCACGGGTAATTTACAGTAACGTTTACAGTGAAAGGAAAATAAAATAAAGAGAACCCAAAAGATCCGCGCATTTCGGCAGGCAGCAGTAATCCCTTAATTCAAGCCGCAGAAACTTCTAAAACGTCCCCAAAATTTTATCAAATCCCCCCCCCCCCCTTTTTTTTTAAATAATTTTCTCTTCATTGATTTTTAAATGTATACACATTTAAACAAGGCAAACAATAAAACAGCATAAGAAATATCAGTTCCATAAATAATACAATATAGATATTGATTCTGTTTGTTTTTACACATAATCAAGGGGAGAAAGGAAAAAATGTCAATATGCAGGTTGCACCCATAAATATACGTGTGTCTGCACACGAACACTTCTGGAAGAAATATAAGAGAGAGGGGCAGATCATTTTATTTATTGGTCTATTTCTCGAATGGTACCACAATAAATTCTCATTCATTGTGGGGCAGATTTTAAAAGGGTTACGCGTGTAACCCTTAAAACCCCGCCCCTGCGCTCGCCGAGCCTATTTTGCATAGGCTCAGCAGCACGCACAAGCCCCGGGACGAGTGTATGTCCCGGGGCTTTGAAAAAGGGGCCGGAAGGGGGCGGGGCCAGGGGTAATCTGGGGCGGTCCCGAGTCCTCTGGCAAAGTGGCTGTGCCGGGGGATGGTGCGCGCAAGTTACACCTGCCTCGGGCAGGCGTAACTTAGAGAACAAAGGTAAGGGGGGATTCAGGTAGGGCTGGGGGTGGGGGGAGCGAAAAGAATGTCCCCTCCAAGGCCGCTCCGATTTGCCATCGGGCCTCCCTTAGGGCTCGGCGTGCACAAATGTGCACTTTGTGCACGCCGATCCCGGATTTTATAACATGCGTGCGTGCGTCAGCGCGCGCATGTTATAAAATCGGGTGTACATTTGTGCGCGCCGGGTAGCGCGCACAAATGTACCCCCCCCTGCGCGCTCCTTTAAAAATCTGCCCCAAACTTCTTAGCCTGAAAGGTAACATAACAACAATAAGGAAATTTCAATAAGAAAGTGGCTCCAATTGCCACAGTTTTACCTTTCAGGGAAAAGAAGGCGTTTGACAAAGTTCCTCATGAGAGACTTCTAGGAAAAGTAAAAAGTCATGGGATAGGTGGTGATGTCCTTTCGTGGATTGCAAACTGGCTAAAAGATAGGAAACAGAGAGTAGGATTAAATGGACAGTTTTCTCAGTGGAAGGGAGTGGACAGTGGAGTGCCTCAGGGATCTGTATTGGGACCTTTACTTTTCAATATATTTATAAATGATCTGGAAAGAAATAAAACGAGTGAGATAATCAAATTTGCAGATGACACAAAATTGTTCAGAGTAGTTAAATCACAAGCAGATTGTGATAAATTGCAGGAAGACCTTGTGAGACTGGAAAATTGGGCATCCAAATGGCAGATGAAATTTAATGTGGATAAGTGCAAGATGATGCATATAGGGAAAAATAACCCTTGCTGTAGTTACACGATGTTAGGTTCCATATTAGGTGCTACAACCCAAGAAAGAGATCTAGGCGTCATAGTGGATAACACATTGAAATAGTCGGTTCAGTGTGCTGCGGCAGTCAAAAAAGCAAACAGAATGTTGGGAATTATTAGAAAGGGAATGGTGAATAAAACGGAAAATGTCATAATGCCTCTGTATTGCTCCATGGTGAGACCGCACCTTGAATACTGTGTACAATTCTGGTCGCCGCATCTCAAAAAAGATATAATTGCGATGGAGAAGGTACAGAGAAGGGCTACCAAAATGATAAGGGGAATGGAACAACTCCTCTATGAGGAAAGACTAAAGAGGTTAGGACTTTTCAGCTTGGAGAAGAGACGACTGAGGGGGGATATGATAGAGATGTTTAAAATCATGAGAGGTCTAGAACGGGTAGATGTGAATTGGTTATTTACTCTTTTGGATAGTAGAAAGACTAGGGGGCACTCCATGAAGTTAGCATGGGGCACATTTAAAACTAATCGGAGAAAGTTCTTTTTTACTCAATGCACAATTAAACTCTGGAATTTGTTGCCAGAGGATGTGGTTAGTGCAGTTAGTATAGCTGTGTTTAAAAAAGGATTGGATAAGTTCTTGGAGGAGAAGTCCATTACCTGCTATTAAGTTCGCTTAGAGAATAGCCACTGCCATTAGCAATGGTAACATGGAATAGACTTAGTTTTTGGGTACTTGCCAGGTTCTTATGGCCTGGATTGGCCACTGTTGGAAACAGGATGCTGGGCTTGATGGACCCTTGGTCTGACCCAGTATGGCATTTTCTTATGTTCTTATGTTCTTAAAATGTTTCCTACAGGCCTGAGTGGCTCTAGAGACCTCTGGGTATACTTGGATTTTCTGACTGCAAAATACTTATGTATAATGACAATAAGATTCCTCAAATTTCAAAAATATACCATTTCCCTAAACGAGTAAGCGGAGTGGGAAAGATACAAAATGGAGACATTGATAATTCTGATAGTCTAGGCGTGTCCACATTCTTGGAAGAATCAATAGATATAATTAACAATTGGACAACTTTATTTGTTTCTTTTACGTCAGAGTTGGACAAGGAACGAGTCTTTGGAAACTTTTTTTAAGGACACAATTTTCCCCTTTTAATGTGTATCTAAGCAATTCAGTATCTGCCTCGGAACGACATTGGGCTCCCCAGTAGTCTTAACAAGGACTATAATTCCAAAATGTGGCTATGGTAAAGTCGTGCAGAGAGGGGAAGCTGTGTAACTGGTAATTTTGACAAAAGATAAGAGACCTAAGAATAAGACCAGGAGAAGGCAGCAAGTGATCCAAAAAGCGTGTAGGCTGCTGTTTTGAAAGATGGAGCCGGCATTGCTGTTAATTGTGGTTAGAAGCCGCCCAAGGCTTGCGCGTGAGAGAGGTTGAGGGGATACCACGGGTGCAGTGAGCAGGGAGAGAAAAGCTTGGGGAAGACAAGATAAAAATGTAGGAGGAAAGATGATTCTTGGGCGAGGGGAGAGTGGTTTGGGTGTGAACGGTTAACCGCAGAGGGCTGATGTTCCGCAGACATGAAATTTAGCAATAGAATGAAAAGGTATTTAAAACGAATAATTAAGCGGTGCTGAGGTCTTAAGTGTGTACATGGTAACCTCGAGGTGGCCCAAGAAAAAGGACGGGCTAGGTAATAGCCGTCCCACAGTGAGCCAGCCTCTCCAGATCTGAGGGGGAACTGGCCAATGCTGAGCTTTATACTTGTAATATTGTTGCTGTAATGTACATTTTTTTTGGGTTTTTTTTAATTTCTGTCTTTGGGGGGGGGGGAGTAAGTAGAAAAGTCCCTCACCTTACTTCAGACGGTTCAGTTGTTGACTTTTTTTTTTTTTTCCCCCATCGCTTCGGATCCGTGTGGAGGCTGCCTTGGTCCCAGGGTGCCGGCAACCCTGGAAACGGGTCATTTAAAGGATGCCGTTGGAGGGGAAGCTTTTTTTTTTGAAAGAGGAAGCTGCTGGGCTGCTAGCCAAAGAGCAGAACCAAGGGGGTGGTGGTGGTGGTGCAGTTAGGAGCAGATGGTTCCTCCAGCCTTTGGGCCAGAGACAGTTCCCCGGGGGGGGGGGGGGAGAGGGGGGTATCTGCAGATGAAGGGAGGATGCTGATGCCATGTTGCCTTATCACTTTAATAATGTTTTTTTTTATATTTTCCTGCTCACGCACCGCCCCCCCCCGGGTTTGCATGGGTCGCCCCCTTGGGTGGTGTTGCAGAAGTGGGATGTTTGCTGGGAGTTTGTGCGCTCGTGCAGTGCGGCATGGTCAGCCTAAGCCCCTGCTTCAGCATCCACGTTTTTTTTTGTTTTTTTTTTTTTGCTGCTGCACCATCAAGGAATAATTAAAGTAAGAAAAAAAAAACAACTTTGCAAAAGCGACCAAATCCATTTGTGAAAGCTGCTTAATACAAACTTTAAAGATCATTTGAACAGAAAGTTAAGTTACAGTTCTGATCATGCTGTAAGAGAAAATTAATTTACTTCCATGTATTTTACTTTCATTTTAGCTTAGTCTCTGTGGAAACCTACAGAATTGGGCTCATCCTTTTCAAATTTTAATTGACATGGGGGGGGGGGGGTCCTGTTTTGTTTCCAATGGTAAAAAAAAACAAACAAACAAAACTGTACAGCTTCTAGCTGCAAAGCGGATGTTCCATGAAAACTGACCCCTTTGCCCTGCCAATGAGTAATACAGTGGGAGACCATGGTGTGCGGGAGCTTTTTGAAGCCAGATGTCCGAAGAACGGGTCTATATGACTTCAAAAGCTCGCGCGTACCACCACCACCACCGTCTGACTAATTCTTATGCTGTGCCCACAAAAGTTATCTCAGAAAAACAGGTAATATGCAACAGGTACTAGAAAAGCAAGACAGACAGCTAGTGTCCTGTTCTTTATTTTATTTTATTTATTTATTTATTTAGGACAAACTTTGGTTATTACTGACTGAAGGCTTGTTCGTGCATCTGACAAAGTGGACTCTGCCCTCGAAAGCTCATGCCTCAATAAATTGGTTAAGTCTGTAAGGTGCCTACCCGCCTCTTGTCGTGTTTTGCTACACCGGGCTAAACTGGCTATCTTTCTGAAGGTCTGTTCCCCAGAGTAACTCTTCGGGTTGCCACTGCAGTGAACTTCTGCTGAGACAGACGTATCGACTTCTGGCTCGCTTGTTATGAAATGGGACCACAGACAGTACACATTCATCCACTGGTGAGAGAGCGAATGAACAGAATGGATAAGTAGATACTACGGCGGAATCCGTAGCAGGATAATCAGATTTCCAGTGGTAGCAAAATGTTCCCAAAGATTAAGGCGTACTGCGTAGCTTGGAGTGTTTATATTCAGTAAAGTTAATGCCGTGTAGTGTAAAGCAAGGTGTCGGTGTGCATCTTCTGGCTGTTAATGCCCATTTGCTCCTCCATTCAGAATGTGGCTAGCCGCTCTGCTTTCCAAACTCTGTGGTAATATAGCCTAACAAAAGCATATACGTCAACTTAGAAATGAAACATAGAAACATAGAAATGACGGCAGAAGAAGACCAAATGGCCCATCCAGTCTGCCCAGCAAGCTTCACACACTTTTTTCTCTCATACTTATCTGTTTCTCTTAGCTCTTGGTTCTATTTCCTTTCCACCCCCACCATTAATGTAGAAAGCAGTGATGGAGCTGCATCCAAGTGAATATCTAGCTGATAAGTTAGGGGTAGTAGGGGTAGTAACCGCCGCAATAAGCAAGCTACACCCATGCTTATTTGTTCTACTCAGACTATGTTATACAGCCCTTATTGGTTGTTTATCTTCTCCCCTGCCGTTGAAGCAGGGAGCTATGCTGGATATGCTTGAGGTATCAGTTTATTCTTCTCCCATGCTGTTGAAGCAGAGAACTATGCTGTATATGCATAGAAATAGAAGTAACAGGCTTATTTGGTTTGGGGTAGTAACCGCCGTAACAAGCCAGCTACTCCCCCCTTTGTGAGTGCAGATCCTTTATTCCACATTTCCTCTTGCTGTTGAAGCTAGAACGATGTTGGAGTCACAGTAAGCATGTGTATGTTTATTGAATAAGGGTATTGTCTCCAGGCAGTAGCCATCATTCATGTGAGTCACCCACTCTTCATTGGCGGCCTCTTGACTTTATGGATCCACAGTGTTTATCCCACGCACCTTTGAAGTCCTTCACAGTTCTGGTCTTCACCACATCCTCCGGAAGGGCATCAAAAGCATAACTTGTTGATCAGAGCTTGCACGTCAATAATTCAGTGCTGGGGCTTTGCCAAGCCTTTGTTACTAATTCACCACAGCTATGGCTAATGTTGGTGACCTACCTTTTGGAATGTGACAGGGATATATTATTTAATGGAGTCTCCAAGGCCACTGGAAGGGGCGTGGGAGGGGGATAAGGAATTTGTTTAGTTATTAAAACAAGTTGGGTTTTTTTGCACTTTCAATGTGCAAGTGGGCTAATTGTGGAGCCTTTGTACTCTGTGCTGTGGAACTCTCTTTTGTGGAAAAAAAAAAATGATGCGGGCATTGCAAGGAAATGAATATAGAACATATTGTAAATTATGAAATACAGCACTACAGGTAATGGAAGAATTGTAATGGAGAGATCACGTGAGATGTTGCATTGCAGGATGTGGGGTTGGGAGTTGTGTGAAGGGGCCACCTCCAGACAAATGGACCATGGGATCGCATGGGACATGTGACAGAGTATTGCAAAGGGAGGTGATTTTTTTTTTTTTTAACCTGAAATATTACAAATCTAGTGCAAGGTGGCCTAACTTTGCGAGTTCTTGGTGCATGTACTGCAGGATATAAGAAGTTGGGACTTTTAGGGAGGGTGGGATGTTGCTCCACCAGACCAAAACAAATTGGAGATGGTATTTTTGAAGGCTTAATACTGGTTTCTTCATTCAGTATTTGTGCAGGCTGGTTTCAGAAGCTTATAATTAAACATGAGAATGTCCTCATTCCTTTTGTTTCTGGCTTCACAGGTTACACAGAGAGGGTTGTGAGAGACTGATGTCCAGATGGCAGCCTTACCATTTGCTGTATAGCTTGATGTCAGATGCTCGCCCATCATACTTGATTGTGTAGACTGATAGTTTGAAGATCTGTTCCTTTCCCCCTACCATGCTTTTTTTTTTTTTTTAGCCTTGTTAAACCCCTTTCAGTGGGTTTAACAAGGCTAAATCTAAATAGCTACCAGTACTAGTGTGGCTGTTGCCCAAACATTTGGCCATCTAGGTTTCCTGCACTGCCTTCCAGACATCCCCAGCATTATGTAAGGGCCAGCGTTTGCGCTGGCACTTCTTAGATTTCATCTTTTCTATTTTTTTTTAATATATATTTAATTTTTATTAATGTCAGCATAAGCAAGCAACCAAACAAAACACAATGTCACAATGCTATCATCAAGCACATACCATACAGGTAATATTGAACATCATACAAATAGTAATTGCCATAATAGTAACAATTTTCATCAAATAAATTACCCCCCAAACTAAGCCAGTTCAGGATAATAACCAAGGAAGCAGGCATACAGAGCTCTAACGAAACCATATCATTACATACCCCAGTAGGAGACATGAAGCAAAAGAAAAAGAATAATAGGTGGATAAAAAGAATAAACAAATAACAAACGGAGATACATCCTATTCTAGAGGTAGTTACAATTAAAGCTGCCGATACCAATGGCGAAAGGGTTCCCAGACACACTTAGGAAGAGCTACAGAATCTCTCTGAGCAGCCGTTAGATAAGACCAATAGTGTACATTCCAGAGCTGTCGGAGGAGCCACGTTATGGTCTGGACAGCCTCCTCTCCTTCCAGTGAGCTGCAATTTCTTGTCAGGCCCCACAGAGAATATGATTTACTAAAGATCTCGCAGCAGAAGGCCAAGCCCGTGGGTAATGAGAGAGAAGTTAAATGTCAGAAACAAAAGGAATCTTTTTTTTTTTTAATTTAGTCCGCTCAGAGAGTACTGTATCAATCCACCTACAAAAAGGCGGAATCTTAGGGCAGGACCACCAGACATGATGGAATGATCCCTCCATTCTGCTCAGTCTCCAGCGTTGATTTGATCGACCAGGATAAATCTTACATAACTTTAACAGGCGTGTGAGACACCAGCAATACATAAGCTTATAGTTTAGTTTCTACAATATTGGCCGAAATAGAACTTTTTTTTGCTATAGCATTATAGCAAGTCTCCCATTGTTTCTCGGTCCAGGTATGTCCCCAGTCTGGTTCCCAAACCCACCTGATGCTTAAAAGAAGGTAACTGCTTTGGGAATAGTAGAGAGTACAGCTTAGAAGTCAATCCTTTAGTCGCGGTGTGAGGAAAACACATATCTTAAAAAAAACCAGACCAGTCTCGAGCCACACGTGGCTCCGCAAAGACGGACTAGAAAGACAACATTGCAGTTGGAGATAACGAAAATACCCAGAATCAGGTAAACCGAATTGTAACTGTACATCTGAAAATTATAGAATTTTTAAATCAATCAATTGGCCACAGCACCCCCCCTCTCCCCAACTGATTCCAGTGCCTCCTGAATTAGGCAAAGAGTGCAAACCTTTATAAAGACCCAGAGATAACAAAGGAGAAAGGAGCTCATGTCCCATCAGGATGGACCTCCATCGCCTCCAGATCTTTAAGGTCCGTTTAGTAAAAGGAAGCTGAAACCTCCTCTCTCTCTCTGGCAATCCCCAGGTCCTAGAATATAAGGAACCCACAGGCAAATCATCTCTCTCTCTCTCTCTCTCTCTATCCATTGTTTAATAGGAGTCCTAAGGGACCATTCATAAATAGCCCTCAATTGCCCAGCAACAAAATATTGTGTAAAATTGGGTACAGCCAGCCCTCCCTTCAATTTAGGCAAGAATAGCACCTTTTTTGCTACCCTGGGTGGTCGCCTCTTCCAAATAAAATGAAAAACTTTTGTATGTAGGGATTTCAAAAAGTTAGTCGGGACATCAGGAAGGGTCTGTAAAAGACCGAGCCACCGAGGCAAAATTGTCATTTTAACAGCAGCGATTCTGCCCAACCAAGAAAAATTACAAGGAGCACAAATATCGAAGTTTTTGGAGGTTTTCTCTAAGAGAGGAGTATAATTCAAAGCAAACACTTGCCGCCAGTCAGCTCCCAAAAGGATGCCCAAATAGCGAATGCTACAGCTTGCTTACTTAAATGGGAATCTCTCTTTAAATCTAATAACTTGTGGTTCAGAAAAAGATACATTCAGTATTTCTGACTTACTCATATTTACTTTAAAGCCAGAAAATCTACCAAACCAATCCAACTCCTGTACTAACACAGGCAAAGATAGGTGCAGATTAACAATAGAAAACAAATATCAACTGCAAATAAGGAAATCTTAAATTGGGCATGACCTGCAATAATCCCTCTGATGTCACTGTTATGCCAAATCACCGTTGCCAAGGGCTCCATGAGCAAGGCTAATAATAGGGGCGGTGATGGGCAACCTTGTCTTGTACCCCGCCGAGCTCAAAAGCGTCAGAATAAGAGCCATTAACTTTAATATAGGCTCAAGGAGTAGAATACATGGTTTTCAACCATGTTTAAAGGTTATGGCCCAATCCCACCTTCTGTAAAAACTTACACATAAACCCCCAGTGAACCCAGTCAAAGGCTTTCTCCATGTCAATGGCTAATAGAACTGCTGGAATCTGTTCCACTCTTGCACGCCACATCAGGTTAACTATTTAACGAATACTATCCCCAGCTTGTCTGCCTGGTATAAAACCAGATTGATCCACATGTAGCAATTCCGGCAGCATCACTTTCAACCTACCAGCTAATATTTTCGCCAGCATTTTAAAATCTAAATTTAATAGTGAGATAGGCCAAAAAGAACCACAAAGGGACTTCTACTTACCCAGTTTGGGCAATACTGAGATCCCCGCCAAGCCCATAGAAGGGGGCAAAACCGGATTTGTCAACAACACATTATATAGATGCTGAAGATGGGGAATCAATAGATCCTGAAATTTCTTGTAGAAGAGAGGCTGTAAAACCATCCAAGCCGGGAGCTTTATTAAGTTTAAGGGTAGATATAGCAGCAAATATTTCCTCCTGTGAAATCTTCATCCTGGCAGCCCCAACACTCGTCATTGAATTTGAGTGTTGTACTTTAAACCCTTAAACATACATGCTGTTAGGTTGTGCTTCAGCTCTCTTTTCACTTTTTATGCAACTAAGGTTCCTTTGTTACTTTTAGTCTTCACCAGCTGCTCCAGGAAAGCTTTTCCCACATCTTCTACCCTTTCCATGAAAATAATATTTTCTGATATTCTTAAATCTATCCTCCGGTGGTCTTGCATGATGACTTTTGTTCCAGAAGTTCTTATAAGGGCACCCAGACTCTTACTAACGAAGTATAGGTTTTCTGTTCTGCAAAAGGAGGAATCTTCTAGCAGTGAGAAGCTCAGAGGGAGTTCATGGTGGCGGTGCTGAGTGACAGGAGTGTTCTTCCTCCAAAGGAGATGGGACAAAGGGGAGTATTAAAGGTGCTTCCACAAGACAGTGGGAAGGAGTTTTTCGGGTGTGTTTTGCAGGAGATCTCAGGAGTCATAGCCTGGAGCCAGAAGGGGCTAAGTTGCTTTTGTTGTTGTGTGTGTTAAAATTATTTTAGGTAGTTATTTTATTAGATTCTTGGAAGGCATTATATGTTAAGGTGGGATTGATAGTAGATTAAAACAATCACTAGTAATTGATAAATGTGGATCAGTATATGTACATTGCACATAGCTTAAGCATAAGAAAGGCCTGAAACTGTAGCATGTTGTCTTTTGTTTTTGTTTTAAGACTGTTTGGTACTAATAAGCTAAAAGGTAAGCCAGAAATACACCTTTTTTTCTAAGAGATAAGGCTGGTGAAGGCTAGTATTCAGAGTCTAGCACAGGATGCCTCCTTAAAAGCCATAGCTGGGCCATAAATCTTATTGCAACTGTGAGTTTTAATTAGCCATAGCTTAACGAGCTATGGATGGCTATTGTCAGAGCTATAAGTACAAGTGAGAACACCTAACACTTGTAAATTGTGGATTAAGGAGTTCTCGAGCTTGTATAGCTTTTTGTTTTTCAAGAAGATACTGTCTCATAGAAAGGGAGGCCTATGAGGAAAGTATTTCCTGTATAGACTCTTTTCTTTATTTCTATCTTTTTTATTGCAATAACTATTTGCTTTGATTAATCTATGTAATGCTTATTGTGATGATGTGTGCTTATTACTGACATTCACTTTGATATTATCTTTGCTGATTATACAATTTTCTACCAATCTTTACCATATATAGTAAACTAAGTTTTACTTTTATACGATTGTGTGTGTTCTATGGCGTAATATACCACCACTCAGCACACCTTTTACATTGTGCTAGGAGCTGTGACATAGCCTGGGGTTCCATTTTGGATATGCAGAAGAGAGAGAGTGACCTCAGAACTTATTTTGTCTTTGGCCAGCCAGTCAGTCCTGGGAGTACATAGAGGGCTTTCAAGAAAGACTCTTCTTTTTTTTTCCCCGGAGTCAAGCAACAGAAAATCTATGGCAGAAAATATAGTGCCTCAGGTAGTTGAGAAGACTTAAGCTGAATAAAAGCTATGTCTGCATTAAATGATTTGGAGAATCTGAAAAGAACTATTTGCTGGTTTTTTTTAATTTATTTTATTATTTATTTCTTGTTTGGATTGAATTTCTGCAACTTTTCCTATAACTTCTGGAACCTGAATTATTTTTGCTCTTCAGTAAACTTTCTTTCTGTTGGGAACACTAACTTTCTGGAGTGGACAATTTTTTTTTTTTTTTGGTCTCTGTGGCTCTGCAGGAGTATTCCTGCCCCAGTTCCACAGAGCCTGTGTTTCCCAACCCTGTGTGAGCAGTCCCGTGCTCTTCAGAGCTGGGAAATGTGGCCCCCCTCCCCTGAAGGGGTGGGAGTGGGGGGTTACATTGCTTTCCATTGAAAGGGGTTTATGCCTTGTGCAATGTTAATACCTCTTTAAATATGCAAGTCTCTTTATCATCTCCCCTGTGTACATCTTTAGATAGTTAAGTCTCACTTTATAGGACTTCTAGGGGCAGATCCACACTGTTTTGGGAGACCTTCTCTGTCCTGCCTGTACTCTCCCCTTCCAAAAGAGCAGGGGAGAAACTGCCAGGAACAAAACAGAAACAGGACACAATACTCCAGGTGAGATCTTACTAATTACCTATACAACAACAACAAAATCACTTTCTCTTTTTTTTTTCCCCCTGCCAGTCATGCCTCTTCCTGGCATCTTCAGGTTCTTGCCACTTCTGTGCTGCACTGTTTTCATCATCTTGAAATCAGCAGGTTTCATTACCCCCCCCCCGGGTCTTTCTCCTGTTTGGTGTTCAGTATGTGAAAGCTGGATAAAGAGACCGCCGAGAGACTTTTAAGCTCATAAATCAAGATGCTGATCGGTTCGCTTTGCTTCTTTATTCCCATCATATCGACATCAAACCTTTTACATAAGGGAAGGAGATATATATATATTTTTTTTTTTTTTCTTTTACCGCATTTAGCCGTAGCCTTTGGAACCTCTTCACCTCCTGCATTTTGGCTGCTCTTTTCTCTACATCCTTAGGATGGTGTCTTGATGGGTGGTGGATTAATACCAAAAATCACTGGTTAATATGCAATGACCTAAAATGTGCAGGGAGAAAATTTGAGCTCAGCTTCTGAATACAGCCCTGAAGTTTTTGCATACCTCTGTCTCTTAGCCTGCGCTGGGATCAATAAGTAGAATTAACTGTTCTGTGGCAAATGCACAGTATCGTGGGAAGACTGAGGCCCAGATGGTAGCATCGCTTTACTTATACCAAGCGAAACTCATTTATACCAAGCGACCTCTGTTCTGTTTTGTTTTACCTTGATGTTCTGCCTTCCGTGAATGAATTTCAACCCAGAGCAGCTCCACTCTCTGAGCATTATTTCCAGCTCTGGCCGGCAGCCCCAGCTCTGGTCTGAAATCCAGCCTGACATTGAGTTACCAAAGCTTACTGGGAGGTTTTTCTGACCGATGATCTACAGAACTTGTTGGGTCTTACACTCTCTCTTGTTTATTCCTGGTGTTATCTGAGGTCTTTTCCTCCCTTTTATATTTAAATACTTTTTGGTTCTCTGGATTCTCCTGAGTTTGGATTTGATATATTTAGGTGAAGTTTTCTGTTTTTTTGCAATTATTTTCTTGCTTCACTGCCCATCCCTGAGGGTTTCAGTCGGACCCCGCCAAAGCAGCACCTGTCCCTGAACCATTGACCCCCCCCATGCTCCTCCTGTGAAGAGGTTTATTTTTAATCGTGATGATGTGTGCCATAGAAAATGATAAAAATCGTGTTTTATTGTAATGTATTTGGTCGTGCATCGCTTTGGGGTGAGGAAGGCTGTATGTAAACATAACATTACAAATCCAATCAAAAGCAAACCTGCGCGACCATAAAAGAAAAGTCCTACCAGATACGTACATGGTGCACGCATGTAAAGCAGCAGCTCTCCAGATGCAAGCTGCGTGCATCCTGCTTCAAGATGGATGGCGATATTTCGTCGTGTTACAAGGACTGGTTCCGTACGTATTTTGGTACCTTTTTTTTTTTTTTTTAATTTTGTTTGTGCTGTTGCTCAATTCTGAATTCTGACTCCTGCAGGGGAGCGTTTCCACCTGGCAGGCCCTGCAGGGGTTTACAGCATCACCGCAGATGAGAATGGAGAAATGTGCAGGTGAATAAGCCTTTTTTTTTTTTTTTTTTTTTTTAAAGTTTATCTTTCATGAGTGCGCAGAGTAACGCCGTACAGAGCGCCCGAGGGGGGAGCATTTTATCAGAGCCGTCTGTCAAGTGCTGATTTAAGTCTGTAGTGAAAACGAAGGTATTTCCTAACCAGTTCGGTTAAGATGAAGTGTAAGGTATAAGCCATAAACCTGGGATGGATCGATCTTGTCTTTGTGGCTGAGATTGGGGGGGGGGGGCAGAATTAACATCCTGCCCCCCCTCCAGCCCCACTGTACAAACCTCCTGTTAAACATAAATCTTCAAGTCAGCCTCGTTTCTGGCTCCATCTTCTTGTTCCTGTGTGGTCTGCGCTGTAAAAAAAAATTAAATATCCTGCCCCTCTTCCTCTTTGTCCTATGGACATTTTATGTTATGCCGCTCCTCTTACCGCCAAGACACGTATATTTCCAATCACCTCTTTTGCTGTAATTTGCCTTGTGCCCTTCCTAGGGAAATGTGGAATAGCAAATGGAAATGGGATCACTGGAACCGGGTTCCTTGAAAAAATGCTATAAAGCTTCAGGCACTTCTCACCCTCTTGGTTAAATTTCAGGCTGGCTTTCCTTTTGGAGGAGGCGGTTTTGGGGAGGAAAAGTGTTGGTGGGGGGGGGGGGGGGGGAGAGAGGGAGCGGGGAGGAGGGAAGTGCTGTTTCAGAGTTTCTGGCAGTGGTTTGTCAGCTATGTTCTTTGGGGAGTGCCACAAAGGTCCTGGCTGTGCACAGGTGTAGTGGCAGACATTTGATCTAAGAGCCGGTTTCATTTCTTTGCTTAAAACCAGTTCTCTGCTCTGCCCTTTGAGGATTGGCGTTGAGTCAACCCCAGCCTTGCAGGTTTGAACTTGGTATACTGAAAGGGAAACATTTAGAAAAAAACTGAGGGGTGATTGCCTTAGGCCTTGATTTTATTATTGCTCTATGCCTGTGCTCAGCCTCCCTCCAGTAAGCCTCACGGAGGGGTGGGGTGGGGTGGAGTGTGACAGGGCGATGGCGGCGGTATTGCCTATGTACTTGTGTTCTGCTACTCGAGCAGTAACCTTTGGGCTTGTTTTATAAGCTCCCAGAATAGGAGCCATTCTGGGTCCGTTTCCTTATTGAAGGCTGTACATATAACATAGGGACGTAGTAATGACGGCAGAAAAAGACCAAATGGTCCATCCAGTCTGCCCGCTCTGTGCAGGTTACCCCCATCATTCTGTTAAGGGTAGTATCTGCCGCTCTGTGCAGGTTACTTCAAAACCTTATATTAAAAGTAAGAATATATTTACAAAGTGAGCAGCCTTCCTGATAATTCATACAATGCTGCTGTTGGAATATGCTTTGCTTTTGGACTTGGCCGTAGACGAGGTCCTGCGCTTTTTCCATAATGTCTGTGTATCAGTACCCTGGACCGTAAAAGTCGGGCCCAGGATTGGTTATTGTCTGAATCCCGCCATCGAAGCAGAAAGCAATGCTGTAGTTTAATCAAAATCATGTAAGTTAATTGGTTAAGGGTAGTAATCTCCGTACATCAAAATCATGTAAGCTAATTGGTTAAGGGTAGTAATCGCCGTACATCAAAATCATGTAAGCTAATTGGTTAAGGGTAGTAATCGCCGTACATCAAAATCATGTAAGCTAATTGGTTAACGGTAGTAATCCCCAGGTCTTCTGTTAGAAGTAGCAGCTGCTGCTCCTTATTGGTTACCTCTCCCATGCACTCTCTTCTTAATTTCCAACTCTAGCCTTTAAAGATCCACATTGTTTATCCCATGCTTTTTTAAATTCATTTACTGCTTTTGTCTTCATCATCTCTTCTGGAAGGGTATTCCAGGCATCCACCACTCTCTCTGTGAAGAAATATTTCCTGACGTTGGTTTTAAAGTGGTCCCCCCCCCCCCCTGGAGTTTCATTTTCTGACCCCTAGTTCTACTGTTTATTTTTCTCCGGAAAAGGTTCGCGGATCGTGCATCATTAAAACCATTCAGGAATGTAAAGGTCTGTATCCTATCTCCCCTGCACCTCCTCTCTTCCAGGGTAAACATATTTAGATCCTTCAGCCTTTCCCCATACCATTTTGGTCACCCTTCTCTTGACTACCTCCGTCCTATATCCTTTTTCAGATATGGTCTCCAGAACAGAACACAGTACTCCAGGTGAGGCCGCACCAAGGGCCTGTACAAAGGCATTATCGCTTCTTTTCTTATTGGTTATTCCTCTCAAGGCTATGAAGAAACCATCCTTGCTTGCCTCAGGGGGGGGGGGGGGTCTGCTCCAGTGAGCAAAAGTCCTGGTGGTGGCAGGCTGCTTGGTGCCCAGATGCAAAATAACATCTGTTCTGTGGCCCCTGCCCTATCCCTTCACCTTTTTTGTTGAAAACCAAGGGAAAAACCTCAGATGAGATGAGAAACCTTGTAAGAAGCAAGAGAACACGGGTATTGTTTTATGTTAGGATAAGCTTTAAACACTTTAAAAAAACAAACTCTTGTTCAGTCCATCCTCTAGTGCAATAGTCTTATTTTGAAGTCTCGTTGTGTATGGTGGAAAGTTTTTTGAGAAGGAAAGAGATTTTGACATTTATTTTCAGTTTGGTTCAGTGATTGTAAGGCAGATGACTAGATGTACGTTAAGGGGCGATAGGTAAGTAGTGGTGTGCCCTGGGACCCTGTGTTGTTTAACTTATTCATAAATGATCTGGAAAAGGGAGCAATGAGTGATGTGATCAAATTTTGCAGATGATACAAAATTATTCAAAACAGTTAAAATATAAGCAGATTGTAAGGATCTGCAGAAGGATTTTGCAAGACTGGGAGACTGAGCATCTAATTGGCAGATGAAATTCAATGTGGACAAGTGCTAAGTGATGCACATAAGGGGAAAAGATCCCAACTTGCAGGTACACGATGCTAGGAGTCACCATCGAGGGAAAGGGTATTGATGTCATTGTGGACAATATGTTGAAATTGTTAGATTAGTGTGTAGCGGTGGTCAAAAAAAAAAAAAAAAGGAAATAAAATGTTAGGAAATATTCAGAAAGGAATGGAAAATAAAATTGGGAGCATCATGATGCCTCTGTATGGATAACTGGTCTGTAGTTTCCCGGATCGCCCCTGGAGCCTTTTTAAATATTGGGGTTACATTAGCCACCCTCCAGTCTTCAGGTACAATGGATGATTTTAATGATAGGTTACAAATTTTTACTAATAGATCTGAAATTTCATTTTTGAGTTCCTTCAGAACCCTGAGGTGTATACCATCCGGTCCAGGTGATTTACTACTCTTCAGTTTGTCAATCAGGCCTACCACATCTTCTAGGTTCACGGTGATTTGGTTCATTCCATCTGAATCATTACCCATGAAAACCTTTTTGCAGAATGGGTATCTCCTCAACATCCTCTTCAGTAAACACCGAAGCAAAGAAATAGTTTAATCTTTCCTCGATGGCCTTATCTTTAAGTGCCCCTTTAACCCTGTGCTGATCTAAGGGTCCAACTGACTCCCTCACAGGCTTTCTGCTTCGGATATATTTTAAAAAGTTTTTACTGTGAGTTTTTGCCTCTACGGCCAACTTCTTTTCAAATTCTCTCTTAGCCTTTCTTATCAATGTCTTACATTTAACTTGCCAATGCTTATGCTTTATCATATTTTCTTCTTTTGGATCCTTCTTCCAATTTTTGAATGAAGATCTTTTGGCTAAAATAGCCTCTTTCACCTCACCTTTTAACCATGCCGGTAATAGTTTTGCCTTCCACCTTTCTGACGGGCCTATACAGTAAAACCCGTGGGAGAGCCGACGCTCCGAGGCGAGCGCCCGCTCTCCCAACGTGCGCCCAGGTCACTCTCCTGGGCGCGCGATCAAATATTTAAATGAGGGCCCGCGGTAAAAGGAAGCGCTAGGGACACTAGCGCGTCCCTAGCGCCTCCTTTTTGACAGAAGCGGCGGCTGTCAGCGGGTTTGACAGCTGACACTCATTTTTTCCGGCGTCTGTTCTCGAGCCCGCTGACAGCCACGGGTTTGGAAAACTGACACAGGCCGCAGGCACATTAAAAAATTTTTTTTAATTTCGGTGCTGGCCGAAATTAGCGCCTGCCTTTGGGCAGGCTTTAATTTTTGAAAGTAAAATGTGCGGCTTCGCTGCACATTTTGCTTTCTGTATCACGCGGGAATGTCTAATAGGGCCATCAACATGCATTCGCATGTTGCGGGCGCTATTAGTTTCGGGGGGGGGGGGGGGGGGTTTGGCTGCGCATTTTCGACATGCTATTACCCCTTACTGTATAAGGGATAAGCTAGAGCGTCGAAAACGCATGTCCAAACCCGGGCTAACAGTGCGCTCCAGCGGAGCGCACTTTACTGTATCGGCCCGTGAATGTGTGGAATACATCTGGACTGTGCTTCTAGGATGGTATTTTTTAACAATTCCATGCCTCTTGCACACTTTTTATCTTTTTATCTTTCAGTTTTAGCACTAGAGCCATGGATTTGCTTACTGTCTCCCTTCCAGTCATTAATTCAAATGTAATCATATTGAAATCACTATTGCCAAGCGGCCCCACCACTGTTACCTCTCTCACCAAATCCTGCGTTGCACTGAGAATTAGATCTAAAATTGCTTCCTCTCTCGTCAGTTCCTGAACCAATTGCTTCATAAAACTTGTCATTTATTGCATCCAGGAACTTTATCTCTCTAGCCTGTCCCGACGATATATTTACCCAGTCAATATTGGGGTAATTGAAGTCTGGAGCACAATAAACAGACTGGGAGTCAGTAGATAACCACAAAAGTAATCTAATGCAAAAAATGTGGAAATCAAATCATTATAAACATTAGCCTAAGAAGGTGTCAGCAAGCCTGACGTTATATGTCTTTATGACAGACACTAACCGGTCTACTCAATCATTCACCTTCATCATTTTTTAATGCTTTAATATTCCAAAACTTATTTTTATGAAGTTTTTTCTTTTAATTAAAAATGTCCTCCATGGAATTCAAGTGCAGACTCTTATCAAACAACTGATTCAGATTGCCCTACACGGGCCGGTGTTTCGCTTATTCAGCTTCGTCAGGAGCACATCAAAAAGATGTTTAAGCAAGAGTCAGTTACCTAAAATAACCATATAATAATTATTTATATATATATCAGAAAAGAGGAATAGTACTTATCTTAGTAGAAGCAGGGCTACCATTCAAAATGGACCTCACGTCTCGACCATCTTGTAGAAAGGAATTTGGAGGAGCTGAAACCGAGGTTCAAAGCTCTTTAAATTCACCTGAATTCTGACGTCACAGACCTAAATCAAGTGTGGTTGAGAAATCATGAATTGAGCAAGGAGAAAAGTCATTTGAAAGGATAATCACCCCAAGAAAGCATGCAGTTCCAATTCATTATTTAAACCAAGTGGATGCACAGTATTAAGTCTATATATCCAGCGCTGTTCAGCTTGCAGCAAAAGACGATGTCTATCTCCCCCACGCCAGTGAGGTGATATGTGATCAATCGCACAGAAACGTAAATCAGCAAAAATGTGTTTTTGTACTTGACAATGCAAAACTAGTGGTTCATCTTCCCGATTGTTCTTGATATTAGAACGATGTTCTATCATTCTAGTCTTTAAAAGACGCTTGGTTTTCCCAATGTAGAGTAGTAAACACGGACATTGAATCAAGTAAACAACCATCGAGGAATCACAAGTAGTATTGTGTTTTAGAAATATTTTATATCCTGAGGGTAATGTTAATTCATCCTGAATAGACATTGATGATTGACAAACAGAACAGGTATGGCATGGATGATGTGATCCAGAGGTATGACTAGATGAAGCTGACGTCATGGAACTGTCAGATTTAATTAGCAAATTTCTCAGATTTGCAGCTCGAGAAAAAGTGATACGTGGTGGGAGCTGAAAAATATCGTGCACTTGTAAAACGTGCCAATATTTCAAAATCGACTCTCGAATTTTTGAAGCAGCTGAGGAATAAGGTAAAATGCAAGTCTGACGTTCAGACTCTTCTACTGTACGTGGAAGGAACAGATAATCACGGTTAGAGTATTTTGCACGAAGGTAAGCCTTCCTGATACAAGACCGAGGATAACCTCTTGCAGCAAAACGTTGATGTAATATTTTAGACTGCATTTCAAATTCTGCAGCCGATGTACATAGACGTCGTAAACGAATATATTGACTTACCGGCAAGTTCCTCTTTAAATTCCTAGGGTGAGCGCTTGTATAGTGAAGGTAAGTATTTGAACAAACAGGTTTGCGGTATAATGAAGTGACAAATTTTCCATCCACCAAAGTAATATGAATGTCCAAAAATGTAATGGTTTGTGGATCAATTGAAGCAGTGAACTTTAAATGAGAATTACATGAATTTAACCAAACCAGGAATAAATGAAATGTCTCCTCATCACCTCTCCAAAGAACAAAAACGTCATCAATGTAGCGCTTCCAGGTAACTAGTTGTTGCATAAATGGGTGGGTGGTGAGCCAAGTAATCTCAAAATGATGCATGTATAGATTTGCCAAATCTGGGGCCATAGATGCCCCCATGGCCGTGCCACAAACCTGTAAATAAAATTCTTGATTGAAAGCAAAAAAATTTTTCTTTAAAGCAATCTGTAACAGCTGTGACAAAAAATCGCTTGGAATGCGGTGGGGTCTCGGACGTAAATGCGTGGGGGAGATAGACATCGTCTTTTGCTGCAAGCTGAACAGCGCTGGATATATAGACTTAATACTGTGCATCCACTTGGTTTAAATAATGAATTGGAACTGCATGCTTTCTTGGGGTGATTATCCTTTTCAAATGACTTTTCTCCTTGCTCAATTCATGATTTCTCAACCACACTTGATTTAGGTCTGTGACGTCAGAATTCAGGTGAATTTAAAGAGCTTTGAACCTCGGTTTCAGCTCCTCCAAATTCCTTTCTACAAGATGGTCGAGACGTGAGGTCCATTTTGAATGGTAGCCCTGCTTCTACTAAGATAAGTACTATTCCTCTTTTCTGATATATATATAAATAATTATTATATGGTTATTTTAGGTAACTGACTCTTGCTTAAACATCTTTTTGATGTGCTCCTGACGAAGCTGAATAAGCGAAACACCGGCCCGTGTAGGGCAATCTGAATCAGTTGTTTGATAAGAGTCTGCACTTGAATTCCATGGAGGACATTTTTAATTAAAAGAAAAAACTTCATAAAAATAAGTTTTGGAATATTAAAGCATTAAAAAATGATGAAGGTGAATGATTGAGTAGACCGGTTAGTGTCTGTCATAAAGACATATAACGTCAGGCTTGCTGACACCTTCTTAGGCTAATGTTTATAATGATTTGATTTCCACATTTTTTGCATTAGGTAATTGAAGTCTCCCATTATTACTGCACTACCAGTTTGGTTAGCTTCCCTAATTTCTCTTAGCATTTCACTGTCTGTCTCACCATCTTGGCCAGGTGGACGGTAGTATACCCCTATCACTATACTCTTTCCCCAACACACAAGGGATTTCTACCCATAAAGATTCAGTTGTGCATTTAGTCTCATGCAGGATGTGTATCCTGTTGGACTCTATGCCATCCTGAACATAAAGCGCCACACCGCCTCCTGGATGCTCCTCTCCGTCAGTGTGATATAATTTGTACCTGATCTAAACTCTGGCCTGGCAGAGATCTACACCCTTTCACTCCTCAATAAAGGATGTCAACAGTTCAACCACAGAGATTATTTCTTCAACAAAGGATGTCTCATGACTTGCCCAGTGTCACAAGTGCCTGTGTCAGAGTCTGGTCTGACTGTGAACCCATGTCTCCTAGTTCCTCTAGATCACCGTCTCCCAGAGGATGCAGTGAAGACCATTAACTTTCAGTGTGTTAACCTGATTTCAGACTGGTTTTAAGCTCCTTTTGGTAAAGAGAAGTAAATAAGGACTGTCCAGTATGACTAAAGAAGATGTGTTAATTAATTGTGTTTGCATTGTGTGTGTTTAAACAACGCAGAGGCTGGTGGCACCCTATCTAGATGGATTTATTGAGGCATGAGCTTTCGAGGAGATGCATCTGCCAAAGTGGACTCTCCTCCTCAAAAGCTCATGCTTTAATAAATCTGTTGGTCTGTCAGGTCTCACTAGCCGCTGTGTTTTTGCTACTGCAGACAGACATGGGCAACGTACGTACGTGTGTGTGTGTGTGTGTGTGTGTGTGTGTGTTTAGTATTCGGAAAGTAATTTTTCAGCAAGACTGGGCAGCTACCTTTAATGTGAAACACAGATCTCTGACACTGGACAGGTGCAAAGCATTTTCATCTGGAGGATAAAATGTCTGATCCTAGCAAGTAGCCCTTGAATGATAGCGCACAGATAATGATATTGATTTTCTTTTTGTTTGCATGGCATTTGTGTGCATGTGCTGTGAGAGATACCAGTGAATGTTTCATTCCTTCATGGTATCTAAGTGCACAAAAGCTGTATGGAGCAAGAAATCTAGGGAAAAATTAATTATTACAGTGAACACGGCCAGCAGGAGGGTCAAAAGACTCCAGTTATCTTTAAAATTATCTGCAAAAGTTGTGGTTTAGACTTGGGATTTATCTTCTGGCTTCACTTCCTTGTTGAACGATGTCACAATGAGTGTGTGATTATTCTGAGGTTCATTTTTAAGCTAAGCTGGGCATAGTTTTATGGAATACATATTTACTTCCCTGCCACTCCCTAACTCCCAGAATAATCAAAACATGAAGCAACTGTGACCCCCCCGCTTCTTGACTACAGATTGCACATTACCAGAGTTTTGGAAGAGTAGTGTGGAACGGATAAATGCAAATCTTTTGTTTACTCTTTCAGAAAATAAAGAGAGTTAAGGGGCACTCATGAAGTTACTAAGTAGCACATTCGAAACAAATTGGAGAAAATATTTTTTTCATTCAGTGCTCAGTTGAGCTCTGAGAGGATATGGAAAAGACAGTTAAGAGTAGCTGGGTTTAAAAAAAAATGTTTGGATAAGTTTGTGGAGAAAAAAAAATCCATAAACTGTTGTTCTGTTACTTTTGTCAATACAGTTGTTGTCCATCAAGCCCAGTATCCCGATTCCAACAGCAGGGCAGTCCAGATCACAGGTACCTGGCAGGATTACAGATGGTAGATAGACTTGAGAATAGCCAATGCTTATGCCTGGGCATAAACAGCATGGGATCTATCTGGTTAGCTACCTATTCTTCACATGAGGGGCTGTGGGAGCGTCTGCTTGGAGCCGGGCGATAAAGAGAGAGTGCTTATGAAGAAATTTATTTTTTTTTTTTTAAAAGATACTAACCCAACCTGTCCAGCTGATAGCTCACTGACTGAGCTGTGTGTCTCTGTGTGTACTTGTATCTGCCAGGAGCCAGAGAGAGGAGGGTCTGTGGGGCGTTTGCGTTTGGTCCCGGCGTGTGTAAAATTTACAGCCCTACCTGCCCTGCTGCTCTCTTGCTGTCTACTCAGCCTTGGTCCCCTTCCTGTGCTCGCATGATTGGCAGGCGAGACGTTGACATCACAAAAACCTCAATTCAGCCACACACAAAAAAAAACCTGTATCATGTATGTGTGTGCGTGTGTATGCAGTATATTTAGTATGCGTATAAAAACTGAATATATTAAAAAATCAGCACCTCTGACCATGATAATAGCGCTAGTTAATGTGCCAACATCAGAGTGGTGTGGAACCGTGTTTGAGCGTGCGTTTTTTTTTTTTCCACAGCCGCGTCCTTCCCATCCTGCAGCGGCGTTGTTGACCTGCTACTTAATCCTAAATGATTTTAGCGCTCCTTGCCTCCGGTAGCCACTCTTGGCTCTCTAGGTGCCTCTGCCTTCTGCCAGGAAGCCCAGGATCGGCACATTTTGTCCACTCATGGCTTCTGGTGGTTTCCCATGCTTTTGGAGACTGGATGCCCTTTAAAAACTAGCTCACTGCTGGACTCGGCAGTCCCAGGGCTGCACAGGCAGAGGTCGGAAGGGCTCTTCTCCACTGCTTTATGGAGTCCCGCTTTTCTGTTGAAAGAAGAGATTTCCTTTGATGGTTACTAAGCAGTCTTGGAAGCAAGAACTTTTTTTTTTTTTTTTTCATGGTTTTGCTTGTCCTCGTTCCAAATCTCTAGAAAGAAAGAGAGCTAGTTTAACTCATCCCCTCCGCCCCCCTTGGTTTCAGAGGAGGTAAAACTTCTGAAACTGACTGACTGCTCTCTTCCTTCCAGACCGTTTGACTTCGCCTTTATTCTCCTACAGGCCGATTCCGTAAAAGTCGCGGGAGAGAGGGCGAGCGCACAGGCCACTCTTCCTGCGCGCGCGATTCAGTATTTAAATGAGGGCCCGCGGTAAAAAAGAGGCGCTAGGGACACCAGCGCGTTCCTAGCGCCTCTTTTTTTGACAGGAGCGGCGGCTGTCAGCGAGTTTGACAGCCAATGCTCAATTTTGCCGGCATCAGTTCTCAAACCCGCTGACAGCCACAGTTTGGAAACCGGATGCCGGCAAAATTGAGCGTCCGGTTTTCAAGCCGCGGGCTGATTTTTAAATTTTTTAAAAAATTTATTTTTTTTAAATTTTTTTTTACTTTGGGACCTCTGACTTAATATCGCTATGATATTAAGTTGGAAGGTGTACAGAAATGCAGTTTTTACTGCTTTTCTGTGCACTTTCCCGGCGCCGGCAGAAATTAGCGCCTACCTTTGGGTAGGCGCTAATTTCTGAAAGTAAAATGTGCAGCTTGACTGCACATTTTGCTTTCTGAATCGCGCATGAAAACCTAATAGGCCCATCAGCATGCATTTGCATGTTGCGGGCGCTATTAGTTTCGGGGGGGGGATGGACGCGCGTTTTCTACTCCTTACTGAATAGACTTCAGGTTCTCTGTCCCGTTGTGGTTCTGTCTTTTCCGCTCTCCAGTTGTTGTTCCACAGGCCTTGATTCCTGTCCTTTCAGGATCAATCATCTTTACCTCGGCAGTAACCCTAACAGCCTTAGTACTGTCTCTCTCTACACTGAGGTACACGAACACAAGGAGTTCGTGGTAAACTGATCCTGTGATTTGATTTTAGCTTCTGAAAAGTGTTGTAGAATTTGCATAACAAATCACGGTTTTTGGTTTTTTTTTTTATTAAAATGAATGTTTCATGAGTCAGTTGAGTTTGTTCAAGAAATCTGACACAGTAGTTGCAAAACGGTATGGGATGAATTAATGTCACATACAAGATCCTGTTTGCAGAGCTCTGTCCTGGTGTAGTGACGCTGATATGTGGGTGGGAATTTTTCCTATATCTGTGGCTAAAGCATGTGAACTACGCCCGTTTCACACAGCATACTGCTAAACTGAGTACTGCAATCTCCTGTGATTAGTGCTTAAGTAATATTCAGGATCATTGTCTGACGGCATGATTGATACTAAAATTATTTGCACTTCAAGTCATTGAGCAGTGCGGTTGTGAAGAGAAGGCTGAAGGTTTCTTAAGCATGTTGGAAATTTAGAGGGCTTTCTCCTTGGCCAGTTGTGTCCTGAATTCAATAGGCCGACCTATTGATTCCATGGAAGTGCACAGCACTACCCATCTTGCGTAGTAACGATGGCAGAAAAAGAGACCACGTGGTCCATCCAGTCTACCCTGGAAGGTTTCCTAAGGCAGTAACTGCCGCTCCGTGCCGGTTACCCCCAAGCCTTATGTTAAGGGCAGTAATATTTACAATCAAAACCAAGCAACTGTCAAACCCATAACAAAATTACTGCTAGCAACCTTCCTGATAATTCAGACAGTGCTGCTTGAACATGCTTTGCTTTTGGACTTGGCCACAGGAGCAGTCCTGTGCATTTTCCCCTAATGTCTGCTGATCAGTACCCGGACTGTAAAAGTTGGAGCCCAGTGTTGGCTGTCATCTGAATCTTATTCAACCCCACCCCTGCTGGCAAAAAGGAGAGGGATGATGCAGTTGCGTCAAAAGCATGAAAACTAATTGGGTAATGAACACTGAAGTATTTGTTTAATATTTCTGCCATCTCTTCATCTCTCTCTCTGCACATTTCTGCTCGTCACCTTTCGATGTCACTGTACCACTTCTGGCCTCCCTTCTTTCTCTGGTATATCTGAAATCCTGGAGGACCTGGGTTTGGTTCCTAAGCCCAGCCAGGGGTGGGAATACCGGAGAGGCAGTCTGTTTGCACAACAGCAACACCCAACAGTGGATTTGTACCTCCAGCTGCCTTTCTGCCCCCCCATCCCTTTGCCCACAAGATGTAGAACAAGCGACTTGCACATCAGCCTAACCTTAGGCACTTGCTTACTCAGCCCTATTGGTAAATCCGCTCCGGCGCCACCTAGACTCGGGTTGTATTTTGGAAGGAGCTGCAATCTGTGACGCCTGGCTGAGTCCTATCGCTGTAGGGGCTGGGCTAAATGGGCAGGGAAGTTAAGTCCTGGAGTGCAAGAGAACCCCAGGCAGTTTAAAAAAATAAACTCATGATGCCATATCCCAGTAGAGAGACTGGTTCCAGTTGAGGTAGAAGCTCAAATGAGCAAGAGAAAATTATAAATATAAGAACGGCCTCTTCCTTCTTTGCAAAAAAAACTCAACTCTCCTGAAAATAGAGTTGGTTCCCCTGCTCTAGGGTGCAGCATCTCACAAGCAATGCTTGTCTTTGGAAACACTGACATCTGCTTGCCATTCAGAGGAGGCAGTGTAAAAAGTTGGCAGAAGGGTCCAGAATAACTCTTATCATTTGGTCTCTCCTAACTGGTCTATGCATTTGTAGTGATAAGTTAGTGTTTCCTTTCGGCCATCCGAGAGCAAGTTTCAGTGGCATCTGAGACTGGGACAGGAGCTGGACTAGGAAGCTGACGTGAGGGCGGTGAGTGTGGTGGTGGTGGAATGGTTTGTTAGAAAATTCAAATTTGCATAATGCAAAAGCTGTTTTGTTGCAGTGTGTTGGTTCCTTTTGTAAGAGATACTTTATTGGAAAATCTAATATGGATCAACATCATCACAAAGATGATCATGAAGTGCATGAAACTTTGTGCCCGCATAGGTACTTTCTGCAGATGTGTGCTGCCATCTTTGGGCAGCTTTAAAGTTGATCCAGTAAAAGATATTGCAAAGAATCCAGTATTATAATCTCCAGGACTAGTATGGCTAGCAGAATTCTGCACAGGTTATAAGTTGAGCTGTGTGAGCTTCTTGCCATCTCTGAGCCGATTTATCTATATATTTATTTCTTTACATCATTTATAGCCCAATGATCCATCAATCTTGGCAGATAACAATTCAAAGTAAAAACAATCTTGCAAAAAAAAAAAATCACAAAACAAAAGGAAACAAAAGCATAAAACCATCTGGGAAGGGAGCACAAAAAGAACCTAAATATTAAAAGTGAAGCCAAAGAAGTGGGCTTTCAAAAGCTTTTAAAGTGAACATCGTTATTTTCTAGTCTAATCACCTCTGGAAGAGCGTTCCACAGTCTGGGACCTGCTATGCTAAACATCCGGTCCCTGGATTCAGCTAAGAGAGCCATCGTGAGAGATGGTACTCCTAATAAAAATTTTGCTGAAGAATGCAGGTGCCAACAAGGAAGGCATTTTTTAACTAAGCCTTGGACACTAGAAGGAACAAGATCGTGATGAGCCTTAAAAATGCGGGAGAGAATTTTAAACTGCACTCTCCATTCTGTTAGAAGCTGAGACTGGAGTTCTAGGACCACTAGAGGAGACACTAGAGATTAAACGTGCAGCAGAAGTTTGGATGAGTTCTAATACTTTTTAAGTGAGATTGGGGTAGGGCCAAGGATCAATGCATTGCAGTAGTCAATAGATGGGATTATCATAGCCTCAGTCACCGTATGAAAGTTGGCACGGTCAAGAAAAGGTTTAAGAGAACGCAGAATTTGCAATTTGAAGTATGAAGACCGGACCACAGAGTTAATATGCGGATGAAGTATAGTGATGAATCTATTATGAAACCTAAATCTCGAGCCAGAAATTTAATGGGAGTAACATGATTATCAAAGATGAGATTAGTAGGGTAGCTCTCAGAAGGAATGCCTGATAGTAAAACAATATTGGTTGTACCGAACATGAACCACCACCAATAGATAAGCATCAGTCCTGAATAGCTCTGTCTGAAAACGAATCCACTTTTTTGAAACTCTTTTTTTTGCAAGTAGAATCCATTTAACCTGAGGGACCTGCTTTCACAAACCGACACGGACCATGTTTTGAAAGTAAGATCTGCATTGGGGGGAAAAGCGTCACCCGCTTTGCTTCAAGGTGGTAGTTTGGCATCCATCTTAAGCCTTCACATGCATCAAAACCTTTGCTGAAAAAGGAGAAGCACCAAGATATTGAAAAAGGATTCTGCCAATCACAGTCTTAAAAATGAGTCCATGAAAGCGCAAAAAATATTAGTAGGTGGTCACGTTTATGATGGCCCTGGCTATAATGCACACTAATGTAAAGGGTATATAAATATAGGTTATTTTGATGGCCCTTGAAATTTAGTGGAAAACTATTTAAGAAGTTCTTTTCGTGCAATTATTGGTGAGGACTCATTTTCACCCTCCTGGTAAGGACTTCTTTTATGTGGTGCTGTAAGTGGTATTGAGTGTCCTCGTCATGTTTTCTGTTTGTTTTCTTCTGTACGGAAGTTGAAGGGAGAGGGTTTAAGTTAACAGTTTCACTCAAAGGACCATGACCATCGGGCATATTTTCAAAGGGGTATGCGCGTAAGATACGCTCGTACCCCCCGAAAACCTGCCCCGAGTTCCCCCTGCGTGCACCGAGCCTATGTTGCATAGGCTCGGCAGCGCACGCAAGTCCCGGGGCTTTCCTGGGGGGTGTGTCGCGGTGGCGCGTCATTCTGGGGCGGGGCCGCGGGCGTGGTTCCGGCCCGGGGGCGTGGCCGAGGCCTCCGAAACAGCTCCCGAGCCGAGGAATCGTGCGCCGGCGTAACTTTTAAAACAAAGGTAAGGGGGGTTTAGATGGGGCTGGGTTAGGGAGGGGAAGGTGCGGAGGGAACGGAGGCAGGCTGCGCGGCTCGGCGCGCGCAGGATGCCGATTTTGGGCAGCCTTGCGCGCGCCGACCCCGGAGTAGCCTAGTGGTTAGAGCCGTGGGCTGTGAATCGTAGAAACCATGGTTCAAATCCCACTTCCGCTCCTTGTGACCTTGGGCAAGCTGCTTCGCCCTCTAGGGACAGGGCAATACCTAGTGTTACCTGACTGTAATCTGCTTTGAACTGGCTAAAAAGCAGAATGTAAATCTAAACAAATTTAGCATTTTAACGAGAAGTGGCTCTCACTCAAAGCTGATGTGTAGGCGACCGAGCTTTGCAATGTCCTGTCGCTTTGCTTCACTTCCTAAGTCGTCGTCCTTGGTCTGCAATATCCTCTTGCTGTAACAGTGACGCTGCCGCCTGCTCGTGCCAGAGTCAGAAAAAGGAGAAGTAGCCTAGGATGTGGAACTGCTCCAGAGGGGCATCGCGAAGGTCTGAGCCACGTGACCATGCGGCCACTGTTATGTGTCCCTGTTGTACCTGTGTTTTTATTGCTAATTTGGCTATTTATTACATTTGTGCTCTGTACGGTTCACCAGTAAAACAGCTTGGCTGAAAAGTTACAATATTTTCTGTAGCTGGAGAGCTCACTTGGGCCCGAAACGGGCTTTCTTACCAGGGCACAGGTCACAGTGTTTTGAGAGATCCCCCTATCGTGGTGTCCATGCTCTGCAGTTTTCTTCTTGTGGGGACCCTGCTGGGGGCAGCACAGAACAGAAGCCCATGCATTGTGGAGGAAGTAGCACTCATGCATGCATTTGTTTATTTATTTTTAGTACAATGCTGCATTTCATTTTTCCTTGCTCGGTGACTGCTGTGCACGTCATGTAACCGGCTGTTTGGGGCCCTCATGTCGGTGGGTTGATGTTTTACGGTTGCAGCCCTCTTGAGGTCTGACATGCCTGGAGGCTCGCTCAGATCCCCTCTCCCCAGATTTCAGAGGGGGAACTGAGAAATGTCATAGACCGTAGTGTACGGTGGAAGAGGTTGCTCTTCCTTTTCATATCAAACACACATAAATAATACAAGAGGCACAAAGAGAATCTGTTGCGGCCTTTGAATGAGGGAAGCTTAGAGTTCAAGTCCCACTGCCTCTCCTGGTGTCCACGGTCAAAACACTTCACTCTCCACTGCCTCGGGTGTAGGTTCAGACTCCGAACCCTCCGGGGTCAGGGAGGTACCTGCAGTATCCGCTTTGAAGTGTCTGCGAGGCAGAATATAAGTCAAAACAGATAATAGATCTGAGGTTCAGTGCTTTTCAGTAGGAAGGAAGCTGTAGGACGAGAGATCGTGCTGTAAGGCAGGGGCAGACTCAGAAATAACAAAGAAACGTCTCTTCACAAAAAGGGGCAGTAGATGCATGGAACGACCACCTAGCGGAGCTTGTGGAGCGAAAAACCAGCCTTGTAATGGAAGAAGATATTAGGATCCTTTGGGGTAGGAAAGCAAGGGGGTGAAGCAGAGGGATCAGTTAGCGCCTCCAGTTTTGCAGAAGGTAACAAGCATGGGCAGACGAGGAGGTGGACCTTTGTAATATTTACCTGTGTTTCTTTGTAACAAACCGTGGTCATAATATATGGAGCTCGTGTGCCCACCCCTCTTCCCCCCTCCCCCTACCAAATAGGGTACTCCGTGTTATGCTAGTCAGATTCTACCATTGTATAGCCTTAGTATGCACACGTTGGTTGACTTCCCAGCTCATTTTATTATGAGGTGCGCAGCTCTTATCTTTTCTCTCTCCCTCTCGCTCTCTCTTTAAATAGACAAGGTAATTGCAGACAGATGGTATTTATTCCGAGGAGCCGAAACGTGAGTCACTCTGTCCCGTAGCGTGTCCTCCCAGATTTGCGTTCTCGATTGCTGCGACCCATTCCTGTTCACGAAACTTTGCATCCTATTCCATGCCTTTGTTATTAAATCAGGAAGCGCCCAGCTCTCTTCTCATGCAAGCCCCGGGTAATAGTTTTGCATGGTACGAGGATGCCGCCGTGAAGGACGCTCGTGTTTGAACCATAGGTGATGCACATCTGAATTCCAGTTTCCTTCATGCTTTGCAGGGAGCTCTGTAATTCCCAAGTTATGGTAAGGGATCCACCCCTCCATTTTTTTTTTTTTTTTGTCTTCAGAACATTTTATGAGTCTGTAAACATAATTTAATTCCCAGCTAACAAATAAATATCAGGAGGAACTGTAATCATCATTATCAGCATTATAAAATCTCTTCATAGAGGGGGATGGTGGATACATAGAATGGCCTTCCAGAGAGTTGGTGGAGGTAAAAAATGGTAATTCATCTGCCTGGTGCTGTTTCTCCTGCCTCTGGGGGCTTCCCAGGAGCCGACTGCCGCCTCCCCTGTCTGAGACTGAGCTTTCTACTCTGCTGCTGATCGTCCTGCCCCCTCCCATGATACCACCGGTCCTTGAAATCTGGGCCGGAGGCACCCGTGTCTTTGTCGCCTGCCCCCTTCGTGTGTGCCTTGATGCGCCTCGCAGCTTCCAACATTGGCTCCCATTTCGCCATATTTTTTTTCCCTGCCTTTTACCGTCATATTCCTACTGTCGCCGGATATGGACACTATGGCCCCCCCGATTCCCTAGAGTCTCCCAAGGAACATGCAAACCGCAAGGTCTGCTCCCATCTCTGTGCCTTTTCAGTCTACTGGAATATTAACTTTCTCTACAGCTCTGAGAATATTACTTATCAATGCTCAGTTGATCTCCAAGAAATCCATGGTAATTTATGATCTCCTAACAAATTGAAAACCAGACTGCTTTTGTGTAACTGAAACCTAATCCACAGGTAGGGACTTGCCACTACTAAATCAGTGCTGTCCCAATGAATATTCCTATCTCTCCCCACCACGTAGTCAACATAGGGGCAGTAGTTTATTGATTATATTCAAGAAGCTTCTAAATCTTGTACCATCTCCTGTTACAGTCTCCCCCTTATGAACTAATGTTGTTGACATCAAAAACCTTCCATGTTTGTTTGGTTCATTGTCCTCCCAGGTGCTAGTTCACAATAGCTTCCCCTCTTGCTGAATTGCTCACTTGTGCTAACAGTGATCTCTCCAAGACATTTCTACATGGATATTTTCAGTCTCCAATGTAGACCAAGTGCTGCAATCGACTGCTTGTGATTTGATTTTAGAAGCGATGTTGTCTTCTTGTGGGTGGGAACAAGTCATTGACCATCCCATTCACTGATCAGGACATACCTTGTGCTTGGGTTTTTTAAATTAATTAATTTTTTTTTTTTTTTAAATCTATCAATCTTTTCCCTTAATTTGGCAAATATTTCAGTCACAACCATACCCTGGTCTGATCACTTTCTAATTGTTACTATTGGCTTGGCTAGCTGATCTCCACAATCTCAGGCTGAACAGGCAGTCTGTTACATAAAAACAAAAACGTATATTGATCCTGAGCTCTTTAAGGATAAGCTGGTACCGTTGATGTTGAATAGACTTTCCCCAAGCACTGTCAGCCCGAGCAGCATTTGCCTTGTATCTGGGGAAGACGTAAACCTCCGTGGAAGAGGGATACAAAGCTTAGAAGCAAACTGAGGTCCTGGAAAGGGCTCAGGTGGGTTCCGCGTCTTATTGAATGTACTGGCCCAGTCCCTCTGCTGTAGAAAATGGTTATCCTAGTTGAAGAAAGAGGGGAAGAGACCAGAGCTGGGAACCTACTGTTGGTTTTTTTTTTCCCCCTCTTACTTTCTGGCTCCCTAGTAATTTAAATAGCGCTTTTGTCTAAACTGGATTCCAAAAGGCTTTTCGATTTTTTTTTTTTTGGCGTTTTTGAAGCGTACAGGAAACCACTTTCTATTTTGCTATTCCCACCATTTAAGGAACGTTAAGTAAGCTGAACGGCTGCACGCAGTTGACCACATCCTCAGGGGGGAAAATAGGTTTTTAAATACAGGGAGCGTAGCCATGATTTAAAAAAAAAAAAAAAAAAGGTGAGTGCCTTTTTATGAAAGAAAATTTTTTAGAGGAATAGGGGGGGGGGGGGGGGGGGGGGGGGGGCAAAAAAAAAAAAAAAGAGAGACCAGGAATAAGACTGAAAGAGCAGAGAAAAGAGGAGATTGGTAACTCTGGCCACAGATTCACGCCTTACTGCAGCTGTCTAATGAGCTGCTTGCTGCCTGTCTTTAGTGAGTCCTTTTGCCCTTTCATACAAAACCTAACGATGTGGGTCAGTGAATTAAACGGTTTGACACGGCTCCCTTGGGAGTGGCTGGAGCGCCCCGGAAAGAATGCCAAGGAGTGGGGGGGGCGGGCTGATGATGTCAGCGACTCGAGTGGCTGCTTAAACCCGGAGCTCCTGGCTGAGCCGGTCAGCATCTCATTAATATTTTAGCAATCCTAGACGCTATTGGGGCGGAAACATCAACCTACAGCCCCCTGTAACCTCTAGATGTCAAATCGGAAAAATTGATCGATTTCCATAAGTATTCTTACCAAAAATTAGATCGGGAAGATCGAGCTGAAAAATACAAAATGGCGGCCGCGACCAGAGACGAGCTGTCTGAGGCCTCGGACGATTCGACTTCACTCACTGACTCTGAAGTCCCCTCCTGGGGGTGAGTTTAAAGCCTGGTTTGGCGAATTAAGACATGATCTTAAGTCCTTTAAATCTGAAATAAGAGAGCTTGTGGGGGAAATGAAAGAAGAACTGAGCGAAATGGGGAGACATATTTTTGAATATGAAACCCTTACTGAGGCCCAAACTGATAAACTGAATAAAATATAAAGAGATGGCCAGTGAGTTACAACAACTTTCATCCAAACTTGAAGATTTGGAGAATAGAAATAGGTGAATAAATCTGCGTTTTAGGGGAATCCCTGAGTCTCCAGAGTTTAATGACTGCGTGCAAGTTATAACACAGATGTGCAAGGACTTATTACAAACAGAGGCTGGAAAGGACATCACCGGTTCAGAAGTTGCCCCACAGGTGAAGATTGAGCGGGTGCACAGAGTACAGGGACAGCGGGTAACAAATAAACCTAAAGATGTGACTGCCTGCTTTCACGACTTTCCAGTGAAGGAAAAAATATTGGCACTGGCAAGGCAGAGAGGGAAACTGCAGCTGAAGGGACATGATATCCAGGTTTATGCTGATATCTCCCCCATCACCATTAAAAAAACGCCAGGATATGAAACCCATAACTGCTGTCCTGATAAAGGAAAACATCAGATATCGCTGGCTCTTCCCGTTTGGAATAGGATTCACCCTGCAAGGTAAAACGTACAGAGCACAGTCAGTGCACGAAGCGGCAGGAATTCTCAAAGATCTTGGATTCTGTGTGGTGGATCTGCAGCCGTCTTTATCCCCTCGTGCTGAACATAAGGAGGAACCTCGCTGGCAACGGATGGGAAAGGGGGGGGAAGAGACTCCGCAGGACCCCTGACCCAGAAATAGTGGCGGCAGCACCTACCTGAAGAGGAACCATTTGCACTTTTGATAAGATTGTTTGTTTGTTTTTTTTCTCCTCTATGCTCTCCCCAGCAGAGATGGATGGCTAAGCTAAACATTAGCGTTTCTTTTGTTTTATAAAGATGCTACTGGGTGGGATAGCGACCGACAAGCTGTCTTCATTCACCCGTGCTTGGTGGTGGAACCCAAGAGTTGATTGTGGTTCCTATGAGGGTAGGGGGTGGGGGGTGGGGAAGGGGGATATTTGGGATCTGTTTCCTTTGAGTTACCTGGTCTGTACTTTTTTTAAACAGATATCTGGTGCTACACTTAGCAGAAGCTCAATGTGGAGCCTTATCACAGCTTATGCGATGTTGGGATTTATTTCTACTTCTTTGCAGATATTACCTACTTAGATGGCATCGTTCAAGATAATGACCCTTAATGTTAAAGGACTGAATTCACTCCACAAGCGTAACTTACTTTATAAAGACTTGCAGAGGGCGAATATAGCCATCGCTTTTGTACAAGAGACACACCTGAAGAGGCGTTATGAACATTTAATGCGTTCAGTTTATTATCCCTTCCAGTATTGGGCTGCTAGCTCCAAATCTGCTAAGTATTCGGGAGTGGGGATTCTATTTCAAAAGGACTTTGCTTTTGAATTACTCGAATGCGTTTCGGACCCCTTGGGAAGATAGCTCATGCTTATAATTAATATAGCAGGAGAAAAGTATACGTTACGCAATATTTATGCCCCCAATGTACAATAGTCTAAGTTTTTTGACACCTTAGCACATTTGGTACAATCGAAATAAGAAGGTCAGTTAATTATGTTGGGTGATTGTAATATACCTTTATACCCTGCAAAAGACACTTCTGGAGGCAAGGGCTCTATTTAAAAAAAAGACCGCAATAGTTTACTTAAATTTTTAACGCAATTTCAGATGGTAGATGTGTGGCGATTTTTACACCCTACCCTGAAAGACTATACTTTCTTTTCTAAACCTCACAACACATACTCGAGGTTGGATTATATTTTTGTTGATAAGGGGGTCTTACACAAAGTGCTTAAGGCTTCTATAGAGATCATTCCCCTGTCTGGGCTGAAATATCCTTTCCTAAATATGACAGAGGCCAGTGTTTTTGGAGGTTAAATGATAGTCTCCTTGATAGCGAACCCTTTCTAGCCCAGTGTCGTCAGGTCCTAGAAGAATATACAGTGCTAAATAAGAAGCCTGAATTATCTCCTATAATCTTTTGGGACTGTGTGAAAGCAGTGATTAGAGGGACGTTTATAGCTCGGGCCACCTTTGTTAAAAAAAAAAAAAGGATTTGCAGGAGCGTAAACTCTTAGTAGAATGCCAAGGAGTGACGACATTAGAACAGGCTGTGCATGCCAGCAGGGCACTATAGCTGTGGGTAGCAGGTGCCATTTGCCCAAACTGGTAGCACCCTAGAAAACCAGAGTTGCTCAGTTATAAATAATAATAATAATAATAATAAAACCCTAAATTAACGCTGCAGTCCATTGTAATCAGTACAACATTTTGGCGGGGTATACAATTTTTTAAAAATGTTATTACCTTCTGGAGGAAAGAAATTAAAGCAGTTTCTTGCTGTGAATGTGGCTGGTGCACACGAGAGACTCTTGCATTCTCCTGCTGGGTCTGTCGGAGCTGCTCAAAAGGCCAAAGCAGGCAGTCAAAAGCCCGTGGCCAGAAAGCACCCGGAACAAGCCCTGAAGATACAAATATAAGTGACTGCTAAGAAAAATGTGTGTGTGTGAACCATTATGTAATAACACTGTTTTTGTTTCATGTGTGGACTCTGGAATCTTTAGTGTAATGTAAGCCATATTTCATCTTATTTATTTTGTTTTTGTGGACACTTTTTTTTTGCTATGACTTTAACCTATAGGGAAGCAATCGTTCTAAGCGGCTTAAATCATCATAAAATTTCAAACAGTTATAAAGTACAACTAATTAAGTAAAAAAAAAAATTAATTTAAATAAAAATAAAAAATGGAAGCCCTTAAGGTGGGAGAGTGTCAGAAGGGGGGATGTGCTAAAAAGCACCATGTTCCAATGCAGCAAAATCCCCTCCCGCACCCCTCCAGTCGGCCCTTCATTTTATGTAGATATAAGAAGGTTTTCCATTTTGTAGATGCGATTTAATGTGGGCAATGCATTAAGAACATAAGAACATGCCATACTGGGTCAGAAGAGTGGCCAATCCAGGCCATAAGAACCTGGCAAGTACCCAAAAACTAAGTCTATCCCATGTTACCTTTGCTAATGGCAGTGGCTATTCTCTAAGGGGTAGATTTTAAAACACGGAGCGTTCGTGTACTTTTGCTGGCGCATCAGGCGCAAGCAAAAGTACGCGGGATTTTAGTAGATACGCGCGTAGTCGTGCGTATCTACTAAAATCCTGGATCGGCGCGCGCAAGGCTATCAATTACGTATAGCCGGCGCGCGCCGAGCCGCGCAGCCTACCCCCGTTCCCTCCCAGGCCGCTCCGAAATCGGAGCGGCCTTGGAGGGAATCCTCTAACGCCCTCCCCTCACCTTCCCCTCCCTTCCTCTAGCTAACCCACCCGCCCGGCCCTGTCTAAACCCCTCACTTACCGTTGTCGGGGGATTTACGCCTCCCGGAGGGAGAAGTAAATCCCCGCGTGCCAGCGGGCCGCAACCTGGGGGCGGGTCCGGAGGGCGCGGCCACACCCCCGGACTGCCCCGGGCCGTAGCCATGCCCCCGGGCCCGCCCCCGGAATGCTCCCGACACGCCCCGAAAACGCTGCTGCGCTCGGTCCCGCCCCCGACACGCCCCCCTCCGAAAACCCCGGGACTTATGCGAGTCCCGGGGCTCTGCGCACGCCGGTAGGCCTATGTAAAATAGGCTCACCGGTGCGCAGGGCCCTGCTCGCCTAATCCGCCCGGATTTGGGCGGATTTAGGCGAGCAGGGCTCTTAAAATCCGCCCCTAAGCGAACTTAATAGCAGGTAATGGACTTCTCCTCCAAGAACTTATCCAAACCTTTTTTAAACACAGCTATACTAACTGCACTAACCACATCCTCTGGCAACAAATTCCAGAGTTTAATTGTGCGTTGAGTGAAAAAGAACTTTCTCTGATTAGTTTTAAATGTGCCACATGCGAACTTCATGGAGTGCCCCCTAGTCTTTCTATTATCCGAAAGAGTAAATAACCGATTCACATCTACCCGTTCTAGACCTCTCATGATTTTAAACACCTCTATCATATCCCCCCTCAGTCATCTCTTCTCTAAGCTGAAAAGTCCTATAAGAACATAAGAACATATGCATTATGCTTCAGCATTCGGCTCCAGTAATGGGAGGTACAACAGGTGACCTTCCCCGCAGTAAGATCCAGTGTGACACTGCCTCATGGCACTGCCTGGAGTTGGCATTGTTTGGGAGCTTCTTCAGGAGGGTGGGAAAGCAGTCACTTAAAAAGGGTGCTAACTGATGATTGTTTTTTGCTTGCTTAACTGTTTTGTGTTAACCCTCTTTTTTTTTTGTCTTTTAGGAAAAGAGGAATAGAAGTCATCCATGTGAGTATTAGTGATTTTTTTTTTAGCTCCGCCTGTTTTTCTTTACTTAAGGTTCATGCAGTTCCACTACAGCTTGGTGACCGCACCGCTTCACTCTTGATTCATCTACCTACCTGCTGCTGGTGAAGCATTGTGGTAGAAATGGGATCCACAAGTAATAGCGGTTTTAACGCTGTCAGATCCAGACTTATGTATTCAATAATTGCTATTGCTATTTCTCATTAATCTTAATAGCTCTCCCTTCATTGTGGGTGTGTAGGTGTGTCTATTTTACACACCCCACACCTCCCTGTAATATCTTCAGCCCTGTCACATACACACGCACGCAGATTTTCTTTTCGGCTAGCCTGCCCTGTGCCGGCATTCTAAGCTTAGCTGACGATTTGAAAATGCATCAGTTTTGTGGTTGCACAGCGCTAATGCCTTAGTTCTGTGTTCTCCTGTTGTATTTAAACTTCATTGGTTTTGATACTTCCATGTGGAAACTGATGAGGTTTCCCCCCCATGTCAAAAAACCTTTTGAGTAAAAACAAACTTGTCATCGGTTGTGATGTGTGGAGAAGTGCAATGCTTTGTTGCTCCGAATCCCTGTTATAGCCATGATTTTAAAAACATCTCTTTATGTCCTTTGCTGGAAAACCAGTAAGAAAAGCATGTTATCCTGTGCAGACCTAAAGAACAGTGACAGTAATTTCCACTTACTGTTGCCAGGGAACTGTGTTTTTTTTTTCTTTGAAATGTTAGACAGGGTTTATTTTTACATGAAATATTAATGGAACAAGCTGAGGATAACATAGAAGAGGTGGTGTAGAGGGGTGAGGGAGGAGAGATACTGTGTAAAATGTTATGGGGAGCAGTGCATCGGGAGTAGGCTGGAAATGTTAAGAGGCTTGACATTATAATGCTGGAAGAACGATGTTTGTTTTTCATTTGCATGGCTTTCTGCTGGGCATTAAATTCCCCTTCCCACAGAATTTTAATGTCTGGTAGGGCTATGGTGCTTGGAGAATCACTGTAAAATGTAATTTTGCATTGAATTGCACTCTCAGATCTTAGATTTTAAGTTGGCAATGACAAAACGTTCTCTGAAAGATTTGAACAAGTGTTTCTTTGGGCCTGCATGTTTAGGCAATAAAAACTTTTTTTTTTTTAAAGAGCAATTTTGCATGAGAGCTGTTTTTATTCCATTTGTGGAGGCAGGCAGTCATTTGGTTAAGTTTTGTTGTCTGTGCTGTACACTTTTGACCCGGCACCAGTCAACTGCTTGGGGGGGGGGGGGGCTGAGAAGTAATGACCCGACTGACTCTGATTACGTCTTGTCTGCGTTACACGTCGTATCTGAGTTTGCACGGCACTGGCAGGATAAGAGTCTTGTGCATGGTAGCTGGACATCCTGCCACGTGAATTTACTCGTTAGTCACCTGACTAGAAGAGTCACTTCGGAAGCGGCGGAGCACCTGTTTCTGTGCCCTGTGTTCTTGGTGTGGTTGAAATGCTTCTTTGTGGGGGTAGAGGTATATGTGTCTGTATATGCTTGATAATTATATATATCTATATATAAACAAACACCCAATCAAAATAGAGAACACCTAAATAATGATATATATATATATATATAAATATTGCTATATACCATCCAAAAGAGAAAATATGTTTGCAATTAAACCGACTTCCAAAATATATGGTTTGTTTCCCGCAGCTGGAAACCCAACTATATGCCCTCTCTGGCAGCATTTTCACCTTTCCGTTTGTTCAGGGTTGAAATGCCTCTTAATTGTTAAATTTCATGCGGGAAAGACATGAGAGTGGGTAGTAGCTTAGGTCTTTGTGGCGAGACCCCTTGGTTCTTACCGGTTTTGGAATATTGCTTGCGTCTTCTCCCTGGGGATGGCCAGGCTGAGATCCGTTAGTTGCTGTTTTCAGCGAGCTGAGCGCATAGTTCCTTTTCGTAAGCTTTTCATTGCTTGAGGGAAGAGGTGAGGGTTACGTAGGGTAAAAAAATTTTTTTTTTAAATATGTGACACTCCCCCTCGTTGGGCATGTTTTTCTCTCAAGGTACGGGAGAGCACCTGTCTTCTTAAATAGTAAATGTTTTTATTAAGTAAAGAGCCTTTTAAACCTCTCCCCTCGTTCTGCCAGAGGGAATGTGATGCTCAAGGCAGTCTGCAGGTTGGTGGGGTTGACCCACCATGACAGAATCCGGCTCGGGCATTGGTGGTCCCCCCCCCCCCCCCGAGAGTGGAAAGTAAGCAACAAGCTGGTTGGAACTATTAAATAAAAAATAAATTCACCCGGTGATATTTCTCTTGGTGTGACTAGAGCTTACTGGATAGGTTTGAGCGGAGGGAGGTTGTGTGCCCGCACTGGGTATGTGTGAGGGGGGGGGGGGGGGAATTCAACTCATGTCCACAGGCTCATAAGCATGCTCTTTAACTACTTTGTCAGACTGCCCTCCAGCCGTTGGAGACATCTGTGACGGGAGGAGGGATCTGTTTGCAGATTTTATCACAAAATGCGCAGAGCTGCATCGTCTTCCATGGCGGGTCATCGTGTCATCCAGATCACACGGTAGCAGAGCAGATGATGGCAGATGAGCACCTGTTGACCTGCCCAGTCTGTCTGGCTCTTACTGTCTACACAGATCCAGCTAAGAATACCTCCCAGCTGTGGAGCCGTACAAGACTGACCCTCCTACAGGGTCTCGCTCCTTATCCGAGTCGGTTTTGTCGTCTTCCTCCTTTTGGTCCTCTGCAACTCTAGCCAAATGAGCATGCATGCTCCCTAACAACATGGCCCCCCTCAACCCATACTCTTAAGGCAGTTCTTACCACTGCCCTCTGTACCTTTCCCAAGCCGCAGAGGTCGAAAAGGATCCCCCAGTGTTTCACCATGCAAAAATGTTGCTTTAGCTTTATTCTCCATAATTTGTGAGCTAGTGTGCCCCAAACACTCTGTGCACTTTCCCTGGCTGTGAACTAAGCCCTTGTAAGGATCTGCCAGGGAGCCCGAGAATCGATGAGCTATTGTTTGAACGGGCCACGAAGGAGTGAGAGAATAGCTGGGTATGTGGGTATGGGGCATCTGAAATACTCTGCAAAATGGTATGTTTCTGTATATTTATTTAACATTTTTATATACCACAATTCATGTAGCAACGTTACATATCATTTCGGTTTACATTATAACAATAACAAGCATGTAAGAATGCGATTACATTATATACATATATGTATGTATATACTGTATGTGTGTGTGTGTGTGTGTGTGTGTGTGGGGGGGGGGGGCATTAACACACAGGTGCAAGCCTAGGGTGACAAATTCTGAAGATGCACGACAGCTAGGACCTTCCCCATCCTGCTGTCTGATTTCCAAGGGAAAATCCCCCTACCCAGAATCCTCTGCCTATGGGTGCCGTAATTTTAAATCCAGCCCTGTGCATTTGATGTGACTTTTGAACTTTTTTTTTTTTTTTCTTGGCCAGCTGTGTATAGTACAATACACCTATGTGTTTACTTCAACCCAACTGAGAAATGCATATAGAATGAAGTGTGTGGTGCTGTGTGTGTATATATGTGTAGAAATGTATATATGAAAAAACAATCACAGTTGTCAGATACCATTTAACCGTTACAGTCAATGTTAGGAAATCTTTCGAGACTGACAAGAAGAAGAATGCCCTTGAACTTACAGTAAGCATTCAGTATTTTATTATTTACTTTTGAGGACTGGATTTACTAAAGCTTTTTTTCCTCCATAGACACAGAATGAAGGGAAAACGACTTAGAAAAACAGGCTTTTGTTCTTTAAAATCAGACTAGCTTAAAAGTGCATTTCTTTTTTCCCCCTGAGGAAACCGTGTGTATTTGTGGTATGTATTTTGGCCCCAGGGAACCAGCTTTGACTGGTGGAGATAAAATATGCTTATGCTCCTTGTCAGGGCGTGGAGTCTTCTTGGCAGTGATCTACTTTATCAACCACTGTGTGTAAAGGCAGTTGGGCGAGACAGGACAGTTGGTTAATTTTGTCGTGCAAGGTGGCTGTTTCTCCTGTCTGGGGGTTAATAAGTAGTGAGGCGTGACATTCCTGGTCATGTTCAAAATGGGCATCGCTGCTTAAATGGAGTTTAGTCCGGGCCCGGATGATTCAGGCGGACTGTGTGCACTTGGCGAGATAAGCGATGGAATTGGGATCAGGGTAGACTTTATTGGAGACATCGATTTTGGTTTGCATGGCCTGTTTTCCTGCGTGCATGTGCTCATTTTCTGACTGGTTTTGTGCGTAGTTGGGGGGGGGGGGGGGTACAGTCTACTGTCATAGTATATTACTGAGAGGCACCTACCTAGGAAGATTAGTTTCAGGAATCGCTTTGCTCTGGATTTCTTAGGGCCCATTTCAGAGTTTTTTTGGGGGAGGCAGGCACACGTCCTCTGCATGGATGATCCCCCATAAATTGACCAGATCAGGCTTTCTCAGTAAATCTTTTATATAATTTAAATTGTTGATCAAGAAAGACTGATTTAAAGACAAACGGCTTGTTATCAACCAAGTGCATGGAGGCACAGGGGGTGAATTGAAGTGCCTTACCCAAGATCACAGACGCTCTCTTGAACTCAGGGTCCCAGTAGTCTAACCACTAAGCCTGCCTTCTTCCATCCTAAAAGGTGCATGCGTGCGTGTGTGTGTGAGCAAATGTCCATTAAAATAAAATGCACCGAAAATAAATAATCATTCCCAAAAAAGCATTGAATTAGCACAAGTTTGAAACTTGTGAGCAGTAGTGCGTTAGCACTTTAAACCCTTTAACTATTGTCTGTGCATCTTTTCTTTGCATTCATAATTCAACTTTCTTATACAACACAAAGAAATCTGTCTTACATTCGCTCCCTTCGTGGTTCGATCAGAAAGGACTGGGTATTCTGCTTAAGGAGTTTTTCTTAGGAAATCTAAATATCAGTGAGGAAGCAGGTATGCGGGGGGGGGGGGGGGGGGGGGATTGTGATTGGTCGTTTAGGAATAGAAGCACAATGGGGAGGTGGAAAAGGTAGATGGGATGGTGACCTTGGGGGTGAAGCTAAAACTGCAAAGATATAACAAGAATCCTGCATTGCATGATCCTGCAGTGTCCTCATCCTCTTCCTATATACGTTTCAAAACTAATTTAATTCTGTTTGGACTTTTGGATTGTCCAATTTAATTAAAAGTACTCCTGATGCTCTCATTACCCAGCGACAGTCTCTAGCCATTCAAGAGATTCATTGCCTTGGATCTATAAAGAGAGTATCCTTGGTACGTACACAGAATTTTACTAACCATAATTACATAGAAAAATAAGTGTGCAACATTGGGCACATGGTATCGGGCACAAAAAGTGTCTGAATTAGCACAATTTTGAAACTAGTGAGTAGTAATGCCAGTCATCGAGGCTTCATTGTAACCTGGTCTATCGCTGATTAATACCGTAAGTAGTGTTTAGTGCCCAAAAAAAAAAAATTTGTTGTTGGGTCATACCGAAGGTGGCGATGGTCTGTCTTATGCTTAGAGCAACCCCCAGACTGAATGTCCAGCTGTTTCAACAAGCACACGTTTGGATGTCCTATTTTATACATAGACTTTTGTTTCTGTTCATAGGTGACATTGACTGCTACCGATCACAAGGGAGAGCAGAATACTGAAATTTGCTTAGAAAATGACATGCTCAGTTCCCCCAGCACTTGCTTGGGTCATTGAGTGGACAGATGACCTTTGTCTTTTTTTGTGTTTATTTATTTATTTATTTCTCCCCTATTGGTCCTGCATGTTAAGTAATCTGCTGGTGGCTCTTAAGTTTTCATTGGGGTAAGGATGGCTGAAGTGGTTGGCATTATTCCTGCCCCTGAGCCCTACCATGAGCTTGACTCTCTCTTGCCCTTGCCCTGGCTCTCTAGGATTCTAGATTCAGCCAGTGCCTGTTTTGTACAAACAGAATTCTAACACCTTAAAAGATTTCCAGTGTCAGAATCGTACGCTTATCCACCCTAGCAGCCTGGTCTGCATGAAATTTTTCCCAGAGCAGAGAAAGAACAGTGTTCACTGTGACCCATTTAAGAGTTTGAAGTGAAGCATAAGGAAGGTTGACCCAGTGGCGCACAGAGTTGGCGGTGACTGGCTTTGCCCTTGCGTCAGAGGACAGCTTCCGATTCGTGGCTCCATGCTTGTACCACCAGACCATGCCCCTTTCCCTGCCTCGGCATGGAGTTGCCCGTTCAATATACAGGATGTAGGCTGCTCGTTTCTGCATGTTCCACTTGATTCGTGGTAAGAAAGGAAGAGAATTTGAGGGTCTGCCTTATCAGGAGTTTTTCAGGAGATGTGGAATGAAAGGAATCCCTCTGTAAATCAGGAGCATGGTTTATTATCGGGTAAATTCATTTGGCATCGGGCTCCTCTTTTTTTTTTTTCGGTTTATTTCCGGTCTTGGAAATGAGAACTTGGTTTTGGGTTGCCGTGATTATAGGTTCTTACTTGGCACCAAGATTATTCTTTCCTTTGCAAATTTTACATTAAGAATAAATAAAGGCAAAAGCAGATGGAAATCCTCATTCTAAAAGAGTTTTTTAGAATGAGGATTTCTGCCAAAAACAAATGGTCATTTTTCTATATGTTATAAATACTTTTAAGATATTATAGTAAAATAGTAATGACGGCAGAAAAAGACCAAAATGGTCCATCCAGTCTGCCCAGCAAGCTTCCCAAGGTAGTAACTGCCACTCTGTGCAGGTTACCCCCAAGCTTTTTTATTCATTCCCATCCTCTAGCCTTTAGGGATCCAGTGTTTATCCCATGTGTCTTTGAAATCCTTCACTTTTTTAGTCTTCATCACTTCCTTCGGGCATTCCAAGAATCCACCACCCTATCCGTGAAGAAATATTTTCTAACATTGATTCTAAGTCTTCCACCCTGGAGTTTCAAATCATGACCCCTAGTTCTACTAAATTGTTTCCAATGGAAAAGGCTTGTTGATGACCATGGATCATTAAAACCTTTCAGGTATCTGAAGGTCTGTATCATATCACCCCTGCTCCTCCTTTCCTCCAGGGTGTACATATTCAGGTTCTTCAACCTCTCCTCATAAGTCATTCGATGGAGACCACCCACCATTTTGGTCACCCTTCTCTGGACCACCTCCATCCTGTCTCTGTCTCCTTTGAGATATGGTCTCCAGAACTGAACCCAGTACTCCAGGTGAGGCCTTACCAAGGACCTGTACAAGGGGATCATCACTTCCCTTTTCTTACTCTATATTCCTCTCTCTATGCAGCCTAGCATTCTTCTGGCTAGAGGATGGAAATGAATAAAAAAGCTTGGGGGTAACCTGCATGGAGCGGCAGTTACTACCCTTAACAGAAACAAGGGGGTAACCTGCACAGAGTGGCAGTTACTACCTTGGGAAGCTTGCTGGGCAGACTGGATGGACCATTTTGGTCTTTTTCTGCCGTCATTACTATTTTACTATAATATCTTAAAAGTATTTGTAACGTATAGAAAAATGACCATTTGTTTTCATTTGTTTTTGGCAGAGAGAGAGGAGTTATTTAGAACGAGGATTTCCATCTGCTTTTGCCCTTATTTATTCTTAATGTAAAATTTGCAAAGGAAAGAATAATCTTGGCGCCAAGTAAGAACCTATAATCACGGCAACCCAAGGCCAAGTTCTCATTTCCAAGACCGGAAATAAACCGAAAATTATGCAGGGCCGCAGTATTTCGTAATAATTGCAGCCTCTGGATTCCAGCCCCTGTGATTTCCAGATATAGGGAATTATTTGTGAATGTTCGATATTCTGCCTTTTCCCAAAGTTGGTCTCAAGGCGGATTACAATAAATTTAAATGAACAGCGTCAATAGAACAGCTTATGGTCAAATTATAGTAGTCGATCAGAGTTAAAACCAAAGCAGTGAAGAGGGCCATAACATCTGGCTTCTCTATTTTTTTTAAAATCTCAATCTACGAATCACGTGCAAGACATAAAAAATTGACTTAGTAATAGTAGAGACTTGTTTTGCCACTGATTAGGAGCAATCCAAGAAAACCCCTTAATATTTTTGTTAATTCTAATAATGGGGGTCTCAGTATTATTCATTTTGGGGGCAAATTTAATTTCTGAGGCTTGCCTAGTAACCCAAATAAGCCTCTGATTTATGTGGGTTCCCTTTCAGCTTATAAACCAGTGGTCCCCAAACCTGTCCTGGAGGGCCACCAGCCAGTCGGGCTTTTGGGATATCCACAATGAATATGCATGAGAGAAAATTTGCATGTTATGGATGCAGTGCATGCAAATTTTCTCACATGCATATTCATTGAGGGTATCCCAAAAGCCCGACTGGCTGGTGGCCCTCCAGGACAAGTTTGGGGACCACTGTTATAAAGGGTTAACTAATCAGCAACTCCATCTAAGCAGTCCTTCAGTTTTACAAAGTTCACATTCGGGGTTTTGAAACGAAGCAGCGGCCTAAGTATCAGCAGCATAAAAAGACCTTCTGCAGGCCGCATCCCTGCACTAGAGTAGCCGATAAGTTGAACAATAGCGGCGAAAGTATCCACATCCTGGAGGGAACCCCACAAGTCATTTTCTTCACATCTAAAATGTACTCGCTCCACTTAAGCGTGAAATATCTATTCGGCAGAAATGACTGAAACGAATTCACGGAAATGTTTCGTGACCGTGCTGTTGTCATCGACCGTCAGAGCTTTGTTCTTTGGTTAACTGTGAGAGGTCTGACAGTTTTTTCATTCCATCTTAATCACAAAAAAATATTTTTTTAAAAAGTGTTTTCTGTGTATACTAATAAAAGTCATTTAAATCTCGCAAGGTTTCGGGCTTGTTTTTTCGGCAAGGCGGGCTTGTTCTTTCATAACTTCCTGGTAACCCTGTTTTTAGCCCTTAATCTGACTATGGGGGGGTCTTTCCATTGATCTTTGCCACTCAGCACTTTTAAAGAATTACGCTGAAGTACCTCCAGCCCATCTGTCTTTTCTAAAAATTCATCAAAATTGTAAAACATTTCTTACCAGCAAATTCGTGTTTTGTTTTTTTTTATATTAGCAATTTTATCTTTAAAGCAATTAGCAAACTCCTCTGCGGTCAAAGTGCCTCAGCCCAGGGGCTCGAGATTTACAACCATTGCTCGGTGATTGTACCTGAGAGTCTGCTTTTAACAGTCCTGCGTCAGGGGCTGCTGTTGCCAGGGCTCGCTCTCTCTGCTTACTCTTGAAAGATGCTGGTCTTGCACGTGAGAGCTCCGGATTTTGGCCGTGTGACTTCAATGGAAGGGGACACACGGACAAGCACAAAATATACAGCATTCATAACATTTAGTCATCGCCTTGCCCGTTCATGCGCCTTCCGGATGTAAACTGGTTCCGGCAGTGTTCGAAAAGGAGAGCGTGGCAAGGGGAGGGATGCCACGGGGGGGGGGGGGGGGGGGGGTTGATCTCAGGTGACAAAGGGGGAAAAAAAACAAATAGACAGAGTCCTGCTTGTGAATGTACCATGCTCAAAAACCTCATCCACAATATGTATTTGTTTCAAATGTGTGAGCGACTAAAACTTTAACAGCAATGGACTTTCATGGAAAGCTGCAAAAGGCTATGTGTATACCTAAAGGTATCTACTGCACCCACGCTGCATAGAGTTAATCATTAGTCCCAAAACATTGTTTTAAGGACTTTTTTTTTCCTAAAGTGATTGAAAATGAATAGAAGCAAGATTATTTCCCTTCTATATTCAGACTCAAATAACTTTTATTGGCACAATTATTTTACACGTGTTGTCAAATAAAACGGAGCACCGTGTTGCAAGATATTATCTCTGCTTCCGGGTATTCTCTTGTGTACATTTGCTCCTTACTTCTTCATGTTGGATCAACAGTCTGTGTGTCCTTACAGGAGAACAAAATACAGGTGAGAAAAATGTCAACTATGTCAGATGGATAAAAGCGATCTTGGCTCTAATGTAGGCTCTTCTGTTACCAATGACACACAACACTGCTAATGCCTTTTTTTTTTTTTTTTTTAACTTACGAATCACAGACACGCACATAATACTTGGACCATTCTTTAAACACCCAAGTACTTGAGCACCCGTGGTATTGCTTTAAGTCCAAAGCTAATTCCTAATGTGCAAAAGGAAGGTGTTTCGATGACCTTCTGTATTAAATACACCTCCACTGTTAAAACCAAATGATGCTAAATGAGTGCATTCCAGTTTATTTCAGTACCGAGTCCCGTGGATTCAGCAGTCTGCAGCCATCCTGCCATCTTCCTCCATTCTTGAAATGAGGTAGTCGTGCACGAACAGAAAAAGACCAAACGGCCCCATCCAGTCTGCGAAGGACACATCTCAGCTGCCAGCTGTAGAGCATGACCACTTGTACGGTATCGCTCCTTATCGAAGATGATACTACTGGTCATCGTTCTTTCTACCTCATGGGTACATAAACATGCAAGATCCCCTATTTAGTTCACATCCAGCCCTCCTCTCTTCCTTCCCATGTTTAACCACAAAGCTTTTAATGATCTAAATAGCCATCAATACTGGCCTTGCTTTGCCCCAACATCTGACATCCTAGGTCCCTGTGGCCTTTCCACCACTAATCTGCCACCCTGACCTGATCGATATGAGGAGCGCAGAGCCTGCCACACTAAGCACGGGCTCTACATTTCTTAAGTGTACCTTTCATGGGACCAGCAAGCGGCAATAAATAATGGACGCCGTTTCTATCACATCAGAGGCTGGGGAAAACCTGACAAGAAAAGGATCTCATTTCCACAGGAAACCTAAGCACTGTGCAGCCATGTCAGAGCAGGAGAAAGTATCTTTCCGCTGCGTGCCATGGCATCTGTTGTGCTTTAGTGACAAATAAACGAGGGTAAAGTCTTTAAGAATCAATTCTCCCTTGAAACCACTCATGTTGGTCGGCTGCAACTAATGTGAATTGGGATATTAACATATTTATTTTATGTTTGATCTTTATTGAAAAATAAAAATAAAATTACCTTTTTTTTTTTTGGATGGGGTGAAGGGTGGAGTTTTGGGACAATGATTAAGACAAGGGAGGGAAGAGTTTTAGAAAACGTAAGTGCCTGCCAATATTCTTAGGAGGTGGTGGTGATGTGGAAGAGAGAATTGCTCATAGCTGCTTCGCTTACCTTGTTTTTGGGGGTTTTTTTTTTTACTCTTGATTTTTTTTTTAATTGATTTTTTTGCCAAGGTTTCTTTTGACATCATTTCCCCTCCATTTTCTCCCATCTTCTGCAGCCCGATGGCTGCTGCTGCACCTCCCCACCCTTGTCCCTCCTCTGGTTCTTAGCTGGCCCCAGATGCTGAATTTTAGGTACCCAAGTGAGGTGGCACGTGGATTTTATTTTTTTTCAGCCCTGCATTAAGGCGTCCTCTTGAGTTAAACATGGCTGGTGTAATGCCTAGGTTCTCTGTGGAAATGAGATCCTGTTTTATTTTGCATTTATTTTTTTCACCATTTCTGCTAGTGCAACATTTGTTTCATCGCAACAGCAGGAAGTGTTGGCTATGTAGAGAGCTTATAGCTGCTGTCTTTTAGAGAGAGAGCTGGAGGCTGTTGGTTAAAGCTCAGATTTTCCTTTCTGCTGGAACCTCCATGGCTTGCTGTAAAATAAGCTTGGATCTTTTTGCAGTAGGTATGGTATGATGCACAAATATAGAAGATCGATCTGTTCCTGTTCCTTCCCCCCCCCCCCCCCCCCAATGTAACAAAAATGCAAAAATTGCACTGAAGTTTGACAAGAGCAGGGTAGGGCTGAGCATGCATGGGACATGATGCGTTACTGCCTCAAGCTCCTTGGGGCGTCTGTTCCAGTGTCGCACAGCTCTTTGCCTGCACAGCCACCATGGCCACCTAGAATGGAAGAGCAGGTACGGGGGGGGGGGGGGCATTAGCATGGCAGAGGTTAATTGGTCAGGGCAGGTATGGGGGGCGGATGTGAAAGGTAAAGGGATAAAAGGGAGTAGGCAAGGGAGAGGTCGACCATTTGAATGCGGCAGGAGGAAGGGGGGACAGCAGACGTGAACACCTTCCCGCCGCACCCTTGCCGAGTAGCATAGAGGAGTGGGGCCGGCATAGGATTTTGTCGTCCCAGTAGGAAGGGGCGGCAACTCACCAGCCAAAAGGAAGACGATAAAGTTAGCAGGGAGCTCAGGCGCCATTAGGTAGTGCGCACCTGGGCTGGTAATGGGCATTAGTTTTAGTACCCAGACCAGAAATAACAGGGTGACTGGAGAATGAAGGACCCAGGCTAGGAATGCGGCTGTCCCAGGCAACTTGCCTGCTGTGGCTTGAGGCTGGGGGCTACAAGGTGAATAATGGTGATGAAGATAGTATCAGTACAGTTACACAGTAAAAGTCTCCTCCTCGGCAGTGAGTGTTGCATTATGAGAGATGCTGGAAGCTGTGGGCTGATTTCTCCTTTGTCATGAAGGTCCGGTGAGAGGGGTAGAAGTAAGCAGAGCCGATGCTAGCTTTTTTGTTCCCCCCCCCCCGATTCATTCAGTGTCTGTCCCAGGCCCATCAAATAAAGCCCAGTTCTGTCCTGCAAGCTATATTTAAAAAAAACCAAAAAACTGACACACCCACCCCAGAACTCATGGATAGGGAAGGGTATGACGTACCCTAGGCAAACCTTACAGCCTTGCACACACGCCACCTCCCCCCACACCCTTTACAAACACAATTAAATTATGCATTAACATGAAAAAGAACATTCAAAAGTACAGTCTTCTGAGGCAATAATAACACATACAACATGCATATTATATTTACATGCATTCCTGTGCTACGAACTAGAAAACTCTGCAAAGAAGACACCTGGAATTCCTATGGAATTAGACTTTTTATAATACATATTGGGTATGACATTGACCTTCAAAAAGCCATGAATAAACAGAATTACCATTACAATACAATAAACCTCCCATACAAAAACAACCCTAACAATCTTATCTATGACAAGGCAACACCTCATATATTACACCAGGTCCTAGAACACCAATAAAACTCTTATTATGGAAACCAGGCTGCTATAGATCCCGACACAGAAATTTACATGCCAGCAAAATACCTCATCTCGGTCACATATGCAGAACACAGAGAGACCCTGACCAAATACAGAATAAAGAGATCAGAAAGTATAAACCGAAACATGCTGGGAAGAACTGAACTGCAACCCACTACAAGCCAGCCTCTGTATGCAGAGAAACACTGAAAAAAACAGGAACATTAGCATTCTTCATAAAACATCAAATAATAAAATCAAGAAATATAAAACATCAATCATAATAGTAAAATCATATTCATAAAAAGAATAACTATTTCAAACCAGTTAGAGTAGAATATCCAAAATTTCCCAAATACCAATAAAATATTTCAAAACATCTGATGAATAAAAAATCCAATAATTAAAAAATGTTCTATTTCCTAGCGTGTAGCCAGATGGACTCAGAACAAGTGGGTATAGTGTGCTCGTGCTAGCAGTTGAAGACGGATCTGACGTCAGCACGGGTACATATACCCCCACAGGAAGTGAGGCAATTCAGTAATTTCCGTCTCCAAAGCAGTTTGGAGAGCCTGCACGCTCGCTGAGCGTGTTTCCAATCTACTTTCTACTTTCTATATTAAGGGGTAGCATGGCCGAGAGGTCTAAGGCCCTGGGCCACGCACCCAGATGTTTCCCGCTTCCTGAAAGGAGTCAAGCACATTCGTCCGCCACTGAAGTGGCCAGTGCCCCTGTGGAACCTCAACATAGTTCTGGATTTCCTCGCGGGATCCACCTTCAGACCCCTTCGGGGCCTGTCTCTCTGTTCTCTAACTTTGAAGATGGTGTTCTTGCTGGCTGTGTGTTCAGCACGCCGCATCTCGGAGCTACAAGCGCTGTCCTGCCGTGATCCCTTCCTTAGAATCACTCCAGAGGATATCCATCTTCCCACGGTTCCATCCTTCTTGCCTAAGGTAGTCTCACAATTTCATCTCAACCAGACCATATCCTTGCCAACCACGGCGGGTCTGAAGAAATCAGAAGAAGGGCGTTTGCTACGCCATCTCGACATTGGGAGATTGCTGCCCAGATACTTGGAAATGACAGAAGAGGTACGAAAAACGGACCATCTGTTCGTCCTGCACAGCGGGAAGAAACATGGTGAAGCGGCCTCTTGGCCCACCATCGCTCGCTGGCTTAAAGAAGTTATCAGAGCGGCCTCCGTAGAGGCCGGGAAATCACCGCCTCTACAAGTCAAGGCTCATTCTACCAGAGCCCAAGCAGCATCTTGGGCAGAGTCTAGGATCCTGTCGCCTGCAGAAATATGTAAAGCGGCGACATGGTCCTCCCGCCATACCTTCTCCAGGTTTTATCGTCTGGATGTCCAGGCCAGGGAGGACACGGCATTTGCGAGGGCAGTCCTACGCGGTCCTCAGGCAGCCTCCCGCCCAGTCCAGGAGTAAAGCTTTTGTACATCCCACTTGTTCTGAGTCCATCTGGCTACACGCTAGGAAATGTTGAGATTACTTACCTGATAATCTCGTTTTCCTTAGTGTAGACAGATGGACTCAGCATCCCACCCAGCTGCCTGTATATATTGGTTTCACCGATTCAAGGTAAGCCTTATCACTTCTTACATGAGAGCGTCCCCTTCACCAGGTGTCGAAGCCTTCCGGTTGGGAATGCTGGTGGTCTCCAGCTCCTATCAATCGGTCAGGGGAATCCTGTTTCACTATTTCATTGATCGTCAGTACACACATCCATAACAGCTTTTGCAAGGAAGATTACTGAATTGCCTCACTTCCTGTGGGGGTATATGTACCCGTGCTGACGTCAGATCCGTCTCCAACTGCTAGCACGAGCACACTATACCCATTTGTTCTGAGTCCATCTGCATACACTAAGGAAAATGAGATTATCAGGTAAGTAATCTCAACATTCCTCCCCCAAAAATAAATATTTCGAAAGAGCAGAATCATCAAATTACACCCAATAATTATAACTAATAAGGATTAAAAAATCTTCTGTGATCTTCTGATTTCCAGCCACCCTGAGGGGAGGTAGGGCCGCACAAATTTTATCTTCTTTCTCACACACTCCCTCACAGATACATATTGTTTGTGTGTGTGTGTGTGTATATATATTAAAATTTGGCGTACGTGTACGAGCGGGAATTGTATCTTATGACATGCACGCATGTTATAAAATATCCCCATCCATGTGCACGCCGGGAACCACATGCAAATGGATGCCCGTGTGCTTGTTCGAAAATTGACCCCATAGGCTCTCTCACAGACACACACACATGCACACAAACACAGGCTCTTAGGCACACACTGGCTTTCAGTCACTCACACGTGCATACAAGCTCACGTACATTCACATGTCCTGCTGTCTTCGGGCCGTGGCGGGATGAGCTGCACCACGGCCCCACGGGCCTTCCTGCTTCATTGGAAGCGGAGAAAGGGAAGCTGTGCACGGGTGCATGCACAACAGAAAACCCGGGCCTCTCACTTTCAGCCACCGGCGGGTTGAGCACCAGCGGTCTATAGCCTCTCTTCTTCAGCTGCTGGCGGGTTGAGTACCAGTGACCAGCAGCCTCTCTTGCTGCTGCTGGCCTGCCCCCCCCAGGTGTGCCACCCCGTGCAACTGCACTGTATGCAGACATGGTCGCACCGGGCCTGGAGTTGAGCTCAAGTTGGAAGTGCCAGAGAGCTGGTGGGGAAGGGGTGGAACATAATCTGCCTTTTTCTTCAGGTTGAGCTGGGTGTTGCTACTTCCTGTGCCCGACTGCAGACTCCATAGGTCCAGGTGCTGTTCTCTGCTACAGGCAGGTGCCAGATTTAGGCACAGGCAATACAGGCACATGCCCTGGGCCCCAAATTCTGAAGGTGCTCAAAAACTGGGATTCCCCCCCCCCCCCCCCCCCCCAATCACTGCTCTCTAGTTTCCATGGGAAGGAGAAGAGGGGAACCCCCTTGCCTTAAGTCCTCTCCCTTTAGAGGTTCTGCTGACCATCGGTTTCATGGATCCTGCAGCCGGCATAGGCCTTTCACCACCACAGCACCCGCTAGTGCCTGCTCGCACAGATGGTGTGGATGCCCGTGAACGTAGGCTTGCCTTTGCTAGCCCAGCACTGCACTCCCACCACCCCCATTCATCACGGCCCAGAGTACTGCAACGGTGGGGGTGGGTGGGGGTCACAAGCCAGATGGATGGCTATGACCAGGGCAGAAGTCATTTTCTTGCGGAAAGAATGCCTGCAAAAATCCTCAAGCTTGCAGCCTGACCCTCGCTTTTTATTTCTGCCCTTTGTCGTCCTATCCCTGGTTTACTGTTCGACTTGATCAAGCTCTTCCAGTCTGAGAAGTAAAACGTGTTTAGTCACCGAGGGCTCTCCTTTGGAAGTGACATATTGGGGACCCCCCCCCGCCCCACTCCGGGAATCCGCCTTCCTCGGTTTCGATCGTGAATGCGGTCTCCGTTAGCCCCAGCTTCGGCGTTCACAGGGTAATAACGCCAGCCGGCGCTTAGAGGCGAGCAGTGAGCGTGAGGTTTGCTTAATTTGCCGTAGATAGACTGCAGAGCATGTGTGTATACAGTCGCCTCGGCGGACAGTCATTTCTTAAACGGTATTCTCGGCAAATCATGGCCGGTATTTATGGAAGCTGTCATGCTGGTTTACTGCTAGCTGCTGCTGCTGCCGAGTGCGGCGTTGTTTGCAGGAGCTGACATAGCAACAGGCCGCAGTGGCCTGGCTGAGAAGCACTGGGCGCCATGCCGAGCCCTGGAGGAGAGAGCAAGGTCGGCCACGTGAAGTAAACACACGGCGCGGGGGGGGGGGGGTTCGGTTCACTTTGCAGGTTTCTCATGCATCCCCCCCCCCCCCCCGGGGTTCAGTTCACTTTGCAGGTTTCTTATGCACCCCCCCCCCCCTCCCCAATTTCCGCCCTGACTGGCTCTCTTTCTCTTTGCTATCACTTTTCAGCACGATAACTGTTGTGTGGATGCACAGGTCTGGGAAGGGCTGGATAACGAACATTGCATCCTTCCAGTCCTTTTGAAGAGTCTCTTGCAGGTGGAGGTGCACGCTGTCTCCAAGCGCAAACGAATTCGGTATCATGACATTTTGTGGTGTTTGAAAAATTTAAATCAGACGTTTTTTTTTTTTTGTTTTTTTTTAGAGTCCGAAAGTAATGCAGCTAAAGCCTTACAAGTCCCTTGTCAGCCTGAGGTGGGGCATCATATAAACTGAAGCAGAATCCTCTGGATGGCTTTTCAGCGAACATTATTTATAGCAATTTTACTCTGCAGCGAGCCTGAGCTTGTGCTTTGCTCCCCAGTGCCCTTTGGCTCATAGCAGCGAGATTCAACTGGAAAGCAAGTTAATTGGCAGAGAGGCGAGCTTTCCCAGGGAAGACTGCTGGAAAGGGTCAGAGGGCGACGAGGCTGCGCTCTGGGAAGCCCTGCAGCACCCTTTGTAAAACGTGTAAGCTCCCCCCTGTGCTCCCCTCGCCCAGCACCGAGCTCCAGGAGCTGGTGTGAACCGTGGTTTTTATTATCTGTCGCCAAATTATAATTCTGTGGTGTGAAGCTTCATCTGTAGTGTTTTTGCCCGGCTGAGAGGGCGCTGTGCACAACGCACAGCATAGATCACTGGTCAGCGGTGCTCAAGCCAGTTCTCCGGACGCCTCTAGCCAGTCAGGTTTTCAGGATTACCCACAACACATGTGCACGAGATGTCCGGCCTTCTGAGGGGTGGGAACGTGCTTTTCCGGTTGCAGGCCCCACTCTCGGGCACTTTCTCCTGGAGCAGTTACTGTGCTTTAACAGATTCAGCACAGTTTAAGAACGCCTTAAAGACGTTTTTGTTAAAGGCAGCATTTGGAGAAAAAGAAGCTATGGTTTTTGCTCAAGCCAGAAATATGTTTTTGGGTATTTTTTTAATATGTTTTATTATGTTTTTAGTTTTCTTGTTTTAATTTGTGTTTTTATGTATTTGTATGTTCTGCTGAATTAGTCTGGCGATTTTTAGCTTAATTTTGCTTGGATTATGTATGTTTTATGGAATCCGTTTTGATCTGTGGAATATGCAAAATATAAACCTTTTCCATGAAGATGTCTCATGCGTATTCATTGCGAATATGCTGCGAACCTGACTGACTAGGTATGTCCCTAGGACTGGGTTGAGAACCTGTGACACAGATAAACACACGGGACATGGCAAGACAATTCTGCAATTTCATTCATCATGATCACAGGGCCCGATCTGCTATACGGTTTTCGCATTTTCTGTTTTATGGGGAAAATTCTCAGTACATAGGCTCTTTAACGCTCTGATCTGGCACCCCAAATGGAGGTGGGTGGGGAGAAGCAGGGGCGGTGCTAGCTTTTTTGCTGCCCTATACAAACAGTTACTATGCTGTCCCCCCCCCCCCCCGCCATTCATTCATTCTCTGTCCCAGGCCACCAAAAAAAAATACCCTGCTCCCTTCAGTGATACAAACTTTTTAAAAACTGGCACCATCCCCCCTCCCCCCCCCCCCCGAACCCATGGCTGGTGCAAGGGTATTTAGTGCCCTAGGCGAATCTTATAGCCTTGCACTATGCCCCATCCCCGCCCCATTCCACACACAGTTAAAGAGTTATGCATTTATATTTTACATGAAAAATATCAAAGTACAGTATTCTGAGGTAAAAATATCACTTACATTATATTTACATGCACTGCTGTGATGCCAACCAGAAATCCCTCTAAAAAAGACACTTGGAACTGATATGATATTAGGCCTACCTGGGGTGTGTGTTGGGTGTGTGCTTGACCCTCTGAAAGCCCAAAATCACTAATGCACTTCCTATTAGGAAAATGCCTCACCTCAGTCACACATGCAGAACATAAAAAGATCCTCACCAAATACAGAATAGACCAACCCTAAAGTAGAAATACAAATGCGCAAACAAAAACTGAACTGGAAACTGCAAGGAGCCAGACACTATGCAGTGCAACAATGAGAAAACAGAACCATTACCATTCCTCTAACATCAAACAATAAAACCAAGAAATAAATATATAATCATAATACTAAAAACATACTAATAATATCATTTTAAAACGCTGATGAATAAAGGATCAAATAATTAAAAACTCATATACAAGTTTTTTTAAATGACCCAAACAGCAATAAAATATTTCAAAACAGCAGACGCAGCAAAGAACACCTGAAAAAAAAAAGCTAAAAAGGATTTTAAAAATTCACACTCTCCATACTTGGGGGACACACACACACACACACACACACACCATTCTCTCTCTTTGTCTCTCTCACCCCCCCTCCCCCCAGACAAGCTCCTGTCCCACACACACCCCAGGTAGATTCCCATTCACAACCACCCAAATCCCAGGCAGGCTCCCATTCTCATACACACATTCTCTGCTCATCCCAGGAAGGCTTCCATGCATACATGTACACATATACACACACCCCCCCACCCAAGGCAGGCTCCCATTCTCTCTCTCTCTCTCTCACACTCACACACACACACACATCCCAAGCAGAATCTCATTCTCTCTCTCTCTCTCTCTCACACACACACACACACATCCCAGGCAGAATCCCATTCTCTCTCTCTCACTCACACACACACACACATCCCAGGCAGAATCCCATTCTCTCTCTCTCTCTCACACTCACACACACATCCCAGGCAGACTCAAATGAAAACAATATCCCCCCACCATCACCACACAACTCTCACATCACCTATAAGCATGTTAGAGACCTTGGAGTAATACTAGATAATCGACTGAACCTAAAGAAAATGGTCAACACAACATCCAGAGACTGCTTCTACAGACTACAGGTTCTAAACCTGTAGTCTGTAGAAGCAGACCTGTGCGCGCGATTCAGTATGCAAATTAGGCCCGGTGGTAAAAGGAGGCGCTAGGGACACTAGCGCGTCCCTAGCGCCTCCTTTTGGACCGGAGCGGCGGCTGTCAGCGGGTTTGACAGCCAACGTTCAATTTTGCCGGCATTGGTTCTTGAGCCCGCTGACAGCCATGGGTTCGGAAACTGGACGCCGACAAAATTGAGCATCCGAGGGCCGACTTCACATTTTTTTTTTTGTTACTTTTGGTAACTTACGGGACCTCTTACTTAATATCGCCATGATATTAAGTCGGAGGGAGCACAGAAAAGCAGTTTTTACTGCTTTTCTGTGCACTTTCCCGGTGCACGAAGAAATTAGCGCCTACCTTTGGATAGGCGCTAATTTCTGAAAGTAAAGTGTGCGGCTTGGCTGCACATTTTCCTTTCCGAATTGCGCGGGAATACCTAATAGGGCCATCAACATGCATTTGCATGTTGTGGGCGCTATTAGGTTCGGGGGGGTTGGACACGCGTTTTTGGCCCCTTACTGAATAAGGGGTAACGCTAGCGCGTCGAAAACGCGCGTCCAATAGAGGGTTAACAGTGCGCTCCATCGGAGCACACTGTACTGTATCGGCCCGATTGTGTCTAGAACTGCTTGTCGGTAAGGCTAAGTCTAAGTAGGTGAAAGACACATCAGGGGAGGGGAAGATCTGAGAAGAGGGGGCTGAGCATCTCTGTTTGCTTCTCTCTTCGTGTCCCTGGACACTGGAGGAGCACATCCCCCACAGAGCCACTGCCCTGCTCAGATCTGCCCTGGGCAATGAGTAATTGCCCAGGGCAATTACTTACTGCGCCCATGAGTAATGTGCTGAAGTATTGTTTGCCTCGGTTAAGCATGACGACGGAGTCTTACGCTGATGCAATTGGCAGATTTTCAAAAACCCTTTTGTGAAAGGAAGTGTGGTGAGTGGTTTGGAAGAGTACCGGCTCTGCGAGGACGTGAAGCAGACTTCCCCGCTTTTATTTATCCTTGTCTCTGTCCTGTGTGACCCTGCAGCCACCTTCTCAGCTGCAGTTTTGTGAGCTTTTTTTTTTCTTTTTGTTCTACCTGGAAATCAAAACTTGTACCCTGCTCGGTGGGGGTAACTTCCCTTAACAGAAGGCATGGGGATATTACCCTTAATCAATAAGCAACTGCAACATCGCTCTCAACTTTGATGGGGGGGAGGGGAGGGGACCCCAAATTTTACGGTCTGAGGTACTGATAAGCATGGGGAGGGGGAGGGGAGGGGAGGGGAGGTAACCTGCTAGGTGCAGCAGTTATTACCCTTAACAGAAGGCACGGGGATTACCACCCTTAACCAATATAATAAGCCTTGTTGCTTTTGATGCAATATCAGCATCGCTCTCCGCTTTGACCTCTGTTGGATCTCTGTTGGATGGGGGGGGGGGCTCTCCGCTTTGACCTCCGCTTGGACCTCTGTTGGATGGGGGGCGGGGGGCGTGGGGAATTGGATTCAGACGACAACCAGTACGGGCCTCGACTTTAACAGTATGGAGTACTGACACTCAGACATATGAGAAAATGCACAGGCCAAGACCAAAAGCAAAAACACACCAAGCAGCATTCTCTGAATTTTCAAGAAGTCTCACCCGGTGAAAATGTTGCTAGCCGTAAATTTTTTTTGATGGGTTTGACAGCTGCTTGGTTTTGATTTGCAAATATTACTGCCCTTATCGTAAGGCTTGGGGGTAACCGGCACGGAGCGGCAGTTACTACCCTTAAGGGAAACACGGGGGTAACCTGCACGGCACGGCAGTTGTCTCCATTGAGAAACTTGCTGGGCAGACCGGACGGACCATTTGGTCCTTTTTTTTTTTGCCGTCATTACTTATGTTACTTTTGGAAACTTGTAGCAGAAATATCTTAATTCTGGCACCTGTAGCCTCCAGCGCAAGATGGAGAATTGACATGAAACATAACAAATTCCTTGGAAAACCTGTCGCACCATGGAACTTAGTTGATGACCCTTAACTCCTGGGTTTCGTGGTGCTCAAACATTGCAGTAACCAAAGAACTGCTTCTACGTGGGCACAGGGCAGGGTTACGACAGCCAGAACTGTGTATTTTCCCATTAAGAGTGTGATTCATCCATGAGGGGGAGAAAGTCTTATTAATTTGCCTTCTTAAGTGCGTGTGTGCGTTGGATTTAATTACTCGCCTTTCCAAAACAGCCTAAGCTGTATCAGCGGAGGTGGTGGAAGTAATTTGACCCACCCCACGAGGAGCCATCGGTGGGGAAAAATGGGATTTGACCCCTGACTACCTTGGTTCTCGGCCCACGCTGCTCTAAATACTAGGTTACAAACAAATATTGGTTTAGTCTTAAATGCCTCATGAACTCACAGGTTAGGCATCAGTGTATCTGATTCAGTTCATCCTTCTGTAAGAGTCGGGTGTGACCTACACGCGATGTTCTGCATTAAAATTGGTCCATTAAATGTCGCCTGTACGATCAGAATTCTAGAGGAATGTCTTCCTGCTTCCGAGGGCCGTGCTGCGCCGGGACATTGTAGAAGTGGAATTGGACAGGCGATCAGAGGCAGAAAAAGAAAACTTAGAAGAAAATACTACCTCCAAAAGGAGCAGCATACTTTCAGAGCAACCCAGGAATAATGTGAATCGGGCATGGATCTATATTATAAGGAAAGGGGGTAAGGTTGGCTGTGCTCCCTTAAATAGGTAGTCATTTTTCCATATTATCAGAATTTGGGCTGTGCTCTTCCATGCATCTCTTTACTGGTTGATGCACAGAGTGCTGATGGTGCTCACGTACCTTCAGATTCCCAGGCATGCACAGAGGTGTGAAGGTGAGCGGAGAGAGGCACGCAATGAATTTGTATTAGGGCCAGAATGTGCCGTGGAGGCACAAGCACCACCAGCCCCGTTGCTGGGGCGTGAGCTCACTCTCTTTCCCTGTAAATGATTGCCTTGTCCCTCCGTCAGCAAACTCTCTTCGGTTTGCGTAAGGTGGGGACGCACATAGGATGTGCTCTGAGCCGCAGGCCTGGGGCCTTCTCGGAGAACACTCAAGCAGCAGCAGCAGCTGGTTGCCAACATCACGTGCAGAAAGCCAGCCCATTCCAGGTGGCACAGGCTTATTTGCCCCTTCCCCTGCCCTCTCCCCTTGCAAACTTGCATTTCTTGTTCTACGCTGCTGTTTATGTGGAGACATACGGTAGATACACATTCGTACTCTCTTCTTTTTTTTTTTTTAATTTTATTTTTATTGAAGTTTCAATTATAATTGCATTGAAAACAATGTTTATAGAAAAAGATAGAAATAACAGCATCCTTCTTAATCATCTTGCTAGGTAATAACCCTATTTACCATGTATTATAAGAATATAAGAGAACCAAATATTAAAGCGGATCCAATGGAAATATAAATCGTCTTAAACATTTAGCTGTAACACCGTGTCATGTACCTAATCTCTTTTTTAACCAGCACGCAATTGTTCTGGCCTCGGCAAAAACATATCTATCATTTTGATAAACCAAAATACACCTGCACGGGAACCTTAAATAAAATTTGGCTCCTCGTGAAATCGCTTCACCCTTCATCATCAGAAAAGTTTTTCTTTTTTCCCTGCACCTTCTTGGTAATATCTGGGAATATTCTGACTTGTTGTCCATAGAAAAGCTGGGTCTGATTACGGAAGGACAGACGCAATACATTATCTCTATCTGACGATTGTATAAAAGTCACCAACAATGTTGCTCTGGACTCTGTTTACTCTCAAAAGATTTTTCCAATATCTCTGTAAGATTATCTGAGGAAATATGATATTGGTCTTGTAATCTTTCTTCCCTTTTTTCAGGCAAGTAAAATATTTTTTAAATTGCTGGAGTAAGTGTTTCTGGAAAACGTAAGATATTGATAAAATAACTTTTGAGGAGATCCTTAGGTGCCATCCATCTGGTTTTAGGAAAATTCAAGAGTCTTAAATTATTTCTTCTTAATTCGTTTTCAATGAAATCCATCCTCCTCAACACCACACTCTCAGATTTTATCAAATTACATTGTACCTCTTTCACGCTTTTAATTTCTGTCGCAACCTTTTTCACAGACATTTCCACCAATTGAATCTTATTCTCCAATCTATGTGTTTCTTCCATATTTTGTTTTACAACATTTGTTAAATCATTTATAGCTTTATTCATATTTATAAGTGCCTTCCATATTTCTTCCAGGGTGATTTTATCCGGAATTTCCAACGGCGCATTCACAATTGCATGTATCTCAGTCTCCTTACCTCCCCTCTCCAAAAGGCCAGCCTTGCCTAGTTCCAAACGCCGTGCCTCCTCTTTCTTACCCTTGGAGCTTGAACTTGTCAGGCTCTCCAAAGTCGATGGTTGTTCACTGTCTCTTCCTAGAGTGTCAGAAGTCCTTGGGGCTGCTTGTATCAACGGTGTTGGAGCTTATTGTTCCATTCCCATACCAACTAGGGGCCTATATGGCAAAGCTGGAACTGTTGGCACTCTGGGGCTGAGTGATATTTCCTCGGCCATAGTGTTCGGTGACTGCTCTCCACCGTTGACGCTCGCGGCCTCTCCCTCCGGTTTCTGGTGCATGTTCCCAAAAACATCCTCTATCCGCGGTTGACGTGAAGAAATATTTGGGGTAGAGGTAAGGTTATCTCTTATCCTTGCCTTTCTTTTAGTTCGGGGCATCTCTGCTACAAAGAAAAGGCAGTTCAAGGCAGAGAGGAGAATTTCAAGGATCACCACGGAGCTGGGATGTTTTTCGTGCTCATGGTGCGGCAGCCATCTTGGTTCTCCCTCTTAATGCTAAGCATCTCAATGATGGATAACCAGCATCAGAGAATTTTGGGCTGAGTTCATAGGCATGGCCAAAAATCTGTTACTTCAGTGATTTGCCTGTGGTTCTCCATTGACAGTCAGGCATGGGAGACATCATCTGATAGTGCCAACATGGGCTTATTTCGGAATTTATTAAAAATTTTTATTGAGCATGCATGGGAGTCTTCGTCCAGGCTACCACATGGATGCATCCCAGTCTCTCCAATTTATTCAGCTTTTGGCCTTATCTTGTTACTGCCTTGTTGCTTTCTGTTTGCTTGCCACTGTCTTGGCAGCCCCTGAAACAAAACATTTTAGTAATAAAAAAAACCCAACAACAACAAATGATGAGTGCAGAGAAGTCCAAGGTCAAGAAGCTTGTGCTCAGAGGCTTCAAGGTGTATCAGTGGGCACCGGATATCTGTTACGGATAGTCATGCTGTCTGCCGTCACTGCCTGGGCCAGGACCATGACTGCTGCAGCTGTGGCTGGAAGTCCCCTAGGGTGTGCCAGCACCGCACATGGAAGATGGGGACCCTAAGGAGGGTGCCAGTGTGTAAGAGCCTCAAACCCCGGTGTGGGACTGGACAGCGGAACGGCTTCTCGTCTAGGAGAGAGGCGTTGTTGAGCTCTCAACGCAGCGAGTTGAGACGAGATGCCTCGCCTTCTTGGCCGGTGTGCAAGGAAAGGCTTCCTCCGTCCAACACCCCCCATCCTCCATGGCATCTGCTCCCAGCCTGCGGCTAGGAAGAGTGCCCAGACGACATGAGGGACCCTCTACGGGGGCCATCCTCCTTGGAGCCAAAGAGAAAATTATTGGGGGGGGGGGGGTGTTCTGCTGGAGCAGGCCCCTCCTCAATTCAGAGGCGGGAGATAGCCTTGTGGGTGCAGGTCCCTTCATCCTTTTATGGCGTAGAAGATTCCTTTGCTGCTGAGTCATTTGTATTACTTGAATCTGGGGCCGACCAGGGAGCAGTTTGTGTCCTTGACTTGGAGCTCACACTCTTAAGGCACAGTTTCTCCACTTGGCCTGGCACCGTAAGCCGTGGCTGAGCCAAGCACTTTAGTGTATAAGCCCAGGAGTCCCGCCACTGAGGTTAGGATGTGACGGGAAGGACAACAAGCACCGTCCGTGGACTAGAGTGTCGCACGAAGAGATATATATTGACTCAACCAGTGCCGCAGGAGATACAGCTGCCAAATGTAGAGTTCTTCTGTGGCCTTGATGATAATGAACTGATTTGGGTTTCTGAAAAAAGATCTCACTTCTCCAATTCAAGTACAGAGGCTCCTAAATTTATGAGAATTTTCAGCTGAAAACTTAGGCATCCAATTTAGTGGGGTAAATTTAAGGGCTCAGCTTTGTTTTTAAATGTCTGCCCTGAGATATTCCAATTTCCCTCTCTGGTCTCCAGGGCTTACAGAGGCAAAACAGTTCTTCACTAGTTCCCTTTGTAAGCCCTGGAGACCATAGTGATGGAGTCGGCGCTGAAATGTGCTGAGCACACTTGTGATCACTTCAACATGCTTCCAAGGAGGGAACAAAAGGCACTGGATGCATTTGGGAAAAGTTTTCCAAGGGTCCATACTGAGCAATGTTCCCTCTAAGGATTGGGTTGCTGTGTGCAAAAATTCTTGGTTTCATTACCCTGTGAGCAAAAAAAGCCAAATTCACAGCTCACCACAGCTCAATCCTTAGAAGGAACACTGGTAGCAGCGTGCATATCAACTTTCTCACATAAACACCTGTTATGTTATGTCATGTCCCGTTTCCACTGTTAATTGCCTCACCTGTTCCTTGTATCGCCCCTGAGCGAATTTTGCAGTTACATTGTAAACCGATGTGATCTGTATTTTTTACAGGAACGTCGGTATAGAAAAGTTAAAAATAAATAAATAAACACGCATACTAACATACTTGCACATTCACTCTCATGCTCTTTCACATACATACATGCTCATTCTCATTCACTCCCCAGACTCTCATGCACATGCACACTCGCTCAATTCACCTCTTCTTCCACTCACACACACACTCATCTTGGTAAGTACAAAAGTACAAACCCTTCCAAACCCCTCATGACTCAAAAGCAGCAGCCTTATCTATGACACCGCAGCAATGCAAATATGCCATACCCTGGAACACTAATACTCCTCCTGCTGGGGTTAACAAAACAAGCCCTACAGAAAATCTACATGCCAGCAGAAATACTGCACCTCAGTTACACAAGCAGAACACATAGACCCTTACCTAATTCAGAATAAGGGACTACAAATTAGAAACAGAAGCGTGAAGATAAAAATAAAATGGAATACTCGAGAAACCAGACTCTGAACAGTGGAATACTGAAAAAAGAACAAAATACAACTATATAATGCACATTCCTAAAGATAACAAATGCCAATCCCTAAAAATTCAAAAAAAATTTTTAAATCTTTGTCTGATCTTATTTTTCTAATTGGTTGGTTCCAGACTTTTTTTCCCACATTCCTTTTCTTGTTCTTTTACCAATTCCTTTTACAGGATCTCTTTTCTTTCTTTCTTTTTATTTCTTCTCTCTCAACTTTCTTTCCTTCCTCCCTCAAACACACACTCAGGCTCTCATTTTAACATACTGTCTCTCTCTCTCTCTGTCAGACACCCACACACACTCTCACTCTCACTTGCTGTCTCTCACTCACGCCTCTCTTTCACATGCTGTCTCACTCTGTCACACACACACAGGCTCTCACACTCACATGCACTCACACAAATACACTCACACACGCAGAGGTTTTCACACACATGCTGTCTCTCTCACACAAACACACAGAGGCTTTCACATGCTGTTTCTCTCACATACACACCAGTTCTCATTCTCACATGCTCTCACACAAACACACACTCTTTCACACATCTCTGACACACGACTGTCTCTCATACATATATACTGGCTCTCACACACACAGGGGCTTTCTCACTCTCACTTGCTCTCCCACACAAACACATGCTCTCATATGCTGTCTCTCACACACAGAGGCTCTCAAATGCTGTCTCACAATCACAGACAATCTCAACTCACTCATACTCTACAGGGCCTCAGCCTTCCCTCTGGCCTCTGGGCTTCCTCTTCACGGGTTGCCGCTAGATGGGCTTTGCGGTGGCCTTGATCTTCTCTGGCCGCCTCGAGATGGGATCTGCAGCGGCCGTCCCACAGATACTGCTCCTCTTCTGCATGTGGGTTGACGTTCCTCCTCCTTCCCACCCGTGTTGCTCTGGCAACGTTTTTCTTCTGAGTCCATGCGGGCAGGACGGAAGAGAAGCAATTGGAGTTTTGAGGGGTCTCTGCTTTGCTTCGTGGTGAAGTGAGATGAGTTCCACCCGGCCCTGCTGGTCTTCCTGCGTGGGGGTAAAAGCTATGCGTGGCCATGAGATAAGTTGTGCGCGTGGTCTTGCAAGCGGGCAGCTTACAGGAAACATTGATACTGAGTGCCTAGATCGCAGCTCACAAGCTCTACATGGTGCAGTAGAGCTGCAACCTCTGTATGAGACAGAACCAGAGCAGGTGAACTTCTGCCTCACAGTGGAGAAATGTGAAAAGTGTCTCAACTGTTCTGCTTACAAAGCTTTTGATACCTCGGCCAGGATTTTGGCCCCCTTCTATAGGAGCCGAGTAGTTCATGTGGCTGTGAGCAAGCGGCCTCTGAGGATATTCATGATGGTTTTGCAGATGTATCTTGCATTGAGGACAATTTTATTTGGCAACAAAGTTAAAGAGAGGGTGGCTTTGATGCCACCTTGCAGTTGCTATTAGCTGTGGCAGTGGACCAAGTAGCACCATCTGATGCCAGTATTTTCCTTACAAATGCCCGTTCTTCCAGTGATGCCCCTTCCTCTCTTTTCAGTATCCGAGAGCTCCTGCCACTCTTCAGCAGCTGCCTTCCTGAGGTTGACGGAGGGAAAGATGTTGGCAAAAGGCTCGGCAGCTGAAACCTGGGACTAATTTATGACGAATTTGAGACCCACCTCCCCACCTCTTCTGGTGGGGGGAAGTGTTTCGGCCTCCTTCCCAAACAGGTGGGGGATGTTTTGATTTCCACCAGGAGACCTTCAACCAGAAGATCCTTCAGCTGTACATGGAAGAGATTTTCGACTTGGTGAGGTGCCAGCCTGCTGGACTCCCTTCTCATGTAATCCTAGGGACTTGTTCTTCCTCTCATTCTCAGGCCTTAGCACTTCTTCAGTCAAGGTTTAAGTCAACACCATTGCGGCTTATCTCCAGCAGGTAGAAGGGGGTCTAATCTCTCTCTCTAGTCCTTGTATCAAGATTCATGAAAGGACTGTAAACCTCCAGTGCGTTGGGACCTCAGTTTAGTCGTAGCTCAACTCATGAACCTCTCAAATCAGTGGCTTGTAGTTTCTCACCTGGAAAGTGTTTCTCATTGCCATTATTTCATTATGAAGAGTAAGTGCAGTACAGGCTGTGGTGGTGTTCTGCCTTTGCAGTGTATTTGAAAATATGTATGTATATATGTTTCTTGGTTATGCTGTCACTCTCTGTCATCCTATTGATATTGCACAGCTTGGCTCTCTGCATGTTGTAGGGCTCTCTCTTTTGATTGGTTGTCTTTTGAATTATTCTGAGCTCCTTATTGGATCTTTGCTGTTATACTTTGATTCGCTGTCTGCTCTCTCTTGCCTGCTCTCATTGGTCCCTTGCCACTAGGAATGCTTGGGGACAGTTTGCTAACTGTGTTTTCTTTCACTTGGAAATGGGCTCGCTGCATCCTCTCTTTCTCCTGTTCCAAGTTACGCAGAAGCATTGCTTTTCACTATCCACACTGCACAGCTTTTATCTCATTTCTGGTTGCCTCCATCGGACTACGGAGCTTCCAGACAGAACTTGCCACAGCTGTTACAGGCTCTCCTTTCTGTGGGGTTGCTCTTGATGCCTCCTCATTCTGTGAGCGTTTGAACTGTTCCTCATCCAGATAAGTTTTGTTTGGTATTCAGGACTTGACTTTTCTGTGGTATTTGAAGCTGGGAGTAAGATTTAATTGACTGTTTAGGCACGCCAGCTATGCAGAGAACGGTACAGGTTTCATTCACCATACCTGCAACTTTTCCCAGAAGGGTGGTTGTACAAACTCCTTCCGCAGATGGTATCTGTGTTTTTTCACATCATTCAAGCTATTGCGCTACCTGCATTCTTTCCAAGACCAGATGAGCACAGAACATTCATTTCACTCCGTGCACTGTAAGCGAGCCCTGGGGTATTGCTTAAAGAGAACTCAACCTTGCAGTCACGTTTCTCAACTTTTCATATCCTTTGGTCCCAGTGGAATGGGAAGGCCAGTTGCCAAACACTTTCTGACTGGCTAACAGACTGTATAGCTTGTTGTTATAGTCTTGATTTGGCTTACAGATTGCAGACGTTGTCAAGGCTCATCAAGTGAGAGCCGAGGTGACTTCGGTGGATTGTCTCAGACCACTTCCATTGAAAACATCTCAAAAGCTGCTCCTTTGGTTGTCTGTTGATAACCTTCGCGTCTGACTGTTGTGTGGAGAGCAGGTGCTGAGGCGACAGTAACTTTGGGCTAGTAGTTCCGTGCCACCCGTTCTCCCAGTAACCCACTCTCCACCTGGTAGGGTTGGGTTGTCTTTTAGTAAGCGCTTCTGCTGTGCATCCCTCAGCTTGGGACTCCCGACACGTTACAGCTAATTCATGCCTTCTTGACAACCGAGAAAGCAAGTTTGCTCACCTGTAAGCAGGGTTCTTGGTAGACAGCAGGATGAATTAGTCATCCTTAATATCCACCCGCCTCACTACCTGGAAGAGGCCGAGGGGCTCTCGAGGCAGCATCGCGTGCGTGCACGGGAACAGTGAAGTGTTTACTGAGCTGGGAGAGCTGGCTCCTGTGCCTGCACCTTCGGATGACATCACCCATGTGCTATGGCTAATTCATCCTGCTGTCCAGGGGGAACCCTGTTCACAAATAAACAAACGTGCTTCCATCTGGCCGAAACAGAATAAGGTACCCGGAAGTGCTTTTAAACGGAAATGCTCCACGCGCATTTTGGGGTGCTTCACCACCCCATGAACGGCTCCCAGCTGAGGGGGAGGTGGATGCTGACAAACAAGGTTTTGGAAACCCCAAGAATAAAATTTAAAATAATCCCCTTGTGGTGGACAAGTGCTTCTTCCTGGAAAAGCAGGGAGCAGGAACCTTTGCTCTGGAACTGCAATGGGTTCTCTCGTCACTCCCCAGGGATTAGCACAGCTACCTCTGGCTTCTTAACAGATAGCAAAATCCGACAGAAAGGGGAGAAGAAAAAAAAACAGCGAGGCTGTCTGTTGTGTGAGCTGTTCCGGTTTTTACTCTGAGCTTATTTAGCCTCCCCAGCTCAGGTAGAGAAGTGAACTCTTCCCTCCCCTCCCCCCAGTCAGGTACGCCTAGTAATAAAACCAGTCCACAAATGTTTTCTCTCCATTGGGAGGGGGTAGAGTTGTGAAAGGCACTGCACTCACGGGAGCATTTTAATCCTCTTCCTTTCCGGCCAGCCGGTTTGAAATGCAGCCTTACCCAGGGCTTTTCATCAAGTGCTGCAGGCCGGGTGTAGTTTTGATTTGAAAATGGTATCATGGATGGGGGGGGGGGGGGGAGTGGAGCCAAGACTTTGTCACTTGGCTCTAATTTCTGTGCCCCTGTGATGACGCTGCCTCTTCCAACCTCAGCTTTTCCCAGGCAGCCGCCGCCGGTTATCTGCCATACTTCACATCTTCTTTTTTTTTTTTTAATTTTAGCAGGCCCCAAAATTTCTAAATCGCACCATTTATTTATATATGTTTTTCCTTTTCATAATCCAGCCTGAGGTTTCCGATTTCTCCTATCATTTGGCTGCAAAAAAAAAAAAAAAATCCGAACCCATGGGCAAGGCTCCAGGAATATGCATTTTATTTTAAAGATTGGAGGCGTGGCGGGAGGAACTGTTGATTGGGAGGGAGGTTTCCTCCTTCTTCACTTCTCCCCCAGCTGACACGGGTCTCCTCGCTGGCTGGAGGGTGGAATCTGCTCTGAAACCGAAGTCCCTCTGCTGCACTTTTCATCCAGTGAGGGTCTAACCCCGCCCCCTTTACAAAGACAGTCATACTCTTCCCCCCCCCTTCCCCGTTCACAACAGGAGCGCCGGTTCATCCTCTTCCCGGTTGATCCCCGGAGCAGGAATTATCATCCCAGCTTGCATGTGGCGAGACTGGCAGCATGACGACGACGACGACATTGTTAATCACTGTGCATTAAACCACAATGTCTCATCTGTTCCCCCCCTATAGAGGTTTACCAGCTTTGGTTAGGCACGCCTATAAATTCCCGTGTGCAGCCCAACCCTTTCCCCATCCCCCGGTCTGCTGCCGCCACCTCCATGCCCTTTACCCAACCAACCACTGCCGTCCATATCTGTCCCGGGGATAACCCCAAATCTGCCAAGTGATGGCCTTGCCATCGTCGGCTTCGCTTCCCACAAACGAGTGCTTAAGCCGGAGCCCTCCAAGCTTAGGACTAGATGGGCCACCTCGAACAATTAAAGGGTGATTTCATAACCGTCCGCTTTGGGGATACATTGCGCACAGACTCTAGCCTGAATTCTCAAAGCAGACTTTGAAAATTAGCCGGTGTGGGCAGAACCCCGTGGGACACACAGGCACACGTCTGTGCCTGCTGGGGAGCATGTGTAAACATGTGCATGTACATTTACATACATAGTTTTGAAAATCAAAAGTCTGCATGCAAATGTTCCCCCCCCCCCCCCCCCTGGGAATAGCTCTTTCTGGTGCTGTGTGTCCTGGTTCCACCTGCTGTGCAGCCTCCTCACCAGTGGAGGTCTTCAGCAAGCCTCGCTCACAGCTGCCCTAGCCACCTTCTCGCTGATCACCTGATGCAGCAGTTCCAACCCTCCTTAACCCAGCCTGTGCAGTCCCTCCTTGCCTCTTCATGGAGTCACCTTGGCTCCTTGATCTGGCCAGCCTTGTCTTGCTACTGTACTTTGCCTTGCACTTTATTCAGGCCTTCTGCCTTGCCTTGCAGTCTGCCCAGTCCTCCTGTCTTACTTTATGGTCTACCTAGGCCTTCCTGTTTTGCCTTGTGGCCTACCTTGGCCTCTTGTCTTGTTCTGGGTCTATCCTGGCTTCTTGCCTTGCTCAGTAATTTACCTTGGCTTCTTGGCTTGCTCTGGGGCCTTCTAGGCTCTCCTGCATTACCTTCTGGGCTGTCTGTCCTGCCTTGCAGCCTTCGGGCCTACTAGGGTTATCTTGCACTGTCTCATGGCATGTTGGGCTTTCTGGTTTACTGTTGTGTGTCCTAGTCCTATCCTTGTCTAGTCCTTGCTCAGTTCAGTCCCTTATCTTTTTCCCAGGCCTTGCTTTCATTCCTGCCTGTATCCAACCCCTGCTTGTCCTCAGTACCAGACTTACCATCTGTGCCTGGATCCAACTCCCAGCCAGACAACCAACAAGGACTAAATTGCACAGGCTGGGTAAACAAATAAGTGTGGGAGTAGCTTGCTTATTGCGGCGGTTACTACCCCTAACCATTTAGGCTTGATACTTCACTTAGATGCAGCTCCGGCACTGCTCTCTACATCAATGGCGGGGGTGGAAGGAAATTAGAACCAAAAAGTTACCAATAAGGGCCCTGACCTCAGCGGTCAGAGTAACAGATAAGTATGAGAAAAATAACTGTGGGGGCTTGCTGGCCAGACTGGATGGGCTGTTTGGTCTTCTTCTGCCGTCATTTCTATGTTTCTATGTTGCCTGGGTCCAGCTTCCAGCTTGTATACATCTCCCAGTCTGTGCCTGCATCTTCATGATGTTTGCTAGAAGGAAAGTCCTACCGGCCCCCAAAACCTGGGGGCTGGTTAGGCAGAAATCCATCTCCAGTCCTGCCTTGTAGTCCTGTGTTGCTTCTGATTCCAGCCTGCCAGAGCGTGACACGCCTTTTGGAGGTATACCTAACCGGTTGGGTTTTCAGGATTGCTGCAATGAGTATGCATGCGAGAGATCTGCATACATTGGAGACCCAGGGTACGCAAATGTTTCTCATGCATATTCATTATGGATATCCTGAAAACCTGACTGGTTAGCTGTGCCTCCAGGAAGGGGGTAGGGAAACGCTGTTCTAGTGTGTATTAAAGTACACATGAAATCGCTTCTGTGCACGCTTCTATGTGCTTAACCCCTCGGGCACTTTTCTAAAGCCCATTTATGTGCATAAAACTGTGTTCCGCTGCCACACCATCTCCCTCACTCATCCACCTCCTTTCAGTCTCTTTCTGCCTTCCCCATCCACCTCTTTCACAGCCTCTCTCTTTGCTGCCTGCTCCTTTCTTTCAGCCTCTCTCTCTCTCCTACCCACACGCCCTCCTCCTTCCAGATGATCGTGCTCCTCGCTGCTCCTCCTCCTTCACCCTGGACTGCTTCCTCAACAGTTGGCCTGGGGTGACGATGCGGTTGCTGCTGCTGCTTCCTTTCCTTTCACTGGCGCACACTGATGATGCCGCCACCACTGCTGCTTGGTGCTGGTGCGTGCCGACGACGCAACGACCACTGCTTTCACAGTCCATTGTGTGTGGCAGGCTGCAGTTTGGAGGAGTAGCCTAGGGGTTAGAGTAGCAGGCTGAGAACCGGGGAAGCCAGGGTCCGAATCTTTGCTTCTTCCGCAGGTTCTCCTTGTGACCTTGGGCAAATCACTTCATCCTCCATCGCCTCAAGTACAAACTTAGATGGTAAAGCCTTCTTGGGGCAGGGAAATAACTGCAGTACCTGAGCTGCAACTCATCTCGAGCTTGGGTTTAGAAATGGTCAATAATAAAATCTAAAAAATGAAAATCCAAAGAGCCCTTAATCTAAGCCAATACCCAGGTCCATTTCTCTGTTGTAAAGGGGCCCCCGAGTTAAAATGGAAAGGCGCTCTAGAAAAAACAACAGTCAGTCTTATTAGCAAGGTTTGTAATAATCCCCATGGCCTTGAAGGTTACTGGGGCTGTGGTAATAGAAATCTGACCTCACCATGCTCTCTGAAGTTTGGATTTTAACCCTGGACCTTTCATGTGGGTCACCGCCTGTCCCTCCTGGAAACCCGATGCCATCGCACCACTGCTACAAGCCGTCACTGGCCTGAACAGTGTCCCGGCTGATTGATTGGGAACCCCAGCAAAGTTATGGCCAGCTCGTGGCGAGGGGGTCCCCTCTGATGCTGCGGCCCTTTCCCAAGACATAGAAACGTGACGGCAGAAGAAGACCATGCGGCCTATCTAGCCTGCCCACCCACCTGAACTAAATCAGCTCCACAATCCCTCCCGCTCCCTCAGAGATCCCCTGGGCTCGTCCAGCGCTTTCTTGAATTCAGGTACTGTCCTTGTCTCCACCACCCTCTCTCTGTAATGAAATATTTCTTTATTACTCCCGGGTCTACCCCCTTTCACCCTTACCCCTCATTCCAGAGCCTCCTTTTCTTTGAAAGATGCCTGGGCATTGATATCTTGGAGGTATTTTATTAAATAATGTCTTTATTCTCGTTAGCAACATAATACAGGACCATTATAGGTGGTTATACATCGAACCCCCAACCCTCCCTCCCCCTTCTCCCTCCCCCGGTTTCTACAAACCGCTCCCCTCTTGTCCACCACAGGTGGTAACGTTTAGACGCAGCTCAGGGCCTTCTGTATTAAAACTCCAACCATTTTGACTGTAGATCACATGAAAGTGTTTTATGAAGGGACGCCAGATCTTCATGAGTGACAGAGAATTGGATCCACTCTGCACACGAAGTTTCCATGTTCTACCATCCAAGCATGAACAATTCTGATAAGTCAGCTCTCCAGCATTGCATAGAAGGCCTATCAAGGGCTAAGCCATTTAATCAGAATACGTTTTTTGTTTTTTTTTGCAATAAGCATACATTTGCATAAAAATAAACTTTCAAACTTAGTACATCCTGAGATCTCTACCTCCATATACATTGGAGAGAATCTACTTGTTCTTCATTTATTTCTATAATCCTTTATCAGTACTTTGTTTGATATATATATATATATATATATATTGTTACTGTTTTGATTTACTTCTTTTGATTTACTGTTTTGATTTACTTCTTTTGTTTTATTTATGGAATTTGCTGAGTAGAAGGGTTAAAATGAGAGGTGAGTGGGGAAGGGGAAATAACTGCAAAGGTACTTTATTGTATTTGTCTGGTGTGTACATTGGTTTAATTATATACTTGATGACAACAATAAAATTGTTAATTATAAAAACAAAATACACAGAAGTGGGACACAAGGAATTCAAAACCCCAGCATATCCTTGAGACATTTTACAACATTCCCCCCCCCCCAAAAAAAACAAAAAACAAATTCATATATTGCTGCACATTCCTACAGACTATGGTAAAGGGTAGTGTTGTGGAAGGAGCATTTCAAAAAGACACCAACTCTATTATATGAGCCCAAATTGCCCTGTAAGGAGAAAAAAATAATCCTATATAATATCCTTAATTTAAGTTGCTGCAACAGAACAGGTTTTATAGTCTTCTGTAAGAAAAAAAAATGCATGCAAATAAATCATCCTCTACGATTTCCTTTCCCATATCTAGGCTCCAAGTTTCTGCTAGGACATGCATTACCGTATAGTTCTTAACTGAGTGGAGATATTTATATAAAGCAGATAGGCTTTATATAAAACAAAGTACTGATAAAGGATTATAGAAATAAATCAAGAACAAGTAGATTCTCTCCAATGTGTATGGAGGTAGAGATCTCAGGATGTACTAAGTTTGATAGTTTATATCTTATATATCTGCATTAAATGCTGAAATGCCCCAGAAGTACAGATAGAAGACTGCAGTTTGAGTTTAGAACATATAAGATTCGCCATGTGCAAAAAGGCCATGAAATCTATTGTCTTCATGCCCATTGTGTTTGACAATAATCCAAAAGAATGTATCTTATTCGTCTGTTTATCAATGAAATGGTAAAGAAGGTCAAGCCCATTATGTGACAGGGTTCTAAATACTTGACATGTATCCCCGGATGGAAATAAGGGATTACCCCTCAAAGATAGCCAAGGAGAGGCTTCCCAAAGAAGAGAGAGCAACCTACGCAAACGTTTCTAGGCCTGCCGCATAACTCCCACTAGTAAAGACTCAGATACACGTGCTGGCAACTTCCCTTTCTTGGCATGTAGTGTAAATCGTGAATGCACAGAGGTAACCAAGCATCTTTCCATGAAAATGCCAGTATAGTGCCTACTATACCACAACCAGTCCCCTAAACATCTCCGTAAACAAGCCATATCATACAATTTTATATTAGGGAACCTCCACCCTCCTTCCAATTTTGGGATAGATAACTTGGCTAGAGACAGGCGAGCTCTCTTCCCCCCTCCATATAAATTGAGAGCATATCCTTTTTAATAAATTTATGTCAGAACATAACACCAATGGCATCATTTGTAACAGGTACAATAAAAAAGAACCATCTTTGCAAAAGGGAACTAGGGAAATGCATCTTTGATTAAATTCCCCTAAAATATTGGGGACATTCAGCTGGTAATATAGCCGGGGGGAGGGGTCATTTTATACGCACTCCTAAATATTTTATGGAATCTCCTGCCCACTTTAAAGGGAAATTTAGCCACTTTTCCTTCAAATGCCCCAGAAGATCTAGTGCTTCCGATTTTTCTGAGTTCAGTTTGAGACCTGAGAAGCTGCCATATAGTTGAAACAAGTCTAAGACCTCCTTCAATGTAGTTTTAGCATCACAAAAAAAAACAAAACAGCAAGATGTCGTCAGCAAAAAGGAGAATTTTTTTTAGGTCTCAAACTCCTTATGTCCCATGTCGTAGTGAAGCGTAAGTTCCAAAGTGAATATTAAAGGCTCAAAAATGAGTATAAACAATAAGAGGGATAAAGGGCATCCCTGCCTCATTCCTCTGGATAAAGAGAGTACAATTTGCCTTTAGCCTGGCTTCCAGATTTGAAGAGAGGACCCATTTGGCTTCAGCAATAAAGCCCCCAAATCCAAAGGCGCCCAACCAATTGTTTAAGAAGGACCAAGAGGGCCTGTCGAATGCTTTGTCAGCATCGAACCCTATTAATAAGGGATCTTTAACCCCTAATCTCCCACTCATTTCTAATAGAACTGGTAAAACTATTAATAAGGGATCTTTAACCCCCAATCTCCCACTCATTTCTAATAGAACTGGTAAAACGCCTACAACATTAATACTTGACTTCCTCCCTTGCTCAATGTCCCGCCTGCCCTTTGCATATTGTAAAAGGCATAATATGCTTAAGTCTGTTTGCAAGAAGTTTGGCAAAGATCTTTATGTCCTGAATCAACAGTGAGAGAGGTCTCTAGGAAGACGGCAGTTGTTCATTCTTACCAGGTTTTGGCAGAGCCTCGGTAGTGGCCATTTTCAGAGTATCTGGCATTTTTACCCTGAGCAACCGTTTCTGGAAACGAGGCTTTTAGACTGTCTAATGTTGAAGGCTTTAAAGATTTATGGAAATGGGCAATCAAGTCCGCCTGGGCCCGGTGACCTAAAATGTTTTAGTTCAAGTAATGACCTCTGATATTTCCTCTAACTGAAATGGCTTATTAAGATACTCGAGTGGCTGTGCTGTTTCTCGGGGTATTGAAAGGTTTGTCAGGAGCCTCTTCATGTTCTGCCATATAAGAGGGATTTGTAGAAATTTAGAAATGTCTCGCATATTTGTTCTGAAGAGTGCACTGCTGTGCCCGTTGCTTGCAGCACAGAAGTACATCGAGCTACCTCTGCTACACACCGAATTAACGAGCATCTTCCCAGCTTTGTTACCATGAACAAACAATTTAGAGACTATAGAGAGGAAGAGACCTTATGATGCAATTTATCTTTCAACACTTTCTGTCTAGAAAGTTTTTCACTAGCTCTGGAGAGTTCTTTCTCACCATGTCCCTTTTAAAACTGGTTACTTGTTTTGTTAGATCTAGGATGTCTTTATCCAGTGAAATGCGTAAACATCTCTTGCCACGGGATTCAGTGTTCTCCAGACATCCACCACGTGCAATGTGTTACAAAGAAAATGGAGCTCCTTTTGTCAGCCTTAAAGGTTTAGTTTTACTATTAGATTGCCGATCTAACTCTGGGTCTGTGTAATGCAATTAAAATTCCCTCCCATTAATACCGGGGCAGGCCTCAGTGACACAACGTGTGCTACAACGTTAGTAAAAAAAAAAAAAAAAGGAATGATTATAATTATTACGGACATATACTGAGGCCAAAATTGTCTCTTTCCCAGAGTTTCCCAAAATCTCCCCTTAGGATCTATTATAGATTTGCTCAGCTAATGATGTGGAACGATGGAGTAAGATTGCTATATCGCAACTTTTAGGAGTATCCTGTGCAGCATGACCTTGGTTAGCCCATTTCTTTCTCAGTTTCATATGCTCTTTCCAACGTGTGGGTTTCTTGCAAGAATACAATATTACACCGAAGTCTGTTTAAGTGCAGTGGTACATCTTCCCTTTGGACTGGGATGGCTGACCCTGCTACATTCCATGTTACCCATTTTAACTGGGTCCCCATCTCACATTTGAGACATATAAAACAATCATCTAAGCTTCAGCAAAACATCCAGGTACCTGCTCTGTCCCAGACCAAGCAGCAGGTCCTGGAACCCTCCAGAAACCCTGTAATAGTACCAAGATTCCCTCAATTTAAAGTTGCTAGCTCGTTGGCGAACCCGACCCGAAGTTCCCCCCCTCCCATCCCCTCTCTATCCCATCACTTCTCACCTCCCTCTGCTCTCCCCAACATTTTCCCCTCCCTGATAAAAACACAAAAATGCCCCCCACCCCAACAGTAAATCTCCTGTCTGAAGGAGTAAGGAGATCATTAGTGCTGCGTGCAGGTGCCACCCTCCAATATCCACTCATCCACACCTTATTCCTGCATTAACTGTTTAACCACACACGGTCGGAGTTATCCAAACGTGCCTCATGTCTGTTCTCTCAGCATTGCTTTTACTGTTGATCATGAGTGCATTCCGTTGTATAAGAACATAAGAAATTGCCATGCTGGGTCAGACCAAGTGTCCATCAAGCCCAGCATCCTGTTTCCAACAGAGGCCAATCCAGGCCACAAGAACCTGGCAATTACCCAAACACTAAGAAGATTCCATGCTACTGATGCAATTAATAGCAGTGGCTATTCCCTAAGTAAACTTGATTAAAAGCAGTTAATGGACTTTCCCTCCAAGAACTTATCCAACCCTTTTTTGAACCCAGCTACACTAACTGCTCTAACCACATTTTCTGGCAACAAATTCCAGAGCTTTATTGTGCATTGAGTGAAAAAGAATTTTCTCCGATTAGTCTTAAATGTGCTCCATCTCAGAACAACACTGTCATCTGGGTCATTTATGATCGCTTCTCCAAAATGGGACACTTTATTCCACTCCAGAGCCTCCCATCGACCCCTGAACTTGCCAAGTTGTTCCTGAGGCATATCTTCCACTTACATGGGCTACTTAAGGAAATCGTATCGGACAGCAGCTACTCACTTATCCTGTTCCAGGCCAGATCCAACATAAGCTCCCACATTCACCATGAACTCCTCCTTTTGATATCTCTTTTTTGCTACTGTCTCTCTTTAACGTTATTACACAGCTGGGGGAGGGGGGGGGGGACCTAAGATGGCGACGTGAACAGTTGTGCTCTCTTGATGCTCTCCAGTTTCCGGCTGTTTGTCAAATTTCCTTTTTTGATGCCTCACAAAAGGAAAGGGGAAGCGAGGGTTTACCCTTTCGTACCCCCTATTCCCCAGGATCGACGGACCATTCCGGAGTACGCTGCTTCAACCACCGAGTTTCAGGCATCGAGCCCCGTTGGCCAGGCAGAGGGAGGAGCTCTGTTCTTACCTGGGGAAGTGTATCTCTCAGCCTGCCCTGCGTTCGATCTCTACTGCCCGCGCTGACCCTGATGAACGCTGAAATTACTGGGGCGTGTGTTGATGATCTCACGCCCACGCCCCGTGAGGAGGGAGTTGGGGGTGAGCCCTACGTCATTACAGCAAAATCAAAATCCTACAGAAGAAAACAGCGTTTCCCCCTCGGACTTTGTCTCTTCAGGGTTTGAGGCTACTTCGTTAGGTGAGCATCTTTCTTCTGGGGTTCCCCCTTTGTTATCTCGACCGGCCGTGGTTACCCTAGACTCACTCTGGGACCTAATAGCAGGACTATGCCAAACCTTTAGATTTCAATCTCAAAAGGTTGAGACAGCTTCCTCAAAATTGGATAAGGTTGCTATGGATCATCAGAACTCTTTACAGGAGCACGCAGTGACTTTACAATCTTTGGAGCGTGCTGTGGAAAGTATAAAGTCAGTAAATGCTACCTTAATTCATGAGCGTCATTCCCTTTCTCACAGGACAAGCAGGATGTTAGTCCTCACAAATGGGTGACATCGAGGATGGAGCCCACCACGGAAAACTTCTGTCAAAGTTTAAACAGAACTTTGACTGGCCCCTACTGGGCATGCCCAGCAAGGCACTGACCCTGCAGCCAGCAGGGGTCTCCCTTCAGTCTTCTTTTTTCCGCGCAGCAGTTGCCATGCGGTGAAAGGAGCTCTCTAACCACGTTCCTGACAGGAATTTGGAAGTTAATTTCCTAAGAAAATTTGCCCCTCAGGGGTCTCCCTTCGACAAATTTTTAGTCATCTTACGGAACCCGGTAAGTTTTTTGCCTTTTTCCATCGACTACCGTCGAATTTGGCCCTTGAGGCCTGTTGGCACTTACCGATCCCAGCCTAAATTTTGGCTTCAGGCCATGGCAACGGGGTTCCGCCGTTGTCCGGATTGTACCCGGACTATGTCCATCACAGACCCCCACAGGGTTTGTGTGATGTGTTTGGGTAGTGAGCATGATGTCCTGACTTGCACCAAATGTGCCTTAATGACACCCAAGGGTCGCAAAGCCAGGATGGAGAAGATGGGGCTCCTCTTCCATGCACCCACCCCAACGCCATCGATAGCATCGACGTCATCGGAACCGGCACCGTCGAAGTTGTACCATCATCGTCAACCCTCCGGTGACCGCCCGCCATCGATCGCTTCTGTCTCGGCCGTCGACTCCCGTCCCTTCCCCGGATGGGCGAGGGGATCGGAAGGAAAAGCACCGCTATCGACGGCACAAATCTCGGCCTGTCGAGGATCCACAGCCATCGACCTCTGCTCAAGCCGAGCCACCGACAAAGAAGCCACGAACAGACCGGACACCCTCCACGTCTCGTTCGCAGGCATCGAGGAAACCCTCACCCTCCCGGG